>NC_091492.1:35143557-35768557 GCF_947461875.1 Haliaeetus albicilla | reverse complement strand
TTATTATTATTTATGTGCACAGACACATAACCATGCCATAAACACCAGGATGGGCTCAAACCTCTGGGAAGCCTTTCACGTGCCTTTATAGAACCGTACCTGCAAACTGAGGACCTGAAGCACAGCTCCTGCAGTTTGGGGTTAACAATCTTTCTTCTCCTTCTTGTCCATCGCCTTTGCTTTGCAGACCCTTGGGACACAGCTCTTGGGGCAGCCGAGTAAAACACAACCCTGTCAAGCAGGATTTAGCACAGCACCAGCCTCACTGGGATCTCTACCATCTACCACAGCACCAACTAAATATTACTGTATTTATCCACCTACATGAGTTTTGAGCCAGCATCTGCTTTAAGAGCTACACACATATGTAAGCCAGCAGTAGGAAATTGGGTCTTCTGGGAGATCATTATCTCTCGGTGCTCGCAGGGACAGGATCCCTTTGAGAAAAGCACCAGCTCTTAGAGCATAATGATGGTCTCCGTGATGCACCTACGGAAGGTGCATCGTTCCACCTGCGCAGCTGCGACGTGGAGCAACTAATGCATGTCCCCTCCCTAATCCCATGTAAACATCTCCTCCACACCAGGCTCCAAACTCAGGATTCAACGTCTGTATGGAAACAGCTCCCTTCTCCCCCGCTGCTTTGGATACAGGAACTGACTCATCCGTATGGTTGTTTTTTTTTTTTTCTGTTCCTCATTCCAATGCAGATATGAAAAATAATAGTCTTCATTTCAATATTTAATCATATGCTTCATTTAATAATGAGTCCAAGAATAATTTAATCCTGGCTATCAACAGAAAAGAGATATTGTTCCTTTCGCTCGACTATGTAAGAAAATAAAAATGCTCTGCGCTCTGACTTCTCGCAGGCCAGGGGTTTGCTCACTCTAACTTATAAAGTAAATACAAATTACGTTATATATTTGATTACGCACACAAGACCTTGACCTGCATTTGGAAAGGGGCACAGGATGCTCCTGCTAGCAATTTCACCTGCCTAATTACAAATGCTGCCATCTCCCTTGAACGAACAAACTCGCTTATGAAACAGAGAGCGAGCTGACATTTCATGGCACATCGCCTCGTGCCTCAGTGAAGAAAAACACATCACGTGCCACAGATTTCTGGAAGCATCACTGCTCCCTTATGGTACGTGATCTCTTGCCAGGAATAAATAGGACAGAGTCCAGCATAGGAATCACATAACTCTTGGCTCGCACATCATTTTTATGTTATTGTATGTTATTATATACTAAATGCACCGTTCAGGTACCGTCCATTCTGGAAAAATGTCATTAGCTATGAAAAACTTGGACTTAAGTACAAGGTGATTAATAATCCGGAATGTCTTGCTTAGATGCTCAGTGAAAAGCTTGAAAAGAGTCCAACTCTCTGAAGAAGGCAAGCGCTTTTTGCATAATACCTTTACGTGATTTAAATGATCCCCCCAAAATGTGCTCTTTTGAGGACAAACGGTGCTTGTTCTCTATACATTGGTTAATACTCTTGGGACTGATCTCTAAGCATTTTGTCTATCTATAAACCACAGTAATGACAATGCTGTTATTTTACATTAAAATATTTTAACATAAAATTATTTCTAACTTGGCGATATTTATGCATTTAAACTCTCTGCTTTGTTTTTCTCTTAAAAGCTTTAATTTCAGCTCCCCGATCTTTTTCCTTCTAAAACATTTCTGCTCAGTATTACGTGTGTGCACTCCCACACTTAAATCCCTCTCCCTCCTCTATTTCTCATTCTGCATACTTTACTTTCGAAACATTAAGTAGAATTTATCACTTATTTCTGGAAAAAGAAAGCATTTAAAATCTGAATACAAGTCCTTCAGAGATAAAGCATCCCAGGTTAAATCTAATGATGTCCAGGGGAATTCTATGCAAGTGATGAGCTGCCTGCTAATATGTCAATGCTTTAGGGAAGAAAAATATCAATTAAATTTCATAGCATGCAACTGCATATTGACCTTGAAAGCTATCTGTAACTTAGTTTAAACTTGAAAATTCAAAGTCTAAGTCAGAACTTCTGCCCTAATTGGTTTTAACTTCACTGAAGAATGGCATAGCTCTATAGAGACCCCAGAAAAATTAAGAGAATCAATCTGGAGAAAAAAAAAAAATTCCCCCAAATCCTATTAAGTGTTTAACTATGACATTTGTGTGTGCCTCCAGTCTCCCTCCCTTGGGTTTTGGCCATTGCTTCAAGAGATATTAGTGGTTCTTTTCTCTTTCAGCCTTCTGATAATGGGAAAAAAAAAAGAAAAAAAAAAAGTCAACAGTCATGATAGCCCAACGCCTGCCAGCTCTACAGTGGCGTTGCGCCGGTGCTTGTGTTAAGATTTCTACGACAAAGTATTTTATTACCAAGAGAATTACAATGCGGCAGCATACTGTGCGGCACATGGACAGTGAGGGCAAGTCAGATGAAGGAAATCCGCTATTATAAACTGTTCCATGGGTCAAAGGAAACCCAGAAGGTAAATCTCTCACCTGGAACTGGACTTTAAAGCCTCTCCCACTGCAATGCCCTTTACTAAGCAAGCTGTAATTTGGACTGTGCCAGATCTTCCACTGTAATTTTAATGGTAAGGCTTTTTTTTTTTTTTTAAATTATTATTTTTATCTGTGCCGATCTAGCTTCTCAGTCTGAGAAAAGAGTGGTTTTTTCTTTGGTTAGTTAGCATAATGTTTTCTCCATCAGGAAGAAGAGGAAGGAAAGTAGGATATGTGTCCATCTTTCCTACTATAGAGTTCAAGCACACACACAAAAAAAAATCTGATATGCTTATTCAGAATAAATATACTTAATTTCATCAAATATGTATGAGCTAAATATCCAAGCCACCGAACAGAAAAAGGAGAAGGAAGTCATATTTTGTATTTATTGAACATGTCTAGAAAAGCCTAGCTCCTTGTTACTACAATTCAACTTGCCTTCTATAGATGTTTACAGACCGCAAGCAGCAACAGTGGGACCTAATGCACGTCTTGTTGTTGGAGAACAACCAAGCATGCCTTCTCACTGAATTTTTTCTGGGCTTTGTATCAGTAACAAAAGATTTCAAAATTCCCCCAACATTCCTTGGAGGTTGAATTAAAATTTGTGACGCCTGAGCTGATGAAAGGGCACCATGTTGAAACAGCGCAACTCCTTCCTCATCAGCTAATAACACGTATTCTGGGCAGAATGAGGCAGGAGCCATTTACTTTCTGTGAGAATTAATGCGATGACTCTTTGCAGGTGAGAAGTTCATTTACACCGTGACTGGCAGCCCTTCGGACCACCAGGTCAAGTGAGCTGATAGTCAGAGCCATTAACCCTATCAAACGATTAACCCTTATAACGGTAGTTTCCTTTCCCTTGCAGCAGGAGGAATATAAAACCCTGCACAATTAAAGAGATGTCCAAGTCAGCTCGGAAATCCTCTGTAGAACCCAGCTCATGTGGATTTAAAGTTAAAAAAGAGGTGGGAAAAGAAAATGCTTCTTTTGATCACAGCCCACAGACCCACTTATTTGAGACCCTTTGCACACCGGCTCAGGCCGTAGCTTAACAAACCTCCACCAGCACCGGACCACGGCGAATTCTGCAGCATCCCCAGGCACCTGGGAGGCACCTGGGAGGCACCTGGGGCGTCCGCATCCCACCAGACACACAGCTATATAGAGACATATATAGACACACCCCCCCCCCCCCCCACACACACCCCTCTGCTTTGCAACAACTTGCAGAAGCTAAAGCATGAACTCTTCCTGCAGAACAGCCTGGGGTCTGTGTAACACATGAGGTTCCTTCAGCATGAAATTTGCGCTCAGACTTTTTAAAGTTTGAGGAATTATTTGAGGAGCAAAGGACAAATCAGACGACTCCTAGCATTGCACGAAGGATCCCAGAAGCAACACGGCAGCTCTTTATTCATGGAGTACGAGCGCCAGGGCTCAGCTCAGAGAGAAGGCTGTGAGCAGACAGAGCAGGAACCCATTTGATTGAAAAGAAATGCCAGAAATCCACACGAGAGGCTCAGGCAGATCCTCCTGGAGCACCACTCAAGTCCAGCCCCAGCACTCCTGCAGCAGTCGGACGGCTATACCTTTCTTAAGTCTCTGTATAAAGGGATAAAATGAGATGCTGCGGTTCAATGACACAGACCGAAGGGAATTAAGGACTGACACGTCCCTGCTTAGAAGGGATAGAGATAAGCCTAGAGAGAACTCTCACCTAGAGCAATACCAATAGGCAAAGCTACCGCACGCACTTTTGGATTGCTGTAGCGCTTTAGAAGCAGGAATATTTAACATAAGCAGGACTGCCTGGTACGGACCCGCAGCGGGGCTCTCCAGCTGAGCCACACCTCGCCCGCCGCGTTACTTGCCCAGAGACCTGCATCGTTCAGCAGGATGAGACCAGGGGCCGCCTTATTGTCACGTAGGCGTTCCTTCAAACCCGTGGTCACCCGTGGTAGTGCACGGGTGATGGAGTCCAGCTTCGCTGACTCCCCAAGGAGACACAGCTCCCATCCAGGGCTGCAACCAGCTACAAGTCAAGAGGGGAAAGTCGGGGCTGCAGAGAGGAGGGGGATGCTAAGCACCAACAAGCCCAGGATGAGCTACGTTTGTGGCAAAAATTCTTACAATATATTATCTAATCACCCAGAGCTTCTATTTCAGGATTGTTTCCACTGCCTCTGGCTCCAGGAAAGTAACGTGGCTTTATTTTATTGCATGAGCTGTGAGCCTCGACGCAAAGATCATTCCCTCATGCTCCAAAACTGGTATCAGGAGGGAATTTCACACCCTCCCCAAGGCGTCCACCAAGTCGAAAACAAAAGCCTCCCTACAGCAGGAATCGGGTAAATTACACTGTGTTTTTAACAGCTGCTTGTGGATCAGACATTGGCATCTCAAAGGGGACATTTCTTTGGAGACTACTTAACCTTTTGGAAGGGCTTTAGCGCGGGATGTCTGGGCTGTCCTCAGCCAGGGTTTTCCTTAAGAAGCTGCTGGCAAAGGCTGCTGCCACCAGCCTCGCTGCAGCCCAGGAGGGGACGAACTCAGACCCAGCTCCTCAGCAGCGCTTCAGAAGTACCACTTTCACCTCAGCAATAAAACATCAGAAGTCTGGGTGTCTCTCAAAAAAAAATTTTCAAGTTCCAACCCCTTCCCCAATTTCCCCAATCACATTAACAGTTTTACCACAACAGGGAAGAAAAAAAAAAAACCAACAAAAACCCCTTTGAGCATTTCATATCTGGATGGGGGTTTAGTATCACTAAAGCCTCTCACTGGTTTTCAATACAGCTTTATTTTAAGAAAGCATCTATTATATGAAGCTTGGGCTTTGGCAGGCACAGCAGAAGCCTGGCCAGTGCAGAGAAGGAGGACAATACTGAAAGTGCACTATTATTTTGTCACTTTTGCACATTTCTTAATATCAACTTAGTGAAAAAGTTTACTACTTACTGGAAGTTACTGATCTTATGATTTCTGCATTATTCTGCAGCCAGGATACAGCCTCTCCCTTTCGATCCTCCTACACAGATTTAGTAGAAATATTTTCTAGCAGTTAATGTGAGCCAGCTATTTAGTTTTGGCTTGGCAATATTTTCAACGAGAGGCAGGTCCGGCCTCCAGGAAAACAAGTTATGCAGCAAGAGGGTGGGACACTATCAGAGAACACATAATAAAGTAAATACCAAGTATGACCCATGAAAGGAGAGGAGAACTAAGAGATCTTGTTTCCATAACAGTGTAAATTAAAAGTCATTTACACTGATGTAAAATGTGAAATTCCTCATGGGCTGCTTTTCACTCCTTGGCCAGAGAGGCAGAAGGCCAGACTCACGTCCAAAAGAAAGCACGCTCCAAAAGGCCAACGCCAAAACCGGCCATAGCCCAACATCAAAAGAACAGCCCAGGAAGCTTAAGAAAAAGATCATCAACCCACCTCATAAACCTTCCACCAAATCTCTGAGGAAGAACAACTTCACAGCAGTTTTCCCTCTGCTGCGCTCAGAGTTCGACGGACCTAAAGCGGCTCCTCCATCAACCAGGGTCCTGCTGGTACGGATGGAGAGATATTGCTGTGCATCTATTGATTAACTTCAACCTAGCATTTTCCAGTTGCCTGAGAATCAATTTAATATCACTGCTGAAAGCAATAAGGATAAAAAAAGCTAGATGGATACCTTTGATCTACACAGTTTTACCAGGCACCAGCAGCTAAAGCATTGCTGAGACTCTCCTTAAGACATTTTCCCCTCCTCGGGATTATTTTGCAGTTCATTCAATAAAGCAGCAAAACAATTTCCTGACAAACTAGGAAATGAGTGTTGGACCGAATTCAAGAACTTCAGAAAATATTAGAAACAGAGATTTAACAGAAAGCACTTGGATCCCACTGACCTTACAGACAAGTCAGACTGTCATTTCCTCAGCCATCAAACCCAACCTGTTCAAACGCAGGCGGGAGGGAAATAATCCTCGCTGCGAGGCACGTTTCACTGCCTTTCACCTCAGACACGCTTCCAAAACCAAGTCTGAAGGAGTCACATACATGGCAATCCTCACCCACCAAGCCTCCGCCACAACATTTTGCTGCAAAAAAATAACGCCATTGGTAAAAAAAATATATTCAAAATATATGCCTCTAGTTGTGCAGGAAAGTCTCCATGGAGTAGGTGGGCAGGGAAATCACACCGCCAAGTTCAACCTGCAATGGCAGACAGCTTACTTCAACGAGTCCGTGCCTTTGTTCTCCTCCTGGGAGCAAGGGCAGGAGCGCCAGCTCACCCACGTGGACTGCGAGCTCCGTGGGGGAGAAGCGGTCCCCTGTCTTCAACAGCAAAGCACAGCAAGACCCTGGGCTCGGTCACAGCTGCGAGGCAATGCTTGAGTAATTCAAATAATAGCTGCACTTTTCTGCCTTCGTTCACCACCCTGTTTTCCCAAATATGTTGTATCAACCGTGTGCAGTATGATGCCTTTCATAAACAGCTTAGTTGAAAGCAAAGCTAGGGAAGTTCCTCAATTATTAATGCTCCCTATTGCTTCTCCAGAACGTGTGCCACTGCCACCAAAAGAAAAACCCACACAAAAACCAAAACAAAAAACCCCCAAGAAACCAAGTAAGAGTTGTTGAAGCTCTATTTTACCTGCTGCAAATGAAAAATAACCACTCCTACTTATTTCAGCTCTAATAGCTCACTTTCAGTCTCCTTTTGACTCTGAGCAGTGCCCAGGCAAAGCAGTATTTCAGTGCAACACACACTGTTTTGAATTTAACACCTGATGATGAAGTTAGTGTTTTGCTCCTGGAGTAGCTGTCAGCCCTCTCCATCTCTACAGTTACAGCATGTAACCCTAAAACCAAGAAACCAGAGAAAGCTCAAGTTCATTAGGGTTCACTGCTCTAGAACTGGAATCTCTGCTAAAGAAACAAGGTAAGGTGCTCACAGAAAACGCAGTACGTCCTTGTGTTTTCTGCCAACAAACTACACCATTTCTTAATTCCACTTTCAAAAGGCCCAAAAGTGCTTTGAGCAGTGGCCAGCACAAACCCTCCCCGAGCCTTGCTAGGCAGTCTCCCATCTGCTCCGAAGAGTGGGTGAAGGTCACTAAAGGGAATGAAAAGATTACACAGGCTCATTTATAGGACATAATATTGTAGTACAGTTTATTCCTCTTCATAGAATAAATGCAATATATGGCAAATTGACTTTTTGTTTGTTTGTTTGTTTTTTAAAGGCAAACCACATTGAAAGCTGGCACTTCCTAAGGGCTGCACTGTGGGCTTTAGGCAGTAGGATGGGGTAACTCTTGACTCAGCTCAGGTGGAAGCTGGAAACAAACACGGAGATGAGACCCAGTGCTACACGTGCGTGGGGAGAACAGGCAACTGGGCTACACCATGCGGGTTTGGGGTCAGGTGTTGCAGGAATACCATTAGCAGCAGTGAAGTGAGAGTCATTTCAACAGTTTACCGGAAAAAATCTAAGAATCACTCTAGGACTTTGTGAATAAGAAATCAACTAGAAGCACCGCTGTACAGTTTTTGTGCAATTTTTTTTTTTTTTGGCTAACAAAATACTAGTAGAAGAAAAAAAAAAACCCAAAAAACAATTGAATAGGGCATTAGCCTTGATCCAGCAGAGAGCCACAGCATGTTTCCAAGTACTTCCCCCAACTTCCCATGGGACTTCCCATTTCCTTAACTGTAAACATGCGAGAAGGCTCTGCACGACTGAACTAAAAGTAGTACATCTGCTTTCTCAACAGTTACACTTGCCTATTAAACTTTAAACTCGGTTCTTAAGTACATGAATGTTTGTGTGCCCAGTTAGGAGCATCAGATTCCCTCGCACAAGTCTCTCGGACACACTTCTTCCCGGTCAGCTCTTCCAGCAGATGCTTTGAAAGGAACAAACGTAGCTGCTGGTTACTGCTCAGCACATTGGTTTTTCCAGAAACAGACACCAGCCATTTCCATCCAGAGCTTTGACATGTTTCCTTTAAAAAGGAAATAATTCAAGATTTTTTCCAGGAGTAAAGAGCAATTGTTTCATTATTTAAATTCTCAAGTTAGTGTTTAGTCCCGCCACTTAATGGGGGGCACTGCCAATCTGTTTGAATGAAGTGAATCAACTCAATGAGCTGCCGCTATTGGAAACTCATCTCTGGCTCAGCTGTATGTACTGAAGGAAACCAAAGCAGTTTAAGAAATGTACAACCAAAGCAGTTTAAGTCAGCAATGTATATGTTAAACAGGTGTAACTATCAACACCTATGTGACCACAGTCAACTCAGGTTGATCTCAAAATGCAGGAGCCTCCAGTATTTAAATGGTACCATGCGAAAGGCCGGAGTTCCTAATCTTCAGAAAAAGGCACATTATTACCCCAGCACTAATGCATAGTGGACGCTATATAAGCATTTAGGAAAACTCAGTCCCTTTATGGAAAACGTAAACCTTTCAGCAGCCGTAACAAAAGGCGGGCTGAGAATAACCCACGGCAGCAATAGCTGGGCTCTGCCTGCAGGCACCCTTCTGGCAGTGCCGTATGGGGTGAGCACACAGCCACCCCCCCCCCCCGCAAACCTCGCCTGCCTTCAGGTTGCTAAAACCCAAGGAGAGCCGCTCTCAAATTTCAGCTTCAGCGCCACGTACCAGGGTTTTGTCAGCCAGCCAGGCTAATGGAGAGCACCCGTACCAGCTACCGCGAGTCCATCCCAATAACACAAGCGAGCGCCCAAAGAGAAAAAGGAGAAAATTTAATCAAACACCAGTTTTGTACGAAGATGGTCATTATTGATTCTCATCAGACACAGCTAAGCAGACAAAGAGAATAACTTGAGCCAAATAAATCCTTAATTTTTTCCCCACTGAGATAAGATTACAATAGCCTTCCAATCTTTAGCTGCTCTCCTTTGTGAGAGTTGCACATATGTGCTTTTTATTAGTTTTTGGCTTAGCAATTAGATGGATTTTCAGTTACTTCCAGAAGTGTTGCAGGATGACCGAGCTGCGGCTAATCTTTGCTTCTCACAAAATGGGAATATGAAAAATGCAGCAGAGCTCTCCAGCGCTACAGCCAATGCATCTCAATTTTGCACTTTCACACAGAAATGTAAATGCTGTATTGCATATCTGAACTCTTGCGCAGCTGCCAAAAAGGGAAGCATAAGGAGAAAACTAGTTATAATCATTGATTTGTATGGAGAAGAAAGAAAAATAACACGGACGTTCCCTGCCAGGAGATGACCAATTTTCCAATAGTTCTGCCACACAAAAAGTGACTTCTTAAGATGGGGGGGTGGGGGGAGCTCAAAGCCATTGAAGCAAAACAGAAGATTACAGCTGCAACAAGCTATCCATTAACTCTAATTAGCAAGTATTTGTTGTCTGGATTTAAAACTTCCCAACTTGGTGTTAATGAACTGTAACATTGTAGCAAAAAGTATTAATAAAAACACCAGACTGTGGGCTAGATAATGGATCTCTGCTCACATTTCAGTGGAAACTGGTAAGGGAGCTTTCTTTGCTGCTTCAATCCAGGAAATGCAAAATGGGGAATACAAATATTTAAAGTGGTTGCCCTGGAAGACTGAGGGAAACTATTTACCTTGCAAAATTATATTTTAAACTTCTACTCCCTATTCTGTTTTGAGAGGAGTTAAGTCCCTTGTAATCTACAATGTAGACAAATTATGCTTTGGTTTTTTCCTCCTTGAAAGAAAACAGCCATACAGCAATTGGAGGGAAGGAGACAATAACGAAACTTAGTTTTAAAATTGTTTGGGGTTTTTTTTTTGTTGTTTGTGGGTGGTTGGGTTTTTTTCTTTGCTTGGGTTTGGGAGGGAGGTTGGTTGGGGTTTGTTGTTGAGTTTTGGGTTCGGTTTTTTTAGTTTGACTTTTATCTCCTTTTAAGATTCCAGAGAGGAGCAAACAAAAAGCGACTTTGAAATTGCAGCATCCTGTGGCAATTTGAGAGACCTTGTCCTGGAGGTCAAGTCCTTCTGGCGTGACAGCAACACATCGTGGTGTCAACTCCTCAAGCCGGCCCGGCCCGCAGGGTCCACAAGCTCGCCTGGCCCCACTGCACACCCAGGCCAGCCACACGTCCCCCCCCAGGCTACTGGATCAAGGGACCCCCAGGCAACCCCAAACTCAACACCCTGGAAAGTGAAACTTCACCACCGAGAGTAAAGCCATCTTCAGACGGCTGCACAGGAAAGAGCTGTTTTCCCAAAGTGATGAGATGCAAGAGTTTCACTACTTATTCTAGGATTTATACTTGCACGTGCTTCTGGCTGTACTTCTTAAAAGGCCACCCCTTTTGGATTTGGCCAGTTGTAACAACTACAGTATAAAGCTATTGAGAGCCTTTCCTGGTGTAATGCTGCCCCAGACCCTTTTTTTTTGCACAAGCACGCTTTAAAAATGGACAGACAACTGCAAACTTGGGTGGAAAAGAGCTTAATACCACAGCCTCAGAACAGTGCCTTCAGGCCAGCTGCAGAAATGGGAAAAATCAGACCCGGTGCTGTAAAGGTATCCCAACCCTCACTTTCTGATGCAAGAAAGGAAGTCTGAGCTTCCCAGAGCCCTCTCGCCAGCTCTGGCGTGCAATGAAAGCTCTTTCATCTTTCCCAGTTTAATTTTGCCCCATGGAAAGTAACGACCACCCCGCGGCCACAGATAGCAGAGGGGTGAGAGACACCGGCGATGAAGGACACACATAGGGAAAGGAAAGGGCTCTTCTTCCACCCACGTGCAAATGCGTTTTCTATCTTCCAGCACAACCCCCAATTGTCTTCTAAGGAATTTCTCTATTTATCTTTCAACAGGGTATTTCATTCATATCAAAAGCCTTCATTTCTACACATCGCTGTGATCAAACTCTGGCATTACAAGACATGATCTATTTAATACGCGGTACGCATGCTGATTTCATACCTGCCCAGCCTGGATCTGTGCAGACTCTGGATCTCAGTGCCCATCCAACACCATAAAGCTGCTGCCAGAAGCCATTTCAGCAGCTCCTGCCCAATTTGTCAAAGCAGTACTGGCCCAGTTTGCTGTACTGGTCCAGTTTGGCTCTCCCTATAAAGCTTGCCGCTTCAAAGCTTTGAAGTACAAGCAGCTCTCCTGGTGTCAGAATCAGTACAAAGGGCATACCTGGACCCCTCTCCAATGGGCAATAGCTACTAAGCCGCTGCGTTCGATGGAAATTATTTCACTACCCCAGCACCTTCCTCCTCGGGCACCCAGGGCCAGGGAGGAACAGAGAAGTCCTCCAAAGGTCTATGCAAAAGGAGGAGAAGGGGAGAAATCAAGGAGGGAGAAAGAGGAAAACCATTTACTGGTCACTGAATCCAAGCCGTAACCTGACCCTGGCTGCGTCTTGCCACCAACAGCATTAACTACAAGCAGCTTCCATTCAGCAGCTCCTGCCAAAAATAAACAGTGCCGGCTTTCCTGGCTGCTTGCTTGGGTTTGCTCTCAATGTTTTTCTTCTTGCCTCTTCTGGCTAATTGGGATACGCTACGTTTCCTCCAACCAAGTAGTTTCTTCGTTTGTTTCTACCCACCGCCTTACTAAAATTGGAGCAGTTTCTCACAGTAAAGAATGAAAATAAAAGCTGTTTGATCAAAGATGGCCACAGCAGGCTTCTTGGCATTTTAGTACAAAGATGGGAGGAGGGATAAGAGGGGTTAAAACAGGTAGACAGCAACACCCCGCTGTAAGCATTTCCCCTGCCACTGGCACTCTTATTCTCCCTTCAACGCTCTCCCCTTTTTACTGGGGAATCATCCATTTACAAACAATATCAGTGCCAGCTAATTTTTAATTGGGCCAAAATATTCATGCTGCCCATCTTCGTTCGGCACTGGTGGGTTTTTTGGGGGTGTTGGCTTTTTTCTTTATTATACAATCCACTGCACAAGGAGCCAGCACATCCAGCTCCTCCGACGACAAACAAGCCCTTCTCCTGGGTTGTTTTTTTCTCTAGCACAGTTCCCCGTTTTGCTTGTGCATGAAAATAACTCCTCCTCCTTATAGAGCACTTGTTCTACACTTTTTAAATTAAAAATAGATACCGGTGGACAGAGGTGGAACGGGGTAACTTAGCCATCACTCATGAATAAAAACAGCTTATACCAATAACGAACCGAACTGCAAACTGCTAAATGTAATGAAGATGCTCTAAAGGCATTATGCAAATACAGTTACCTTCTGGAAGAAACTCCAGCGGCCAACAGCACACGCTGAAGTGCTTTGAGTTGTGGCTGGCAAAAGCGTTTAATCACCACCACAGCAAAGCAAGAATTAAGAAACACATGACAAATGCTAGCAGTGTTGAAAGAATATTTAAGAAACCCCAACAAACCCAATTGATTTAAGGTTTTGGGCCAGCTTGCTTTTATATAAAATCTCCTTTCTTGCTCCCCCTCAACCCAGCAATGCAAGGAAACAAAAGGGGAAAGAGTAGTTTTGTCAAGCTAAACAGCGTGTTTCTGACCCAGCCGCTGAAAAATAAGTTCAAAGGCCCTTTAAAACTGTGCTATTTTAATATGCCGTAAGAAGCGCTCTCTGCCTTCTAATTTGTTCAGTTCTTTGAAATACCTAATTTCCTCTGCACTGTCACTGCACAGCACTCTGAAGCCTCGTGGAGCCCTGCCACTTGATTCAACACCAACAGTCACATTTCAATAGGCAATTCCACTTGAAAGGCTATAAATGAAGGGAAAAAAAGATGTCTTCAAACCAGAGAATGCAATGCAACACCATTTATTTATATCCAAGTCCTCTTTTCTGTGGCTGGCTACTGTAGGCAGGAGCCAGAGAAAGGGAGCTTTAAAGCCTAGATAATTAATTCTAAGTGGTTTTAAAATGGCTAGAGATTTAAGGTAGACAAGATGCAACACTGGAATCAGAGTCAAGCTGCTGTGCGCTTTACTCCGCTCTGGAATGCAGTGTTTACTCTGGCATCACATAAAATACATAATTGATTTCTCAAGGAAAACAAAAAGAGAAAAAAACAGCCCCATAAGCCTCATTATTCTATAGAACAAAAGTAAAAAGGTGTGTTTCAGGCCAAATCACAGTTGTATTTCAATAAGGATGGGGAAGTGCAACAGAATCATAATTTTGTATTTATTAAAATTCATTTACAACAATTGCCATCAACAGGACTGCAGGCCTGTTAATAAGAACCTCCCTAGAGTCAGAAGCATCAACTTCTACAAGCATATACAGATTTAAAGAAAAATTAAATTAAAAATAAATTTAATAATATTACTTTGGAGAACATTTGTCATTCCTCAGTGTGGGGTTTTTTTTTTCCTTTCCAAACTTCCTTATTAAGATTTTGCGAAATTATAATGAAACTTGACAATAAACCACATGGTGCCTAAGCACACTTCCAAATTAGTCAGTTGGTAATTCCACCGACTGCACAGCAACTATTTGCGTGTCCTCAGACAGCAAATGCTCCTCTTCCTCCAAAGGCCAAGCCAGGCTTTTGGGGGTTTCAGAACATCCCTGAGACAGAGACAGTGTGAAACACCGCGGAGCCCCTCCATAGCATCCCACCGCTCAGTGGAACATTCTCCGCACTCCTTGTGAGCCAGGGAAACAATATTCAAGATGGTCATTGGGTCACACATTAGGTTAAAAAAACCCAAAAAGTCACACTGAAAATATTTTGATTGGAGGAAAAAAGATGTAGACACACAGAAAATAAATTTCAAAAGGATTACTTTTGTACATATGCAAGACTAGCCAGACATGATGATCAGTAATATCATGGCTACCCTCCACTTTGTCAGCCTCCAGTAATACCAATTTATTCTCCTTCAAGTTTTGTAAGACCGAGTCTTACAGGTATCACCTAATGCTTCCACTGCCACAGAGCCCAGCCCTCTACATAGATTTACCCTTTCAGAGCTACTTTAAACTGCATTTTCAGCCAGGAGTGTTAGCATCACCTTAACCACTAAGTGGGGGTGACCAAAGCTGCACTGCTCTTGCCTTTACAGCCCCAAAAGGACAAGGTGCTCTGACTGTCTCCATCAACAGGCCACCGATCACACACACATCCCCACTTTGCTGAAGCTAGGCATCCCACAGCAGTTTTGACAACCCTTCTTTGCCAAAACATCCATCCGTTCAATACTCACTGAAAATCTTTTTCTGAAAGGCTGCTACTCACCTTCTATACAGGAGATATACTATATAGTCAATTTATACACCTGAGCAGCCATCTCACTTGTAAAAAGAGCAGAGGAAATCAGCAAAACAAGAGAGCCGTACTGCACATGACATCGCACAGCAGCTGAAAAGCCATGACCACAAACCACTACAGGGAAGTCAAAGCTGGGTGATGGTGCAATGAATTACAGGCAACTTGTCCAGAAGTGAAAGACTACAGCAAATAGATGCAGCAGCCAGAACGAGCCTTCCAGCTCCATCCATCATTTCTCCTCTCTGCTCCTGTTCCCCCATCTTAAAGGGTTTGGCCACTTTTGTTGTCCTTTGCCGGCAAGGCAAATATAGGCAAATAAACACTTTGGGGGCAAGAAATGCACTGCACTATTCAATTCTGGACAAAAAGAGCAAATAGCTGGTGGCACTCAGAGCCACGGGCAGGCTGGCAGCAGCCAGAAACCTTTTCTCTTTGCAGCATGTCTGACACACCACTAACATCTCTGCAGTTGTCGCAAAAGATAGAAGAGGCTGATTTCTATCTTGAAAGGAGCTGGAGCCCGAGGCCATTACAAGCACAGCCTGAAGAGAGGCTGATTTCACGGGTTGGCTGGTTTGCAGCACAGTTCCCACTCCTACTGCTACCTCACAGCGTAACATCCTCAAAGCATTCTAATGACTCGGGCAGCCGGCTGGTCGTCTTGCTCAGGTTTGTGGAAGAAACTATTACTGATGGCTTTCAAAAGCGACCCATGCACCTCACCAGGGTACCAGTGACATACAAAAAGCGACGGGCATCAACCGCATCTTCACCCCATCTTTGTTTCCACCATGAGCAAGTGACAAGTCCAAATGATAGGTTTTGCTTACTCCTTCCCACAACCAAAAAAAAAAAAAAAAAGAAAAAATTAAGTGCACCCTCAGGACTCACTGAAGCCCCTGCAGCTGGAGACCACGTACCTCTAGGCCCCCCCGACCCAACAGAGGAAAGTGCGGGACCCATCCGTGCTGCACCCCTCGATCTGGCCCGCAGGAAAGCTGCGACCCAACCCGCTCTGCTTTCACACACAAAGCAAGAAAAATCAGTGTTGGTCACTCAGCTGAGTCTCAGGACTGCGAAGTGAGCTGAGGTCTTCAAACATTCAAAGAAAAAGAAAAAAGATCTGTCAAAACGCAACCAAAGAAACACCACCAAAAACCCTCCTACAGCAAATTAAAAAACGAACAAAAACCACAAATAAATGCAATTAAAGTATAGAGTAACTACAATGCTAGCAAAAGGGGAGGGAGGATGAGGGGAGGAACTTGTCACAATTCAGAGATGATAGTTTTTGGTTTTTTCATATATTCAGGAATAATAATTAAAGGCAGAACACAACGAGATCCAATTTGTCACACAACACCTGCAATCAGCTGAGTGAAAAAAACTACATAAATAAAACTCCAAACCAAAAACCCCACTGTTCAACTCCTACACTGCAAAGTATACTTCATGATTGTTTAATTAAAGTCATTTTTAGCTTTGCATGGCTGCAATCACCAAACATTGTCTCCCTGTCAGCATTTGAGGGGCTAACATACTGTTGCCAACAATTAGCACAAATCTGGCTGACATTGTTTTCTCTAAAAATAAACCATGCATGTTACGTAGCTTGAGAACAAACATGAAAACAAGATTTTAGAATAACATTTTTCTTCTCACTGGAAACACCATTCTGCAGGAAGCCCAAGTAATCACTCCAGGATCTACTCAGCCACCACCACACACCTTTGCTGCTGGAGAAATACCACCAGGATGTAAACTGGAAGTTCCGGACACCTGTGATTAAGAAACCTTTCCATGAGAGGGAAAACGTTAACTCCAGTCTCTTGGCCAAAATCCATTTGGGAAAATTCCTGATTTCCCTTCCTCCCCAGCAACGGTCTGAGCACGGGCATCATGGCAAAACAAGAGCGTACAAGAAAACAGCCTCTGTGAGGTTCTCTTCTTGTGGAAACCGGACTTTTCTCTAACCTGACCCGTCAAGACAAAAATCCAACAACACTGAAATAACGCCACAAGCGCACAAGTCACTTGGCTTGGGAAGGATGCAGTCCTCTGAATTAGGAGCACTTGAGAAGCAAGCGTGCACGCATGCGCTCTTAGAGGCTTCTTTGTTCACCACCCATCTCCAACTTCAGGACCCAGCCGTTCACCCACGACACGCTCCACCCCAGATGGGGTTGCCCAACAAAGATGGTTAAACGTGACTCAGAGAACAGAGGTGACTCCGTAGTTCTCCTGAAAAAACAGTATTTTTAAATACAGACTGAAGCTGCCAAAAAGGGAAGAAAACACGTTCTTGTTGTTGTTTAAAATCAGGACTACTTTAACTCCTGCACTGACAATGGAAATCACAAGCCTAACCTGAGGATTAGAAGCAGATGCGTACCCCAGTTTTGAAGCCAACACATCTTGCCACACCTTTCCAGCACTTGCCTGACACATGGATTAGAAATAAAAGTGGCTTTGGGTGGCAGAGGAATAGGCAGGGGCCTCGTCCATACTCTGACTATTCCCTCTTACACTAAATACGCTATGTCATTACAAAACTAATGCTGGAAACGCTTTACCAGACTGAAGAAGTTAACATTTTCTACTCAGTGGATAGGAAGTCTATAACTGCTTATTTTATACCCTGTTCTCATCTCTGAAGGCTTTTATTCTCTAGAGCAAATTAATCAGGCAGCTTGCATTATATGTTCCTTCTCTAGGCCTGGCTCCTCTCAGCATCTCTATTGATCTTCACTCAGTAAGCCATTAGCAAAAGGGTTTGAAAATTTGCTGGTTTTATAGTTCCCAGAGAAAGCCGAGTCCAATTTAGGGGGATTGCCAGATTCAGGTTTGAGAGCTCAATCCTTCGGGGGAAGATCACCATTTTTCAAAACAGGCAACAATGTTCAAATCCCGTTCTGCTGTTCACTCGCATGTGCCTGTGCCTCTACTGCTCAGTGCTCCTCCCTGCCAAAGGAGGTTTTAGATAACCAGGGAGAATGGGATTGACAGAGAACCGACAAGTGCTGCATACCTACAGCCAGCAAATAAGCCAGAAAAAAAAAAAAGGAAAAAAAAAAGAAAACCACAACCGAACAAAACACCTACAAGATTAATGCAAAAAAAACAACAGGAGAAAGATATGAAGAAAGGGGTAGGAAGGTGACAACTTTTAATAAGTAACTGTAAGCTTTTGGACAAATTATTTTTCCCTTGGAGCTCACAAGGTCATCTCTCCAATATACCTCCCTCGGGTTCCCATTTCCTCTCTAGTCCAATAAAGCCAGAGCGGTAAAGAAAATCAGCGCCACTTCAATGTATTTTTGCCACGCTTTTTTAGTGCATGTGCGAGATGACCTTTGCTCCTTCTCCTCTTGTAAGTTGTTTTCTCTTCGCGCGCATGAAAGCGACTTAAAATACGCCAAACTAAAATTGATCATCCCATCCTTCCCATTAAATGTCGTATTAGATCCCGCGTGCGTAAGCCAGACTTGTCAACTCAACTAACGGACCTGGACTTGCTGGAGCGTGCCTGACCCCCCCCCCAGAAGGAAGAGGACCGCACCAGAAGATACGCACGCAGCCAGAAGCGCGGGCTGTCCCGGGGGCTTCACGCACCACGTGCACGTGCGCACTGCAATTCTGTTGTGTCAAGCCTCCAGCTGACTTTCACACTGTGCAGACATCATCCCCCGGCAAACAATGGCGCTCATTCTCCCGCCCGCTCCCAACGGCCCGCAAAACACCGTGCGTCCTGTTGAACCCAGGGAACGCAAATGCCAGCCTGGTATAACGTTCCCCGCTCGCAGCCTGCGCGCAAAGCCGGGCTCGCCGCTCGGCCAAAGCCCGTTAAGCGACCTGCAGCCCGGCCCGTGCATCTCCGCACCCTTCGGAGGGAGCAAAGCGGTGGAAGGAGCTCAGCAGCCGGGGGAAGAGCCCGGGCAGGGGTGGCAAGAAGTGCCAGAAACATGAGAGAAAGTGAGATTCTGCAACAAAATAAAACCTCGATTTTAGGCCTGCGTTTGCCCAAAGTCCAGGGATGTGGAGATCTAAATTAACAAAAACGTGTATTTGTTTTGAATTATTTGCAGTTAGAGACCAGGCACTTCTAGGACTATTACACTGAAGACAACGTAATGTAAAGCACCTGTGCCAACCACTCCTCTCTTTCCCCCGTACAGTCCAGCATCCCAGCCCTAACTGCTGTTCAGAAGCGTGCATGACTTCATAACACCGCCTCAAACCCGTGGTTTAATTCCTTTACAGCCACACGCTGAAGACGGACCTGCTGTCCACAGCCCACCGCGAGGGACAGTGGCTGGAGGACCGCGGGGCGACCAGCCCTCTCCTCGGCTCGCCGCACCTCGCACCGCTCCGACCAGGGGCCGGCCGGGAGCTTCCGTGGAGCTCTCGAGCGCGCGGGGATCAGCTCCGCTTCTGCTTTTAGCCTGCGGCCTCCGTGTTTTACACAGGCTCCGTCGTCTCCATCCTGGCAGCGGGAGCGATGCCCGATGGCAACCAGACGCCAGCCAGCCCTGCAAGCCACCAACCTCAGGGGGAAGGAGGTGATGGCTGGGGGGGGACGGACGACACAAGCACGGTTAGTTCTCTGTTCTTTCAATATTTACTTTAATTCAGCTCACTGCCCTCCGGTTTCAGCCGCGGCGGGTCCGTACGTGCCCCAGCGCGCCCACCCCGCCTCCGAAGCCCCCCCGGCATGGACGGCACACGGCTCCCGCCACGGGGAGGGTGACGGTGGAGCGGGGACGAAGGCGGCAGCAGATGGAGGAAGCGCTGCCCTGCCATTTCCTGCAGTTTCTAATCTGCGCCGTGCAGCTGCGCAGCCCCAGCCGGGCACGGCTCGACGGCGGTACCCGCCGACCCGTCCCAGTCCGGAGGACTGCAGCGCCTGCGTTCAAGCCGGGAAAGCCCAGTCACAGTTAAATGGTGGGTTTTTTCCCCAATTCTCCTGAGAGCGAGCGGCTCAGGCTGCAACGCAAGCCCGGATCGGTCCGGCCATGCTGAAGGGGCGATGACTGGCCCTGGGCTGGTCAGCTCTGGAGAGAGCCCGGAGTGGTGTCACAAGCAATTAATGTGATTTAGAACCTCCTCTGCCCTGTGCCTAACGTCCCAATAAAAGGAAGGAAGGAGAGAAATTTAAAAAATAGAAAAAGAAAGGAAAAAAAAAAATGCAAAATACACCCTGTGTTCCCACTGCACAGCTCCCCCAGCAGCCACCGGTGGGGAAGGAGAGGCAGGATCAATCCACTTCATCAGAAGAGGCTTATAACTCATGGGGCCATCCAAACTCACCTGACAAGGGGGATAAATCTGTACTCAGGAGGAAATCGAGCTCTCTCCACTACAGATCCGATATAGATTGTATAATGAGGGGCTTCCTTGCCCACACCACCACAAATACAAGCCACCTGCATATGACAAAATAAGTACATATAGTTTTCTTTAAAAGTCCACCACCCATTTCACCTCCCCCTCACTTCTAGCAGTGAAAACAGCTTCTGTCCAACTGTCACGTGAGATTTAAGCAGAAATGACAAGAAAGGCAGCTTTGTGCAACTCTCCCTGCAATTTCCCCATCTATGATGTACATGGAAGACAGAGGGAGATGGAGAATTTGACAGCACACAGAGGACAAATAAAATGACCAGTAATGATATATTGCATGTATACATCCCGCATATACTGACCCACGGACCAATGACTACTGCCTGCTTCTCTATAGCTGGGCAGTCTGCAGCTTTTTGTTGGGATTTATTAAAAAGGTATCAGCAAAATAATGGGAATAAAGCCCCAAAGGAATATTTCTTCCCTGCTGCTCCTCTGCCGTTGCAACATTCCCTCTTTAGGCAGGGATCTAGAGCTCTAGCAGGGTCTAGAGACAGTGCCCTAGCCCCGACACACACTGTTTTGATGCAAACATGTTAATACCATGCTACGAATATAAATTATTTTTTATTATTTTTTTTTTTTAATACAAGGACTTGAGGGATGCAGACCAGCCCTGGCAACAATTACTATAGTACCTCCATGCATAACTCTCCTGGTTATTCCAGCTGTGACCCCAGTAACACGGCCCTCTGCTCTCTTTAAAGTAGCCTTTCACACAGCTGCCTAAACTATAATTTGCTCATTTCCCAAGATCTAAGGCTTGTACTAGCACAACCTCTTTTATGGACATTTAACCCACATGATGGGCTAAACGGTGCACCAGTTTGAATTCTGGGCAAGCAAACTGCTCACAATCTTGATTATATGCATTATGTGATTTAGGTGGGTTTGGGGTTGGGTGGTTTTGGGGTTTTAATTTTTTTTTATTTTTTTTTTTTTAATTTTGATCCACCATTGAAAAAGCTTTCCAAGACATCTGACCCCAGCAGCTCAGTATTATTAACAAGCCCCCGAAGCAGGTATGAAAAGCCTTTGAGATTTTCTGGCTCAAAAACACAAGGGAATGGCACAACAAGATGATGAGCTGTGTTTGTGGAAGGGGCTGGGAATGAAGAACAACCCACAGATACACATCCAGAAATACCCAAGTGTAGAGTCTGGAGGAGAAACTGTCTTTCAGTTTTTCATCTTTCCCCTCATGGAAAATTAAAAATCAGTTTTGAATCTTGTCACCAAAAAGCTTTAAGACAGTGGATCCATTAGCGAGAAGTAAAGAGACATCTCCAGCTATCGGTTATAAAATCATACCCCAAGGCCACAAAGCCAACTTCCCCCTCCCAAATTCTTCAGTATCCACACAAACCTCACCGCCCCCCCCCACCCCAGTATTTACACAATACCCAGAAGAGCTGGGGGAGGGGGGGGGAGGAAAAAAAAAAGAAAAAAAAAGTAAAGCCCTGTGCCTGTACAGCAGGGTTTCTACTGCACTTGGCAGACCTCTGGAAGATGAGACGCAGAAATCCCAAGGGCAGCCTGCACGGGAAGGAATCTGCTCTGGGCAGCTCTGCAAGGCACTCTCACGTGCTCCAGCAATCCCAGCCGCATCGGCGAGCGATGCCAGAGCCGCGTACGCTGGGGAGAAAGGATGAATTCACAAGCATTTTACAGAACCAAGGAGAGGCAGGGAACAGTTAGCGGGGAAAATATGATCAGGGAGCAACCTATTGCCTCGCTATGCTGCTGTCTGCACTTTCCGAATGATTAAGCCAAAGGATGGGGGGGGGCAATTTCACAAACTAAATCCTGAGGATATAGAAAAAGGTGGGGGAGAGGAGGGAACAGAGACAGCTGAAGGATGTTGAGTAGCAAAAGATGCTTTTTGCTGTTACAGTAACAAAAATTCACAGTTATAAACAGGTGGAGAGAAGACCCTTTTAACAGGAACAGCTGAGACTGATTTGAGAAAAAGCTCATTTTTACGGAGTGAAAAGCTCTACCCCATGTAGCTATTTGTAGCTAGTAGAATACACTGGATTTCTTGCCTTTATCACCACAAACAAGAGCCTGTTTGTAATGTAAAGCTGCAAGTTACACGGCCAGTACCACTGTCTGTTCCTTTATACTTCATCTCCCAATTTTATCATAAACAAACACACAGCTTACGGTTGCCTATAAACTTCATCCTCAAACTCTTCAGAACAAAACACTGTGTACTTTAATCTTAATGTACTTCCTATCAAAAAGATCCTGCATGCAGGGTTTACAACTACTAAGCAGTAGAAGTACTGTGAGATAAGTTATCCTTGTTTTACAGAAGAAACAGAGGGACAGAGATTAAATAACTTATCTAGACAGGGGGAAAAGTGACATGCCCCAATTTTCAACTCTGATTTTCCCAAGCCCCCTCCCCAAGCTGTGCTGAAAATACTCTGGAGGGGCTCTTCGGCAGCTACTGCAGAGAAAATATTTGCAAAAATTAAATTTCACACCAGTTTTAATAAAACTTACACACTGTTGTTCAATAAGCAGGACATGAAAAGCCTCACATGTTTAAACAGCTCAGAGAACTTAAACTAGGCGCTTGTGCACCTGCATTTACTTGAACAGTAGTTTTATGCAAGACCAGGAGACTTCACATGTGCTCCTCTGTTCAAAAAAAGCGTACAGTGCCATCAGAAGTCAGTCCCAAAAGAACAGGCAAAGGAACAAACAGGAGTTTACAAGAAACCTAAGATAGGTCCAACTATTTTTAAATACATGGAAGAGAGAAAATACATATGTCCATGCATGGATGTACATGCACATACACTTTACTATAGCTAGCATATGGTTAGTATATGATGCAAAATGAGACATTCCTTCAGCTACTAATGAAGCTGGGTAACACCACGTGGAGGCAGGTAGATACAACCGCCTCCCCGGCACCCACCTTCCAATGTACCAGTTTGTTATCAGCTTAAGATGAAGTTGTCGCAAGAAAATAAATATATAATTTCCTTAAAATACTTCTCAAACTGCAATCTTTATTCCGCAAATCCAGCAGAAGGCTGCTGAATGCTTGACAAGGCATTGTTTCACAGACCCTTGAAAAGGTTACATTTATAAAAACCTCCACCTCTCATCAAAAGAAGAAATGCTTAAGCAGTTTAAATTTGGTGTAGCAAGAAACTTGCATACAGATTAGCTAATTTATTTGCTATGATGTTGTGAAATACTGTTTTATTAGTTTAATTTGTCTTTAACTGCACTGGAGACCAAGGTAACTACAGCTGAGTTGCTGAGCCCCTATTAAAAAAAAAAAAAAAAAAGGCTTTTGAAAAAGTATCTTATTCTTGCACTCGCAAACTGGGTTTTGTTTGTTTGTTTTTTAAAAAGGCTTGCTTATTTGAAGCAAGTGAAGCTTTTAAAAGTCTAGCTGGCTGTTGGCAAATATTTTAGACCATTTCTCCACTTCAAAGACTCTTCATATCAGAGATTCTACGAAGTCCACAGCATGCTAAATTGACACAAATCCCCGACAGAAACAGAGCGTATATTTAACCTACTAGCAAAATTCACCTACCTGAATAATTAATATTTTTCAAATTAAGATTTCACTTAGCTCTCTAGGTGTACAATATCAAATCTATTACCATTTGTTAATTTTCAGCACACCAGTGGAGTTAAGATCAAAATCAGAGAGCAGACATGGAAACTTGGCGCCAGTGAAGGCTGAGGGTTTTGACACTGGCTTCAGCGAGGCAGGATTTCACCCCTGGTCACTCCATGCTGCTTCAGTTTATTTTTCCTTCTTTCCTCCAGCTCTTTTTTTTTTTTCCCCTTTCATATCTCTTCTGAAATACACTGCAGCTCCAGTGAGTTCCCAGACCTCGAACAATGTGTTCTGAAACTACGCAGCCAAGAATGCCAATACAAATGAAATCTGTGCTGCAACTTCTACGGAGCTGGGATCACTTTACATCGTCCTGTCAGTTATTAAAAAAAAAAAAAAGAAAGAAAGAAAAAAGACTACAATAAAAGTGAGCCATCTTGTTTCCTTCGAGTGTGAAAAGGCTTTGAGAGTGAAAAAATACAAAGCAGCTAATGGTAATCTGTTACACAGAAACCCGCATCCGTGCATTTTGCTTCCGGGGAACACCAAGCATACAAGACCAAAAGGCGACATCAGATCCACGTGAAATTCTGCGCCTAATCTGCAAACCAGTTACCATGACTGCACATGCAAATTGGTCAGATAAAAGCCAGTCAGAGGAATAATTGGCTATTTGGAGGTACAAAATGACTAATCTATCACAGCCACCACATAAGTGTTTTTTTCCTCTGCTTCATAATTGCACCAGTTAATTCTCCAAGTCCAACCCGGTATTTCGGATGCAATATGGTACAGTAAGTACTGCAACGAAGCGGGAAGCAGGGGACCAGGCTCCATCCAGAGCCCCACCACTGCTGTGACACAAGTCCAGACTTTGATCAGTGCCCCACAGTCCCCGGTGGGAACTCAAGGGACAACTTCTAAAGGTGACTACAAAAAACACACCCACTCCCAGAAGTCTTAAACACATCTTTGTAGGGAATTGTGGAAGCTCTGAAGAAGCCTTAGAAGCCACCAGTGCCAAAAACCCCAGCGTGGGTTGCATCTCTGCTCTGTGTCACCAATGCCACTTGTGAGCCCAACCATCCACCAGGACAGATACTCTCTCCTAAAGGGAGTACCTTCAACAACCGACCTTCAGCATCATTTTCCTGATGTTATTCAAACAGTGCTTTCTAAAAATCATAACTTTGCAGAACCCTCACATTTTCCGGCCTAGCAAAAATTTAGCACAAGTATAAAAACCCATCACCATTTAGTCTTTTAGTAATTCAAACCAGCCTCATTCTAGGTCCTCACAACTGAGGCAGGAGCAAAGCATTAGTCATTTCTCCCCTCATCCAGGAGGCAATGAATATCAGCGACAAATTATTTCCCTTATCGGCAAACACAAAGACTAGCTAGCTTCAACTTTAATGCCATTTTTACCTACTAAGATACCAACTATTTGCCTGCTAGAAGTATTAATAATTTTCTTTTAATGCCTTCTTCAAGGGATATGAAATTAAATCAACTAAGGCAGAATAGTAGAAGAATATAGGAAGGCAAAGCAGAACAGGTCTGTATAAAACCTCACACTCAAACGCTTACACTTCAGGGGTGCCATGCCAGCAAGCTTTCTATTAAACAGTTCAGTAAAGTAGGAAAGTTAAAGCCTTGAATATTCTCCCTTCTAGACAGAGCAAATGGATCAGTTGCTAGTAATTATTCACTCTCCCTGCGCTTCAGGCATTCCCATCTGTGAAACGGGCCTAATATCTTCATTAATCTAGACAGTAAGTGTTAAGTCCTACATAGGAGTAGATATACCACTGTCATCTCACTTCTTATGTTCAGAGGTTTATAACAAAACACCATCCTCTATTCATATTTTTAGCCCAAAATACAAGTGCTTCACCTTAAAAAAATACATAAGCAAATCCGCCTCCCACCTGCGCAAAGCTGGACCTGCTCATACAAGAACATTTGTGCGCATGAAACTATAGGGAAAACCCAAGGCAAGAAGACAGTCCTGTGTCCCAAGACTACCTAATTATGAGATTACCATGGGAAGCGTGCAGGTTCCTTAGAGTTAAATTTCAAGTCCATCGTCTCGTGGAGCTGGGAGTCCAGGGCATAACCAAGTGCCCCTTCCCCTGCAACTGGGGTTAAAAAAGCCCCTGCCTCCAGACAGGTTTCTCCCATGCAGTTCTGGCAGGTGCTTTCCCATCTTCTCTCGCCTTGTGTTTTCTGATGAGTCCATATGCGCTGCTGGAGATGGGATTTGGCATGGACGCTCGGATATAAAAACCCTCTGCCCAGATGTGCTAATCCCCTATGGCAACCCACTTCTCCACACATGACCTCCAGTGGCATGATTTGACAAGGTCAATGACTACTGTGCCACAGAGGTTACTTATGCTCACTGAAGTCTCCGATGTGCACACAAGAGGGTCCCTCCCCCTCTTTTAATGCAATTAAATGCTTTTTATTTAGAAATTTGCACAATTTACGTGCAATTTTCTCACCCTCCCCACACAACCAGCCTCCATCAAAACCATTTTCTGCAGCAGAGCCAGCATTTCGCTGGGCTCAAACACTGATCTTATCCTCCCGACACTTTCTTCAATCCCTCCGTAGGATTACAGCAGGGAAAATGACACTGATGAGAAGAGCTGCTGCTTCACCCACTCTTTGGATTTAATATCCAATACAGGCTTCTCCTTTACACAACACATGCACAGGATAAAGCACAGAAAGAAAGTTAGGAGGGGGGAAAAAAAAAAAATAACAGGAGGCTAAAAGGAAGAAATTCTTGCGTGAACTAAGCTACAAATGCCATTTACAGACTGAACTACTTTTAACCTTCTGCCATCAAGAGGGTTAGATACCTCATCCACTCCAAGCACCCGACCAAGCACAAACAAAAGCTTGTCTCTTCTTTCTCCCTGTCACACTGAAACTAATCAGTGAAAACAAGGTAGAAACTGGGTTTTCAGAGCAATTAAATTGCAAGTGAGGTTTTATCTCTCCAAGTAATCCCTTCTGCCCTCAGCCACTCCCCACTACCCCATACATGACCACATCATCCCAACTTCACAAGCTTAACCGAGACCAGAGTCATTCCAGCACCATCATCATTTTACACCACCCATTTCAGCAGACCCCTGACTTTCAAGATGACCTAAAACACGGAAAGAACATGTAGCTATAATCCTGCTACAAAGGCTCAGGCCATATTTGCAGGGTTTCTTTAATCGATACACATCTGCTCCACATCCCCCTCTCCCCTGCGTCCTGCCTCCCCTGTGCCAGAAGGGCATTTGCGTGGCTGTGCAGTGAGCCAGATCAGGGAACCAGGGAATTAGTTTTCCTGGCAGCATAAATGCTAGCGCTGGCACAAGGGAGGTAATCGGGACAAGCAGCCAGGGCAGGAAAGAACCATCCCCTTCAGCAAAAACACGTACTTATGTCAGATTAAAGTGGTCACAGCCCCAGCTCCCTGCTCCCTCTCCCTATTTCTGCAAGCGTGGGAATTACCCAGCAGCGTGGAAGATCAAGTCATTTAGCTTTGCAAAAGGGTGTCTGTCTAAATACAGAGCTATTTTCAGAGCTTGTTTCTTCTGTCACCAGCTTCCTCTCCCTTAAAAAAAAAAAAAAAAAGATTTGAATAAAGGGATTTGGACCCCATCAGTCACCATGTTCCTGTACCCAGGTACGAAGCGAAGGACACAGTACTGTGCTGCAAGGGGCTGAGGACAGCAGCCCGGGGCTCCTAAATGGAAGGGTGCTAACATTTTCTCTGGCAAGGTAAACAAACCCCAAAGTACAAAGATTGAATGACTCCATGAAACAAAAGGGAAAATAAGGTCAAACTGAAAAAAGAAAAAAAAAAAAAAAAGAAAATGAAACAAGAAGCAGCTGAGAGAAGAGAGCTGTGACAGATACAAACACAGAGACCAAAAACCCCAACAGGCTGCTCGTTAGCTCTGAAGCCAAGCACATGGAAAAAGAGAAGAATTTACTTCTTCCTCAACTGGAATGTTTGCATAATTGTCACTTTCAATTTTACATAATTCCCTTTCCTACACGTTTGTTTCGTGTCTAGGCCACCATGCATGAAATAAATCCCTGTATCAGAGCACGGCCTGTCTGTGCAACACACGGTGCTAAGGAGATTGGGTTTCCCATTTATTCCTGTATTACATTCCAAGAAGGTGTGAACAATGCTTTATCAGACTTAAAATAATATCGACCAAACAGATATCCATCCCAGCCAGAACGTGTTTGCCTAGGCAGGTTTTTCTAAAATCATAAAGCTAAGTGAGTAACGTATTACTTAAGCACTAATTAAATACCATTTTCCCCCTTCCCTCCACAGGGCACACTGAACAGAGGACAGGCACCACACCAACACGTAATGCAATCTGAAGTTTTAGGGTTGTTTCTTCCCCCACTCCCAATTAAAATTACATGCATTCACTTTGGGTATAGGTTTGATTTTCTTCACATTTAGTGCTGATACCCAGGTGTCCTATTAAAAAAGCTAAATTATAAGCCCAGATACTGAAATATCAACACTAATTAGGTCTTTTAGACACACATTTTTAGATGCTGTTTAGAAAAATCTACATTAAGAAGAGTGGGGGCAAAGGATGAACTTTCAACGTTAAAAGGAGTAGCACTAAGTAACTAGGCACTCACGTTCTCATTCTTCATTTAAAAATAGAGACAAAGCATTTCAATGACCATAGTCTAAAGAGAACACAACACTGTGTCTTTGTTCGGGCTAAACAAAATAGAAAACAGAAAGACTAAATGCTGTTAAACACAGGTGATATTTAAAGTTCATTCAGCTTTAAAGCTTGACAACATATTATTAGAAGAACTAGAAAGTCTAAAAAAAAAAATAAAATTCTGTACATCACTGCAAAGGTTTTACCTTATAATTCAGCTGCAACCCAAATTCTGACCTTCTTGAAAGGTACCTGCAGCCCCCAGAAACAGACATTTGAATGTTTCTAGTTTGGCAGTTGCCTGGGAAGCGTAAGCAACGGGATGTCGATTCACCAGTCAGAAAAACCTCCAGCCTATTTCTGTTCCTTTCAGCAGCATCAGGAATACGTTGCAAGACACCAGCATTTACTTTTTTTGAAAAGGCTTGATCACCATGAAGACACAAAGCCAGCTGACTTTCTTTCCCCATGTTTCTTCCCTTCCAGCCCTGCTTCCAGACGCACACTGGTTAAACTCCACTGCTGCAAGCTGCCACTCTGCCCTGAGCATCTCTCTATGGGGGGAAAGGGAGACCCCCCACACTCACACCACTTTCTGCTCCCTGCTATCAGAATGGCCAGTCTTACACCATGATTAACCCCTTCCCAACCCCAAAATATATACAAGGGTACTCCAGGAAAATTGGTAAAATAAGCTACACTTTGTGGTTTGGTTCCCCCCCAGGTCTGTATTCTTATTGGCATGCTTTTTGTGTCTGGGTTTACGCTTTAGGCACAGACTCATTATTCCTACAGTGTTCAACAGAGACTGAGTGAAGAATCACATTTTGCTTATGTTCTGAACATCACAAAGGTAATACTACGAAAAACACCAGTAAGTTCATCTGCTAAACATTTATAAACAGGGAATGGGAATTTTAACACACACATGCACAAAAGGAGAGAGATGTAAAAGAACAAAAAGAATTCATCTACAGCTTGAGACAAAAACCTATACCCCTCCTCAGTACTTGCTCCTTTTTGCCCAGGCAAGCGCACTGAAACAGTTAAAATTCACCTACTGGTAATTAGCAGAAGATCAGAATTACATAAAAATCAGGCCGAGAAATACCCCAAGCGAAGGCAAGCTTTATTTACTTGCAGGAAACTCACCACCAGAAGCTGCCTATTTGCCAGCCCCAATGCTGAAGCACGCTCCGCATCGTGGCATCTCACCACGCTTCGCAAGAAGCACCACGGCATCTCACCACGCTTCGCAAGAAGCACCACGGCATCTCACCACGCTCCCCAGGCGCTGGTCCCACGGCCACCGCTGCAGAGGATGGGCACACCAGGGGAGCAGATGCCCACCCAGCCCGAGGTGACACAGCCGGCGGGGACAGACGGATCCCTCTGGCTCCCGGCCCTATGGCAGCCCACCAGCAGCCTCCTGACAGTTTTTGGTGCCTGTTTCCATTCAGCCCAGATCTGGCATTTCCTGAAAACCGGACTCAGTTGAAGCTTGAGACCGGCACGTAAGTGTACCCATTTTGTTGTAGTAACTCCGCATTACTCGCTTGCTTCCCAACGCCGCCATGCACAAACAGGTCGTCTTTCGGTCCTGCTGGTACAGTGCACAAACCTCTCATCTCCAAGCAACGGCAGTAAGGGGTGGCAGTAAAATCTGCCAATTGCTATGTAAGTGTTAAAAAGAAAGGACCCGTCCTTCTGGCAACACACATGAACCATTAAGTAAACCGAATAACTTGATTTTAGATGACCAGTACATTGTACTTAACCCAGATAAACATCAGCGGTTTACACCCTGTCCTTTTCGAGGCCTAATTAACATCCTCACAGGTCGTAGGGACCTTGCAAACAAAGTTACAGGGAACTATCATAAAACATGCCCCAGTTTGAGCCACATACCTTTATGCCAAAACTACACTGAAGACACGCAACCAGACATGGTGTATGAGTACAGACCACAAACACGTCAGGAAACAGCCATTTAGTAACAGTCACAGCTAGCTGACCTTCGGGCAGAAACTCAGTAACCCGATGATGATGACATTCCTGGCCCCTGGACCGTCTGCAGCATTTATTTTGGCAGTGGTATAGAAAATGCACTGATATATTTTGACCAGGAAGCACTGATCAGGAAACCAGGAAAGACCTCACTCCTGTCCCACAGGGAGCCTTGAACACCCTCCCCTGGAAACCCACACACGCCCGCTTCATCTGAGCAACACAACAGGTTTCAATAACCAAGAGAAAGCATTTTAAGACCTTAAAATCCAGTAGCACGGCTTGCTTCAAAGTTGCAGCACAAGAGCAATATGTGCCTAGGGAATGGGAACTTCATAAGCCCAGCGATGACAACCCTGAGCTCCTTCTGGGTGGAGGAAAACCAGGCAATTTGCTCAGAGACTGCACTACCCATCAACGTATTTCTCAGGACACAACACGGCTGAAGCTAAGAAACCAGAGATGTTCCGTCCAGAAACAGTTTGTGTAAACTGTTTGGTTTTTTTTTAAAAAAAGACCAACTTCAGAAATAATTCTTGGGAACCTATTTAGAGAACAAACTACATATAGTTGTTTATCCGAGGTATCACCTGGGAGTTTACACTAGTTTACACAGGCCCCCCCTTATAGCAGTTCATAACCTCTGTTTTGGAAGTGGCGTGTCCTATACCTGCTAAATCACAAGCTCATTTTCTGAGGCAATCGGGTTTGACGTTAACACAAGGCTCTAGACAACCTCCTATCCAATAGCTGCTAAAAAGATCATCTTTCCTTGCAGAAAGCCTACAACTTGTACAGATTACTTTGTAACGAGCATGGGAACCTTTTTCCCCATAGAGCCCTGCAAGCACTTTCGCCCAGATGCAGATAAAATTTTCATTTCTAAGTCACATACCCTATGTGCCTTAGTGTCATCCAATGATGTGGAAGAGAAGTCATGAGCTGTACGAAATCAAGTTACAGACCATGTGCAGCCCAGAGGCTCTCATTTCGGTTTCATTAACCCTCTTCCCAATACAAACAGCATCAGAAACGTCAGCGCCTGTATCGAAGTCGTCTCAAAATGGTTCTCTCTACACATCGACCCCGCAGATGCAGCCATCTCCATAGCAATGGGAAGGATCTGAGAAAGTAGCTCAACTCCAAACTCCCACCTAGTACCTGCAGGGACAGCCTCCAAACAAAAAAAAAAAAAAACCAAAAACCACTCGCTCCCCTCACCGCCAAACACACACTGGGGCTGGGAGGGGGGGAGCTGCCCGGAGAGCGTTAATAGAGCTTGAATAGGGTTATCAGTTTGTTTGATGTAATCAACAACATTACTATGTGCACATGATAATGAACGTACAGACATCTGCAGAGTTTGATGGATGAGCTGATAGCAGGCGAGTTATAGAATCCATCTGGTTGGAAAACCATTGTCATTTCAGCTAAAAATCACATTAGCAAACTCATATCACAACTTGGTATTATTTAGCTTCAAACTAGAATACCAGAGTAAATGGTATACTTTTTTTCTGAAGAGAGCTCGCAAAATATTCAGTAACTTGACACTAATAGCAGTATGGTGGAATTTTTTTCTTTTTTTTTAAATGCACCGAGTGCTTTAGTTAAGTCTGAGAAAAAATGAAGGAGGTTTTTGCCTATCTTGCAACAAAACCTCTCTTGAGATATGGGTCTGCTCTGCATCAGGAGAGTTTCCTAGTAAATGTGTGAATGAGTGCTTCTATGAGAAGCAAGATTATAAATCCAGAGCATCAGTAAGGACTGATGAAGCCTAGGAGAACTTAAGAAACCCTAAGTCAAGGCCTGTATTTTCACTCTAAGAGGAGGTAGAGGACTAAAGCTTGGGAAAATCTCATACTAAATTTACACTTGCAGCAGTATCCAGAGCATAGCATGCTCAGCAGGACACTGCACTGCTCAGTACATCCCACGTGAAAGACGCTTACACACCACACGTGAACCTGAGCTGGGGCAGAGGCCAAACATTTCACTCATGTTTCACACAGGAAGATTTCAATTTTGGCTGCAACCTACCAAAGCGACAAACGAGGCCAGAAGACACCCATGCACGTACTTGCTCCCCATTATAACACCCAGCACGCAGACACGAGCGGCGTTGCAGCTCGCTGTGCTCGCATCCACGCAAAACCTGTCCCCGGGAGCATCCCGCCGCGGACAAGCGCACCCCCACCCCGTAACGCCACAAAACAGGGAATACTGCCGCGGCTCCTAAAGCACGAGCAGCTCTTTCACCCAAGGCTCCCCCATCACCTCCTGGTCTTCATCCATCACAGCACGTCCCATCACAGCACGTATTTCAAGTTACACATACCAGGGTTGAAAGACCGTTCCCTCAAGTCAGAGGGGTGACCTGAGTTTCCCTACGCAGCAAATCCAGCCTCCCCTGGGGTACCCAAGCAACGGCACCAGCAGCTGAGGTGACACAGGCAGCGACGGAAGGACTTGCCCGGAGCTCAGAGAGGAAACTTGTGGCGGAGTCAGAAAGAAAACCCCGTTATCTCGACTTCCGGACCCCTCTGCTAACCGCCAGACCACAAAACACTTTTATTGTAGGATAACATTACAACAAATAGCCATTTTCTGTTAGCAGAAAACCCACTTTGCAGTTTTACTTTTAAAAATCCATTTTTACTCCAACTCCGTAGGATTGCAAGCCAGCCTTGTGATGCAGCATAAACAATTTTTCCTTCCTCTGCATGCCCCAGTTTTATTAAGTAATCCCCATAAAAGCAATTACTGAGCTTTGGATTGAAAAATAACTAGGGAAAAAAAAAAAAAAAGAAGAGACACAGCAAATTCTGTGTATCTTCATTTGCATACAGATCCCCTCCCTCCCCCTTCTAAGGTTTCTGCCATGAGGTCTTTTATGTCTCTTTCAATAATCATATAATTATATGATTCCTAAAGTACACGCTGGCAACACTTCAGGGGATTTTAGTCATTACAGGTGACAAGACTTTTCTCTCATGTCTAATGCTCGCTAGGATTTCCTTCCACTTCATTCACAGATAAGATGAAGAACCGAGTGACACCCAAAACCCTCTCCCAGACAGATTTGGGGGGAATCAGCCCTCTTTCTTCTCCATTGTGGATACACAGAAGTGGGCAGAACTGAACTGCAATGAACTTCAACTGGAATGAAGCATTTTTTCAATTAAGTGGCCCATCATTTTTCCCAGGCACCACGTCCAACTATTTTAATGGCTTTCACATTTTTTTCTTTAATTTTACAATCTGAAAGAAACGCCAAGGTTCCATCAAGGACCAAGAACGCCGTAATTCCATTTCTTCCAATGGTTGCAAGTTATTAACAAGCTGTCAAAACACCATAATTATTTTATATCAAGTTTGACTGATTCCATAAACATCTCTTAGCTGCATACTATCTTGAGTCTCGCTCCCCGAGTGCAAGTATGTGCTCAGGCTAAGTGGAATAAAGAGGCTCCACGTCCTCTTCGACAGCAGTGCAAGAGACATTTATGAGCCACCAAAAAATCAACAGCAATAACACTTTTATTAGCTGCTGCACTTGATGTCATTGTAAGGTTTGAGACACTTCTTCCCTTAAAATTCTTCGGGGTTTTAGCTCGTCTGTACAAATTAGAGCTACCAGGAAAGAAACTGCAGCCTCGCTAACCAACAGGAGGGGTTAAAGAAACGAGCTTGGTGCCCGTCAGCATGCCACAGCCCGCCGAATAGCCAGAAGCCCTAAATTATCATTTGTTTCCCAACTTGGGCTGCACGCTTCCTCCTAACCTAAGCATCTCCTCACTAAGTACAGGCTAGATCACGGATACGCTAGCATCAGAGTAAATCAATCTATATTTGAAATTGGAAAAAAACCCCAAACAATTACAGTCATATTTTTACAAAGCTAAAAAGCACAACTGTTGGAGAGGAAGATAATGCGAAGACATCCAAGTGCAAACACTATAAACTTCACGTTCCGACTACATGCACAAGTGCACTATACATATATATATATATATTTATTTTCTGAATGCCTCTCTATCACAACCTGTTCAGAAGAGAGCAAGGCAGGCTTTGGACAGAGGAGAGGAGCCCAAGCACAGCTCCCTTGCCCTGCTGACAGTGCCCGGGAGTCCCCAAAATAGAACATTTGCCTTCAAATTGCCACGTCTGTGTGGCACAACTATAGATAGCCAGTACAAGATTAAAAAAGCTTTGCTCTGAGCACAAAGGGAGAGACAGGAATGGTGCCATAAGCCCATGTTTTGCAGCCAGTAGCACAGGGAAATCATTTTGATCCCTTCAATCCCCTTATCCATGCCAACCACTGACCTTGCAGATGCAACTTTTGTTCAAGTTTAGTCCCTTTTTGGCTTGAAGCAAGACAGAGCTACAAAGGCAACTCTCTCCATTCATCTTGGATCATGCAAGCGCTATGTACATAGCTGCCCCTGCGCTCCTCTTCGCCAGGCGTTTCTGAACTTCGGATCCAGCCGCTTCGTACAAAATAATTAAGCTACCAAAATCGACATGCACCTCTTCACCTGTCATTAGGGCTCGGCACATCTGCTGGCCTGGCTGGGCACAGGGCGGGAGAGCCCTGCGGCCGCCGTTCGTCCCTGCCCAGCTTTCACAATTACTTGCACCAGAGGAACTGGACCGACAACTAAATGCAGGTTGCAGGTCGTGTTTTGCCTAGGCAGCTCGGAAGCTGTTTAACCCTCTCCTCCATTTTAAACATTTTGGATTAATAACATAGAGACTGATTCTCCTTTCAGCATTTGAACAGTATTCTTAACAGTTCATTAGTTTTGGAAGAGAGACTATTTTTCAAGGAGATGGAACAGGGCTGGTAAAATAGTGCTCCGACTCTCTTCTCTATGCGAGGAGCACGGCTGGAGCAGTCACAGCCCCCGTTGTGCTGAACACAGCAGAGCCAGAAGATATTTAAACTGCAAGAGCCACTTCACCTACATAAAACTCTTTTATACCTTTACCATGATAAACTGGAGGCATTAAAGTGCAGTGAATTGGAAATTGTTCTCACTTACAGCTGGATGTTCACATACAACTGATACCAAGATGCACGCCCTACGTACTGTATTTCAAATCTTTATTTTTAAAAAATATTGCATCAAGCAGGACACAGTGTTTCAGTTCTGCTGATACCGCTCGCTCTCAAGCGCTTGCTGTGGCACCACAGACAAACTACACTACGTTCCCCACAACCTGTATCACCAGGACAAAGACCAGAAGCTAAAGAAGCTGAAGCAATAAGCACATTTCGGTAGCACTTTCCCCAGCCAAGGCGCACACAGGTTTAGGATCTATACGCGTACAAAGCCCACCAGGTCTAGTTAAGCCTGATGCAGGAGGAGCAGCCTGCAGTGGCTGTGCCTGGAGAATTCAACACCTCACACCAAGAAACAGAGAGCAGGAGAACAGGATATCAAGAGGGAAAAAAAAAAAAAAACCACCCCAAAACCTTTATATCAGTGTAACTGTCTCCAGCCCAGGTATTGTATCTCTGTACCTATAGGAATTTTTAAAGAGGTACAGTTGTGTGATACATCAGCCCTTCTACAGAGCAAGCAGGAACCCATCAAAGAAACAAAGTGAAATATGCCGGGCTGGTCCTTCCTGGCTCCCTTGTTCACTGTTATTTTCCCAGAAAGTAACATTGTGATAGTCAGTCTCATTCTGTGAAATAATTGAGAAAAACAATAAAAAGTGCATCTTATTAGCACACTGAGAGAATAGTAAAGTATTCGGTTCTTACTAGACAAGAAATCGAATGCACTACTGGGAGTAAACATTAATTTGGATCCAATACCATCTATTACCTGGGTGAAGTGGAACACTAATTTTATTATAAGCCTTTTATAAAAAAAAACCAACTTATCTGAGCAATACAGAGTACCTTATATTTCTTAAATATGATATATTCCATTTTTTTTTAATTAATTATAATTTATCTTCTGAATTTCTCTGTGGTGGTTGGTCCACTTGACATTTCAGCAAGCTTCATCTCATGTTTTACCCCAGGTCACAGACCACCAAAAAAAGGCTGAGCAGTTATGCTACAAGAAATGATTCTGGAAAAATTGGTAAGATATTAAGAGGTCTTTCAAAAAACCTAGACAGACAGGGTCGAGTGCAGTTTGAGCTAAAAATGAGACCTCAGGTAGGGATGAGGGTGTCCCCTGAGCTCGGTGGGGATTTTCACAAGCCGTTTCCTTTCTCCGATGCCACTGCAGCCACGTTACGTGCACTAATGGTGCCCCGACCCAGGCTGCAGGCATCGCCCCGGTCGGGGGCTGTACTCGCCACGCACCCGGTCACTCCTGTTGTGCAGCTCGCTCTCCCGTGTGCAATACGCCCGTTGATCCCAGCAGGTTTTTACTGATCAGGTAGAGAACTCCAGCTCCAACAAAAGAGCTGGATCCTTCCTCACCACTGCCGGCCTTCGCGGGGAACCTAGCTCCCCTCGGTTCCTGGCCCGACCGAGCAGATACGTCAGGCTTTCCAGAGCTCACCCCTCTGTTTTAGGTCTGCATTAGCCACCTCTTATACCTTAACAACAACAAAAATACCTTAAGTACCCACTTTGGACAAGATGCAAAAAATCAACAGCTAGGAGAACAAATCAATGGAGACTAACAAGCCTTTGGGAAAACCAAAAGGCGTTTAAAGCCTTTAGAGCACCGTCCAGAAAATCGTTAGCTTTCCTGAGGTTAAAAGCACTTTTTTAAAGGAATAACCGGCCATCAGAAACACTAACTTGACACACCATCACTTGACAATTAAGTAGAAGGGAAAAATACTTAAATATCTAGAAACTTGTTTTAAAACATAAGACCAGCTATGGAAAAAACTAAGCTGCAAAGTACGTATAGAGAGATATGATGATAAATGAGAAGTTACATAGCTAGGTCAGTGGAGCTAGCACAAAACCTTTGGAACAGGAAGCTGCAGTTAAATGCACTGGTTTTCTTATCAATGAGAGATCGGAGCAACAGTAACAGCACAGTGTACAACACACATGTGAAAACAGCCTTATCAAGATAACAGCTGAAGAACTTATGGATTCTGTCCAGAAGTCTACTATCACCATTAGGCTTTCCAAACTCTGCTACGCTCAGGCGCAAACAGCAGAGAAGGAACCGCGATTTAGCACTACCAGACCCCTGGATACAAACAAAAGTGAAAGTGGGCAAAGTGTTAATCTCCTTAGGGTCTGCAACCAGATGCAGCTGGGCCCTAACTTGGCTCGCAAGGGCAGCATCGCCACTTCACCACGACGTGCACAAAGTCAAGGTCTGCCTCTTTTCAGCTCGGGGATCTACTTCGGCACAACGCGTCGCTCCACGCACATTTGCGAGCGGATTCTCCAGGAGATTCTATAAATAGGTTAAGCATTCCTAAAAAACCCATTCGTGCACACACCAGGAAAGTTAAAATTTCCATGCAGCGTTCCAAAGCTTTGCTGGAATCTGTAAAAATGATAAACAACAGCCAAAAAGAAAACACAACCCCTTGTCTTTCCAACTACTTTGGGAGAACAATTGCTCTCAAAGATCGCATTCATTAACATTCTGATGAAGTTCCCTTTTAGCGCTGTTTTTCATACTTGAAAGGAACAGCTATGATCAGAGAGAGCCCTCAACTACCGACTCACTCATTTAGATTCTCTCGCTCTGATTCACCAATCACCTTCAAGAATAATTAGCAGCTTCGTCTGAACGTAATGAATATACACACATGCTCACATACATACCATTCATTTCGGAAGGCGGCGAGAAATCCCCCGTTTCTCAGCCCGCCAGCTCTTCTGACCCCCGGCACGGGAACCATCTCCTGGGCAGCACCATCACCTGATGGTTTTCCAGCAGCTGCCCATCTCGCTGACCGCCCCAAGCCAGCAGGTCAGGGCAAACTAAGTTTCCAGGGTGTTAACTCCAAACTTGTGTTCAGTGACTGGGTATCAAAAAAAAAAAAACCAAACCAAAAAACCCCCCCAAAAAAAACCAAAACACCACTACTCACACAGCAGCTGCATCTAACCTGAGTTGGAGCCGGATTTGTACAGGAAGATTCAGGGGAAGGAACGGAAAGGGGAAGTTTTCACTTCTTATGCACAGAAAGAGGTTGCTGCTGGTTTGTCTGTGGGCTTTCTCTTCTTCTTTTTTCCTTAATTTAAAATATATATATAATCAACTCTGTCTGTATATGAAAGATGGTAGGATAGAGGATCCTTAAGTTAAGTCACAAGTATCACTGAAACAAGATGCGGTATTTTCAAATGACAACTGCCAAAGGAAACATTATCACATGAGTTAAATCAAAATCCAGAATGCTTGAAATTCACACCAAAGAGCTAAAGGAGACTTCATAAAGCCATCCCTCAGTATCAACCGTAACTGCTCACTCCCCCAGGTCAACACAAAGGAAGAATATATATATATTTATTCTGTAAAGCACCCTTTATTTACAGGAACACCAGTGGTGAGAATTTTCTTCAGTGGGGAAGGGGAATTCACAATATTTGGAGATAAAAAGAAAAACAAACAAAAAACCACCTCACCTCTCCCAAATGTTTCTACCATTAAGTTCTGCCTAACCACTGAGAAATTTAATTTCCAAGGGGAAGCCCAAAGCTTAGCTAGCCTATAAAATGTAAATCATAGATCACTGTAACATCAAGTGACAAATAAACCTAGAAGAAGAACACAAGAAAGGATCACAATGAACTACCACATATGCAACAAAAGCTCCTTTTAGGATTAGAAATTTCATAAAACAGACTTTCTTAGTTCAGCACTGTGCCTAGGCCGCGTACTCACTTTTATTCTTTCTCCCCCCTCGTGAACATAGGTTTCAATTCTTACTTATTTTCAAAATATGATCACAGTAGATTTTAAGCACCCTGAAAAAACAAATACTCACTGAAATGCCAATCTCCTCCAAAGCAGAAGAAAGCCACCTGTGGCAGTCAAGTTCACTAGAGAACACAGCTCCACACCATGCAAAATGACCTTGCCGTTTCAGTCATTTACAGGGGCATACATTGCTTTAAAGTAGTTTTACCTTAATAATCCCCTTCCCTTGGTGCTGCATCAAATCTGCCAGACATCACCCATGGTCAAAGGCAGCGCTGCATGGAAAAATCCACACAACGCGGAGTATTTTCTCCTTTTTAGTGTTACCGGGATTTACGAAATGCACGCGATCATTAGGGCTCTCCGAGAACCTCGAATACAACAGACCTCCTAGTTCAGCACCTGAGAGAAACAGAAGAATTCTGCTGGCACTATTCCCTCCGAGGTGCCAACTACCATCCGAGATGCTGAGGTGCACGTGTTCTCTTGCATGCTGGTAAATACAGTAGAAATCAATTAACTTCAGGTGGTACTGAAGTCTTTTGCAAGAGTTTGAAAGGGGACAGTTTTGTAAAGACATACTTTTTTTTTTTTTTAAAGAAAAAAAAGAGAAGTGCTTCCACAGACAGATGCGCTTTGGGGTGGCAGAAGTTTAAGGTCACCTTCTATCCTCGTGCGCACTATTATCAAGGTTATGGTTTGGTTGATTTGATAACAAGGCTTATCCCATTTGAAAAGCCTGGAGTTTTCCCTGTCAGCCCTGGAGGGACTGCACTATCATTTGAATTCTATTTCCTGATAATGTGCTCATCATGGTAGAAAATTTCTGCAGGAAGATGAATTTTACTTTCTTCACTGACAGCTCAGTAGAGACTCGGGGGTTTAATTGGACCTATCTGCTGATGCATATTTGACTAAGAGCATGCCCAAGAAAAAAAAAAAAAAAAGAAGATACAGACAGGTCTACGGCTTGTTTTAGAGGCACGCGAAAGCGGATCGCTCGCTCATTATCAGTTCTGCATAGACAAAACAGTTGGCTTTCCTCTTAGGACAACACCCCACAAATGATACCGCAAGAGGCCAAAGAATAGCCATCGCCGAGCTAACACAAATCATACACACTATCTACACACCTAGTGCTGCTCAGGGACCATGGGCTAAACGTCCCTCCTGAGCAGAAGCCCAGGCTCCCCAAGCAAAGGTTTCATCGCCCTGACGCCAGGGTAGACGGCCAAGGCCACCGCTGACACCTCCATGGGAGCACAGGGACCATCTCTGGGACTTCGAGAAGTTGGTTCCACGAGCAAAAAAAACCTCCCGACGATGCCACCGGAGCCCCGAGGCCTGCGTGGCCGGAGGGGTGGGCCGGGGAGAAGCGAAGCCCACAAACAAAATGGGATCTCAAAGCCTGAGCCAAAGATGTTAAGAGATGCCGGGGCAAATCTGAGATTATTCATTAGCCTGCCCGCACGCAACCCTTCGTCACTGCAACGCAGGTTAAGAGATACACGAGTGACAGGAAATCCGAAGTAGGGAGAGCACCCAAAACTTTGCCTACGGTTTTACCACGGCATGTCAAAGAAAGCGGGCAAGGCACCAGGATTGCTCATATTTACTGCGAATTCAAGTTGTTGTGCCCGTCGAGTGACTTGTTCGGCGCTTTCTCTGGACAACTCGCTTCTTCCCCTCGCATACAAACAAAACCAAAATCAAAAGCCAAAGTCTTAGTTTGTCAGTGCCCCTCTGAAAATATTAAATTTCCTGCTCTGCTTAACTTAGCTCAGACAAGGCAGGCAGTATTTGCTCAGCAAATATTGTTTGTAATAAGTTAGACAAGCAATATTTTTTGCCAGCCTATTAACACCAGAAAAATATGTACAGTCAACAAGAGATGAAGAATTTGTTCAATTACTTCAAAAATGGGAATTACAACCCAGGGATTATTATCCATTTAAACATCTCTTTTCCACAAAATGTCAAACACTAGCCATTTGCTAACAATCTCCGGAGACAGATAAAGTAACATTTTGGCAATGCAAACACAAACTCCTCGGGGCGGGGGGGGGATGGGGGGGTGGAGGAAGAAGGGAGGGCGGGCGGGAGGGGGAAGCTCCACCATTCACAACAATACCGGACCATCCCAACACATATTTTGCAGCCCTCCGCCATCCAATTAAAACCCCAAACAAACATTTGACTTGCCCTAAGTGATAGTTAACACCAGCCGGAGCCGGAGGAAGAAGGGGGGCTGGGGAAGGGGACGGGGGGGGGGGGGTTTGTGCAGCAAGTTGCCAGCGGGGCTGCGAGCACCCGGGCTGGCTCGCCACCCTCCTGACCGCAGCCCCGAGATCCCTCCGGGCTGACAACCAGGATTAACGCACATTAATTGCTATTTGCAAAATTCAGCAGCCTGAAAGCGCCGCGCTTCCTTTTTCAATTTTTTTTTTCTTTTTTTTCAATTTTTTTTTTTTTCCTTTTTCCTCCCACCCCCTTCCCTTTCCCCCAACCCAGCCCCCCCCCGGCTCCCCAGGAGGGAAGAGCCCCCCCCTCTTACCTCCAGGGCTTCCAGGGTGTTGAAGCTGGCTATGGCGAAGCCATCGATCAGGTCCTCTTCCTGGGAGCTGGACTCGCGGCGGCGGCGGCGCGGGGGCCGGGCGGCGCGGGCGGCGGGCGGCGGGCCCCGCGGGGCGGTGCAGTTCTGGCCGCCGTTCTCCTTGCCGGGGCTCGGTTCCTTCTCGGAGCCCGAGGAAGGGCTCTGGTTCCGCGGGTCGCGGGCCGCCGCCTCCCGCCGCCGCACGCGGTCCCGCTGCGACCTCGACCTCCGGCTCTGCCGGATTTTCCCATCCATCGCCGAAGAAGAAGCAAATTTTACAAAAAAAAAAAAAATTAAAAATAATAATAATAATAATAAAAATAATTAAAAATTTAAAAAAAAAAGAGAAGGCCGGGCGCGGGGGGGGGTGGGGGCGGGGGGGGGGCGCGGGGGGGAGAGAAAAGTCGCCCCCCTCCAACTCACCGCTTCCCCTCTCCAAACCCCGGAGCCCCTTCAAAAATAATAATAATAATAATAATAATTTAAAAAAAAAAATCAACAACAACAACAAAAAAAATCCTGCTGTTCAGACCCTCGGATCCAGGGCGATGATAATCCACAGAGCAAGGCTGGGTGGCGGTGGCGGTGGGGCGAGCGGCACACACACACAAAAAATATTAAATCCACGGAATGACCTTGACAAATTTCCACCCCCCGCCCCCCCCACCCCCCCAAAAAAGCAGAGACGGGAAGAGGAGGGGAGGAAAAAAAAAAAAAAAAAAAAGAGAGGGGGGGGTAAATATCTGGATCAGGACGAGGACACCTCGGATTCACTCGGCGCGGAAGAGAGAGGCAGATCCAGGAGGCTCGACCCAGCTCGGGATAATCCAGGCGCGGCGCCCCCTCCCCGGGGGCAGCGCCGCTCCGGGGCCCCGCTCCGGCCGCCGCGCACCGCGGCGGGGGGGCCGCCGCCGCCGCCGCGCTCGCCGCCCAACTTTCTTGCCGCGGAGCGAGCGAGACAATCCCTGGGCAGCCCCCGCCGCCGCCCGCCGCCGCCGCCCGCCGCCGCCGCCGCCGACCCCTCCTCGCCGGGCGCCGCCGGCGGCTCGCAGCCCCCCGCCGGCGCGGCGCGGCGCCCCCGCCGCCGCCGCCGCCCGCTGCCGGATGGCGCTCGCCCGCCCCAGCCCCAGCCCGGCCGCCCGCGGCGCGGCGCAGCCCCGGCCCCCAGAAGCGGCTCAGTCGGCGCTGCCCGGATGCCGCCCCATTCTCCCCGAGCTGGGACGCGGCGCTAGCACCGCCCGGCCGGCCGCGCATGAGCAGGGCTGCCAGCTGCGCGTCATTCCCCGGCGCAGGCCCGGCCGTGCCCCCGGCCCCCCCCCTTCCTCCTCCTCCTCCTCCTCCTTCCCGCCCCGCCGCCGCCGAGCGGCCGCCCGCCCGCCCGCCTTCCCCCCCAAGCCCTCAGCGGGGCTGCGGGGGGGCGCCGCGGCCCGCCCTCGCCCCCGCCGCCACCAAAAGTTTCCCCCCTCCCCGGCCCGGCCCGGCTCCCTCACGTCCTCCCTGCCGCGGCCCGGCTGTCGCCTCACGGGGCCGGTGGAGCCCCCGGGAAAGGGAGAGGGGGCGGCGGGAGGGGCTGGCCGGGGTCGAGGGACGAGTGGAGGGGACGGGGGCGAGGTGGGGACGAGCTGGGAGCGAGCAGTGGGACCGGGGACGAGCTGCAGGAGGGGTCGGGGGTGAAACGAGGGAGCGGGGGACGAGGGGTGAGCTGAGGGGACGGGTCGGGGGTCAAGGGATGAGCCAGGGACAAGGAAGGAGCTGAGGGACGGGGGACAGGCCGAGGGGCGCAGACAACCCGAGGGGCGCCGGAGGAGCCGAGGGACACGGGAAGAGCTGAGGGACGAGCCGTGGAACAACCCGGGGGTCAAGGAGGGGACGAGCTGGCCGTGAGGGAAGGCGCACGGGCAGAGGAGCTGGGCAGCCGGAGCTGTAGGTGGGACGCGGAGCAGCACAAGGGGGCCGAGGGCCAAGGCCGGGGTCGTGGAGATGGAGGCAGGAGACCCTTCCCGTTCGTCACCCCCTGCACCCCATCTGTCCATCTCGCGGAGGTTTCATTCGGGCTCCGCAACACACGGCGGAGGCTGCAGTGGCCTTCTTGTTTCCCTGCTGTTTCGGGCCCTCTCCTCTCTCCAGGATCGCCGAGGTTTGGTCCCCGGGCGCTTCCCTGGAAAGGGGACCGGCTCGGTGGCCGACTGAGGAGCCGTGCAGTGCCCAGCCCCAGGGACGGCGCTGAGGGAGGTGAGCCTGGATCAGGGCCCCGGCGCAGAGCGCTGGCTGTCCCACCTATCGCAATGGTAGCAGGACCTAATCCTCCTGTTATCGTCTTTTATTGCACGCGGTCAGATACTGCCGCACGTTACCGTCGCTCCTGGGTACTCCCTTCCTTGTGTGTGGCTGGCTTTGCTCCATTTCTCTGACTTGGCTTCATTCCTTACGTCTTCAGCTGCTTTCGCCTTCCCCGGGGGGTAGCCTCCAGTTCCGGACATGAGAGAAGTTAGAAGGATGTTGTGAAACGGAACCTAAAGAGAAGTCCACCGAGCTTCATAAACAAGCGGGGGAAAAAAATCCATGAAGGAGATTCAGTGTAAGCGGGAGCTGTGGAATTAAGGAAAGCCAAAAAAGTCTCCAGCCACCTGCTCCCGCTTGCGTTCCAGTTCAGTCACTGGGGATGGTGGGTTCCTCAGGCCGGTGCCCCCAGCAGCGGCAGGCTGGTAGCTGGGTGTCGAACACACCCGTCAAAGGCTTTGATGTAGGGACTGCAATGCGTAACTTTCCTCGGTTTTCTTATATTCCTGATCTAACTGTAATAACGGAGCAGGCGAAAATTAACCTCCTTCCCCCTGGCCCCAACAGGGTCTTTTAGAAGGGTTTCTGGCAACAGCTTTGCCCTACCTTACTTAAACAAGAGCTAAAATAAACACCATCCTTTTAAAATGTAGCACAGAAACGTCATTTAAACTTAAGCAATTTTAAAACCAAAGGTAGAAATCCCGTGTGTAGTACAAAGCCTCTTAATGCAAATAGTCAGTCATGCATCGCATGCCTCAATCACATTTGTATCGGTGTCATTTGTGTCCTAATAAAATCCTATAATCTTTTGCGTGCCAATTAAACAAGGAAGATAGCTAAGTCTAGCTGCTTCCTTGGGTAATTACAGGCTAGTGGGGAGTCAGTTATCTGCCGTGGGTTTTGCTGGACCGTGGATTTCCAACGGGGTATTTTCTCTCCTCTTCCTTTAAGGGACAGTACTATAATTTTTTAGACGTATGGTATTTTAAAGCTATAACCAAGATCCGGGGGATGGTTGTTAATGAAAGACCTGGAGTTTAGATACACCCAGTTAAACAATGGATTGAGCTTAACAACTGTATTTGCTTTACCAATATTTTAAGACTCAGTTTCTAGAAAAGAGGATTTACACTGAGTTCAGTAAGCTGTTTTTACATTTGTGAGCCTGTCCTTTCATTCACAAGGTAATTTCCGTGCTGGTTATAAGTACATCGTAAGGGTAAGTTGTTAAAAAAGATAAACTGGGGAATTTCTGACAGTTTCTCTTGGTAGCGCTCATTTCGGTCCCATTGTGCTTCAGGTCCTCCATCATTAATATGCATTTCTAGTTCTCCCTTTTTCATTCACTTCCAAATTTGCTGACCAACAAGGACGGTGGAAATTGCCTGTAAAGTTCCCCTCTTTGTTTCCTGTCAGCAGGGTCATCAAGATTCTCATCCCGCTTACGTGTTTACATACAGGAGTTTAATGTCGCTGTGAACGTAAACCAAAGGTGCCTTCTGGGGAAAGTTGTGGATACAATTGTTTTTTTTCAATTAACTCCACAAATTCATAGCAGCACTATGATTATCCATAGTGATCCCCAATTTTGTATATATGTATATTTTTTGTTGAAAGGCGCAGCAGAAAGGTCATCCAGAAGAATTAACAATATCAAACAGTCCACATGTGAAAGGATGCTTCTATTTGAGACAGCATCTGTGAATCAATCCTGCCTTTCCTTCCACCAAGGCAATTTCACATTTTCAATAGAAGGCAGACCTACAGTGATTTTCCCCCCCCAGCATCAAATAGCTTTCTGCACAATAATATTCATCATGTTAAAACTCCAGGTGAATGATAATGGATCGGAGGGAATGAAAACAGACGGATGTTAAAACAGACAATTCCCTGCCACGAACCTGGGAGCCCTCCACCGCTGCCTAGTCCGTTCATTCAGTTCATAATTGTATTAGACATTCCAACAATAGAGAGGCCTTCTTCATTAATCCTGAATTTACTGAAAAGAAGCTTTGCAGACTATAGCTCTTGCAGTGCTTAGACAACACTGGGCAAAATTTACCGCGGGCTTAAATGGATAAAACTCGGCTAGGTAGAAAGCAGCATAGAAAATTCCAAAAGAAGCGAGAGAGGTGGGCCAGTGAGACAAGGAAGGAGGACAACCCAGCAGCCGCACCGCGGGCGGCCAGGAGACACTCGAGTACCTCCGCCAAGAGAGCGGCGGCTTGGGTGATACCAAGGAAATGGAGAGAAAAAGCTTTCCTCTTGCTGGCGCGCAGGCATAGCTGAACTTATCGATATGGCGCCTGCGTTTGATCTGATTTTCCCTTTTCAGCAGCCAGCCTACAAGTAGCCACATGAGCCAGCGAATGCCAATCCCTGCCATGTGATGGGGCACAACCTTTTTGTAACCCTGGTCTGCATCAGGTGACTGGGGCTAAGCAATACAGATCAAGTCTCTTACCAGCTGTCCTGTGAGTCAGACCTTGATTACAATATTGACATTAACATTTTAATCACATGCAGGCTGCTGCAGATTTTAATGACCAACTTGCCGTGCCTTTGCTTTTTGAGGATCAGAAATTAGACCCTTGTCCGTAGCTTGAGCGAGTACAGCATCAGAGCAGCAGCTCCCCTCGCAGTAGACGTGGCATTGCTCTCGCCACCAGCCTGCCCCTGGACATTAACCTTGCTGGCACTGGAACACCTCACTGGAACGGGGACTTTGTTCTCAATTACTCTACTCCTGTGTCCGGGGCAGGACTGGAAGTTGTGAAAAAAAGAGAAAGGTGGTGCTTCTCTGTTCTCTGTAGCCTGAGGCAATGTGAAAATTTACCCAGTCCCTGCCTAACTATCATTTTCGGATTCCCAGGGACTTTAATCAGAGCAGAGTAATCCGGAGAAGTTTCCTTCATCCTGCGGAACTGGAAGCAGAGCGGCTGTTATACTTTCCCTGCCTTGTGCCGTTAGAGCAAGGTGAAGAAACTTCAGTGAAAATGAGAATCAGGCCCCAAACCCGTGTTGTTCCTCTCACCCTAGAGGTGCTCCGCAATCTATTGCAAACACCGCAAGCTGAATCTGCGAGGCCTTGCTCTGTTAAAGACTATCGTGTCCAAGGTGGAAGGACAGCCAAAAGGTCAGAATAAATAAACTGAATACAAAATTGCTTAAGGCAATAAAAAGAGACCACAGGCTTTCATTGCAGTTCTGACACGCACCAGAACATACTTCAGGATGTTAAATAAGCTGGTGTTTGCGTCGTCGGGCTTAGCTGTTTTCCGTTGTTTCTCCCCCCGCTACCCCAATACTTTGCTAAAACGATCAGGCCTTAACTGCTTGGTATCCCTTCCACAAACATGGGCTGCCTTTATCACTGGCTTCACCGTGGTCATTTGCACTGAAAATACATAATCACTGTCAGAGTACAAAGAATCATTACGAATAATTAGTTACTTCCAATATGGCAAGTCAGTCTCATAAATCTTGAATATTTGGCTTTGGTTTTGGAAAGAGATTCCTTAATGGCTACACTTGTGAGACTCTGTTAATTGATATAAAATTGTATTCAAAATTAAATTTGTTTTAACAGATCTAAATCACCCCAATAAATCAGCTTCAGCCTATCTGCTTTAAGGGTTCAAGTACGCTTTTTTTTTTGTGCCTTTGGGAGAAAGTGCGCGCTCGCAATCAATGCATAGAGGGCTGGATCTGACCCTCCCCTCATTTACTAACCGCTTCCATGTGTGGACATGGGAGTGATTTTGCTGGCCTGAGAAGGCATAAAGGAGGGGGAAGGGGGTACAACACCTTCTCCTTCCCTGCCCAGCTGTGGCAGCTCTGGGGCATTCAGCTTTCCTGCCAGGCAGGTGTGTGGGGAGCACAGCACAGTCGGGGTTTTAGCTGGTCTCGGCTACGGCGCAGTCAGTATGTGAGAAAGGAATCGCCTGTCTCTGTTCCAGGTGGGCAAAGGAGAGGGGAGGGAAATTTCATGAGAAAAAGAAGGAGTTCAACCCTATGTCTAATGGTTGGATATTGATGTTTTATGTTTTTATGGGTAATAGTAGTGTGAATGGTAGTTCTTAGAATGCTCTTTTTTCCTTCAGGGAAAGAGTTTTTTTCATCTGATATCATGGGTGAGAGAAGGTGATAGTTAGTAACAATAGCTTAATTTTACTTGACCGTATATACTCTATTTAGCTCCTGAAATTGTTTCAGGACAGGATGTTATTATCTTTGTCCTTATTTTAAACTGGGGAAATGGAGACACAGAGACAAAACCTCAGTATTCCTCTCCCATAACTTCTTCAGTAGACTGTCTTCCTCACCTCAGCAGTGGGGACCACAAATGCTTCCTGAGATCCTGTGTGGTAAAAATCTGTTGGAAGAATTCCCCATTTGCATCCTGTCTGCTCTTACTGTCTGTTATCTTAAATCTCCCTCTAATTTTTTTTTTTTCTCCTCCAGAGATTCTTTCTTGCCTACTTCATCTCAGTAAAACTTTCCCCACCCTTCTCCTACCTGAGCTGTTGCCTGTATTTCTGCCTGTCTGATCTCCCTCAGGTTCTAGCTGTCGAACTTGTTCCATGTGGGCAGGCTCCGACTCCTGCCTGCAGCCTTATGAAGTTTGATGCTCTCTACTTGGGGATTTGCATACGCATGGGTCAGATTTCAGGAGGCTTTAAGCCTTGCAGGATATGTGCTGCCTTTTCCTTCATATGTGTAAAGTCTGAAAACTGCCGTGTCTGTTGTCAGGCCCTGCAGCATAATGATCGGTAGCTAATATTGTGTCTTGCTTGACTAGGTATGCTTAAATCCTGTTGGGCTCAGTGATCTATTTAATGATTCTTTTACTTGCTTTGAGAACATTGCTAGTGCATAAACACCTTCTCCAGTGCTCCATGTGCTGTGCAGTACATGGTATTTAGGGGTGAATAAAAGTGAAAATCTTCTCAATGGGCTTTATTAGGTGCAACTGTTGCAACTGTTGGAAACTTTCCTTGGATAGAAGTTGCCTCTGTTTCCACACGTTTTGTAGGCTGTGCTCATTTTACACTGAAGTTTGTTAAAGTGATACATTTATTTTAATCTCTCAGTGTATATTATCAATCAGCTAATAGCTGAAAGAAAAAACTCTTAAAAAAAACCCAAACAAGTAAAAAAACCCCACCCGCCCACCTTGGGAAACCTGAAAATTAAAACTGTAAATATGTTTTTCTGTTCTAAGCCTGGAAACTGGGGGGAAGCTAGTAAAAACTAACTCGGAGAAGATATATCTGCCGTTCTACAACTTCCAGAGCTCTCCTAATAAAGGCTGGGAGGGTGTGCAAATGTAACTTAACACGTGGTCGGCTGCTTATGATAAACAGGTGCTAAAACATTTCTGCTGTATTTCCTCCATTAATATTTTGTCTCTTTAAAGCAACCATTAGGAAGATGTGTCATCTTAATTACAGTATCTGGGAGCAAGGAGTTTACTAGTATCTATGTAACTTGCTAAGAAAGGCTTCTGACTTCTCTGCACTGGGGATTTCAGCTCTCCGTGTACCAGCAGCAGGCTAAACACAAATGTAGACTGGCAAAATCACAATGATACATAATTTATACTGGGTCAAGTTACCCTTCGTGGAAAGTAGGTGAGCTGGGCAAGTGTTAAACAGAGCTTCACCCTCCCTGTTGTCGATGGCTAGAATGGGGAATTTGTTCCCAGAATGGACGAGGCTTTAACAAGTTACTGCATAATTTTATGTCCTAATGTCTTAGGGTGGTCAGACTGACTTTGCACGAGCTAAATCAGAAGTGGATTCAAAGATATTTAGGAGAATATAGTAGTTAAAATGTTGGCTTGAGTGCCTGGAATCATTGTGTGAAGAGAAAAGTAGAATTGGAAGCTAAATAAAAGGAAAACAGGAAAGACTGAAATGGATCACTTGCTGTTAGAGTGAGTGTGTAATAAGGACTGAATTATTCTTAACACAGAGGACTATTTTTTGCATGCGCCTCATACTATTGCTAATCTCTTGTTGTTCTTCATCTGATTCACTGATTTAATTTCACTTCTGCAAAGGAAGCAAGGAGCCTCAATTTATGAGGGGACTGTGAGGGCCTTTGGAAGGGGGTGTATTGAATTTCAGAAAGCATTTTACAAGAAGGTAGCCCGCCACAATCTTGTGCTATAGGACTTCCTTTGGAAGCATATATTTCTCCCCCATAAGTCTTTTGAACAGTTTTATACCACACATGTTTCAAGAGAATTAAATCAATAACAATCTGTACCTTTCTAACCTGAAATGCAAGCTCTGCACGGCAGGAGATCAAGCTATGCAATTAACTGTTGTCCTTTCAAAGGAATTCTGACAGATATTTATAGTTTACTGTATTCCATTTTCCTGCCATTGGAATATAACAGTACAACTGAATGCAGCTGACTGGAACTATGAAATAATTATAGCAATAACTATTTCCTTCTCTACTGGGGAAATCTTGTAAAGTGCTGAATGCGGGAACTGCTGGTGTTCTTACCCCTCAGAATTCGGTCCTTACCTTCGGTTTATCATGCATCCCTAGGTAAGTCACCCAAGAGAGAATATTTGTTTTCCATTACCTTCAGCTTTTTCTAATGTCACGTTCTAAATCTCACGTTCAACTTGATGTTGAATGAATCAATACTGTACAAATAAATACACTTTAAAAAGCTTTCTGAATTTGGGCACGGTCAGTGTATGAAGTAGAAAGACTTCTCTGCAGTAAAATAAGTCATATCTTTGTGTGGGAGCCTGGAACAGTCTATTAAGAAACTATGCAATATTACCAGAAATGAATAGATTGGCATTTGACTGCTAGGCACTTTGCAAATCTCAGTATAAAGGCAGTTATTTTATACCCTGACCTGTCACTGTAACTTATGTGCTCAGGCTGGTGACTTAGTAGCATAATGACAGGCCATTGTTACTAAGCTAATTAATTTTAAGCAATCTTTCCTAACAGTATGCTTGGGAATGACATTCATTTGCTGCAAACTTATGAGACATTGATGCAGCAGGAAAATAGTAATGCTGAATCTTTGAGCTACCTCTCTTGCTGGCTCAGTACGAGTCTCTTATCAGAGGATATTTGCTGTGTTGGGTGCTTTAGATGCCTCTTTTACCAATAGTAATATCCTCAGGTACTTTGCTTTATGGCTGTAAACCAGCAGAGGTACACCGTAGGTTCCAAACACCCATTAGTTTTGCCACTCGACCATTTTTCGTCAAGTGGGTTGAAGGTCTGCAGATGGCTTACCAGGACCTAGCAAACTGCAAACTAGGATCAGATATAGCTGTTGCTTGACTGAGGTGCTTTGGGGAGCAGTGTGGTAAGGGGTTGTGGTGTGTTTAAAAAAAAAAAAAAAGCCCTGTAAGGCCAGAGTAGGCTAAGTAAAACTGGAAATGTCTCTTCAAACCAAAGTAAGTATTGGAATTATTTTCCTAACAATGTTTGCCAAGGGGTAGAAAAGAAGAAATGTCTGGTTGCCCTCCACCTTTACCCAGATGGACTGGGCATGAAGTTAAACCCTTCCTCCAACAAGAAAAGAATGAGAACAGGGAAGAGAAACTATTCTCACTTTATTCTCACAGGTGGCACAGACTCCTTGTGGCTGTTGAGTAATATTGTATTGTGCGGCCGTCTCAGAAGGTGATGGTACTGAGTCATTCCTGGGTAACTGTAACAAGTCCCCCCAACTTGTATTAAGACTGGGTGGAGAAGCGGTGGTACTGTGACAGGAGGAAAAATCCAACAACCAGCTTCTCCCAAGTTTACGGTTCCTGGGAGCGTTGTCAGAAATGTCAAGTCCACTAGAAAGAAAGCAGTTAAGGGAGTGGAGGATGTCTTCTAAAACAACCAGATCTGGAGACTCCCCATCATTAGTTTTTTTCCATGTGGGGCTCTTATCCAGAATGCAGCTCTCTGATGGCTAGACCCGCTGGTGTAGTAAAGCACCACTCTGCAACCCAACCTGTGGGGCTCAGCTTCTGGAAGTTTACTTCTGTGCATAGAGAGAAGATTTGGGCTTTCTGCACAGTGAGCTGGTGTGGCATGAGGATCAATACTATAGCTGAGAACTCTCCTCCCGAGAAGTCTGTAACAAACAATACATTATTTATGTGCTCTTCTCATGTTTCCCTGTGTGTTATGTAAATACTAATCAAGGTGAAATTGGACTCAGCCATGTCTAATTTTGACTTGAGTTTATTTTGGCAATATCCAAGCAGAAGTCAGTTGCTAAATGCTCTTCTAGAGAGGCCCTGAGGTTTCCTAAGACTTTGCATGGGTTTAAGGCAGAGTTCCTGCATAGGGTCATAACTGGCCATTGGAATCCCACGAGCTGGTGTTCTGTTGTTCCCATGCCTTGCGCTCTCCTTTGCTTACAACAGGAACGGGAAAATACCAAGCCCTATCCAGTCATTGCCCTTTGACCGCAGCTGATGTTACTCATTCAGATAAGCAGCAGCATGTTTTATTCCATTTATTCAACACTTTGTTAGCTTTGCATCCTCTCCCCGTATCCTTGAGTTAGTGTTTATGACTCCTTCCAGTGTGTTTTTATTCCAGTCTGTCTGGGAGCAGGGGGTTTCTTTGGGAATGCTCCATAGTTTTCTATTTGTTTTGTGGTTCCGGGTGTCTAGTTTTGGTTGTTTGTATTTACTTACTTATAATTTCATTATTTTTTTTTTCACCTGATTGTAGATCTGGAAAAAAAATTTGCCTTACTGACAGCTTTGCTAACCGAAGTCTTGTTCATACGTGGTAAAAGCTAGTGCACTGCAAGGCTTCCTTAATGTGCATGGGTGTGCCTGCCAAGCGGGAGGCTATTAGTTCTGTGCATGATGATGGTTGCTGTGATGAGCATGACTTTCTCTATTGGGAAATGAACTGTGAACACCTACTCATTTTTCATAGGCCAAATTACAGTGATCTTTCAGCTCTCTGAATTGCCTACACCTCAAAAAGAAAGTCCCTAGGACCCTTTAGAGCAATGCTAATAAAATAGCTGGGGCTGAGCAGCTATTCTGTAAGCAGGAACCACCTCTGTGAGTTTAGCCATTTGCTTTCTGCCTGGCAGACTTCTGATGCACTCGATGTACTTCTTCACCTTTTAGTTTTTTGTTTTTTATTTTTTTTTACACTTGAGATTGGGTAGCTTTTGGGTGCTCTTTGCTCAAGCTTCCTTAGCTGTGATTAAACCGAAGGAAGAGGATTTGAAGTCAGTGAAACTTTGCTTAGAGTTCTGTGTCACTCTGAAAAGCTCAAAGGCAACAGCTGAGAGAAAACAAATTGAAGAAGGCATTACTGCTTTTTCTTGGCGGAAGGAGAAAAGAATCACCAGTAGCATTGCTGCTAAAAAAGATAATATAAATTCAGACCTTGGAAACAAAGAAGCCTGACTCTCAAAGAATTTAGTCCAAACGTTGGACTTTAGATGCTTCCAAACTTGTATCTTTGGATGATCATTAAATTTGGTTTGTGCTTTCTAACCTAAGAGTTCCCCAGTGGTACTTATCGGCTCAAAGCCTTGTGCCTGAGATTCTTCTCTTTTTTCTTCCTGCAGTTCTGGGGTTGTTCCTGACCTGGTCTAGTGGAAAAAAGATACTTAGCGGAGCTTTTGACTCTCAAAAGAGCAGGACAAGGCCAGTAATAAACTTGTAATGCAGCAGTGCTCAGCAGAGGGAGAGGACAGGGCCCTTGATGAAATGGGAGCTGTGGGATCTGTCTCATCAAGCAACTGTCACAGCTGTCTTCCTCCTCTAGGATGGCATAGAGAATTCATGCCAGTGCATTAACTTCTCCCAGTGAATCAGGTGTGTGTCTGTTTACAAAGATGACTTTAGTCTATCTCTGATTTTCCTAATGTTACATCACAACATGTGTGTATATACAGCTGTCTTTTGTCTTCAGAAAAAAAACCCAACCTTTTTCTCCAATGAAGAGCTCTTTATGTTCTGAGATTTGGACACTGTAGTTGAAACAATGAAAGTTTTTCCTTAAAGCCAAGCTTTCCAATGCAGCAGGACAGAAAGAATACTATCAGACGGTCAATTTGAGCTTCAGAGCTATGCAGGTACTTAGAAGTGTAATCCATCAGGTACTGTGATCTGCAAGTCTGGCTGAAATCTTGCAGCCGTCAGCATGACATTACTCCCAGTCACATCAAGTGTGTTGAATAGCTAATAGATGTTTTGAAAGGAGGAGTTAAATTAGCTTCCCCAAATTCACCTCAAGAATACAGGATCTGTCTACAGCTTGGATGTTAAGGTGTGATTTCAGTCCACATTGATAAATCACTAGCACCTGGGTTTTTTTGGTTTTTTTTTTCCCCCCAAAGCTGCCATTTGAACTTGCATTTAGCTAGCCGTTAAACAAGACTGTGTTCTTCTATAGCAAACAATGTGTGTTGGTAGGTGACTAAGATCAGAAGAAAAACTAGTTATGGTTTTTTTTTTTTTCTTGTGGATGTGGCTTTCAGTTCAGGGCAAAGGTGGGCGTTTAAAAGTGTGTAATGAGAGTGCTATAGGATGAGTGTAGGTCTCACGTCAGCTCTGATTAACTTTGCTTATACGTATAGTTCAAAGTAAACTACCACATGGTCAGGAAAATGAACTTAACCATTCAGTCATCCTGAGCAGTAAAAAAGTGCATGCAATGATCTGGATTCCTTGTGAGAGAGTGCAAAGGATGTTCATAACACGTTTCTTCAAAGCAGAAAAAAATACAGTCAGTGTCTGCTGGGTGCCAAATTCTTCATGGAGACAAAGTTGCTCAGCTTTATCCTAAGAAGCTGTCCCTGAAAAACAAATGGGGAAAAAAGTGCTGATGAAAAGGGTGATCCTCCAATAATCAGAAGGAATATGGAAGAGCACATTGCCAGAGAAGGTATATGTAGGGGTTTAGCTGTGCTCTTGCTTGCTGGGTTTGCTGCTGTGTTATGCACGGTGCTCTTGGGCCCAGGCTTAGGTTCCAAGCACTGCGCAGCTTGCGCCCAAAAGTCCGAGTGTCCATTATATATCAGTCATTTACTTCCCTCAGTTGTCTTTCCCCCCCCATTTGGATTGCCAGTTCAGTAGGGAGCTGCTTTAGGGGACGGTAGGACTGAGTGCTGGAGCTTGTTTGTAAGTACCTGTTTTACGCTTTGTGAGAGTAGCTGGATAGAAGGTAGAAATTACTATGAATTGCCAGTCTATGCAAAAAGGTGTTTGCATAAATTATTGGAGAGCCCACTTGAACTTGCTGAGCAGTGCTTCCACCAGCATTAAGAGGTCACTTAACCCTCTGTGCGGCCCTGCTGCGGAGCCCAGTCATGCATTGCAGAATTAAATGAGTTCCACCATTTTTCTTCTGAGCATTACCCAGAACTGATGCAAAGTGACACCTGACAGCACAGGCAAAGCAGTGACAATGTTCTGAGACACTAATAATAGCTGTAGAGCTAGAGCAGTTGTCCTCTATCCTTATTTTTTATTAGATTCTCCCCTCTTTGGTGAGGAAATGTTGTCATCCCTGGCACAGTTTATCCTTAGAAACCACCTTTGCTGAGCCATTTAATCGGAAGGCTGGCTGCACAGTGGAGTCAATGGGCTAGGAGTACTCCCACCATAATCTCTTTAAAGAACAGCTGATGCTTCATTGAGAACTTTGAGGAAAAAAAAAAAAAAATACCAAACCAACATTCCTCTTGAATGATCCTTGCCAGAAATTGGGAGCAGTGAGGGGTGCTGATGGGGGAGAGGCTGAATCGTCTGTGGAGCAGCATGGCAGCAAACACCCGTAGAAAGGCAGGCTGCAAATTCTGTGCAGACTCCTCTCTCTCTTCCTCCCCTCCATTTCCTTTGTTACTAAGGAGATTTACATTGAAACAAGCTCTGCAGGAATCCTCAGGTTCCTAGCAAGGGGATCTTAATATTTCTGCTTCTTTACAATTAGTAAAGGAGAGAAGATCTTAGAAAAGGTTCCTGTGAGGGATTCTTGGGGCCAAATTACAGTAAAAAGGGAAAAATCGTCAGCAGCCTTCTAAACCTCAATTGTGTGGTTGTGGTCAGTTTGCTGGGAAGCCAGAGGTAATCCCAGGGTCAGCAGCAATGATGAGATTTACTTCGCTAGGACAGAAGTAGATCTGTCCTTGTTGTTTTGGGTTGTTTTGTTTGTTTGTTTTCATTTTTGTTTTCGGTTCTCCTGCTGTAGTTGTTTGTTCCTTGCACACTTGCCTGTTTCTGTAGGATATCTTGCTACTGTACTGAAGTCAGTTGTGAGACTATGAAGAGCAAATGAGGCTCCAGGATGCCTGGATTCATTTGGATAGTCGGGTATTTTTAACCATTGCTCCATGGATAGGGAAAAGAAGGGGCAGTGATTTTTTTGAGTGCTGGATTTACAGAAAAGAATAGGTGCCTAAGGAGGAACTTGAGGAAGAATTTAGGCACCTAAATCCAAAAGGATAATCCTCACTGCTCCTGCCTACCTCCGTAAGCGGCTGAGTATCACCACCAAGAGGGTTCCTTAGGTACTTAAAGCTCTTCTCTGTATGTCAAGAATTATCCAAGTCTTGTTGATGCTGAACTGTTCAAATCTGATCTCTCTCCTAAGCCCTGTCAAGATTAACAAACCAGGCTTTCTCCTGACTGCCTCCTGAGAGGCCCTGCTGATAGCACAGACAGAGCATGCCTACAGCATGCCTCTGCACCAACAAAATACAGAGACAGCTGCTATTTACATTCCAAAGCAGAGGAAGAGTCAGGGATATCCTGCCGCTATAAAATAGCACTCAATATTAAACAATAAGAGAGGAGCTGTTGCACGGGCAATGGGGTTTTGACCAATCTCTCGTGTGCTCCTCCACTGCAGCAATCTCAGCAGCCTTTTCATATTCCCTGGGACTTTTCCTCTGCGTTATCCTCAGCTCTCCCATCTTCCCTATATCCCTCCTGTCACTTCCCTCTACCTCTGACACCTTTACGCGTATCTCTGCCATGTTCTTGGCTTCTTCCCATGCCCCCTAGATTTAGCCATGTCATAGCTTCTGCTTTCTCCCGTGTCCTCTGTTTGGCCTGCTGCTGGGGGGGGAAGTGGCTCACGGTGTGGGTTATTGGGAGCAGTATGTGTGCTGAGCAGTTGGGTATCATGCGTGTGTCAATTGGAGAAGTTCTGCAAGAAAGTGGGTGCTGAGCAATTTTCCAGTGCTGAGTCCATGTGGCAACGTAAGGGCTTGAGTTTCTTTGCAACTGAGCAGTCTAAAGTAATTTTGATGCAAGGCACAAATGGTCAAAATTTGGTGAATCTAGTGGACAACTTGGAAAATGCTTTGGGAATGGAACTGTTGGAGACCATTCAGTGTGAAGGTGAATGGAAAGAAAGTACAGAGAAGGGAGAAATTGGTAAGTTCCTGTAAAAGAGCAGCTGAAATCTTAGAACAATCGTTCCCTCCCATTTCAAGCCCCATCTCTTCTGCTAGCATCTTAATATGTATTCAGCAAGTTAACAACATCAGGTCCTCTTTCACCTTGGCAGCACTACCGGTGATACTATTATACAGCTCTATGCTTTCTGATTCTTTTTTTTCAACTGTTACACACCAATATTTTTTCCCATGTTGATTATGCTGGTGGTTCTGACCTTTAGAAATATGGCACTTTTGACTGCTGCAGTGGAAACCAGTGTTTCCATTTACATCTCTCCTCGATTCCTAGGGAATTGCTATGATATAGACTTGGGTTTTGCTTCCAATATATTATCTTCTTGTAGAATTAGCCCTCAGGAAATCAGCATCTGGTACCAATTATTGTTCTTTAGCTGAGGTGGCTGAATCTCCTGCCTTAGAGCAGTGAAGGGCTAGAATTCCTTTAACCCAGAGTCCATGGACTCCATCAAGAAAGGCAGAAGCTTTTCGTGAGACGAGGGCTATTGGCATGCTTCCCAGCACCTGTTGGTAGCACAAAAGTGTATGTTACAGGCTGGGCTGTACAATCCCATGGTAAAGAAACACTGCGAGGCTATTAAACACCCACTTTAAATTGCACCTTTGATCAAATTCCTAACCAAAGGCAACATCGCTGTGTAGTTCTGTGTGCGTGCTTTGCAAATTACATCCCCAGATGTATGAGATCTCTGGAGACCAGAGGGGAAGGAATGTCTTGCACACAATAGAGCTGGAAAAACCTTCTGTCTTAATGGTGTCCCATCAATTCTTATCTGATAATCTCTCCTTTTGAAGGTATGTGGAAAGCCAAAAATAAGAACAAAGCAAAGCATAGACATAGACTTGCCCTGACCTGTCTTCTAGACTATCTCTCTGGAGCTCTACTTGCTTGCTGTACTTGTCTTGCTGTGACCTCTCTCTCATCTTGCTATCAAGCTCACTTGCTGGTGTGAGAAGCTCCCCCTCCCTTCCTCCTTTCCCTCTTTCCAGCCTCTCCTCCTGTTTTTAACAGCCTCCTTGTGCCTGTCTGCCTTATCCACTTTGTCTTATATTTTCAGCAGAGATGAGAAATATCTTTTCTTTTGAGTCTCAAAGTTCTGAATTCCACTATCTTTCTGCCACTGCTTATCTCGCTGCTGTATTTTTAAACTCTAATACACTCTAGGATATGGTTGTCACAGGGGACACCAGAACAAAGTAAGAGTAGTGTAGCAACCTTCCAAAATTCTCAGCAAAAGTGCTTTGTCAAAAGAAGAAAGTTCAAGGCATAAAAATATGTATCTATGTTTTTTAGTTGTTGAATAGTGACAACATATGATAGCGGAATGATTTTGGAGCGTGTTAACTGCACTCAAGCCCTGTCTGAGAGGTACCCACGGCTGCTTTCATGGTAAAATCCGTTCTGTTCTGATCTATCATGTATTGTATCACTTCTAGTTCAAGGCCTCTATGGGACTGGAAAGCTCGTAGTAGCTAATTACAAGTAGTCTGGAAGGTAAAGCATTGCTATTAGCACAGCCTCTCTAACTGCAGAGATGAGATATCCAAGCAGAAAGAGGAAGGGTGGCTGGTAGCAGCCTGGGGAAATGAACCCTGACATCCCCCATCCCAGCCAGCAGTGAAGGCGATGGGCCATCCTTGCATTACCTAGTGAACAGATTCTTATCTAGGTGCTCCAAAATCACTATCAGTGAGTATCTTGAACCCTTTGAGCTTAATGGAAAGGTGCTGAAGCACTACAGTTTTCAGAGCCAAAAGAAGAGAAGTACCAGACCTTATTGTCATTCAACTGGGGAGGTTGGATTCCAGTTGTCTTACAGGCTCCTTGAAGGCTCTAGCCTAAAATCTTGGACTGGTAGCCTTGTGGCTTAGGAAGCTCTTACCGAATGCAGACACAGGTACTTTCCACTTGAAACTTTCTGGTTGGTCCTTAAGATACCTTTGCAAATCAGGCGTTGTTGGGATAGTAACTAACAATTTCCTTTCTTACTGCTGCCCACTTGGGAAAGTTAAGTTGCCATATTCTGAACAAAGAGCTGGTTTTCTGTGGTTATTTGTCTTTCTCTTTGGTTTGCTTAATTATACTTGCCCTGAAGACAGCTTTAAGATACATATCTAGCTTTGCAGATGATGCCATTGCAGACTCTGAAGTTCATTATCACTTTGCAGTGCCCATAACTGTTTTCAGGAACCCTGTCGTTTTACTAGGGATTGGAGTATTAGTAGTGTGCAATACACTGTCTCCACTGGAAGTTGTTTACAAGACAGTCTTACTGTCCTCCCTTTAATTCTTGTGCTCTTTGTGGGTTCATCTCTCTCCCCATTTTAGGAGAAATACAGGCATAATTGCCTTCTTTATGGAAGCAAAACATGTAAAAATGTTAAACTTGGCAATGAGAGAATTGCGACAAACTTGTGGCCTCTGTGGTGGCTGGGCATCTAAAAAGCACTTCCCTTCCACGGGGGCAGGAGGATGCCCAGCGCCTGCTCCAAAACTGGCAGTTCCTATTCAGGCAAAAGGCAAGCTTCCACCTGATGTTAACCCTGTAAAGCCAGTGAGACGGTTCAACAAGTTGCATCTAATGCTGCATGTATTTACTAGGAAATGAATTACGTTGGTTTTTTTTTTCCTAACTGTTTTCATTTTAGGGACAGTAAGTTAACTCTTGTTGCTTTGCTATAGGGGAAAAAAAAAGAAAAGGCACATGATTTCCGCTGCTTCTGAAATCTTTGTATTGTTATGCTGAATAGCTGCAAACAATTTGCATTACAATGTAGCATAAATAAGAGATGCCACCAACTGAAGTGTAAACTGAGCAAAATGTGGGGAGGTTTCAGTACAACTGAATCTAAGTGGTTTGAGGCAAGATTGGACAGAACGGAGAGGTGAGAATACAAGGTGCTCTCTGTTGGGTCTCAGACAAGCTCTGTGGTTGGCAAAAGTCCTAACTTTAAGATGCCCAGTTGATTTTAATTTTCAATATAAGTAATATAATGTGTGTGGTATAGATGCCAAAATTGTCAGGCAAAGAGGACCGGGGTGGGAGGAATATGAAACCCTGTAGAACAGGATTAGGCAGGATTAAAGTTGAGATGATCATACTGCAGTGGCTAGTAGATACTGCCACAGTCAACTCAATAAAACTCAGTGGGACACTTGACATTGCACATTTTCAAGCAGCAAGTCATAAATCTATATTCATATGAAATCTTCTGCACTCAGTCTGATGGGAACAGAAACATGACACAGCTTCAGGTGCTGGCTTAGGGGAATAAAGCACAGGTTGCTGCCTTGCAGGGACAGATCTCTGCTAGGAAAAAAGGAAAGCAACTTGAATGATGTATATAATTATGCTTGTTTGCAGGGCTATGTAATTTCTGCAAACCCACTGAGAATCCTTAAAACCTGAGATTAAAACCAGCTATAGATATATTTTTAACAAGTTGTCTCTCTCTATAATTATATATACATATATAGCAGTTGGTATAATAGTTGCCAGTTCAACAGTTCAAAGCACATAAACATTTGCTACCTTTTATAAATTAAACCACATACTTAAGTGCTTTGCTGGACAGGGAAGTACTTAAGTATTTTGCTTAACTGTTGGGCTGAGACAGGTCACCATGAATTTGAGTTCTTCTCGTCTCACTGTTGGTATGAAGTAACTTACCTTAGAGCTAACCGGTGCTGTGAAGACCGATGTCAAAAAGGTGGTACAGGGGAGGTGTGTTCTTGCATCAACACTGTGTTTCATTAACTTTACACGTGGTGCACGTGCTGCTGCCGATGGTGCTTTGGCGGTGTGGGAGGACCAGGACGCGGGATGTGCGCGGCAGGGCTGGTTGCAGTCTGGAGCTCTTTATTTAACCCAGTGTTCTTCAGGCTTTGGATCAAATAGATCTTTGAACTGTTGCAGACTTCAGCTCCGCCAGCCCCTCACCATGAGGTAACCGTTTGCTAGGTCCAATATGAGTCATAGATGGGGAGGATATTTCTGGTTTCCAATTAAAAAAAAAAATATGGCGAAGCTCATAATCATGAGCGAAAGGTCTCCGTGCTGTAATGGGAACCAGCTGGTGTGGTAGGCCATTTCAGACTAAAATCTGTCTGTGTTCAAAATGTGGCCCCACCATTATCACGGTTGGAAGCAATCCTTGGTGCTGACACAGTAATGACAGCTTCATGTTTTAGACACATCTAATGGCACTAAGTCCTGATCTTAGCCGGCATTTATCAAGATAACTAAGCCAGTCAGGCAAGAGCATGGTGGGCTGACTGTATTCCTTTAGATAACGACGTGCGTATTTCCTCTCTTGGAAGAATAATGAACAGAATATGACTGTCAAAATATTTCTCTCTGGAGAGACTCCAAAATAACTGACACTTACACGAGCTCTGTGCCATCAGCAATGTGAGCTTCCTCACAAACCTGGAGGAAGTGGAGCTGTGGCCAAAAGATGTGAAGGTTTCTCCTTAAAACAAACCAGAGCCTGGGAGAATCATTTTCTCACAACTCCCCACAGTTCTCACTTCCAATTGGACTTCTCCTGGGAACAGCTCCACTATCGTGGTCACTAAATGAGACGGTATGGTATGTCCTTTAGGTCTTTTGAAGCTGATGGACAAGGTCCTGGTGACTTCGATGAGGTTGGTTCTCATGTAACGTTGTCTTATGCTCGCTTTAGCTGAAATTTTCACGAGGATTCTACAAACTGGCGAAGAATCGGGGCCTGCAAGTTTAGCTTTACAACTCTTGGATTTTCCTCTTAATCCGACTGGAAAATAGCTCTGCTAATGACTTGTCTGCAAAATAAAGTACACGCACAGATTCACGCAGAGCTTAATGTGCTCATCTGGCGTACCCCCTCTTCAGCTATTTGCCTTTGAGAATTCTGGGAAATGCATCTAAGCAGCAAAGAGTCTGTTTCTAGAAGCTGTTGTTGTTTTAAGGAGGATGCATTAAAAAGGCATAGCTGGGAATTTGAAAGGCGCTATTTAGAGTGCTAGTGCGCTTCTGTCTAACCAAAAGAGGAGCGTGGCCGGGGTGGTTGAAGTTAGCTAGTGCTACCTTGAGCTCGGAGAGAGCTAATGGCCCATGCCACACAGGATACACTTCTCCTGGGATGGAAAAGTGTGCTGTCACGGTAGAGTAAGCTCCAGCAATGCTGCAGCGCAGGTCAGAGCTGGAAAGTGTACATAAAGGGCTCTCCCTGTAGAACAGGTCAGGTCATGCCGCTGATTAAATGCGTCCTGCAAAGGCGTCATAACACTCCAGTCTGGGCAGCTGGGAAGCATGAGAGCAGGGTTTTGCAAGACTGGATTAAGGTGAGTTTATTCCCTTTTCATTCTTTCAAATGTAGATTTGTCCCTGTTGAGTTAAGCTGTGATAAACTTTTTACTGTAGGCAAAGGGCTGACGCTTGTGCTAATGAAGTGACTCTTGTATTTTTGCTGACCTCTGTTCTGTGCTATTCACTGCAGATTTCATGAATTTTCTGTATGGGCAGCCAAGAAAATTTCTTGTAGCTGGGGCCAGCAGGGAGTGTGTGTGTGGGGGGGGGGGCTGGGCTCTGTCAACGTTTCAGCTGCCAAGATCCCTCTTTTCCTGAGTGTTTCAGAGCCATCTGGGGGATGCTAGAGGTGATCAGGACAGTAGCTTCTCTGATACAGGATCTGCTGTGCATCCAGCTGCAAGATGGACAAGAGGATGCCTCCTGCAGATCTTCAGCGGAGTCAAGTAGAAAAGGTCTTTTAGTCTTCACGGTGCTACAGGGGTAATATTGGAATCCAAACTTATCCCCGTGTTCTTTGAAACTAGGGTAGGTTGCTGGGATAGGAATTGCTCTTTGTCAAATGTCCCATACCTGCAGAAAGCCTGAAAAAGAGACAGCAGGGTACGGTGGTCAGGAGTGTTTGGAGGGCAGGGACCACAGCTGCGTAAGGTGTTCAGGTTTTCAAGGAGGAGGCAGAACTTCTCCTGGAAGCACATTACCTTGTTCTCACCCGCTGTGTGCTGTGGGGCTGCTCGCTGGCGCTTGCAATGGGGTGTTGGGTGCCGAAGGTGCCTGGGACGGGTGTCCTCCTGCCTGCACCACGCAGCACCCAGCTCCTCACCCGCTCCCCTCCTGCACAAAAGCAGGAGCAGGAGAAAGGTGTTTCTTCATGTCTGAGAAGCAATGAATGGTATCACAGACAAGGCAAACAGGCAGTTAAGGGTGCGTGGGAACAAAACCCCTATATTTTTCTTTCTTTGTTTTTTAACAATTGATATTTCCAACGAAGTCCAACCCCTCCCTCCAAACGAATCTTTTTACATGAGATGGTTTTACCAAGAAAGGATAGTAAAACATCAGCAGTAAAATAATATTTATAGAGCTATGTGTTTGTGAAAGTGACTGTGGTTTTCTAGGTAAATAGTTGCTGGATTATTCAAAATACTCTGTACGTCTGTCAAAATCCTTGTGTCATGTGGAATATTTCCCACACAGTTTCATAGAGAGCCTCTTTTTAACTGCTGGTGGTAAACCTGTAATGCTGTCTTAGGTTTTTAATAGCTTGCAGAGGTCCCTGATTGATTTTTCACACATTTATTTCCACAGCAATAAGGTTTTACATACTGAGATGTGGGAAGGAAAGAAAAAAAAATAATCACAGGATGTTGAACATGTTTCTAAACCTGTGCCTAAATGTCTGTCCTTAAAACGCTCTCAACCTAGGGGTGGCTAAACTAATTACATTAGCAGTTCTCGAGGAGAGCTGGAAAGTTTGCACTTTCTTAAGTGAGGGATCACCACTTTTCCTCAAAGATGAAGTAATTTGTCCAAAAATCCTGACCCCCTCCCGGCTAAGCTGCATGCTGCCTCCTGCAATATGGCTGTTTCTCCTGGTGCTGGTTAACAGCAGCCGGAGCTGCAGGTCCTGGGGTCCGCGGTGGCCAGGACCCCTCTCGGCACGGTGCCTCCGTCCCACGCAGGGCACCGCTGCCTGGTCGCAGAGTTTGGCCATGCCTTGCTTTTTCGTCAGCTCCAATGCCGATTGCTGTCGCGCTCCCTCTTGTCTCGTGTTATTTCTGCCCGCTGGAAGAGCGGTGCGGAGATACGGGGGTAGTTGGATGTGCGGGAGAAAGGATCTGGAGATGCGGGTTTTGGTCCTAGCGCTCTGGCGGTGCCGTTCTTCACTGCTTTGGCTGGAAACCCTCCGGCTGCCTTCGTGCCCCCCGCCTGGCCGCTGGCCTCCAGGTGCTCTATCGTACCACGGAAGAGAAGAGAAGAACACCTGATGTGACACGAGTGACAGTGATGACCCAGAACCTGCCCTAGGAATTGTCCTTACAAGTTAAACTTCAAATATCTGCAGAGCCTTGATGAAGCCTAATGGGCTGTAGGCAGTTTTGTCATTTACATCGCAAACATCGCGACTGGGGATATTTGCTTCCATGTCTCATAGCAGCTTGCCTGAAGACTGGAGTCCAGCCTAGCTCTTTCAGAGCTTCTGAGTAAACAAACAAGCATGCATCCTACTTAAAAAAACAGACTGGCAATTAAAAAAAAGACATCTTGCATTGTACAAACAGGAAGGATTTTAAAGCACACTTTGCAGGGAGTCAGTGGAAACGCATTCAGTCTAGTTTACAATCACAGCACAATGAAATACCCTGAACATAAATAGCAAGAAATCAATTTTCTTTAGAAAAAGCAAAATAAAGAACATTAAATGATCATTTGACTAGATAACTGCAGTTTACTTGGTGGTATAACTGTCAGCTTGCCTGTGCACAATAATGGAATTAATGCAGAGGGGGTATGGTTTAGATGTCTCCTTCTTTACAGTGACAATAACTCCCTTGTTTTCTCTAGTGAGTAGATGTTTATATTCTAATTTTGTCTCTGCAGGCTACACAGAGCCTTAAACTTGCAAAAGGGATTTGTGAGCAGCTTGCTTGTCAAGAACAAATACTAGTCAAAAGAAATGCATGACTTGCTGACCTTGAGTTCACTGAACCTTCATCTTGATGCTTCCGCACCACTAAGGAATCGGCTTCTCCGAAAATTAAAGTTCCGAGATTAGAATAGAAGCTTCGACAAAGGACCTGTATGGCTTTACAAATACACATCGATTAGAGGACTTTAAAAGAGCTTTGTTAGAACAGTGGGATTATGAAAAGCAAATGTTTGAGAGGTAAGAAACCAACTGAGGTCAAAGTTGATGAAAACCAGACTTTTGAAAATATGGAATTTTTTTATTTGCATTTTGGCTAAAAATCTTCACTCTTTGTCCTTACCTGTTATGTTATTCGTTTGGAGATACAGTGACAGTATCTGGTGGCCCTAGTCATCTTGTCAAGACGATGGTATGCTGTGGAAAAAGATGACTTTCATGAAGACCTCAATTTTGGTGTGTGCCCAGTATTTATTTTGTGATATCTGATTCAGATTGGTCTTTTGCGTCTTCCAAGTTTTCGTAAGTTTTTAAGAAAGCTTACAGTAGTATTTCTAATTCATACTCTTTTAATATCTGTGTTTAATAACTATATAGCCATGACATCTTTTTTTTTTCCTGAAGAAATATCTCAAAAAATCAGCCCCAAAGTTTCCATGCAGTGTTAGGGCTACATGAACCTTTAATAGTTTTAACTTTGCTCTCAAATTTTTTGAAGCTTCAGTACTGCACCTCTTTCCAAGGCACAAATACAAGACTTAATGCTAAGATGAAATTTATGACAGAGTAGTAGTTCCTATACAGAACTCTACAAAGGAAATGCATTCTTCCACTACAGAACAGTGCATTTGTGCACATATGTGTCTGTAATGTGGATGTGTTAAATACTTCTATTATGTGTATACATGTCCACAAAATCAGATAGAATTTTATTTAAAAGTATATACATCATAAAATTGCATATGCTTTTCATATGCTCAGGAAACATCTTCTGTGTGGATGGTAGTTACTTTTTTTTTCTCTAAACAAATTCACTACATTTGTTCCAAGGTTATAACTCCTATATATTTTACCTGTTTAATTACAAAGATATTTGTATGATGAGAAAACTTGGAAAACTGAGAAAACTTGTTTTGCTTACCCCATAATCTGCAGAGTTTGCTTTGATGATAGTATGTCATAATTCCTCCCGGGTGCCAGTCAAAACAAAGACTTTGCCCTGTACACAAGCAGTTCTTGTTTGGATGGTTTTGGTATTTTGAAATGTGGAGTAAAATCCAAGACAGATTATTTCCCTTCCTGTAGCTGAATAAGGATAAGGCTGAAAGTGTGAAGAATCTTTAAGCGTAAAGTAACAGAGGATTCGATCCCCTTAACACAGTGCCACTGTGATGCTGTGCTGTATCATGGACAGTTTAAAAGCAAAAGTAGGGGAAAAAAAATTTGAAACCTTTCAAACTGTCAACTTTAGCTGAAAGAGGATTTTTCAAATGTTGTTAGCAATGTAACTTGATGGAAATTCTTCTTTAATGTTTTGAAGCTTCTAGAGTTAGAGTACATTTTAGATGCATAGTTATTTTCATATTTCTTTTTCTACTCCCTTACCCCATTTACTTCAATTAATAGGGTACTTTTTTTTTGGCTAGCTATCAGGTGTTTGTTGTAATGGTACTGTTGAATTATGTCACTTAAACCACAGTTGCACTTATGCATACTCGCTAATATTTTTCTGGCTAGAAGAAAGCTTAAAATTTGTCTTTGGAGCTTAGATGGATGGACAAAACAAAGTATTCCATGAAATTATATATCACAAAAAATGACAGTCAGTATTGTGAAATACCATACCATTTACATGACTTGTTCGTGGCTCAGGCTCACTGACATAGCTGACTGTTGTCTGTCTTTATATTCCTGCTGGAGAATCAGTTGGTTGAGGCTGAGATTGTGCTTATATTTAAAGGCAAGCTCAAGGTTTCTGATTTGGGATATCAATTAGAGGCGGGAAAAAATGTGTGGAGCAGTAAACTTGGAGACCAGCCATTTGCTACTTGTCTGTGTAACCAAACCAGTGCAGTCCTGGGTCAGTACACTGGCTACAGCAGTGACAGGAGTGGGGTATAGAAGAGGAAGCAGATCGGGGTCTTTACGCAACAGTCTTTCGCTGTTCCTTATTGCAGCTTTCCTCAGCCAGAAGTTGAAGGTGTTATGTCATACCTTGAAAGGCAGTTACTTTGTCCTTTCTTGAAAAGTTGTTCCCATTTTACAGACATTTTTCTGAATTGGTTTGATATCTGTGGGTGAAAAGGCTTCATAGTTATGTGATTAGCTATCCTTTTAGTGAGTCTATTTTAGACATTACTGAATCAAAACCATCCAATCTCTTGTTTGCTCTTGAGTTCAGAAATTGCTGAGAATTTAATTTTTAGGCTGAGATAGAAGTTTTACAACTATCTAGTAATCTCAACTAAGATTATCTACTGTCTCAAGTAGAAGACAAGAAGAAGAATAGTCAATAGCTTCAGACAAGACACACAATGAAGTTTCCAGCAATGATCCCGAAGTGCCTTGGGACAGTTAATCACATCCCTGTAGCACCCCTTGCTATCAGACCACTATTTGTCATGCAGTAATGAAGGGACTATACCTACTGTAACAGGTAAACAGGGGAGAGCATCAGCCTCCACAGTGCTTTCCTGGTGACCATCCAACCACTGTTGTACCCAGAGCTGGGCAGGTTGCTTTGTAATGCAGATGACTCTAGCTGGAGGTTGGAAGTGTTTCAAAAGCAATGCAAGTGCAAGCTTATTTAATAATGCAAGTGAAGGGCAAATCCCAGGAGCTGCTAAAAATGCCGGCACAGAAGAAGCTTTTCTGTTGACCATTTTCCTCTGGGACCATTGTCAGCCCCAGATTTTTTTTTCTTTTTTTTTTTTTCCTAGGCTGTAGATTGGATTTCAAGTAGACAACAGCTCTATTTTAAAGATAGCACAGTGTCCTGTGGCATGATGGTGGGCATACAGAGAAACCAGCTGCAGCTCAGGCTGCCTGTGGTACCCAGGTGCTGCAAAGGCAGGCTGGCTGTTAAGTTTGCAACCAGGCAGGGGTGAAAAAAGGTCAAGAAGAATCTCGCTGTTCCCAGTGTCTGTCAGTAAGTAATCATGCAGATAAAAATCACACCACTCCCTCAGCTCAACAAAAAATTTCTCTATCTATATATCCATATAACATTACAATACAAGCCTCAGGGCATCTCTTGTCCTTATCTAAACAAAAGTCTTCTCTGAAAACCTTAGTCATGCAAGTTATGGCATGAAATCACCCTTTCAGCAGAAAAATGGTAATTTTGCATCTGGAGTCAAAGGAGGACTGGCTTGGTGTACAAAGCTCTTATGTTTCTCAGATCCAATCACCCTCAGTAATTTGGGAGCAACTCACAGATAAGTCTACAAGTTTGTTTTATTTTTTTCAGTGCAGGTATATATCCTGCTGAAGCTGTACCCAGATTTTTCTTTGGGTCCTGCTGGCATATAAGTTCTATGTAGTGTTATCCTCCTTCTCTGTGGAAGGTATAAGAGAAATGACAGACAAAAGAAATTAAATGGGAACCACCTGCAAATAAATGCAAGCCCGCAACACTGGATCATTGTACTGTGAATTAAAGTGAGGAGGAGAGAAGGGGCGTTCTGGAGAAAAGCAGGAGTTTTGCAGAGGGCAACATGCTGTTGGTGCCGTTTTTGTGAAAGCGCTTCCAGTTGTCCTGGTGGGTAGCTTAAAAATGAAAACACTGTTGCATGTGATTATCAGTTGCCACCTTTTTGTTTTCCAGATTTGGTGCAGAGGAATGGTCCTATCTTTCTTCTATGGTGTGTTTGGTGACTCTTCTGCTCCCCAATCCCAGTTGTCTGTGGGCCGACACAGAATATTTTTGCAAACCAAGGGGAGGAGGAGGAAGAGGGAGCTGTGTGCCCTGTTTGGGCAGTGTCTGCACCATGCTAGGTGGGCTGTGGAGGATGCAGGTAGGTAAGCAGATGCAGCTGTCTCCTGGGAAACAGATCTCTGTGCAAGAATCCTTTTCCAGAAAGAGAAACCTCTGTGGGTTCCTCATGTGTAGCATTAACTTGCACAGTTCACATTGAAAAATATGTTAAAACAGTTCTTAAAAGTAATTACATATAATGATCTTTTTCTCTGCCTTCATGCTTTAAAAATAATTTATTTGTCCTTATTAGTTCAGGCACAATGCAGAACTGAGCTGAGTCTTCCTTTAAATAATCCTGCTCTCAGCTGGTTGCATTGCTCGCCCCAGTCTGTGTGTGAGCAGCAGTTTAAAGGCTTGGTTTCCCCTTCCCAACATAATTTAAACGAAGCCTCGAGCAGCCCTCTCCCCGTGCGGATGGTGGGATGCTGGGCTCCATCCCGGGGGTGGCTGCGGGAAGGGGGCTGTGCCCGGGGCTCGCTCCCGGGGGAGAAGGAGGAAACCCTTCTGGCTGGAAAAGAGAAGGAAAACAGTGCGTGACCTATGGGGTGGCTGTTGTTGTCTGTAATGGCTTTTCTAATGTTTTTTCTCTTCCTGATACTTCCACAGCGTGCGTTACTCCGTGGAAGAGATCTTATAGTATCGGCTCCCTCCCTGCTCCAGACAGACGGTAACTGGTAAGCCTTGATTTCTTTTCTTAATTATAGTGTCTCAGTGCAAAACTTCAAGAAGATCTTTAAAATACTGCTGATTATTAAGAACTGCACTCTCTGCTTGCAATGTTATTTCTTGACATTACTTCTGCCTTGCTTTTTTTCCTTCTTGGAGAGGTGAAAGGCAAGCTTTTACAGTTTTCCTCTTCTTTTTGATTTTAAACAATATTATGTTGTTTCTGCTTTAGTTTTGAAGGTTTACATTCCTTCTCATTGGAGACCTGGTCCCCCGCCCCCTTCTACAATCCCCAAATGCATGGGGGTTTTGAAAGTGCTGCTCATAATACTTCTCACTTCACTGTTTATGGTGCTGGGCAGCGATGCATTCAGATTATCACAGCATGGGAAAAATAATACCCACTTCTTCGCTTACATCCTATTACTGCACCTCAGAGAGCCCCGCCACTTAGATTACTCAAGGGAAAGTCAATGACATATGGGCTTTTGATTTAAAATACAAACTCTTGTGTAGAGATTTAAAAGATACCCCAATTTATTTTGAAATGGCCTGTAATGTGCTGGTACTTTTTGGATTGTTTTATTAGGCTGTGATTTTTCCATCTAGCTTCTATTCCCCAAACCTACCTAATGATCATGATTTATTTTGGACATCTGTTAAATGCTGGGCTGTCTGGGGAACAAAGCAAGGGAGCTGCAGTCCTGATGGGAATATTGAAGGGGAGCAGTGAAACCGACTGTGATCTCCCAACAATAGGGTAATTTGAGCCACACAGCCTTACTGCAATTCCTCTAGCTTGCATGGTTTTTGCACATAACACGCTCAGAGATGCGTACATTTATGATTAACTGCTGTTATTAAATGTATTTATCTTGTTTAAGACCACCTCAAGCCTTTCCTTTTCAGATCTATTGCTTTGCTTTTTTTCCCAACAAGACCAAATCTGGAGGATGAGCAGGAGCATTGGCAGGATGCTGGGACCTGTTTGATTCCCCCACCCACAAATGCTGAGATATTTCTGTTTTCAGCTGTCACTATTAGTGTATTCTCAGTTCTCCTCCCCTCCACCCCCAGTTGCAACCAGTACTAAAGAGTTTTTTTGATTCTTTCCTAGCAGTTGAAGCAAACCCTGCTGCATTTTAGCTTCCTCCTGCAGGACAGATTTACTCACTGTGGTTACCCTGTGGTTGCCACATGTTAGTTACATTAAAGGCACTGCTCCCTAATCTAATGAAACAGAAATCCATGAGATGTATAAAAACTTTTCTATTATTCCCTTATTTTCAAGAACACTTCCTGTACTCCTCTCTCCCCCCTCACTAATTTCATGAATATGGGTTCGGTCTGTTGGAAAGGAGCTTTCAAACACTGTATGTCAGGCTAGGTTGTTAAAATATATCCACCCTGTTTGGATTTTGGCAGTTGTGATAACCAGGAGCATGGAGGTGATATTCCTGTTTGAAGAAGAGTGATAGATATTTATCTATGAAGTACCAGTCAGTATCTAGGGTTCTTAATTATTTGATGGCATTGCAAAAAGCACACTGTGAGTCAATAAAAGTTTTCCGTGAGTAAAGATGATTGAAATCCTTACAAAAAGGTGCTCTAAGGGTGATGATGTTTAATACCATTAAATACACAGCCAGAGATACTGAGATCTGCTCTGTTTGTATCTGAAGAACAAACTATAACCTGAATAGGGGTTTAGAAAAAAGTACTGAAGTATTCAAGACAATTTCTAAGTGCATTAAAACATCAACCCTCACAAAGTGTCTAAGCAGCAGCAGATGTTCAGCCACAAAACAAGCAGCGCTGTATCTCAGAGACTTGAAATGGTCTATGTCCTGCTTTTGCATTTATAAGGTTTGTTATTGTCATACTAGGAAGTTTAAGAGCACACAGGGCAGGAAAAAAAAATCATTATTTGCTTATAATTGTTTAAGTGGATGGATCACTTGTGTAGGAGTGCTTGAATGACTTCAAGAGCTGGGAACTGGAGTTGGGAGTGCTGGCTCCCTCCGACTGCTCTAACTCTCCATTGAGTCAGATCGTTTTGTATCTGGACTTCAGTGTAAGGTTTAGTCAGAGATGACAGCAACAGAACTCCTTCATGAGTCATCTACTTAATCCTGCTCCAGACAGAGGGCTCTTCCTTTTGCTTTATTAGTCAGTCTGTTAGCTCCATTTTCTTGCTGTTAGATGTGTTGGTGGTTGTTGGTCATGGTTTGTTGTTTTTGTTTTTGTTTTGGTTTTTTTTTTTCCCCCCAATCTAAGTTGGGTTCCGTTTTCTGTGCTTTCAGTTTTTGTGGCTGTGGCATTTTCAGCCATTGCAAGGATTTTCTACCTCTGCAGGTTAGCCCTGGCTTATGCCATAGTCAAGCAGATTACTTCCAGTCCTAAAGGGAAAACTCTCTAGGAGGTTTCCCATGAAGAAGCTGATCTAATCCATTTGAGCTGGTAAAAGACTTCTGCGAGCTTTGAAATGTGCTAGACTGTGCCTTACAAAAAATATGTGTCACTCTTATAGCAAGGCAACAAAAATTTAAAGTGAGGATGATATCTAGAGGTCTGTAGGTTGGTGACTCAAGAAAAGCTGTCCTAGTAGCTGCTAGAAATTTCTATAATGAAATTCCAAACCTTGTGAGATATTCCAGGCTTTGCTGCCAACCTGAAACCCGAGTTAGGGTTATGGAGGTCTATGAAACTTTCAGGAGAACCATGGCCAGTTTTTGGTTTCAGCTGAGTTTCGCAGTGGTGCCATAGGTTCATTTAAATGCTGAATATGTGGAAATTAGCTCCTCTCCTTCCATGTGAATGTTAATTTAGTACACTTTGTTTAGCTGCGATGGCAACACAGTTTTTGGAAACGTTCTGTGTGCATTAGTCATCAATATCTGAGCGATGTTTCTATTGTGCTCATCTGCCAATGGTCCTAAAAAGCATCAGCAATTCATCTATTCCAGCTGGGACAAGAAAGACTGACGAACTGCAGCGCTGCATTGAAAAGCAACTAAAAATGGAATCATAGGGCATGTTTATTGTATTTTCCTGACTGCAGCAGTTAGGGACTGATTTTCTAGCATACTGCAGCATTTGGGATTACCGCTGTGGGCTGTCCTGTTTCATCCCACGGGATGACTCAGTCGGAAGTCTACTCTTCTGCAGCCTGTGTGGAGGATCAGCCTCTGACAGTTGCGCTGATGAGGGGGAGGGAGCTCTATTCGCATCCAGCTACCTGGCATGGTGCTCGTTTTACTGTGACAACCTGGCGCTAGGATGACAATCCTCGGCGAAGTTGAGGACTTAGCATGTGTAGCACTGACTGCTGATGGCTTCAGACTAAGAGGATCATGTCAGGGAGAAGGATGAACTCACAGTTACAGGCCTGAGCTAGAACCTCGTGAATCTGGGTTTGAGTTCTGCCGCGAGATCCTTGCCTGACCTTGTGCTCAAGGTGATACCAGAGATTTAGTTTCCATCTGCAGGGTGTGGAAATACTATTTCTCCATCTGCTTGCCCTTTGTTTCTCTACATAAATGATGAGTGAGGAGGGGTCTTCAATCAATGAAACAAGAGAGGGGTCTCGCAAAGCTAACTGCAGCTGAATAAGGCTAGATTTTGTAGCGCCTGTATCGAACAGGCTCTTCCAGAGGCTGAATCAGAGCTGCTAAATGGCAATTCCTGCTCTGAATTGCCTTGGTTAAACCCAGTCTTTGCAAATCTCTTTGTCTATCATGCACAGAATGCCCCGTCTACCAGGGTTTTGAATGCTACTGCATTTTTGCCATCTGTTTTCAAGACAGTCACCTTGGAGAGAGGCAACTCTCTTCCCCACTGCAGCCTGTGCCCTGCCTGGTGCTCCTATGCTGGTGCCTGTGCTGCTGATGCTCCTGAGCACCTGCTCACAGATCAGTTGATTTATCTCTAATTTGTCGAGAGGAAGACAAGGAATAAGAAAATTCTGCAGAGCAATGGTGCCCTGCATCTCCTCCTGGGTAGAATTGCCCTAGCTGGCTGCTCCATCATATGCTTATGAGGAGGGGGACTGAGACTGGGAGGTTTTTAAGGTCAGCACCATCTATTCAGAGCAAGAATAGAAGGTCTGACCTTTTTCAAATGGTAAGCTTTGTCAGTGCTCCCATTGGGATTTTTCCCCAGGTGACTGCTTAAATGTCACTTGTGGTAAACCAGGGGATTGGTAGCACTACCAACTTCCTTTTCTCATTCATGAGGCAGCACTGAGAGCTTCTAATGAGGTTATATGTTTTCCTAAAGTTGAAAACATCAGAGAAGTGAATAGAAATGTATTTTTCATATCGTGTCTGTTTTGTAAAAGCCAGAGTTCTTGAAGATGTCTGTTTCTCTGGCAATGCAAAAAAAAAAAATTAAAAAAATTCCTGTATAGTTACAATTAACACTGCAGCAATAACTCAGTGGCATGCATTCCTTGTGTTTATTGATTAGCAAACAAGCCCCCTGGGGTTTACATTGCTTCCAACACGTTTGGTTCCAGCTGAATACCTGCAGCGTGCATTGATCTAAGCGTGTGATTTCCCCTAAATATCAGCCATCCTGTCCTATTGCATCACAGCTGTATATGTGCTATTGTAGCTGTGCAAAACCAAGTGGCTGAAAATGAAAAATCACCATGTGAAAAATGAAAGGGCACCTGTTCCAGTCTTTGTTGACATCCACGAGCCCTCTCTGTCACATTGAGGTTACACCTGCGTAATTCACTTGGCTTCAATAGAGCGACTTCTGATTTATATTTGCATGTGTGAGAAGAAACTCAAGTCCCTCAGGGGCTATGGCAGCTCAGCGCTTCAAAGAATCAGGCCCCTGCTGCAGAAAAGGACCAGATACCGAAGTTCAAATTGAAAGGATGCTTATTTCTTTACAGCTTTTGTTTTCTTTGTAAGCATGAACTACAGATCATTGCACAGGCATTTCCAGTATAGGTGTGGCTGCAGTAATTACTGCTTTTTCTTTTGAAGGAACCTGCACTTACAAAACAGAGCAGGATATGAAAGCAGATGAATGTGCTGTCTAAAAGGACCCGATGTGACCAGCTGAAGTTCAAAGGTTAGAAGCAGCAGGATGAGTTGCTTGGCAAGACAAGGGCTTCAGCATATGCTCTGCTGGGTGGGTTAACAGAAGGTGCTCGAAGCGCCCCGCTGGGCCTCAGCACACTGGCTGAGTGAGTGCTTTACGCTGATGCTGAAGGGACAGTGTGGGTGGTGAAGATGGAGGCAAAGGGAAGATGGGTATGAAGGAGGAGGAAGGCTGCCGGGAGAGCGGTGCTAGTGCTGCAGGAGTAATGAGCTGGATTTGTTTCAGCTCATCAACCTCTAATCAATTTTAAAGTTGATATTAAAGTATGAAATAGTATGTGGCAAGGAGGATGGAGATACAGACAAGCTTTTGAACCAGCATTGAGGTGCAGGCTAATTCTGCCTTTCTATGCATAGTTGTATAGCAGAAAAAGCATAGGCTGCATGTGGAAGAGTGAGAAGAGGCTGCTAAGCAAACCAGGGAGCATTAATACATCAGTAGCAGGGAATTTTGTCTTTCAGCTGCATGTTGTGTTGGTCCTAACCAAGCATAAAGATTTCCCACAAACAGTGCTGCCTTTGCTTTCATCTGCCGCAGCCTCAGCCAAAACTTGCTAGGAAGGGTCATGTTGTGAGGGCTCTGGCTGTGCTGCTCCAGACACGAAGCCGACTGGTCCTACTAACTGCACAGCTGCTCTTTCAGGGCTCCAGCACCTGGGCTCCCCGTGCTATAGCCCAGCAGGTATGAGGTATTGACCTTTCAAGTTCTTTCCCAGCCCTACTTTTCTATAACTTAAGAAAAAGTTTGCTTTTGGGGACGTGGTCGCACCATGACCGTCTTCTGCAAAGACTTGAAGAAATGTCTTACTTTTTCTAAAACTCAGCTTTTCTTTATCTTGTGCTGATTTTTAATGAATACCGCAGCAGCAATAGCGACGAAGGCTGTGGCAGGACCGCAGATGAGGGTCCGAGGATGTTACTCTTGTTAAAAACAGGGCTGAGACTTTGGTGGCAGGAGGCTAGGATGCAGAAAGCGAGGAGGGTTTCACCCTGTGCTTGCTCAGCCCTGCTCACCCAGAGCAATCACAGCTGTTGCTTGGGCTTGTGGAATAAGAAGCAGTCTCCAAGATTCATTAGGCCCTCGCCTATGAAGTGCTTTAAAAACTAGGGTCAGGACCTTGAAACAGATCTTCAGGCTGGGAGTGAGTGGAGTATGTGTGCTATCTGTGCAGTGAGGGGAGCGGTTTTGGTTGAGCTCCAAGTGGATCAGTGCCTGTGGTACAAAACCACCTGGAATTAATTGAAAACACTGGTGGCCATTTTCAGCAGAGAGGCAGAAGCAGGCTGAGAGACTGGGAACACACTGCCCTTATCCCCTGGTTACACTGGTGGAGGCATCTGTGGGAGGTTTATGCTGACACTTCCCACACTATATGTGCTTTGTGAACTTTCATTTCCAGGGCTGTCAAGACAAAGTCTTTCGTTGCAATTACAGACGCGTTTTATTTTCTCGTAATAGAGTTGCATGCATTTATTTTCACTCTAACCGTACTGTCCCAACAAGAAGGCACTGCTTAGAATGATGACAGCTTCTTACATTCAAATGCTGCTTTTCTGCTTCTCCATGTCTCTCTCTCTTTCCATAAGCCACGTGCATGGTAGGGTAATTGTGTGGGATACAGGACTCTGCTCGTCAAACCCACAGAGATAAAGCCCACCAGAAAACTGTCCCAGGTTTGGCCAGGATTTCTAGGTGAATTCCAAATGTCACTAGAAAGATTAATTGTTTTGTATCTAATGAACAGTGTCCTTTGTTTCCTTTCTATTCTTTGGCTTATGAATACAAAAGAATATCTAGTGGAAAGAATGCTTGTTCACAGCTGATGACTTTTGGTTGTCCCTTAAGGAAGGCTCCATGGTCTTTGCTGATGAGGCCATTGATATTTTAGCATATGGAACAAAGTTAGGGTGCTCTGGGTATTTATAAATGTAATCAAGGAGAATTATCCAGATGTCCTGTACTTCATTTGAGAAGTACAACTAAGTACAAATAATAAAATCAATACATTCCAGCACTGATTTTTGTTGGCCTCAGAATCTTGGAGGCGATGAGGGAGTTCCTGCTCCAGCAGAGAGTCATGACTGGAAACCAGGTGGGACTATAACTGCAAGTCTGAGGAATGCAAGGTGGAGAAAGGATGCTTTAGTCAATGTGTAACTTGCATTAGAAAAGTAAATTTAAGAATGAAGACTGACCTGTGCTGAGATGCATCTCCTGTTGCGTTGTGTGCCGTGGTGAGAGGAGGTGGTGTGGCAAAACAGGGTTTATCAGGCCAGTGGCAGAAGAAGGAAGCCTCTTGGTTCCAGCTCTGTCAACAGACTCTTGGTGGGCATGGGCAGTCTATTCTGCCTCAGATTTTTAGGTCTTTGGCCAACTCTGTTCTCCCAGCATCTCCTCTGGCTTTTTGTCAGGCCATGTTGTTCCTGCGGGAGAACTTTGATTCACCTTTTCTCTGTGGAGCTGCACCTTTCCCCTCTGCCCTCCACCTTTGGCAGTTCTTGCAGAACACCCCTAGTACCACTGAACCTTCTGAATGGGACGGAGATCTCTCTCCCGCCAGTGCAGCCAGTTTTCCCAGTTTCAATTAGTGCAGGTTTTTCCATGTGCAGTATGGTGATGTCTGGATGTAATCTGGGACTGCAGCTCATACATATACAGATATAGCTGCTGGACCAGTAATTCTTCTGCCTCCTTTTCAGCTTATAAGACACAGCTCTAAATTGAATCTCAGAAAAACGAGGTTCCAGGTCCAAGAAGTAGGGTAGTGATTTGGAATTGGTTTTTCTCCCGTTTTGTGGTGTTCCACCCAGGTGTAGTGGTTTTCTCCTCACTGTAGAGGAGACAGGGGCTGTGTTCTTCAAGGGGAAATTCCAGTTTGGGGTAATGCAAATGAAAACACCATGTGTGTCCTTTTTAATTCAAATTACATACAAAAAATTGGTGATACGAGACATGAGCAAAGGCAGAACAGAGCCTAGAGTCTTTAATCTTTAAAATCTATTTTACATGATTAAAAGGATCCTGCCTGGAGAAAAGCAAGACTGGCTATTTATATCTCCATTCTTCTTCCCCCTACCCCCCTTTTTTCCCAGAAAATACTGCACAGTCTTTCACATCTGAAAGACCACGGCTGGCTGCCATTAATTTTAATGCTAAATCCTCATCAGCATTTCAAAACATTATGAAAATGTCTAAGAAACTGTCTTCTAGTAGCTTGAAAATATCGCAGGCAGCAACCTAAATAATACTGTAAGTGCCCTGGTAAGTACAAGAGCACATGCTGGAAAGGAAAAGAGAAAAATAAAAGGCTTTAGACCACCAAGCAAACGTCAGTTCTACAAAGCAGGCATAAATGGATTGCAGGATTTCATGGATGCTGAGAGTTTGAATTACTGACTGAGCTACACCTCACTTACAGAAAATGTGGGTTTCCTTTTTAGAGAATGCATCAAATATTGAATGCTACTGTTTGCTGTGCAGTCTGCTCTGTGGACGAGTGCATAAATAACCTTACACGTAGGGTTCTGTTCAGGCCGACAAATGCAATTAAATGCATGATTATGGCCCAGACCCCAATATTTGTGCTCTATTACACTGCATTGGCAAAGATGATGGTTGCCAATTAAATTGAAATCAATGTCATAGGTTAAAAAAATGATGACTCTGATCAAAGGACTCCTCCTTCACCAAAGCATTAAACCTGTCTTAAACTTAAATATATGTTTTCGAGTCCTGCTTAAAATTGAGCATGTGCTTAAGTAATTTCCTGCTTAGGGAAGGGCCGGACCATGCGTTTTCAGGTTAATTTTAATTGGGAATATCCATGCTTACCTAGTTCTCTATGGATAGGTTTCATCGAGACAGTTACGCATATGCCAAATTTCACTGGGGTTTCAGGCCATGCTATTGCTGTCTCACACTCGTTTGTATTTATAGTGCTCCAGCAGGCTTGGGGAACTATATAAGGATTTCAAAAGCTCATGCTATTTCTGCTTTCATTGATGATGCTTTCACTGAAGCTCTACCCTGCAATGGCTTGGCAGCAGAGGGCTGATGAGTGGTCCTTCTTTGGTAGTAAGTGGGATGTTGCCAGTTGAGGATGATTATCCATACCGTTAGTTTTGCAATAGTGATTTTTTTTTTTCCTTTGGTGAATATTTTAAAATACTGCCAAGTCTTTCTGCTTTTGTAAGAATTAAAGTGAATTTTTTATCCTTCTCTTTCTAAGAGATCTGCAAACCTATAGCCCCATTTTAATAATAATTAAAAAGAAAGAAGTCACGTAATGTTTCAAGGTGGAAAATAAACCTTATTGGTTTTCCCAGTTCACGTAGGAACTGGGACAAGAACTCTCTCCAAGCAAATAGTCCAAATCTCTGCTTTGCTGAGAAATACTAGAGTTTGGGGGAAAATGTAGAGTCAAAAACAAAGGCAGAGATAGGCAACTTTCATCAGCCCCTGTGCTGCTTTTTCTCTCTTTGATTAAACATCAGGTTTAAGTATCATCAACAATGTGAGTTCTGAAGAATACAAGAGAATGCACTTCAGGTTAGAAAGCTTGTCTTTTATTCAGGTATTAAAAAAAAAAAAGCCACTAGACTATTCTTGAAATAAATCACTGAGAGGGTTAGACAGAGGCTGGAGGTGCACACTACATTTTTCATTGCCAGCTCCTTGTAGCCAAGGTACATTGTCAAGACTAACCTTGGAAAAGCACTTCTCTCTTCTCCCTGCATAGCTCTCCATGGTGGCATCATTAACGTTGATGGCTATAATTGACCACAAAGAGCAGACCTTTAGTCCCAACCTGATCTTTCAGAGTGTTTATACACTGCTAGCCTGACCACACAGCAGACTAATGAGCATTACACTTGACAAATATTGTCATGCCTAAACAGGAGATAGTGATTCTGCAAAGACAAGCAGCAAGCCTGGGGGCACGTCATCCTCAAATAGGAAAGTTAAGAATTAATATTAATTCTCTTCTACTCACTAGGGGCCTGATCCAGATCCCTAATGTCAATTAAGTCTTTCCACTGTGAGCTTTGCATCTCTCCTATGAAGTAGCCGTTTAAAATACAATACAACCAAATAGTATAATTAAGAATTTGACAGTAGTAACAGGTGGTGTAAACTGCTTTTTAACTAGGGTCAAGACTGTTCCAGTAGCTCGAATAGGTACTGATTTGAGATGAAAAAAGCCCAGGTCCTAATTCTCTCTAGATTTAAATATCCAGAGTCTTGATATGTGTTGGATAGCACTCCAAATTTTATGAGCTAGAGCAAAAGTTGGTGAGCAATTTAGAAGAAATGAGAACCTGTCATTTTATTTGCATTGAGCCTGTCATGTAAAACTCTGCATAGCTGCTGTGTACAGTCAGCACACAGAGCTTTGGGGGACCCCCCTCCCCCGGCCCCCCCCAAGCCTGCTCATAAATCCCAGGTAATTGTAGCACCCGTGTTGCTGAGTTGCCTTCTCCCTGCTACGTATGTGCATTTTTCTTGATTATAAACAGCATCAGAAGTTTTAATGACTTCTTGAGGTTCTCTTTCTAGATGCTATAATTTATTTTTATTTTATATAATCTAAAATAGAGCAGCTCTTGTGAAATGAATGGAATTACAAATTATGCTTGTGTCTAAATATCTCTTTGGTCTGTTTATCTGGTGTCTAGGCCTCACCATGGATTTTTTTTTTTGTTGTAACTTGCCATGATTTACTCAACTGCTGTCTCTTTTTTTTGTTTGTTTTGTTTTGACAGAATCTTTGATATCAGGTAGAGTCAGACATTCCTGAAATTTTGGGCTAAGTTAAATAAATTTGCAATACAGCAGAAGAACGTGATGGTAAGTAGAGGGGGCAGCCAGGTTTCCAGCCTGCCACTAAGAGCTGGATCTGCCACGCTGGTGCTTGCTTTTTGCTTCGCAAACTTGCTTGTGCTCAGAAAGCTTCTGACTAACTTTGCTGAGCAGCTGAGTCAGCTGGACTTTCCAGGGTGCTCTCCTGGTCTGCTCTCCTCTCCCTGGCTCCGGGCTGGTGTGTGTGTGTGTGTGTGTGTGTGCACATCTGAGACCAGCATTGCCTGAGTCTGGTATTTTAAGTATCTGGGTCTGTGCACCGTGCAGACCTCGATTCTGTTTTTTATCATCATCTCTCCGGCTCTGAAGCTCACCACCGCAACCTCATGCTCTTGGCTAACTCCTGCGTGCCTGCTGGCTGCAGGTGGAGGTCGGATCCTTGCTCCGGACTTTCGGCACCCGCCGCCTGGAAGCGCTGCCTTTGCGGGCTGCCTTCGGGCAAGGACCGGAGCTGTGTTTCCAGCTGGGGAGGGCAGCTGGGTGCTGACTTGCTGTTTGTTGGAGACTTGCGCTTTAGCAACGTGATCTTGTGTCCTGGTTTCAGCTGGGATGTAGTTAACTGTCTTCCTAGTAGCTGGTCCAGTGCTATGTTTTGAGTTCAGTATGTGAAGAATGTTGATAACACTGACGTTTTCAGTTGTTGCTCAGTAGTGTTTAGACTAGAGTCAAGGATTTTTCAGCTTCTCATGCCCAGCCAGGGCACCTGACCCAAACTGGCCAACAGTGTATTCCATACCATGTGACGTCCCATCTAGTTTAGGAACTGGGAAGTGGGGGGCAGGTTTTCGCCGCTCGGGGACTGGCTGGGTGTCGGTCGGCGGGTGGTGAGCAATTGCCCTGCGCATCATTTGTACATTCCAATCCTTTTATTACTACTGTTGTCATTTTATTAGTGTTATCATTATCATTATTAGTTTCTTCTTTTCTGTTCTATTAAACCGTTCTTATCTCAACCCAGGAGTTTTACTTCTTTTCCTGATTTTCTCCCCCATCCCACTGGATGGGGGGGGAGTGAGTGAGCGGCTGCGTGGTGCTTAGTTGCTGGCTGGGGTTAAACCACGACATCTTGTAAGACAAAGCATTGCTGATCGGTCCTGTCACCAGATATTCATCTAGGTCAGCAAAACGCAGCTGGTCCCACTGAAACGGGAGCGAGCGTGTGCCACCAGACTGCCACTGAGTCCTCTGGAAGATCATCCTGTTGACAGGAGATGATTTATGGGGATACGTATCCAGGGCCAAGTCAAACCGAGCCAACTGATGCAAGTGGATCTCGGTTTAGGTCAGGCCTAAATGCAGCCCGGAGTGTTTTGCCTGCTTTGACTGTAAGCAGTGCTTCGGCTACTGGCGCGGGATTGCTGGGAAGCAGCGTTTGAAGGCAGAGACCCGAGGCGCGGAGAGCGCCCAGGCTCGCCAGCGCTGCGCTGGGCGTGCGGTGGTTCTGTGGCAGCCCCGTCCCAAGCGTGCCCCGCAGGCTCGCTCAATCCCCTCTGCGACAGATGTGATGCTTGGCATCAGGATCTGCTCAGCTGGTGTTCAGAATCTTTTGGGCTAAATGGAGGGGGGGGGGGAAGTTTATCAACTAAAAGAGCAAGGACGTTTTCTTTGCAGTGCTGGAAAGTAGGTGCAGGGAACGCTTTCCGCCAGCCTTGCTTAGTTCCCGGTGGGAAGGACATGCTCAGTGCACCCATCACAGCCCCCAGACCCTCGGGACACGTGGCCAGGCCCTCAAACCACACTCGGGGGCGAGCGGTGTGCAGTAATTGAGCTGTGCATGCTCTTAGGACTATCTTGATCCATGATGTTTGCTGTCAGCAAGATCCCAGTGGGAACCGCTGCAGACGTGTCAATGTTCTGCTTCCTCTGCAGAGAGGCTCTAAGCTGCCAGGGCAGTTTTTATCTCAATATCACCTAGTTGCTTTCACCTGTGTGCTATTAAGCTGTTAATTTATCAGGGGGAAAAACTCATCCAGGAGAGTGTATTAGGAATACCTAAATGAGGTAGCTGTGTTATCCTCAGCAAAATATTATTGTTATTAAACGTTCCCACCAGATACTTGGACAGCTTGGGTTACAACTGCAAAGCTAACATTTCATTATAGGAAGATATATATTCATAACGGATTGCAATTTACCAAAATACACAGAGGGCCCCAGATTTGTCAGTGTGCATTTACTCTGCAAGAAATGCATCTCACTAAGAACCAGATGTCAAAATTAACAGTAGAGCTTTCACAATGTAGGGGAGAAAGCTGACATTTCTGAGCTGGCAGTCCAGCTGTGTTAATGGTGTCGGGGAGCCTTTGTGTTATTAAGTACAATGTTTAGCAGTAAAACTGCATTAGGGGTTTATTTAAATTACAAGTGGTGGGTAAGCACTATGCTGTGGTAGTGGCAACAATTGCAATCAGGTGAGATCCTGGATCCCCTCCTCCCCCCAATATTTTCTCTCTTTCCGTTCACTTGCCGTATTCCTGTATAACAAAAATTCAAGTGGTTCGAAGAATTACTTCAGTTCTGAGGAAATTGCTGGGGATCCTTGTCAGGGTCAAGTTTTGGAGAGGCATGAGGGAGACAGGCGTTTGAAAGCTCTTGTAAATGCCTGAGTAACTGTTCTGAAATGTAAATTATTGATTCATACCCTCCTGTTTTCTAATGTGCTTTATCTTCCTGGTAATTTAACCTAGTTTTCAGCGTATTTTTATCTGTAGCTTTCTAGAACCTGTATTACCCATACATTTTATTTCATCTCCTTCTCCTGTTCTTAGATGTTAGGTAGTGAGTCAGGGCACTCATGAGCTTGACTAATTTGTTGGCATAGCTTTCTGTCAGGGGAAAAAGGGTGACTTTTAAAAAAGTGAATGTAATTAACTATTGGGACAACACAAGCGCTGGTGGATTCTCCAGTACTAGCAATAGTAAAGTCAGGAGGTATGTTTTCCTAAGAGATGTCTCTGGTTTTCCACCAGCATTAATTTTTGGAAGCCCTATGGCCTGTACTACATGGAAGATGAGTGATCTTGATGGGCCATCATGTCTTGGGATTTCCCAAACCTGGTGCTTCGGCACTGTGTTTGGCTCTGTTCCCGCTTGCAGGAAAGAATGGGAGGAAGTGTCAGGTCACACGGACAAGGTCCGTGCCTTGAGTGTGCACTACCAAGCTGGAGATCTGTACCTCGGGTCACATCAGACTACCGACAATGAATTACTTGTGAAGTGGTGGGTAATCTTGGCTTCTGGCAGGCTCCTGGGGTCTCTAATCACTGATTGAAATGTGAATTGCGATCTCACAGAGGCTCCAAATGTACTCGCTAGAGCAGACGCTGCATCAAAGGGCGCTGATATGGAATTAGCCTGCTCCCTGGGGAGGTGGGAGAGGGAAGATGCTCTGGGGACCCTCTCTGGGGATGCTGCTGGAAGAGCATCCCCTCCCCGCTGGGCTGAGAGGCAGGACAGGGCCAGGCACGCATAAAAAAAGGGGGATGCAAATATGGGAGAGATGCTCTCAGGGGACCCTGTGGCAGTCAATATCCTACTGATAATAAGACTTAACGTATTTATCTGCTGGTGCTGTCCTGGTCCTGGCCACTCGTATTTGAGCATCCCCAGAGAAGAAGCCTTGCTGGTGCAGCTTTGCCGGCGGGGGGAAGCAACATCCCCTTTTATCGGCAGAAGGAAGCGCTGACTTACCTGCGCGCAAGGGAGATATTAAATTTCAAGGCAAGGTCATATTTCCTCTTTAAAATCCAGATAGATAGAGATTGCTGTTGACCCCAGCAGCATTATGTGACCTTATCTACGGCACAGCTATTTTCCTGAGGTTTTCTATTGGAGAGGCGGGCCTGTGGCTCGAAGGGTGAGCGTGACGGTGATGCCGAGGTTTGAGCCCACCCACGCTGAGCAGAGGTGGCTGGTGGGGCAGGTACGAGGTGCTCTGCACGGCTGGCTGCGAGAAATAAGGGGAGGAACATCTAGAGGAAAACAGCTCCTCCAAGCCAGCGTAGAGACGCTCAGCCCTCTTCAGTAAATCACTTGAGCGTGATCTCGAGCATCTATTGCAATGTTTTGCTGAACGGGGGCCCAGCAGAGGAAGAAGTCCTTAGGCAAATCACAGTGTATAAATACCTCTGCTGTGAGTGTAACTAAGGCCACGGCACTGTCACACAATGCAGTCAGCAATAAATAGGCTCCTGAATTAGAGAGAATCTCTGCTGTATTTCAGATGTGACTGTTCGAGCTACACGTACAAAATGTCCTTTGAAATAGCAGCTGTGTCTGCGTTATCTTCCTCTGAGATAAGCAATTATGAGAATGTTATAATGATTTCTTAAAAAAAAAAAGGGTCTAAACAGCAATTGCTTTTTAGTGCAGGAGATATTTAAACATCAGTACCTTGAATTGATTAATAAGAGCTGTACTGATAATGCAATTTTGTAGCTTGTGATTTGCACTGAATGGCGCAATGAATCGTGATGAAAGGCTGGAGAGGAGATTTCTGATGGGACCTTCTGCTGCATCGGTGGTTCTGAGATGGTGTGTTCATTTCACAAAGAAGTCTCCAATTGTATAAAACTTCTCGTTGCTGGGGAATTAATGCTAGCATGGTTTTAGTGGCATGTTTTTGTTCATTAATGGTGAACACGGGAATACCTTGCTTTGCTGAAGGGCCACTTAGGATAGCCGGATTTCTGAGGGATGCTTGGCATTCCTCTGCACGCTGATGTCTTCTGTACTTCTATTTTGAAGGATTTTGAATATCATACTCTTATAAAATTTGCATTTCTCCTGACTGTTTATTAGTCATAGCAATTAGATATATTTTTCAGACTTTCCCAAATGCAAAATAGATTTCTTCCACTTGGATAGCTAACTGCTAGAAAACAAAATCTCCCAACTAACAGGTAACATCAGTGAATTCTTGGATCATAGAAGAGTTTGTACCTTCTCTTTGAATCACCAGGCAATTTATTTCTTCAAGGCCTCTTGGAATCTGTTCCCTTGCAACATGTAACTCTAGTGCCATTTTAGGAGTAAGGTTAGCTTGAGAGATGCTTACGGTTTAAGTGTGTTCATGTATCTAATGGGCGGTGTCAGGATGCGCGTTGCTGTAAGCAGATGAAGCAGTTACCAAGCTGAGCTGGGCTTTTTCACTTTTTTTTTTTTTATTCCTTTTTGCACCGTGTATAAAAAAACCCAAAGAAAAAACCCAAAAGGGCGTGTTCAGTCCAGTGTGCCTCTGAGCTGCACTCCGAGCATCATTAATTTCACTTCTGCTTGAGGTGGCACTTAGGTCTGGAATCCTTCTGTACCTTGGCTCCCGTAATTAGTCTGCTACCTCTGCAATGGGGTCTCAACCGTCTAAATCCTTGTCTTCAAGCAAGTACTGACAGCCCCCTCGTGTTAAGTTTTGTAAACACTAATTTGTGACATCTCCTGTGGCTTAAATCAAAGCACTCAAGTAAAAGTAATAATACCACTGTTAAAGTGAATGTTACAGAAGAAAATGCCTGTCACCTGACACTAAATGGATATGACACCGAGCGTGTTTCACGAGACGATTCTAATGAGGAGGCGCTGGGGGAAGCAACGCTGCTTTCACAGCCCTGAAGCTATTGGCTCCGTGGCCTGCTTGGCGGAAAACAAAAAGGAAGAATATTGCTTGTTTCGAGCCTGTTTTGTGTTTTGCTCAAGTGCACGTAAGAGGAGGAGAATGACCTGGCTCCTGCAAGTCTACATTTGAATTGCAGGTGTGTGATCTGCTGATGCATCTGATCAAAGAGACCAAAGCCCTGTTTGGGCTAGGTGCTGTACAATCAGGGGCCACACAAGTTTCCCCGTCCCATAAAATTTGCAGTTTAGTAACCAGGGCAGGCTATTACCTGAAATTATGCCTAGATTATGCAGCTCTTTCCTATTTGTGTGTCTCTCTCTTTTTTTTTTTTTTTTTTAAACCAGCCTTTTTGTCTTCCTTTCATTTTCATATTGGTTAAAGTAAATGCATCATTCCCCCTTTTCCTTTGTAATGCCCTGAACTCTGTTGTTGTATTCTATGAACTTCTCATGTCTGGCAATACTGGAAACAATAGAAGCCCTTGAAACCAAAACTGCAGTGTCACACTTGTTAATTTTTAAAGAAATTTCTGTAAGCATTCATAGTATGACCATAATACAGACTTTCAAGGAGGTAGCTGAGCTGGTTGTACCCATCTGCTGTGCTTAAGCGTGTTGAAGGATAAAATAAACCTCTGTCAGCATATAAGAAGTCCAAGCAAACTGGGAAAGCAGACAGGTTTATCAGCAAGAGAAACATCACGCTGTGTAAATTCCCATCCCATGGGAGGAGCAGGGAGCAGGAGAAAACGCCTGAAGGTGTTGCCCATGTATGAATCCAGGCTGGGAGTGGGTGGGTATTGCCACTGGCTGGTGGGTGGCCACTGGGTATCACCAGCATAGAAACTTGGCGAGTAGGCAGTGGTCTCACGTGCTGAGGTTTTCTGTCTTTTTCCACAGATGTTTGTCTGAATCCGTACAATCTAACGGTGTGGAGTGCAAGACCGGAGTGGGAGGGAGAGTAGAGAGCAATCAGGAGAAGAGATGATGCCCAGGGAGCGGCGTGGGCAACTCAGCTGGAGCTGACGGTGAGAGCTGAAGGCAGGAGTGTAAGAAATGCCTCCGCATCTGCAGCGTGGGAGGAGGAGGTGGTTTTGCTTTGGCTGAGCGGACAGGACGGGCACGGCTGGCCCTGGCGGCGTGCCGGCAGCTCCCTCGGGCCGGCGCGACTGCGCTGAGTCCTGTTGGCGACAGGGTTTGACCTTGCGAAGCTGCTCCCAAGTCCAAGGGTTGAGGTCTGCGTTGGAGCTGGGGCACAGAAGACAGCAGTGTGGCATGCTGGCCAGCTCTTCCTATTTCTAGTGTACAGTAATCCGTTATTAAAAAGCTATAAACTTGGGCAGGTGGTGCAGTGTCAAGAATGTTTCTAACTTTTATTTCCTTTAATTTTTTTTTTAACTGAAAAATGCACTTTTTTTTAGTCCTCTATTCCTTGTATGATTAGGGGAAACCCCATCTAGTAAGTCTGGATGCTTCTACCATGGAAATGTTTAGTACCGGCTCTGGCATATTTATGTTGGCTCCCTGATTAGACAATGTGCCAAGCTGTCCTTCGTGGCCTTAATTATCGCAACTTCAGGCCAGCGTTGCCTGCTTACAGCATAATCCCACGGCCTAGAGTGAACCCTGAAAATGCTTAATTAAATGACATTCCACAACAGATTAAGGAGTCAGAAGCCCAAGATAAAGAAAAGGGGAGACTGTGACCACAGGAGTGGCAGGTCCTCTTCCCCTTCAGGATAATGCTCCTGACACGGACCGTTTCATTTTGAGCGTATTAAACCCCCAACATTAAGTGGTAACAGTTTAGGGTCTGCGCTTGGCTTCTTGCATTTTCAGCGCAAAGCGATTCAGAGACGTCTGGTCCTGGGCTGGTGTATGAATGGGCCCTGCGGATTCTCCCCGATTTACATCGGCTGAGGATCCGCTCTGTGCTCGGCATAATTTGACTGTCTCCGTAATCGCGTGCGAATTATGGCCTGAGCGTGGAGGCTGCTCACGTGAGGTCGCAGCCAGCTTCCCCCAGCCTGGAGCCTGCCTGCGCCCGAGAAGGGCTGCAGGATGGACACCCTCCAGCAGCTTTTACAGCCGTGACCGGACACTTTGTCTGCTTTGTTTTGGGCACCCAGATGAGGCGCTTTGGCAAAGTCAGTGGATGCCTTTGCTGCTTCACAGTTCGGAAATCCAGGCTGAGCGTTGGGCTCGGGCACCAAAAATCAGTTGCCTTTTTAAAAGTTATTTTTAAAAAGAACACCAAACCCTTTTCTCTGTGTAAAAACTAGCGTGCAGTTATTTGGAACAGACGCGATCAAATTGTGTTAGGGAGTCCCCCTGGGAGCCAAAGCCTATGTCTAACCACAGAATATCAGCATACAAATATAAATGCTGTAGATAATGTTACATTGCACAGATTAGGGCTCAAATCTTCAGCAAATCTGTTCACAGCAAGAAAATGACAGCAAGCGGGGCACGTGCAGCACACCAAGCACATCTCATTCAAAGGCCCATCAGTAAAGGCAGTTATTGCTAGTATCGTGTTTTATAATATTATTACTCAATTATTTGCTCCAACAACTCTCTTGTCTTGGCTGAATAAACTGGTTGTGTAGAAGCTGACCTGGAGTGATTTCTTCTTTGCAAAGAGAAGCGGATTGTGGTTGGGTGTTGTGATGTTTCCAGGGGTTTGGTTTGTACGGCGTGTGTCCTTCTTTAGTCCTATAACATAATTTCAGCAATTAAACTACAGGAGGGGGGAGTGAATTAAATGTCCCTGCTAGCACAGGGACATTCAATGGGGGAAACAAAATGCAGAGGACCTGAGTGAGGGTGGTCCCTGGCTAGTACCTGTGCCCCTGGGGTTTCACCGCACAGAGGGCTGGAGGTGGCTGTAGCTGGGCAGCACGGTGAGAACCCATCTGCCTCCTACGTCTGGAGACTTGAGCTTTAACTATCTCTTATCCTACAAGTGAAAGGAGTTCAGTGGTGCCAGCCTAATCCCCAGTGTGTGTTTTGCCCGTGTTACAAAATGGACCGCGTGCTTTGACACAACTGGAAGCTTTGAGTGCGTAGAGGTAGGAATTTTTTTACATTTGATAGCAGAAGCAAGGCGGATTATTCCTAAACTATATCAGCTAAGCCGCGCGAGGAAATGTAGCGCATCATTTTCCTATCTCTGAAATGGAGAAGTTTTTTTTTTGCTAAGCAGGGCTATTCAGGTGGTGAGTTTTTAGCATGAGGACTGCCTCTCACTGCAGCTCAGAGACTGCACACACTTGCTGCATGTGCTTAATCCCTTGCCTGGTGACTGGTCCCGGTGGGGCGCAGAGCAGCAACCTGGAGGATGGTGCAGCGTCAAACCAGCCCTAAGCCTCATCTCCTTTCCTCTGAAGCATTTCTACAGGGCCATCATCTGAATAATACTACATGACTTTACCCAGCACAGTGCATTTACCAACATTAACAGTTATCATCTTCTATTGCAGCTTTCCTTTTTGTAAATGAAAAGTAAAAGTGTTTAAAAGAAGCAAGTGAAATCTTACAGCAAACCCCTCTTTTTAGGTATTCCATGGAGGAATAAATCAGGGCAATACATGTGGCATAAGGATTTTTATTCACCTATAGGTTTTTTATGCTTGGAGCCAACAAGTCAGCACCGATTCCTGGTCAGAGGTTTATATGTGACGAAAAGCATCAGCCTAGGTTTGTTTTCTTTATTACATGTTTGCTGCCACTCCTCAAACTGAAAATTCATCTTGTTCCAGTCTGAAGACCCAGTTCTGCAGGGATTAGAGCATCCTCAGTTTCTCCCATCCAGCAACATGTAGCTCTTGGATGCTTTGCTCTGCAGCTGGGCAGAAGATCAGCCAGAGTCAAAGCCTGGAGATCGTACCCCAGTTTAGTCTTCACGAGGCTTGTGTGTGTGTGTGTACAAACTGGGACTCCCCTTGGCTGCAGCAGAGCTTTGTGCGAGTGAAGCCCCAGGCTGAGCACAGCGTGTTGTGCAGACCCCATCTGAAGGCCTCCTTTGTGGCTGGAGCAATATAAACGTCTTTAGATCCAGTCTTCAGCCTTGAAAGTGCTGCTTTGAAGTCTCTGGGCCTTCACGTGTCCTGCAGACTTTCATTTAGTGTAGTATTTTTTTTTTTTTGGTAGGTTTTTTTTTTTTTTTTAAGATTTCAGGTAAGATTTCAACAAGCTGGGGATGTATCAAAGTATAAAATACTTGCTTGAGTCTTAATCAATCCAAACTGTTCTCTTAAGAAGGAAAAATAAAGGCTGTTAAAGCAGGCCAGACACTTACAAGGCAGCAGATGTTTCTCTTTATTGTCATAACAGAAGTCTTTATTAAATACCAAAGAAAGCCCTGTAAATCCAGGAAGGCGGTTGAGTCTATGCTGAGGACACCTCTTCCTCAGGCCAAACAGTCTTTTCTAAGTCATCGGTTTTTCCTGCTGATCCTTCGATGGCATTTCCGCGACATAAAAGCAAAAGGGAAAATGAATATTTAACTGTGAAAATAACTCGATAGTTTAAGCTTGAAAAAAGAACCTGGGATGCGCGGGAAAGAGCTGAGACGATGCCTTTCGCACCTGGGCTGTCTTCTCCTTGGTGCCAGGACTAATGCGAGGCCGTTCCAGGGGACCCCTGGAGATGCCCCAAATTCAGTGGTGGGCTGGTATGTCTGGTCACGACACAGTTAATGGCGAGGCATATCTTCTCCCGAGAACATGTCTGATGAAAAGCAAACAACACGTTATTATTGCCTGGGAATTGCAGAGTGAGGCCTCCGTAGGATGGAGAGCGCTCTTTCGGGGTTGTCTGGAGAGCGCCGGGCGTAATGAGTCTGGTAGTTTTCATTAGCATTGCTAATGGCATCTTCCACTTTTAAGAAATAACAACAAGGTTTCATGAATTAATAAAAGGAAGATTGTGATTGACTAAACAAAGGGTGTGCCAGTCTATGCAGCTGGTCTGTTTTAACTAGGTAATGTCCGTAGATACGGTGTTAATTTAATTCTCAGTTGAAATACTCCAGAGGAAATGTCAGATCAATAACGTAGAAAAGGGCAAAGATTTGCTAAGCCTGGCTGACTTGTGTGTGTTAACTACTGTGAGATAGATATGGATAAATGCTGAACATTAAGGTGAGTAATCACAACTGTCTTGGGTGTCTGAAAAATTTTTCTGCATAAACACTGTACAAAACAAACATGTTTCGGGCAAGAAGCCGGGTGTTAAGGTAACAGGTTGTTATTTCACACACGACTCCGCAGTTAACATCCAGGGTTTGCTTTTTTTCTGGGAGAGGATAAAAAGCCTCGTTGCAGACATTGTCCCATCCTCCCTAGTGTGGTGCTGAGACTCCCCGTGCCTACCCCTAACGTGGGGTCCTGCACCGACACATCTTCAAGCCTGCACGCACGTGTACCAGCACTTGCTCCTAGTGGTTTTAAAGCTTGGTTTGTGTCTGGATTTTATCTGTTTTGCCAGCAGGTTGTGTGGGTGCTTCTCCTACTGGCTTCAAACTATGACCAGCGGGAGATGCTAAGAGGAGAAGTCTTATGCCCGTGCTCCCGAGTCAGCGTGAGCTTTTTGTCTGCATTAGGTTTTCTGCTCGGCTTTGCAGGCTGCTCTGCCTCCACGAGCCCTCGTACCCGCCAGCACTCTGACAGCATTGCCAGAGCTGGGCAGGACCACTCAACTTTTTGACTTCACCCTTGAATGTCCAAATCTAGATCATCATTCTGATTTGAACTCATCATGGCCTGGAGATAAATCGCATCCTGTGTGTAGATGGCCATAAAACACATATGGGACGGGTAGGTCCCACGTTACTTGGGAGACTTCCATGGGACTGGGTAGCAAAGGGTGCTCCAAAAGCAAATCCCACCTTTCCTTGTCAAGAATTGCTTCTGTTACCAGCAGCTGTGCTCAGCCGTGGTCATGGCTAGCACGCTTTCCTTTCAATGAAGACAAGAACAGACACCTTTCTTGGGCTTTGGGCCTGAATCTCAGCTATTTGACAGTTGTACAGTAATTTTTCCATGCAGTCTTTGCTAAACCACTTAGAAACCTTGATTTTTTTATTTAAATAACACTATCACTTCCATTACCGAGAGCGAGGGCTCTCCCAGTGCCGGTGTGTGTGTGTGGAGTCTATGGGAACACTGCGATTACAGAATTGCCAAAACAAACAACAGGTGCCTGTGTTATTTTGCAAGTAGGAGCTCCTCAAATATCAGACTTTGGCAGAGGAGATGCTTCCTTACAACACTGATGTTCTTACCCCAAAGGCCCCTGGAAACTTGGGTGGTGTATTTACAGTAAAGGATGCCGAGTTGGAAAATATTTTGAAATCACCTTTGATGAAAAAGTCTTCGAAGTGCCTTCCCAGCTACTTGTTCATCTGCTTAATTTCTGCTTTCAACAAAAGTATGGATCGGTATCAGCTTTAAGTACAACAGGAGAAGGCACACGGTGACTCAGAGAACCCATAATAGCCTTTTTCCTAGGGGCTTGGCTTACCTACTCTGGAGAATTGAGCATGGGTGTAGCTACACTGAGGTCTCTCTACCAGTACAAACCTGTGGTTCAGTAACATGGCGAGATTGAAAAAAGTGCTTACGCCAATGCAATTAGCCCTCATCCAGGAACTGCGCAGGTTGCACTGATGTCCAAGAGAGTTTGTCATGGTGGTGGCTAATAGTAGGTGTGCTACAGTGGAGCGAGACTGTGCGGAGCAGTCCTCCGAGTGGGGCTTCTTCACTTCTCTAAGGGATAAAATACCAACTGCCGGCTTTTTTGGGAGCTAGGAAAACCATGAAGTGATTTCCCCCTACTCCAAAGGACGAGCTCATGCCGCAGAAGCCACCCATCCAATATCTACCATAGCACAGTGCTGTGTTCCTAGCAAGGTGGTGATGGGCAGGATCTGTCCCCTGAGAGACTGGGAGCCCCTGCCTGGGCAGGACGGTGTGGGAGATGCGTGCTGCTGCTTGCCACGGTGCTCTCTGGGGATGTGGGGGCTTTGGAAGGAGGTGGGGGCAGCCCAGCGCCTCCATCCGCAGCGTCAACTGGCCTCTTACTGGGCTGCTCCCAGCTGCGTTTTAAAAGGAGGAAAGAAAAGAGCTGACGGAGCTGGAACTGCTTTAAGGTGGAACTGAAACAATAGCTTGTGGCCATCTGAATCAGTTCCCTTGTTCCATGAATTTGACTCAGAGCTGAGTATTTCAGAGCCTCAGAAAGAAAAGGCTCATTTCAATTTTGGTTCTAATAATGGGCAAAGGTCACGGCAGCTGGGAGGAGAGGGGAAATGAAAGGCATGGGCTTGGCTATTTTCTCTGAACCAGCTTCACTTGTTCCTGGTTACGATCTCAGCAGAATAATAACTGATATTAAGCAAAGCCAAGGAATGAAATTAACACATGCAAAATTACATTACAGCCGTGTCAGGAGTCCTGCTGCCCGGCAGCATTAGCAAGGCCTCCTGGTGCAAAGTAACAGGGGCAGCGAGGAAAAGCTGATGGCTCGGAGGGGAGCACCCCGCTCTGCCATGCACAGCCCATAGCAGCAGCAGCAGGGCCGGGATCTGCCTGCACGGCGGCTGGGGAACCTGCAGCTCTGCCCGTGGGGCTGGAGAGATGCTCTGCCACACGTGCACCCACTGCTCAGCCTTCTCTCAGCCCCCCGCGATGCTTTAACGTGCTGGAAATCCAGACTCGAAACATGCCAGCAAGGTCAAGGCTTGATGTGCAGAGCTGACCCTTGAGCTTCTCCAGCGATTTGGCCAACCTTCAAGACCAGATCATGGCATACCCCAAGAGCTGTATGAGAGGAGCAGCCAGGACTCCCGGCCACGTGGGGTTATGGCAGCCAGCCTCAGCGGCCAGGCTTCACCGCTTACCGAGACAAACCACTCCACCTGTTCTCAGTCTTCTCACGGCTCCAAGTCCCGGTTTTGCTCTCAGAGATGTTGCAGATCTCCACTCGCTCTCGAGGTTATTTATAGCCTGTTTTCTATTTGTCCATCCAGAAGTGAACGCCTTCACTTCCAAGTCGTTATCCCTAGGGACTGCCCCTGAGATTTCTGACAACAGTTTGTCTTGCAAACACATTAACCTGGGGATGGTGGCCAGGGAAACCAAGAGCTTGCTGCCCTCGTCAAACTTCCCAGAGTGCCTGCTGGAAGTACAGCACATCCCTCCGCAGAAAACGCGGGCTGACATATGAAACAAGGAATGGAACAGAAGGATGCATTTTCTGTACATTAATAATAACAATAAACCTTCTAAAGAACAGTTATATTTGAAGAGGTTAGAAGAGCTGTTGGGATACAATAGCTGTGGGAACCTTTTTTTTTTTTCTTCTTGGCAGCGATAGTGTTACCTCGCTGGGCTTAGTATCGTGCTGCGTGTCAAAGTAGTTGTTAGCGCTGGGCCGTTGCCTCCCACGGGGCTGAGCTCAGCGCTTGGGGAGCTGCGCGGTGCAGACGTGATCCCGAGCTGCCAGGCATAGCTGTGGGCTTGTCACCACTTCACCTGCACCCATCTCTGCTGCCGCCAGCGATGCAGAACGGCGTACAGGCAGCAGCAGCAAACGCAGGCTGCTAAACCTGGGTGCCAAGGCAGCGGCTGCGGGGGGGAAGCGGGTGAGCGGTGCCCGGTGCTGTGCAGGGAGATGCTGCCCGGAGGTGTCGTGGGTCCTCTGACCCCTGTGCAACACCTTCCACGCTTTCCCTGCAGACAAAACGAGCTCTGCAGCTTTTTGGGGGCTGATGTCCCAGCCTGGCTTCGCTGTGCCGGGCTGGAAGCACGGTGGCTGGCAGGAGCCCGGTGGGACCGCGGAGGTGCTGGCAGGCGGAGAGGCGAGCGCTGGCTGCGGGGAGCCCCGGCCAGGATCTCCCTCCTGTTCCTCCATTTGCAGCTCAGCGGGAACCGGCAGCAGGGTCCGGCCTCGCAGCTCTCCCCCGCTGCCGGCACCGGCTGCTGTGAGCCGCTGAAAATGTGCCAACGCGCCGGCTTCGACACCTGTGGCTCTGGTGTAGCAAAGCAGGTTCGCGCAGAGCCAGGAGATTAATACGAGTATTCCCGTGATGTGGTTAACGACATCATTTACTTCAGAGGCTCTTGGGACGGCGCTGCCACTCACTTTAGCAGCTGAAGTGTTTAATGTGTTCTCCGAGACGCTCTCTAAACACGGATAGGGCTGAGCGACACAAACGTATTTGCAGACCATTTTAGGGTTAGCACGCTCCGGAGCGGTGCAGTCAAATGACGGCGAGCGTTAGGAATGGTTCTGAGAGGATCATGATTCTGCAAGGGCTCGTGATTATTAAATACATTGCAAATCTCCCTCTCTGTATTTTTTGTACCTTTTTTCTCAAAGTATTACTCACATAATTTTCCCTCTGAAAGTTATTATGAGTGACTCACCTTTAGCTGAAGTGAGCAAACATGACCAAGTGTTTATTCTGTTCACAGCTGGGTAATTTTAAGCCCAGATCCTGACCTTAAGAAAGTCCCCGAGCAAGGCTGGTGGATAAGACAGTACACCACCGGTCCCCGGAGCATCGTGACTCAGAGGCACATTTCTTATTAAAACGTTTCTGCTTTTAACTCGAGGCGGTCACATCTTGCTGACCGACATCCACGGTGAATTACCCGTCCCACCCCACACAGCATGTGCTGGGCTGAGCTCCCACCGCCTCCCCCGGCGCCTGCTGCTGCCAAGGGGACGGCAGCCCGGTGGCCTTTGCTGCCGTCCCACCCAAGCGCTGGAGGAAAAAGAGAAGGGAAATACTTATTTTCTTCCCTAAGCAATTAATATAAGTCATGATGGGTCCGCGTGTTGCTCCAGAGGGAGAAGTGAAAATGAGCATCCCCGTGGCAGGGGGAGGATGGGGAGCAGGGCCTCGGCTTCTCGCTGCGGCTGCTGCTGGGGAGAGCAGCTCTGGCTTTGCCAGCCCGCCCCGTTCTGCCCCAGCCAAAGGCCTGTTTTGGTAGGATTTTCTCTTTGGATCAAGCTCTTTTTTGTTTTTTCCTTGGCACCTGAGATCGGCAAATTCATTTTGCAGTGCCGGCTAAGGGAAGGCAGAGCGTGTGCTACCGCCCTGCCTGTAAAAGCCTCTTTGTCGCCTGCTGCTAATCTGAGCAGTTTTGCACTCTCTTTGAATGCTTTTGTCTCGAGTTTTGTTTTCAGTTTGGGTCTCGCCACCAATCTCACATGGTTTCCTGGCTGGCAGAATAATCTCTAAGCTTAGCAAAGAGAAGGCTTATAGCGTGTCAAGCGAGCAGGTGAGGGAAACCGCACACCCTGTGAGAGGGGACCGCCTGCAAAGGCGGCAGATGTGATGGAGTACAAATCAGGGAGCTGCAAAGAGGTTGGGCTGGGGAGGGGGGAAGGACTCCAGGAGTCAGGGCAGGATTGCAAAAAAAAAAAAAGAAAAGAAAAAAAAAAAAGGCAGCACAAAGGCTGGTGTCACAAACCTTCTTTGGGGCAATTCGCAGAGAGGAAGGGACTTTGGCAGGGGACCAGGAACTCTGGTTCCTTGCGTTGGTGTTTATCTATTGCAGCAAGGAGAGATAAAGGGAGAGCAGCAACTGAGGCGGGCACCGGGCTGGGGAAATCACAGCCCTTGCGTCACACATCGCCCCAGTGCTGCCAGAAGGGCAGCAGAGCTGCTCGGAGACAAAAATATATGCTGTGCCGAAACCTATGGGAAACTAGCTGGAAGGAGGTTTAGTGTTAGCTTGGAAACTGGTGCCCTAAAAGCTTCTAAGCCCTGGAAGTTAGGTTTAATTATTAGCTAATTAACTGGGATGTATCTCATTTGTAACAAACGAGGAGAGGAAGGATGGGAGGCTGTGGTGGTGGAAGAGAAGCTGGCAGTCTCCTCTTTAAGGTGGCAGAAGAAGGTGTTAGTGGGTCTGTAGGAGGTGGCTGGGGGGACTGGCAGTGCTGCTGTATGGTGATGTCTTATCCAGGTGCGTGTCCCCAAGAAGTGGAGCGTGTTGCCTGTAAGTTATCACAGATCAGGCTTTCTTGCTTGTGCTAAGGCTTTGGAGATCACCTGCTGTTGTGTTTCATGGGCTAACGCTTCTAGGAAGGCAGGAGTGAGGTAACATGTGTTACGTTTTTAGGTGGCTTTATAACCTGGGAAATTGCCTTTTGAGAGGGTCAAAGGAGGAAAAAAGCAGAGTAACTGTAATTCTGTAAGCCTTAATCTCTGTGGCAAAGCTACTGTAAAAGACTGAAAATTTCTGTTGAGAAAATACGAGTAGCCTTAATCTCACATTGCCTTCTTTTGTAATGCGTAATTTAAAAACATGTCAGTATTATCTTTGCATGATATAGGAAGCAGCCACGTAATACTGTCTTTTTGAAGGTTGTGTTAGAGCTCCCTATCTTTGCTCAAGTAGCTACAAGGTCAAATCCCAGCTGATATCTCAGAGGACTTGTAGAACAGCTGAATGGATGTGAAGTTGAGCCTCTGACTTGGGATGTCCCTCTCCTCGCTGTGCCGTAGATGCATGTGATAGCAACTAACCGAGTTAATTGGTCTGTGCTCCTGTCCTTGCTTGTGAAATTAGAATAATAGTAGTTTGTTATCTTATAGATCCTGTGTAGATTGGCCCAGTAAAATTTATGAGAGAGTGGTGATGGGATCCACAAAAGAGCACAGGAAAATTTGGGGGGCAAAGAAATCAATAGGATTGAATTTAGGGTTGAAATGCAGCCATTTGGGATTCAAAACTTGTAACGCTTTGGGAAAAACTGATCTGGTGGTTTAGGCATTGCATCTTGTTGAGCAGAAATATTTCAGTGAGGATACTAAGATGTAATTAGGCTCCATATTCTAGTTGAACTGGCTTTGCCACCAGCTCCCAGAGCTGCTTTACTGTGTCGTGTGCTCCTGACACACTGCTGGGAAGGTGCAGAGCCCTGAAGCTCCCACTTACCTCCCCGAATCAGGCTGTGCTGGCGAGGGACTGTGCCTCAGCACTCAGTGTGAAATGTTGGCCTCGTTCGCTAACTGCTTTGGTCTATCCGTATCTGAGACAGGATTATTAATATGTTTTTACCTCCCAGGATGAGTGAGGTTAATTGAGATTTGTGAGGTGCTTGGATACTGCAGTGATGAGGGTGGTAGAAATTGGAGGCAGCAGAAATGTCAGTATTTGTGGGAAGATTTTTTAAAAAACAAGTCTGGAAATCATCAGAAAATATCTCTTCAAAAATAAAAAGAATAATTCCTCTCTCATAACTAGAAAAATTTAAAAGTAATTTTGGGGAAAAAAGTATTTTTGTACACCTTTTAGCAAAACCCTCTGCTTTTATCTGATGGCAAAACAAATCAAACAGAACACTTTCTGATAAGAGTCATGTATTTGCCAATTGTTTAAACAAACGCCTGCAAGCCTGCCTTACCTTCAATATTTGCCTTCAGAGGTTGCTGAGGACAGTGGCTGCCTGTGCCCACAAGCCGTGCAGACCTGGGGGAAGAAGCATGGGGCCTGAATGGGAACAGAAAATCCCTCGGGTAGGGGTTTAAGTGGAGTTCACTTTCTGCTAATAATGTAAAAAACCCATGAAATGGGGTATATCGGGTTGGAGGAAATGCAACTAGTTTCCAAGAGGCCTGTGGAGGACAGGGCATGTTTAAAATACCAATGGGCATTTCGTGAGGCTTTGCAGGAATGTTCCTCCCCAGCAGGTCTGTGTCTTCCCACTGGGGGTTATTTGGGACGGTGTCCCAGTGCCCTGCTCCTTCTCCTGATACTTAGATACCTTCAATAAATCTGACTGATTTTCTGCAACTTGAGTCCTAACCCTGACACGAGCCTCAGGTGGGTCTGGAGCATGGGTGAGTCTGTCTGCTCATCTTCAGCTTGGGGGCAGCTACCTTCACTGTGGTTTTTTTGGTTTGTTTCCTTAGTTTGTTTTTAGCAGGAGGAAAGATGAAGCCTTTGATTTGGATCTCAGAAATAGGTGTGCAAATGAAAGGTTTGCTGCTGATAAAATGCTTTGAGAATAGCATGGGGAGAGAACAGTATGTGCTTGAGCTACTGATGTCAGATTTGTTTGATATGTTCTTCTGGATGGCAAGGGTAAGGATGTGTTTGCACATGTTGGTATTTGTCTGCCTCTGGTTTGCTTTCTGTAAGAGAGAAGTGATTTGGAATAGAAAGGCAAAATGGAAACCGGGAAGCTCGAAGCTTGTGTAATTGAAGTGCGAGTCACTATGCCATAATCTAATGGAAACCAGCATTACAGGAGGTGCCCGTAGATAAAACTTCTTGTCCTGGCTCTGCTACAGACCGACTGGGTAACGTTGATCGACGTTTCACTGCTCCATCCTTCTGCCTCTGCTCCTTTAGTGTCTTTGCCACAGTTTCTGACACCGTGCAGCTGTTTGTGCAGAGAAGGGGGGGTTCCCCTCGCGATGCACAGAGACGCCCATCACACTCCCTGTCCCAGCTGCATCCCATCCCCAGCCCACCCTTCCCTGGGCTGAAGGTGCTCCCGTATCCTCGCTCCAGTGGTGACGCGCAGGGAGCAGTGTGAGTGTTGGGGTGGCCCTGGAGGCACAACAACTGATGTTAGGTGACCCCAACCACCCTGTGCCCTGACACTTTGGTTGTGTATTGCCGACCCCGTATAGCTGTGCAGGTGTGACAACTGGGGTGGTGGTCCTCGGTCACAAAACGGGGTGAAGCTAGGATGAGCCCCTGGACTTCGGGTCCCCTGCGAGTGGCTGGGTGGCCGAGGAGCACCACCTGCCCTTCGGCTTGGGGCACTTCATACTCTTGGACATGATGCCTGGGATGGGTCTGGTCGCCTTGAGGCAGCTCTGCGAAGGGCCAGCACCACCTCCCTGCAGGTTTCCCTGGGGTGATGCAGTCGGGAGAGCATCGAGCTTTGCGGCAAGGATCGGTGTTGGCAGCCGTGGGGTCTGTGGGGCGGCCCAGTCACCCTCATCTCATCCCCATTTCCTCCTCTTCAGTAGCACAAAATGAATCCCTCAGAAGTTAAGTTAACTAAATAAACAAATATGGAGCTATTTATTTTCTATTGTCATAGAAATGCTGTGGGCTCAGGCAGGATTTTTGTATTCACTGTTCACATCTGCAGCCCTGCTGTGCTCGGGGTGGGGGAAAGACTATCCCTTTTATTTGCTCCAGCCTCACCAGTAAATCAGATGGGAAGGATCCCCCCCTGAAGCCACCCTGCTCCAGACACTCTCCCCTTTCTCTCCAGTCCCAAGGGAGTGGAGCTTCACCATCCACATGGTAAACACTGGGCGTAAGAAAAACAAACACTTTTTCCTCTCTGGGTGGGGGGGGGGAAGAGAAGAAAAAGGCATTAGCAAATGTCGTTTTTCCCTCTGAGCTAAAATAACAGCAGTGCAAGCTAAGGATGCAGCTGTGGTTCAGAGGGGTTTTATTTTTATTTTTTTAATACACCACTGGGAGTTCAAACGACGTGTCAGTGATACGTTGCCTTTTGTAGAGAGTGGCTTCTTTGTCTCCACCCTTTTTTAAACATTTTTTTTATTTTCTTGAAGCATTTTAGTCATTCTGTCAAATGCATAGCTCATTTGGATAAAAGCCTCTGCTGTGACATCCACAGCCTGGATCTGCAGAGTTGTTTGTTTCAAAGCAATAGTCTGGGAGAATTTATTGAACTGACATCTCCTCCCCCCCCACCTTCTGTGTAAATTAATGAAATGGATGTTCTGTGGCACTTGTTAAAAAACACTAAATCCTCTCTTGTGTTTATTCCTTCGAAGGTAAGGAGAAGAGAAGACACGATTTAGTCTTGAGGTAGGACAGCTGGAGAAACTCTGCTTCCCCTGGTGCTTTGTCTCAAAGGCAAGGTGCTTCGTTTCAGCAGCCGAAGCAGCCTGAGAAGCCAAAGATGCCCCTGGACCACAGAGGCCCGATCCTGTCAGCTATGACCCAGCTGAAGCCCCCATCCCGGGTGCATTCAAACCCCTGCACCTTTCACCTGGAGGCATTGCATGTCCTCATAAATCCAAGCCCCATGCTCACAGAGGTACCTCCATGAGCAGTGGAACAGCTCGGGGAGGTGTAAATGAGGTGCTTCTCCTGCCTGGGGAGGGGCCTCTCTAAGGCGAAGTGCCTACAGGCAACTCTGTACACCTTGACACTTGGTGATTAGCGTGTGATGATGTTAGTCTGCACTTAATGGTGCCTGAGTATTTCTCAGTTCTTTGCAAATCCTGATTAAACAAACCTTACTTAATGGCTTTTTAAATTTATTGTTTTATTTTTTTTTAATCCCCGTACTGCCAGGATGTGGTAAAAACCCTTTCTTAATCTCTTGTGCTGAATCAATGACAGTGCTGCAAATAGAAGCAGGTGCCCTCGAGCTGATCGCTGCCCTCCTCGGCTGCTGGCTGGTGGCCGCAGCACCAGGTCCAGGGTGGTTTCTGTCCCTCTGTCCCAGGGCTTGGCCTGAACTGCCCATGGTGGGGTGCTAATGTGGAAGAGTGGTGGTCTGGGCTTGTCCCTCTTCTCTGGGCTGGCAAATGACCACAGCGCAGGAAAGATGTGGGAGTCCATCACTGCAGCCTTCTTGGGTTCAACCCAGTAGATGCTGGCAACTCATGCTAATGGGGGCTCCTCCTAGGTGCCAGGAACCCCTTTGCATGGGAGTTCAAGGCTCCTGGCTCCTTATGCAGCGTGAATTGCAAGGCAGATGTGAGCTTTTATGCCCTTGAGGATGCTCAGCAGGTTGAGGGAGTGAGCCCGGGGGGGGTGGGCAGGGGGACTCGGGACAACAGCCACAGCCTCTGCCTCTCCTGTGGCCCCTTCTGCACTGTCAGCCTGAATCACAGCAAAATCATGGCAGAAAAGGGGTATTCCTTTCCTTCTGCCTTAACCAGACTGTGTCTTTTCTCTTAGTCTTTGCCTTAAACTTCTTCCTGGCTGGCTGACCAGAAGGAAGGGCTGTTTCACAGGCTGTGCGTAAGGGATGCCTTGGGGAGCGTTGATAATATTAGACCTTCGCAGCAGGGGAAGGAAAAGAAAGTGATGGGAGGCACCAGCCCCTGCAATGGCCTGAGCCCTTGGGTGAGACTTTGCTGTAAGGGGACTGCAGGAAAGTTTAAATATACTTAACTCCGGTCAGAAATGGAGAGCAGAAAGGATTGTGAGGATGTGGTTGATAAGCACTTAAGCGCTTCTTTTGAAACCACAAACCCCAATCTTTCTTTTCTTTTTTTTTTTTTTTTGGTTGTCATTGCTTTTGCTGGGATAATGCAAAAGCGTCTTGGCTTGTGACATTTTCTGACAATAAAACTGAATTAAAGGCTGGCTGAAAATACCACGAAGGCTGGTGGTGGGTTCAGTTCCTGGACTTGGAGGGGTTGTTTTGGAGTTCTGCAGGTTTCTCCCATTCCAGCTGCTCTTGTGGCTCTGGGGAAAGCAGCAACAGAATGACCTGTGCGGAGTGTACTGGGCTTTTCCAGATTAGCCCAGAGTGGATCCAGTGGGGTGGCAGGAGCCTTGCCGCATGCATTAGATTAGACAGGGAAAACAGATGACTTTCTTATCACTGCACACAGTGTATTTTGCAATTGGGTTTTAAGTCTTCCTGTTGCAAAGTGTGCTTGGCACTGCAAAAATGTACTTACATGCTCAAATGGAAGAGACTGGACTAAATGTCATCCTCTTGCCACCATTGATGCTGTTGGCATTGCCATTTGGCAGTGAGGATGCTCTCCAGAGTGGCAGAAGCTTCTACAAATGTGGGCTTTGTGTTGATAGGGTGTAGGGGTTTTTTTGTTTAGATTTGGTGATTTGGAAAGTAGTTGCTCACCAGAGGAAGCCTCTTAATCCATATTTCCCTGCATCAGAGCACCTACCAGATAGGATTTTCTTTCCTTCTCTGCATCAGACAAGGCCTTAAATGGCTATACGAGCTGCGTGCTGTCTTTCTCTGCCAATAAACCCCCGATGGTAATCGTAGCCACGTGGTCAGTGTCCTTGATCTGAAATTTGTCATCGCGCGTTACGGCTCACAAAGCCTTGGCTCGGTCTTTCAGCTGGAGTACTAAACTTGATGACAGATACCAGCTCTTCCAGCTCCATTGTGGTCTCCGGAGCGAGCGGGATCATGAGCGTTTTGCCAGCCAAATAAGGGCTTCAATGTAGTGTCAGGAAAGGCAATGGCTACTCTGCCCAAATGTGTTTGCTGCCAGCGTGAGGATAGGTTTCAGCACTTGGTGGTGGTTGGAGCAGTTAACGTGGAGATATGATGGTGTGCGGGGGGTGGACTCCTTTGCCCTGGTGCTTGGGATGCAGGTACCAAACCCTGCTTGGCTCCTGGGACCCAAGTGCCTGTTGCCCTTGGAGACCCTGGGCAGGATATCTCAGCAGGATTTGTCCTTCTTTAGGGATGCTCTATACCCAGCAGCAAAGTGTGGAAATTGTTGTTCACTTTTTTTATTTACTCTGGGAAAAGACCCATTCCTTGAATTTTTATGGAACAAGAGAGGCTAAATCTAAGTGCCTGAGCCTTTAAAGTAAAATAACTAAATAAGCTTTAAAAAAAAAAAAAAAGGGCAAAAAGGTTTAATTCTGTTTGCAAAATATTCCTGTGTTTAATTGGGCAACATAAGTAGGACTCTTGAATCTTTCTGTGAAATAAATTATTACCTGGTAACAGCAGGGAAAATGATTTCAAAATCTTTTCCAGGTATCCAGAATATCACAAAGCAGAATTACAGCCTGAAACTTAAACCCCAAACCACTTCTGAATGGCAGGTTTAAAAGCAGCTTAGGTGAGAAGATGCCTGAACATGCATATTTTGTAGGTGGATGAGCAGCAATGAAGTGTGGCGTTTCCTGCCTTTTGGAGGGGTTTTAGTGGGTTGGCTGATCCTGATCTCCCAAGGTAATGAATAAGGATGGGAAACGATGCCTGCGGCTTCAGGGAAGGAGTGGAGAGAAGGGAGGTAGGAGGAGGAATAAATTAACAGGGATTAGGAACTAGAGGTGTGTGGCTCCTGTGGTAGAAGGACTTGGTGGGAGGTTACCTCTATCTCTACTGGTCCAACAGCATCGTGCAGGTGCTCTGGAGACCATCCCATGAACCCAGGACAACTAAAATTTAAAGGTCTGCTTTTACACCAAACCAACAATACTGGCCCTATACTATTTCATGTTTTTCTCCAAGGTATAAAAGAGCCCTCAAGGCAATATTTTTGGGCTTTATGCTTTTTTTTTTTTTTTTAAACTGGGTGTTTTGTTCATCTTCATTGCAAGAAGATAAAGTTGGGACTTGATCTTTATTTCCTGAAGGATTTCTTGAAGTCCTTGCGTGCTGGGAGCTTAGGCACTTGGCTCATGCCTCCTCTCTCTTTGGAGGCAGAGGGGCCTTGTGCAATTAGCTGGCATGGGAAGAGCAGCATGTGAGCTCTGAGCTTTGCCTGCTGCCTCTTGGAAGAGGCAAATTGTGGTGGTTTTGGTAAAACTTCAGGGGAGTCCTTTTTTCAATTTTTTTTTTTTAGTTTCCTCAGGATGTCTTAAAATCACTACCTTCTTGGTCACAACTGGACCTTTCCAAACAGGCTTCTCTTACTTTTCTCATATTATGGCAAATAAGCATGGGAGAAAGAACCTGCTTTCTTCTTCTCTCCTTTGCCATAGATGAACCAGCACTGCTTCAGCCCAGCAAAACCCCCAAGTCCTGAATAAACTTTTGATAAAGTTTCCCTCTGAAGCTCAAGCCTAAGCTAATTGTCACTTATTTTCCTATGGCGTGTCAGCTTTTTGGGGGCTGAGGCACAGGAGTGGAAGGACCTCACAGGGCCCAGGCTCCCTCCCCTTGGCCAGGAAGGGTAACACCAAATATTTTCTTGTGGCCTTTCCCTGGCAGCCAGGGCTTGTGTCTGAGGGAGACCCCTGAGCTTGCACTTGATTAAACATTAAAACCTCATCTCCTTTGAAGCAAGAACCCTTTTTCCCTCCCTCTTGTTAAGGAGATTTATAGCCTGGCTCAGAGTTGCTGTGATGCTATGATGTCATGGTGTATGATGAAATTTGTTCTCCACTCCTCAGTGCTCACCTCAAGCCTCTTCTGCACATGTACAGACCCTTAGATATTAAACCAGCAAAAGGTGTCAAAACACAGCTGAGCTACTGTGATATACAGCACTCTCAAACTCTTTCTTGTGTTATGTTTCCTAACCTTGGTCACTTGGATGTTGCTGCAAAATGAACTGCAAAACACAGTGCTGGTGGATTTATAGTGGGCAAAGCTATCTGTAATGCACGTATCTTGTGGAGTAAATATTCCAGGGGGAGAAATAAAATGTACTGTTTGTCTCCAGCATCTTCAGTTGCGTCTTTTTTTTTTTTTTTTTTTTTGAGGTAAAGTTTGAGCTGCAGAAATAATAAATTAACACCGAGGTCTTTGGGTTTCTCTCCAGCTCTTTAGCTTTTGGAGCCAGGGAGATCTGTATGCTTTGTGAAGAAAGATGGACATTGGTCAGTGACACTTAACCTTTTGTGTCCTGTCCCTTGAGAGCCATTGATGAGACTTGGGAATTAATGCCTTTGAACCCTGGGAATTAATGCCTCCGGGCCGTTCAGAGTGCAGCTCAGCCCCTAGATCGGGTGTTTTAACTAAATTGGTTACAAAACAGATCTGTCTAAATTGGTGTGAGCCCCTTTGTGTGGACACTCCTAAATCAGTTTAAGAGTGGCTGGTATTGATTTTAATGTAATGTGGTTTGTTACTGAAGTAAGCTGGATCAATAGTGCTAAATAGGTGCAATTTCTTGTGTTGACTATGCTGTGGAAGACTTTCATAGAAAAGATGAGCAGAAAGGGAAAAGGATTGAGTTTGTTCTCCTGTTGCTTCCCAGTGATCATTTATCAATTTTTATGGCCAGCTTTGCGATTTTTCCCTGAAAGATATGTCTCTGAATGGAGCTTCTGAGGTGTGAATAAAGAAATCCTGAATCCAAATCCACCTTAACAGGGGATTTCTAGCAATGCAAAGCTTTGTGTTTCACTTATTTACCACCTTTACCTTTGAGCCAGGAACCTGTGCAGGGAAAGCACCTGAAGTTGTCCCGATGCTGCAGGAAGGATGCTATGTTGTTTGGGCTGTGCTTTGCCATGGACTTTCTCCCTGCCCTGGGGAAATCACGAGGACCCCCAGCCTCATTTACCCAGGAGTACTGCTGGCTGTGTGTGGCACGTTTAAAGATTTTCTTGCACTAAGGACATTAGGAGGAGGGCACAGAAATACCTTTGAGGGATCCCTGTGTGCAGGCTTACCTCCCTCCTGCCAAAAGGTCTCTGCATTTGTCCTTGGGGTGAGCAAGAGGAGCAGGATCTGGGATCCCATCAGGAAAGATGGAGTGGAGGATTGCTGTAACGAGAACGAGCTGCCCTGTCTCCTCATTAGGACTCAGGCTCCCTTGAATCTCGGTAAGATCCAACGAGGATCTTTGCCTTCAACCTCTCTGTAACCAGCATTTAGCTTTTACTGTCAATACTGTGGGTTTCCCCCTCATGCATTATGCAGCAAGCCTTGCTTTCTCGTTGCCTTTCCAATGCTGCCGAGTTCAGTACCGCTATTATAACCCTCTGCGTTTAGATATGAAATTTCATTTATTATAACAGCTAACATCAATTATGGATCCGCTCTGGCCACCAGAACCTTGTATTGAGTACTTTGCAAACCTCCTGGCCCCTGCAGAGCAAGTGCCTCCCTGCCCCATTAGCCTAACGATGCCTGCGGTGCCCCAAGGCTGCTCGCTGGCATCTGAGGGGCTGGCACAGGGGCCGGGCTGGCTGTCTCTTCGTACCCCTCCTGCTCTGACAGCCTTTGCTGTAGGAGAAATCCAAATATCCCCGCTATTGCACCTACTGACGGATTACCTGTGTGTGAATATTTGGTTTCCACCAGATCTTGGGCAGGTTTCCCTTTTTCCCGCTTCTGACGCTCGTCCCCGAAAGGCGCGTGATGAAGGTACCCTCGCGCGCTCGGCTCATTGCCATGCGTGTTGCAGTCAAAATCTCATTTTCATTCCAGAAACAAAAGGTCTGTCAACTTGTTTAACTGCACAGAAAACACCAAACAAGAAATAAAGCCCAATTAAGAATAAAGAGAAGGAAGAGGCTCAGCATAATAGATTGTTTTGGTAAGTGGTTTCGTCAGCTCCATTTGCAAGCTGTTGCTAGGCGAACCTGCTGCAGGACCGGGGCAGGCGAGGGCAGGCAGCGTTGCTGGTGGGCTGCTGGCTCCTCGCTCTGGGGGCAACGGAGAAGACGTGGATTGTCTCTCCCAGGAGGGGCTGTGCCACCAGACCCCAAGAGACCCCTTTCCTCCTGCCGGTGGGGATGAGCCGGGAGCTAGGCTGTTGCTCTCTGCCATCGCCTTGTTTCGCAGGGGTGACCCTACCGCGAGCTGCGGTTCGATGTGCTTTTGAGGCTCTGCCCCGGTAGCAGCGAGATGGCGGATGGAGGAGGTCACCGTCACCATGGCTGGTGGCCTTCCTGCAGGCACCCCCAGGCTAGTCCTGGGGATGACCCCCTGCTTGCAGGTTTCTCACAAGCTTTCCCTTGACTTTTCCCTTCCCTTCAAGAGATGACCACTTCAAATAACGGTTCTGCTTTCTGATGCATTAAGACTTGGAAATTTGCCATTCATCACAGCTGCGTGTTTGAGCCTGTGTGATTATTTTGGGAAGTGAACCATGGTGATTTGTGTGTATGTGTTTTATTGGCGAGCAGGATGTTCCCTATCTACCTCTCCCTGGCTGTCTGCATTTGCATTGGTTAATAAAATGGATAATGTTCAATGACTTTCTGATGGGTGAACAAGATTTGGCATACAGGATGTAGTAGGTTTTCACGAAGGCTAAAATTTCATCCTGGGAGATTGAACCCTCTGTGGCAGCCATACACAATCCATAATAACAGAAGCTTTTAACCCATCTGTAATTGCTTTCATATAGAAAATGATTGCTGTAAGTTAACTTCATAATTCTAAATCAGTGGCTCTCAGTAGGATTTCAGATGCTTTAATTTGCCCTGAATTATCTGTAGAACTCACAGCCAGTTCATCTATGCTCTTTTCCGATTATGTTCCTTGTCACTCTGACCCAAACTTTGTCTATTAAATTTTTGTCTCCTCTTTCTGAAAAGAGACCCATTCCCAACGACAGCTCACCAGTAGTGATGATTCTGACTTGTGAATGGAGTGGAGGATGCTCTCTCAAGCAGTCCATGGAGACCAGTCCATGCTTTGAACCTGTCAGATACTACTGACTTGGCTGGGAAGTAACCTTGGGTTGATGGTGCAGGTACCCACCAACAGGGCATGAGGCTGATGCGAGCGGGGCCATCGCAGTGGTTGTACCTGGGTTGGTTCATACCATGGTGGTTGCTCTTCAGCTGGAAGGATGATGGAAGGATGTCACAGCTGGCTCTGGGTGTACCCAGCGCATGGGGGATTCTTGGGCACAGCGTTAGATGTACCGTGATGGCACACATAGCATGGATGTGGTGTATATCTGCGGGTACCTCCCTAACAAGGACAAAGCTCATGGCTGGGTTGTTTTACAGTCCCAAAATGAGCAGGGTGGCCACTCCTCCCCTTATGGCAGCAGCCAGCTCGTGCGATTTTGAGTGACAGCAGATGAAGGGATTGCATTATGGCTTGTCTCTAGAACTGTGCATCTGTGTCAGCTCTCTGCTAAATCAATAAACAGGATGCTGAAGGAAAAATACTTTTCGGCTTCTTATGTCTTTATGCGTCAAACCGATTGGGCAATGAGAAGCTTGGATGGTAGCAGGCATTGCAGTGTGGCTGGCTGATGAATTTTTTGTCAAATTATAGGTAAGGGCTGGGTCTTGGAAGATGCTGGCAGGTTGCTCCCCCAGAGAAGGCAGCAGTCATGTGGATTCCTTTTCGGTGGTAGTTACTATGCAATTTGGATAGAAATCTTCAACCAAGGAGCCCGAGGTACAGCATCAAGAAGTGGAGAAAAATCACTTTGCATGTTCCAACAGACTAACAAATTACCTATGGAAATGCACTTGAGAATATTCCTCAGTAATTGGATTTCAGCTGTTGTTTCAGTGTATGTGCCCCCAGGCTGTGAAGGTAAAAGGACTCACTGAAATGCTTTGAAATGTTCTCTGGCACCTACAAAATGTGTTTACTATTAAAAAGTGAAACCTGCAAGTCAGAACGCTGCTAAGTGCAGTTTAAAAACAAAATTGCACCCCTGCAGCATAGCTCAGGGTGCTGAAGCATCTGGTTTATCCAGACGGTCTCAACCCAGAAACATTCCTGTGACTTGAGTGGAGAAGTTCTGTCTGCCGCCTTCTGCCAGGGTAACGTGGGCATGTCTGTGTTGTATAGCAGGATGTAGAGCAAGAACCCTTGAACAACGGCTGGTTTGAGTTGAGGAGTCCACGTGGCCTGGAGTAGGCTAAGAAACACATAGGAGGGTTTGCAGGATGAGTTCTTCTAGGTTTGGTACCTCTTGGATGTGCTGGTCCTACCCCTGGACCCAAAGCTGCTCTTTACAGGCTTGAAAGGCATAAAAGTTGCTGCTTTTGCAGAGCATGGGGAGCAGTGGCTCCTTAAAGTACCTGCGATGTGTTTGATGCAGAACAGGCGTGCTCTTGAGAAGCTGACCCTGGATGTTTGGCATGTTTTTCTTCAAATCGTAGTGACATCTCCAGTCCCGACCTTGATGCTGAAACTGTAGGGAGGAGTAAGCTGTCCCTGCACATCACGTGGTGGCCACTGAGTTTGACATGGAGAAGGGGGGCAATCTGAGGTGACAAGTTGGATAGAATAGAGTCTGGATGCTGAGAAAGTATTCTTGAATTTGGGTGCAGAAGGGGAGCAAAGACTTTTTCCTTAGTCATAGATATGTTGTAAAGCTGAAGGTTTGGTTTTGGTTTTAAAAAATGGTGGTCCCAATTGTCCAAATTCTGATTATCAGTGGCCACACGCTGCAGTCATGCTCACACCAGGCACTGCTCAATCTGTTTCAGTGGAGATGGATACTGAGATAAGAAGGACTAGACTTGCACCCCAAGACCTGTATGTACAGTTCCAAATCTAACTGTGAATTTAAAACATGGTATCCTGAAAAGATGCTGATTTTTATAATGGCAGGGCTCCTTTGGGAACCTCTCTTAAGGGGTTTCCTTCAACTTGCTTTGCACAGAAAGACATTTCTAAAATTCTATAGAACAATAAAGCTGAAACATCCCTAACATGTGAAAAGTGCGACTTTTTTTCCACAAGGGTTTTAAGTGTAAAACAGAAGTTACTATGCATGTTACACCTGTCAAAGAGCAGGGAAATAAGAATGTTTATTTCTCTATTAAAATAGTGTTTAGACAGGCTACTTCCAGAGCTGAAGTGTACCTGGCTGTGGGTCACTGATAAGCAGAGACGACTGAAAATCACCATCTTTCCCCCCAGACTTTTACATTTTGGCTGAAGGTAAGAGCCAGACTTTGAAACCTGCACACCTCCATCTGAACCTTTCAGCTCTCTCTGCCCTTTGGAAGGAGCTGAAAGCAAACCTGGCCCTGGCAAGTGCCCTGGTTTGCTTTGCGGGAGCTACTCGGAGGGAAATAAATCTGATCTGCCGACTGAGGCAACTAGTTCTGTGGGTTTATAAATGCTCCAATTGAGTGTTTTGACACGGCAGTCAGATATAGTTAATCTTTCCCTTGACCTCCCGATACCGGAGCGCAGGCTGAAACCGCTAGTTAAGCACGTCCGTCTCCTGTTGTACCATTCGCGCTCCAGCGCACCGCCTAATCAAGTGTAATATATCTCTGGGTAAAACACACACAGTGCTTTTCACAGCTATTTAAACAAAAAACAGACCTCGGTGCATTAGTTACATACACAAGCCACACAGAATTGCTGTTCCTGTGGTTAAGAAAAGTTGGATGGGCTGGGTTTGCTCTGGGGAGAAGGTGTGGGAAATGCTTGTTTCCATCTGTCTGAAGTTGAAAAAATCCCCACTTGGTGTCATCCCAAAGGATGTGCATCCTCATGGGTGGATGGTCCTGGACTGAGATTTAGAACAGGTGGGGTTGGCTCTGGGAGACGTCAGGAGGATCCCGCATAGAGGCTGCACAAATTATCTTGTCTCCGTGCCTGGTAATGATAAGCCTTTCCTACTGCAAAGGGTAGCTCAGGAAACAGTCAAATTTGGGCAGGATAGTAAGCTACAAGGGTTGGAGGCATAGTATTTATTTGAATTGCTGGGCTTTTCTGTTTGACAGCATGGCTGGACCTGTAAAACATGCTGTCCACAGAGGTTTGGGGATGACTCTGGTATCTCAGAACAATCTTTCTTCGCAAACCTAGCAAGACCCATTTGCTTTTTTTAGACTTACTCATCCCAGCTTTGCTCAGAAGAAACTGGGAATATCTTGACAAGAGGCGTATTAAGGGATGCTCTATTTTTAAAAGCGTGTAATGAGGTAACACCAGAGGATGTCTGTGTGCAGTGACCACAAATGTGAGGTAGGCAAACCATGGGAGCCCTGAACTCAGGTGGCCAGGTGGGGTGTCAGACGGAGCGGGGAGGCGACAGGGAGGGAGCTGAAGGGAACGGTGTTTTGTCTCGTGCTGGTGCGGATGGCTTTGACGGGAGCCGTGGGTTTGGAAGGTGAGGCCTCGCTAAGAAGCCAGGGAAACTGGTCCAGTAGTGTCCACAGGACATCACAGGGTGGCTCATAAGACACCAGGAAAAAAATAAATCATGCAGGAACTGAAAATGGGAGAAGAAAAAAACCCATGTTTAAGCATTGATCCAAATATTAGTTAGGTTTGCAAGTAAGACAGTTGTGCCAACAGTGCACAAGAAGTCTGTGACTTCTAAATGAAGGAGTTTAGTCATTTTTTTAAAACCTGAGAAACACTGGACTGGATGACCTCTTGATACCTGATCAAGCTTTATATTTTCCTATGATACTTTGATAGTTTTCCCCCCAAAGGATCCCAGATGCTTTCTCCTGTATTTCTTTTCTAGCCCCCTGTTTGATCTCCCTAGGATAGCAGTGGGGATTCATTGATGTGTCTCTGTTAAAATTCGACAGCGCTTCTGTTTGAGAACTCTATTTTACAGAGCAGCTCATCCTGTTGGATATTGAGAAATTACACAGCTCCGGAAAAAATATATCTTAACCCACCAAAAATCTCATATGCTGAAGTATGAGGTTCCTCCAGGCAGTACAATGTTATAAGCCCTATATAAATGTCTGTGTGAAAATAAGACACTTAAATCTCTTTTGAATCCTTGCTCTCTCAAGACCATTGCAAAGCTTGTCCATGACCTCCGCGCCTCCCTCCCTGCCCTGTGAAACGGAGCTGAGCTCTCCTTCGGGAGACAGAGGTGAGACCCGCCGAGCTAATGTTTATAAAGCTCTTTGAAGGTGAACGTTAGCATGTACCTGCAGCAGCAGCCTGTCTTGTGTGCGCTGATTAACATTCAGGGCATGCTCAAATAGCAGCTCTGTGGCGGTATGTTAACTGTACTGATAAATCTTGTGTAAAAACAACACTCCACCGCACCGTTAAAGCTCCTTCCACCTGGGAACATCAAAGCCCGACACAAGCATGGCTTGATCCTCGCAGCAGCTGGGGTTGCTTCGTGCCGTGGTGCAGATGGGGCCGTGGGGACCCAGTGCTGGGCAGGGTGCGGGGACGCCCCTGATTTTGGCAGTGCTTGGGGTCTCTTAGCAAGGGGGTCTCTGCACCACGATAATGACCTGGCCCCAAGTTTTTATAAATATAATATAAATACGCTGCTGGGAGCTGACTGGTGCTCCCAGGAGGAGGAGGGCAACCTGCAAATCAGTGCAAGCAAATTCGGGCTTTAGCAACTAGAAAAAATACCTCATAGCACATTTTTTATGTCTGTGTCTTCTATGGCATGAACGGTAATTGGATGCCATTATAAAATCGAATAGCAATGTGTATGGAAGCAGTCGTGCCAGCACTGGAACCGGGTGCCTGCCTTGTGCAGAGTGCTACAGGATTGCAACCTGTGCCCTCCTTTGAAGGCTGCAATCCCTTTACAATGTATTTACCTCTCCTAAAGCTTTGGATCCAAAGCAGGAGGTACCTGTTATTAAACATTTTTTTTCTTGTGGCTTGCAATAATTTACTTCTGTTAAAAGAGCCTGAAAATTTCTGTCAAGGAAAAATCACCAGATCAAAGAATAATTTAGGTTGCACAGGACCTCTGGAGGTCACGAAGTCCAACCTCCTGCTCAAAGCAGGGCTGACCTCAAAGTCAGATCAGATGATTGTGATTTAAATGTGATGACATTTATTTATATAGTGATAATCATATAACACTTGAGTATGTCAGTTTAAGTTTGGTCTGGCTCTTCTGAGTAAAGGGATAACTGAGGAAAACGGACTGGGATTTTTGAGATTAGTATCTAGATAATAACTTAACCATCACCACCTCGGGATATGTTTTCCCAGCCTGGCACAAGCCAGGACCTGAAGGATGCTGTGCGGGGTGGGAGCAGCCCAATCCGGGATGGGTGCCAGATGTGGACACAGATGTCGGGAGCCAAAGGAGGGTCCTGGGCTCCTCCACAAGCCCAGTCCCCCGGGTACCCACATGCCAGGTTCAGCTGTCCACGCTGCCCTTCGCAAACCAAGACATACCCTTAAACCCGCACGCAGCGACCTCAGCCCAAGCCTCGCAGCTCTGCTGCGTCCCTGCCACCGCTGCCTTCCTCTCCCAGCCATCCAGGAGGAGCTGGAGGAAGACCAGAGATAGGAAAGCTTTAGTTCAGCAAATCCATAAATCATTTCATTCGATGACTATTTATGAACTAGATCACAAGCTTATGACAGTAGCTCTTAAGAAAGAGTTCCTGGCTGCTGAGCAGTTGGCATAGTTGTCCTCTGAGAGCATTAAATATGCATTTGACACAGGTGACTGTGGTGGTTTCTTCCATTAACCCATGGTTTCCGGCTTTCAGCCATTACTGCACATATTATGCAGAAACATGTTAATACTTTGCAATTCTACCCTAGAGACTTTGTTAGGAGTGCATTGCCCTCTCGCCGAGATGTGCCTTGGTTGGATTTATGTTGCCTGTGGTGTCCATCCTCCACCCAACTCTCCTGCCTTGCTTATTTGAAAGCTTTTTCCTTCAAACTATATTTAGTACTTGGGGATGGACACTTCTGCGGTGGGGCAGGACCATTGCAAGTTGCTGTTCTTGGCTGCCAAGTACAGCAGCAAAACATGACCCTCCTGCTGTCTTCACTGCTCCTGCCATCTCTGGAACGTTTTTCAAGTTGTTTTGTTGGGCTGATGCCAGAACAGGTGTCCTCGCAGCGCAACACCCCTCATCCCTGTGTCTGGAAAGGACGCAGCAGCCCCTGTAGCCCTGCGTGCTCACACCTACCCGTTCGGTGAGGATCAAGCAGCAGCGAGGCACCGGCTGGGTGTGAATGTGAGAGGGGCTAATTTTGAATGGAAAAGAGCTGCGGGGTCCCACTGCAGCTCTCGGGCAAGTTTGGCACTGTCACTTCATGGTGTCACTTGACAATTAAAGCAAATGCAAGTGGTGTTGCAAAGAACAGATTAATTAGATTTGACAATAGCACTGGGAAACAACGCAACTTCAGAGTAATCTGTTTGGGGAGGGAAAATATTATTTCCATTGTTTGCTTCTTGGCTTTCTCTTTAAAACTAGACACAGATTTCCAGCTCTCGTGTGGGAGTAGACATACTTCTTGTGTCTAATAATGGTTTTAATAAGTGAGTATTTTAGGTACTGCCGCTGTGGAACTTGTCACTCAGCATGAACTAGGGAAAAGTTGCTTGGTGTCTCTAGTATTTGAGAATCCTGTGCAAATTTTCTGCCTGTCCTAGGAAGTTGGATGGATCTGAATAGCAAGGGCGCCTGGGGAGCACTTCCATTCCTGCCCACTCCCTCGATGCTCTCCTGCTGCAGACCGTGGTCCCAGTTGCTGGTTTGCACCTTCGCCTCCTTGGTCTTGGGGCAGAACTGGACATGAGTGAGTTGGATGCAGCAGCTGCTGGTTCCCACAGAAAGTTTGGGAGGTTTTAATTGCTCTTAATCTCCAGAGGTTATTCTTTTCTGGGACCATTTTGTGCTTAGTGGATACAGAAATACATTGCTGATTTCCAATACTTCTGGTAAGGTGGGCACATCCACCTCTGCTGTGTCTTCTCCACCTACAGCTCCCCAGGTCTGCTGTGTTACCTCTCCTACAGCTGTAAAACCCTAAACAGCCTCAGGGTAAATTACAATTAAAACATAGTAATCCTCTTAATTTCCTCCTTTTATCAAGGGCCTCACCCTAATGCGCAAGCTTTTATACAATGTGCTTCGTTGTATAAACCTGCTAGTATGGATTACAGCTCCAGTTTCCTTTAACATTGACTATTAGCATTTATTATTTATATAATGCAAACAACGTGCTAAGCTTAGTATAATTGTCTTAGTTACTGATGATAAAAAAACCTGATTGTTATTTTTGTGGCTTCATAAATCCAGAACTTTTGATGCTCCAGTTATCCACCTTTGAAATGTGGAATCTGCAATGCTTTGGCAGTATTTGTTAAAGGTGGGAAACTCAGCTGATGGACTTCTGGTTGGCTGTACCTGAGTCACCATGCCTGTATGAATAGACTCAGCTGTCGCAGTTGTAGCACTTACATGCATTTCTTGGGGATGAAGGATTAACAAATGATGGATTAGGCAAATTAATCTGTGGTTTGTCAGGCGTACATTACACAAGGTTCAATTTAGGCTGATGGTTTTATTTTTTATTATTTATTATTTGCTGTTGTGTGTCAGTAAGTGGCTCTTCCTAACATTATGATGTATGATAGCAGCCCATGCCTGAGCTGCTGTATATAAAGGTCATCGTTTCCATAATTAACCCCATTTTTCATGGTCTTTTAATGCCGATACATTAATTTGCGTTGGTCTGGAATGTGACAAAGAAATGCATTTCCTTGGGATAGGTTTTCTTAAGCTGAAGAGCTCCAAAACATAGGACTACGACCACAGGCTTTTGGGGTCCGAACACACATGTTCTTCAGCAGATTGCCTGTAGCTGAGTTTTTCTGACCCACAGACATTTTCAGGGAGGCACAGAGGACTTAGAGGTGTTTGCAATGCTAGTCTTAAAAAGAGACATGAGGAGTGGGACTTCGGAGTGATAAAGAAAGATTAAACCTTCAGTGAGAGGTGGGGGTCTGGGCCATACCCACTCTTGAATTTTTTTTTCTCTTTTGGGCCCCATGTTGAACCACTGCAAACAGATCTTTGCAACACAGAAATATCCAAGTCTTACAAGCTGCAGTCCTGAGGATACCCAACAGCTGTATTTCAGTGTGTTTTCTATAGCGTTGCGATCCCATTTCGCACCCTCTGAGCTATCTGACTCCCTCTTGCAGTCCACCCCTTGCTGCTGAGCTGGGTTTTCGGGCTGTGCTTGGGGACAAGGGTTTCTCTACGGGGACACCTCCCGGAGTCCTGCCCAAGGCTTCGGACACTGCTGCTCCCATCTCATAGCCAGCCTTGCGCGAGCGGGCTCTTGGAGGAATCATCACTGAGCTACCCCCGTGCCTGGCTCCTGCTGTCCCTATTCCCAAATAGTGCCAGTAAGCAGGAAAATGCTCTTTTTTTCCTTCTCCTGGTGCAGGAATCGGGGCCAGCCTTTCTTGCAGAGCTGAGGCTGTATCGCAGCTCGTGTGCAGCACCATCTCCCCACCTGCCTGCGAGGGCAGGGGAACGGCAGGGTCCTGCCTGCCTGGCTGGTCCTGTGCAGGCAGCAGCAGGTTTTGCTCTGAATTTCCCCATCTTTGTGGCTTAAATCAGAACCTTAAGGCTGGCAGAGTACCCTGCTTAACAATACCACGGGCTAATCATTTACAGCAGAATGCAAAGGCAAAGAAATGTGTTTTTAATCTTTACAAATGTATCTAGATAAGCCAGGAGACAGACTTATCTTTTGTATTACAAGAAAGGGGGGGGGGAATCCGCACCAAGGAACATTGCTGTACCGTCCTTGGCCTTTTCTTCAGCCTTTGTCTTTCTCTCTGTATCTTGCACTGTTGAATTAATGGGATATGAACTCTGAATACTTAAGTGATCTATTCATTTTAATTAGCTTCCTAATAGCTTCTGGACAGTGATCGAACATAATGTCGGGGACTGTACTGTTTACTTCCCAAAGCGCAGGGCGCTGGCGAGAAGCCTGCCGGTGCACGTCTTCCTGCCCTGCCTTAGCTGCCGAGTGGCCTCCAGGACCGGAGGAGTTTTGGGCAGGTTACACGGACAAAGACTGCGAACGCGAGGGGGTGGAAGAACACGGCTGCGTGTTTTGGTGGCTGTGAGCGCCGCCTCCTCTTGGGAGGCTCCGTTTCCCCAGCACCGAGCTCAGGTGGGATGTCTGCGGCTGAGCAGCCCTGGTGCAAGCTCAGCGCTTGCTGGTGGGATGGTCTTGGTGCAGGAATGGCCCGTGAGCTGCTCCGGCTCACGTGTGCGGAGGGCTGCTAGTGCTCCTCACCGCCCTGCCAGCAATGAACCCCACCGTTCCCCAGGCTCCGAGCCGCCGACTGGGGAAGCGTTCCCACCAGATGGGCCTGTCTGGATTCTGACGGCATCCTCAGCAGGAAGCATACGGCGGGAGGCTGGGGACGCGGAGGTGAGGAAACCAGCAGCGCTCCTCGCTTTTCACTGTGCGCGCATGAAGCTGTGAATGGGAGAGAAGTTGGGGAGCTCTCGAGCAGCCAAGACCGGGGGCAGAGAAATTCGCACCGTTCCAGTTTACCGAAGCTGTGAAAGATGTGATAGATGAATCACTTTTGCAGCAGCCTTCTCTGCCACCAGATTCCCTGAGATGTTAAGCTTCAGTGTATGCAGCATGTACTTGAGGAAAAGATAGAAGGGATGTTCTCTGAATCAGGGGAGAGTCTGACGCACAGAGACATTTTCAGGGGAATAATTTACATATGCATTCCCTTTCTAAAAATATCAGTCACAGTATCGCCTCTATTTTTGCGTGCAAGCCTCTCTAGGCTGGTAGGTGGATAGAACTGGGAATCTGGACTTATACGGATCCAAATACCAAAGGTCCATCGGGGCCACAGCATGGGATGCCTCGTGTTTTGCTCAGGAGGCAGAGCTTGGAGATGGCTAAGCTCCAGGTCAGAGGGAAAAAAGAATATATTCAGCCTGACAATGCCCCAGATGTCATCCACACATGGTCTCATGAGCATGGCCTGATGAACAAGGCTGGAAGTTGGTCTTTGCCTGTTCCCTTCTGGAGAAGGCAGTGTGGCCAAGCACAGGGCAGCAAGCCCCTCTCGGAAGAGCAGAGAAATATGTAGGAATGTTTCATTTCCTTGGGCGATGGTTAAGAGAGCTGGTGAGAAACAGTGTGTAACACACCATGGTGATTTCCCTGGAGGCGGGTGGGTAGATAAGGTCAGCTGAAGGGCCTTTCCCACCACAGCTGCCCATGCATCACTCCATCCCCACATCTGCTCATGCTGGAGCCATGTGGCCCCAGCCCCATGCTGAGGGAGAGGAGGGATGCCAAGGGTTTGCTCCGCTCTGCCTCTTGACATTGAGAGGAGAACTGAGTTTTCAGATGCTTTTGGCATTGTCTTGCTCAGCTCTTGCAAAGTCAAAGGCAAATTCCCTTTGACAGTAGCAGGAATGCATCCGGGTCTGCACTTGGCTCAGCCCGTAGTTTATAAGCACTGGAGTTTCATCTCACTGGGGAAGGACGATGTGGGGTCAGAGCATACCCTGTCATTTCTTCACTTGACGTGGTCCTTTCTTGTGCCCTTTCTGTGTGTCTGGGCACCCCAACCAAAGTGTGGTCCCAGAATATAAAGGGACAGGACTGCCCTTAGTGTCCATCCTGGGGACCAGACAGGACTGCAGGATAAGATCACACGCCTCCCAAGATGCTTAAGGCAGAACCTCTGTCTTGGCTTCGTAATAAATTAAGTAGCTCAATAGAAACACATATTTATCTTGAACTTCTGTCATGTAGCATCCTACAGAAACAAAGCAGGGGGAGTGCTTTGATGTCACTCCAACAGTCTTCTCCGTCCCCAGCTTTCCCATCTGGGATTTACCTTAACCTTTGCCTTGTGCCTGTTTAAGGACTGGTGAGAAAAGGAAAGGAAAACTAAAAAGGAGGAGGGGGAAAAAAAAGGTACAAACTGGCCATTAATAAATGTAAGCTGGAAATAAAACAGGTATTGCTGCCACCGGAGGGGTGAGGTTATGAAACGGCTGTGCAGCAATGGTGTGTCTGAGTGTACATGTGGAGCCTGTGCGGTTTTATGATGGAGGCTGATAAATTTATGGAGGGGATTATACAGCCCAGACTTCGTGGTAGCGGGGACTGGCCTCTGCGGACCCACTGCTGGGAATTTTGCGAAGCGAAAGCTATGCCAATATACAAACTGTCTTTGCGGTGAAGATATGGTCAAGTGTAGTTTTTGCTCAGGGTTACAATGACTGAAGTAGGGCAGATGCTCTTCAGCAGTGTCACAGCATCCTCTTTAAAATGGGCACGTAGGGCTCTGACTAATGGGGAGAGGAGAGAACATGCAGGGCCGCAGCTGAAACACCGGGGAAAATTTGTAAAGTTTTTTTTCTCTTTTCTCTGTGGGTTTTGTTAGTGTGCTCAGGAAGTCCCATTAACGCCCACTCGCTCCAGTAACACACATCATTTTACACCTTATTGTGTCTTCTATGAAAAGCTGGTACTGAGGAAGCAGTCTTGTGCTTCTTTGAAATTGTCTGTCAGAAAAAAACATCACACTGAACAAACAAACAAGCGCACAATCCCCGAGCATGCCAGAGATTGATTTGTAGCACTTTTCTCCCCCACCTTATCTGTTCAGAAATGTTTTGGCAAGCCGTGAAAAATCAGAGCCCTTTGCTGTCAAATGCAATCTATTTCCGAGAGCTGCGCTGAGGGCTCCAGGAGGGTGTTCGGGCTCTGCCAAGGAGCAGAACAATTCCCGTCGAAGGGACGCTCGTTCAGAAGAGCAAGAGCAGCCAGGAAGTATTTTGCAGCCTGTGAACGAGGACAGGAGAAGAGCGGTGAGAGCGGACCGTGCCGGCTGCAGGGAGAGCTAGGGGAAAGAGATGCCACACCAAATGTAACACAAATGGGAGACAACCTGCCTACTCGTTTATATCTAATATTTTTCTAAGTGTTGCTGTTTTTCTGCATCCTGTTAAGCTTTTTGATTTGTTTCCATCTGTTCGGTATAGATCACTTCTGCAGTTTACTTAAAACACAAATACCCTTTATGAATCTCTACAGATGGTTTTCAAAGACTTATAGAAAGACAAAGATAAGATCAAGAAAATCTTGAGTGTTCGCCTCGGGGGAAAAAAATGGGACAGTCGCTTTGCCTTGCAGCTGCAAGCCACGTCAAATCAGACACTTTGATATGTTTCATTTTCTGTCTGAAGTCTACATCTGAAAGGCAGCCTGGCTTATTTCAGTCAATGCGCAATTTTTGTTAGTTGGGGCTCTTTCTCAGCTTCTAAAAAAGATGCTCATTTGCATCCTAGAACAAAGACAGCACTTTCCCCCCCCCTACGTTCAGTGTGTCTTCGCCAAAAACTAATCATGCTGCAAAGTCTGTGTGTGCGTGTGTAGGGGGGGTGTTGGTTTTTTGAGCACTTCTCTCCTGCCGCGTTAGCCCAAGCTGCAGATGGGACGGGTGCTCATCCTCTCTGCGGTGGCCTCGGTTGAGGTCTGGTTGGGTTTGTGCTGATGCCAGAGTGTCGGTAGCTCAAGCAGAAGCCCCAGATCAGAATTTGGTTGGCGCAGAGCTGGCTGGCGGGGGGGGTACAGCCATCGGCATCCCCCTGCAGCCATGGGCTACGCCAGAGGGGCCGGTGTGTCCCCCCGTGCCCCGACCCTGCGGGATGGGATTTAATGCCCTAAAAGCTGTAAGCAATGCAAAGTGTAGAAGAAGATGGGAGAAGACAACTGCTGGAGGACCATGCTCTCCCCTGCCAGCTTCATCTGCTCTTTACATTAGCTTCTCCCTCAGGCCAAGGCTGTGGCTGGTATAAACTACATTAACTCTCCTGGCCTCCGCAGGAGACGCTAAACCCTGTCTCTGTGTAATGCACTGCTTGTGTATTTAAAAAAACCAAACCAATCATTTCCCAGAGAAACCACAAGAAGTAGGGTAACTGCTGAATTTCTGCTACTTTTCGTCTGCTTTAGACTCCTTGCTCGGGAGTGAGGAGGGACTCACACTTACCTTTTCTTTTTGACACTGTTGGGTAGGTCCCAAAGCCATTTGAAATCAAAGGGACTCTCCCCTGGCTTTAACTGACACTGACTTGGGCTCTTGAAGATTCGCCTCAGGCAGAATGAAAATCTTTGCAGAAATTTAAGTATTTGCATTGCAGATAGGGAACCCTCAAAAAAGAGAACATGTCCACCTTAAATGTACAGCATTACTAAGAGCTGATTGAAAAAAAAAAAACACAAACCACCAACCTGTAGGAGTCATGCACGTTAGCACTGGACTTTATGTGCAAAGACAAGGTGTGTATTGTTTGCCCAATTAAAAAGATAAAACCTGTAGACCACAGTCAGCGAAATGAGCTGTGAAATGAGTGATGACTCGCTGAACAGGCAGGTGCATGCACAAAAGCATATGCAAACTGTTCTACTTATCTAAAGACAGGTTTATTGCCTGGTCATCAATTTACACTGAGGTTGCTTCGGAAATTCGTGGCCTGCTCTCAGATAAGCTGTAAAAGGAGTAGCGTCCCCTGTACTTTTCTTGCCTTTTGGAGCAGGAGTGGTTATCAAGGGTGGAAAGGAGGTAAGAGATAAGTGGAAAGGCAGGGGTTTATCCAGAAGATGCTGCCTGAGGCCACCAGTCACAGTGATCAGTCTAGGCCTGGTTCAGTGGTGATGGTGGTGCTGAGCAAGTTCCTTCCCGGAGCGTGTCCTCCACCCCGAAATGTGGGGATGTGAAATGAATGCCTTGTATGACCCTCACTCCCAGACATAAGGAACTAAATTAGGGAGGCATGGATGAGCGGTTCAGCTCTTTCGTCTGGACCCCAGCAGAGAGATTTTATAGTGAAGTGTGTAAAAATTATAGATTCGTATCCTATATGAATCCAACCAGCTTTCTGTAAAAATGGGTGCTTGTAACAAATAACTGGATAGATGAAAACTGCAAACAGGGCACTGAACTTGAATTTGGGGCATCTGTGGTCCCCTCGAGCTTTGTCAGTGTTTCTTTGCAGGGAGCTGCTCCCCCCATTTTTATGTTTGGAGCTGTGATCCCCAGGAGACGGGGCATCTCCTGTGCGTGCTGTGTGAGCAAGATGTGGCATGAGCTAAAATATTAAATTTTAACCTTGGTATGATAGAAATACCAGCAAGTTCTATAAATAAGGGCACATACGCAGTGTTGCTTGGCGAGATGATGTTAAAAATCATTTTGCAGGGAAGTAAGAAGACAAGAATGTCGCTTGCGATCTTGCACACTGAATTTGCAAATGAAGTGGGCTTCCTCTTTCCAGCTTTCTTTATAAGTCAAAGAGCGTATGCTTCCTGCAAGAGTTTTACAGCCATATAAATCAAGCCTTTTCCAATGCACATGTGTGGCTTAGGGATTTAGGATTTGCCTCAGACAGATAATTTTATAGTTTGCATTAGAAATGTGTGTTTCTAGAGATTGAGTCTCATAGGCTCGGCTGTGGGACTTTAACAGAAGGCAAGTTTGGGTTCATTACTGAACATTTACACCTGAAAATTATAACCGTATTAGGCTATTTTGCATCCAGGTAGTGAGCCTGTGAACCAAATAATTGTTGGAAAATTTCAAACTGCTTGAATTGAGCATCTAATCCATGATGAATAACCTCATCTAATGAAACTTCTCAAGAAATAACTATGGCTTGATCATTAACCGCTGAATTCACTGCTCCTGATCTTGAGTAATAGAGATACACACCTTTTAACCAAGAGGTTCAGGAAATCCAAAGTTCATAAAGCAAATACATCTGGTGGCTGTGCTTGCGATGGATTTCACAATCCAGCCCGGCTTGCTGACATTTGTCTCCAAAGAACATTCATTTCAAAAGCAAGGGTGAAAGCATGGCTGAGACAAATTGGTTATCAAATTAGACTGATTATAGATTTTTTTCTTTTTTTGTAACACCCATTCTGTGAAATTTCCTTTTCTCAGTCCTCAGAGAGGCTCATACTTAAGCTTCGGATCTAAGCCTTGCCAAACCTCTGAATTTTTTCAATTCTGGCCCCTCTCAATTTAAGGGAACTGCGGTTACCTCCTGAAGAGGTCCTCCCCTAAAGCGAGGCAGCAGAGAGCTGCTGGAAGCAAGTGCCCTTCTGAAACAGTGAGACGAAAAAGGCTGTAAAGAAAGAGGGTTAATCAGCCGAGTTGAAATTTCAGGGTTTTGTCCTTTGGCTTGCTGAGCAAAGTTTTATCATAGGAAAGAGAGAGAAAGGACTTGTCGTCACTGTCTGCAATGCTTTTTAACTGGTGGAGATCAAGCAGGAGTTTTTTTAAGTAGATGACTGTGTGCATGTGTGCCCCTGTGCATAATGCAGGGGAGGTCTCTAGAGACATATCACAGAAAAGAGGGGAAATACAAGATATTAATTACCAAGTTAACACAAACATTTAGCTGCTGTATGACGGACAACAGAAAGCGTTGCCATTGCCCTGTAAAGGATCTTGTAATGTTCACCTACCTGTCCCTTCTAACGCTCAGCCGGGGTTGCCACATGCTCATCCCTGCGAGCGGGGGGACAGTCCCCCGAGTCCCCAGAAGGTCCCTGCCTGGGCACAGAGATGCAGGAGAACTCAGGAAGGCCTTAGTTAACTGAAATCTATGGAAATACGTCACATGTTGTACCAAGGCTGCATGAGATCTGTCGCGATGTCTTTCCGTGTCACTCCAGACAGAACAATGATTTTATGAAATGCACTTTATAAAGGATTGACCCCATTATCCCAAGGTAACGGCTGCCTCTGCGCTAAAGCACTTGGGCTGTGAGGACTTGCTCCTTGTTTCCAACTTGTTTCTGATGCTGCATACAGTCGTGTTCCGAGAATAGAGGAAAGGATGGAGAAGAGAGAAAACAAGAGGGACTGAGTGTGGTACGGCCCTGTGGCGACATCAAATCCTGGAACAGTTCGATCTGGGAACTGTCATTGATGTAACACACCCCCATAGGTACATTAATAGCACTGACCTTGTAATTTCAGTGCTTGTATTTGCTTATTACTATATATTTTTTTTTGTTTTATCCATAGTCAAAAGAGTCTCTGCTTCTGATAGGTCAAAGCTGCCATTAAAATTAAGAAAATCAAAGCCCCCAACTTCATTCTTGACTTTGCATGTACTTGCCTGTAGCCATATACTGTACTATATCCTTTGAAAAAGTTACATACCATTGCTATTGCTCGTTCCTAGCCGCTGCAGGTTTTTGATGAAGCTGAGTTACGACCGCAGCTGCAAAATACCGTATGGTATTCATAATGTGGGGATGCGGTTCTCATAATGAATTCAATTAAACCGTGTGTTAAAATGCATGGTGTGCAGCACCATATCCCCCACTGGTTGCAGTGTTTCCAGCAGCTGTGTGCCGTTGACTTCATGCCCTTCACCTTGGAGGGTCGCTTCACCTTGTCTTTGGTTGTCTCCATCTGCTACCTACTGTTGGTTCACTGCAGTTAAAGTGTTGTAGACTAAGAAGTAAAAGATGCTACGCGGTACCAGCGCAGACCTAGGGGGAGGATGAGCAAAGCGTGGACCCAGGTCTGCTTGGAGGATAGAGATGACCTTGTGTGATGGAGAGGATGTTTATGTTCTCTGCAACGACAAACGAAGGGAGGGACAGGAAGGATTTGAGGGCAGGCAGAAGTTGTGGCTGCAGTAAGAGTTAACTGATGGCAAGATATTCACAAGGGGAGACAACGTGTGAACTGAGATTTTTATTTTTGCCTTTCTATTCCTGACCTTTGCTATAGGGATTTGAATGCTGCAGTCATCAATGCATCCCTCCACGTGCAAGAACACAGTTTTCAAAATCTATCCTTAGCTTTTAGGACCTCTGGGGAGTCCTCACAGCAGCGTTTGAATCAAATCCCTCATGCATAAAGTAATCAGGTTTTTCCACTCACCTTTTAGAACCCCCCTGTCAGTTCCCTGCTGAGCCGGGATGCTCTGCCAAGGGGCTCTGCTCCGGGAGGGAGCGTGAGCACAATGATAACACAACTGTGCTGGGATCACCCTCACCTCCTTTATGATATACAAAGGCACTTGTTCACCTGGTAAAGAGGGACTAGCAGGCTGGGGGTGGGGGAAGAAATAAAATCGAGTCCCACAGCTGTAGAGAAATCAGAACAGAGATTTTGCTTTGATGAATAAGACACTCACCAACTAAAAAATGGTCCTTGGGATACACATTCACTGTGTCTGCAAAAGGGGGAATGTATGGCATGTGTATTTATTTTTAAGAAAGCCATAAAGTACCTTGAAAGAAATGTTTTAAAATGTTCCAACAATCCACCAGCTGTTTGTAATTTTGCTCAACTACGAGAAGTAAAATGCTGGTTGCATGGTACGCTGCTGTAAGGAATTAGCTCCTTCAAATGTCCTTCTGAGTCTTGATGTTGGCTTATTCAACAGCCATCTTTGACTGAGAAAGCTTTAACTTGAAAGATCATTTCCCTGTCTGTTACTAAACACCCGAATAACCCTTCACAGAGTAAGCAGTCTTCTCTCCTACAGATGAGCTCAGCCACTATTCCCTGTGCTCAGATTTTCCTGGAATTTTAGCTATAACCTAAGTTCCTGCATGATTTGTTGCAGGTCACTTGATATCTGTCTTGGAAATGTTTTGGTGAGGTGCAGGTGGATGAAAGATCGCTATTTTCAAAGAATTAACTTCAGATGACCCGCTGGAAGAGCTCATACTCCCCGTTTCGTTATTTTGCCTCCAGCAGTTTGTTCTATTGCAAGCCCTCAAAAAACCCCTCTCATCCCTAGGAAACACCTCCGCTGGGTTAGACAGCGACCAAGTCTCATCCCAGCTGTAAAAAACAAGGCTGTTCTTGCTGGCGCAGGTGGAGCGCACCTGACCTGGCCCCCAGAGCCCCCCTGCCCCGCTCTGGCAGGCCCCAGCACGCGTGGCGGTGCCCGTCCGACGCGGGGAGCCTGCCAGAGCCTGGCTGTGTGCCGTGGGGTTTAACTCGGGGTGAGCTCCTCCATCGCGCTCCGACAGGTATTGCGGGAGCCGGGCAGGGCTTTGGGCAGGGCCCAAGGACCAGGGTGACCTCGCTCCAGCAGTTTTTCCAGTTGATGATGTAATGACAGCCCGGTTGTGTAAGAAACATTATTGGGAAGACTGGTCTCCAGCGCTCTGTTATGAAACAAGAACAAAGTTGGGGTTTTTTTTTCCAAAGTTTTTAAGGTGGCTGGACTTGCCAAAGCCTCCTTGTTAGAAATCAAAATCTTTTGGGAAAGACCGTGCTGTGGGCGGTGATGCTGTTTGTGGTGACCCTTCTCTTTGCTGGGTCGCTTCACCAGCCCACCAAGCAGAGGAGTTTTGCCCAATTTGATGGTGTTTTAGCAATATTCATCCGTTTAAAAACCTTTGCTGACTTGAGGAGCACCGCTGTGAGCTGGGGCTGCTGCTTGTAAGAGGGTACCAAAGCACTTGGTGGTTGAGGTTCACAGGGACATTTGTCACGGTGGGTGTGATGGCTCAGGAGGACTCAGCAGGCAACGGTGAGTGCGGGGTTGAGCAGTTATCCACAGGGTCAGCTGGGTGTCTCAGCCAGCAGCAATGCAAGGAAAAGTGTGTAGGGAATGGTGCGGGAGAAAAAGGGTACGGGAGGGTCTGGTGTTTGGCATGGCTGTGGCTGAAGAGCAATTCCCAGGACAGGGCAGGCATTTGTGGGTGCACCAAGAGCAGCGGAGAACTGAAGCTGGATGAGAAGCGAGGCAGAAGTGCGTATTCCCTGGCTGAACACACATAACAAGGTCCCGTGGAGGACCTTGCTACCTGCGGCTGGAAAGGGTGGTGCTTGGAGATCGTTTGCTTGCCGAGAAGCAAGTGGGGTGTAGGAATATTCACATGACCCAGATTTTGATAAAGGTGTTTTGATAGAAACACACAGGCAAACCGAAAAAAAAAGTCTGTGATGAATGTTATGTTTGCTTGGTACCTTTTAACTGCTGCAATGGAAACTGCAGCTAACTGACACTCCATCAAACCCTGGGTGGTGCCATGGGTGAGGGCTGGTGTGGCTCTGGGTGTCGTACCGGTCCTGCTGCCGGCCCCGGGGGGACCCTGGGCAAACCGGTCTTGGTTTTGGTGTGTCAGGTCTCTGCCACGACCCTGGTTCTGCACACACACTTCAGGGTTTCTCTCCTAAATCTTTTCATGTGAATAAGCAAGATGTAAGCAGTTTAACATGAGCATTTCTCAATTCAACAAATGCATTTCTTTCTCCCAGTCTGAATCACAGAGGAAAAAAATTGTCAGAGCTTCAGCTACAAAGGATATAAAGCTGGTATTGTACCTCGTAAAACAAGTGGTGTAAACTAGAGCCATGTATAGTGCTGAGTAGGCAACTCTGCAGCTAAAGTGCAATAGATTATCTTGAGCTTGAGCATTGAGGACCATCAGTCATGTGGTTTCCAAGAAACTGAAGATTTAGACTGAGAAATGATTTGCAGAGAAACACTCTGTGACTACATCAGGAAAAAAAGCGCATTTAATCTGAGATCCATTAATTAACATGGCCTGGGCATCACACTTCTAAAATACACGTCTTTTTTTTTCTTTTCCTAGGTATCCAAATTTGTGTGGTTTATCTAAATTCCTGTCTGGCCTCCAAAGTTAGTTTCTTTGAAGGTTAATGAATGAGAAACAAGTTAAAACCAGGTTGTAAGTGGCTGTCTTACAGGATTCCCAAGGGTCTAAGGCCATTTAGCTAGCTACCATCTCTGTTTTCTCCTTGCAGAGGCAGACTGCTCGGTACAGCAGAGCAGAAGAAAGGCTTTTTACCTAACCATTAATTTGTGTGACAAGATGTGGTGCAAAGAAAAAAGCAGCAGAAGAATGGAGTTTCCTTTGTTGCTTGTTTATTCTTGAAACACGCTCTGTGCACCTGACACGTTACTGGCTTCATTCTGGATCTAATGCAAGAAATTGGCACAGTCTTACTACTGTGGTTAATTTTAAATGCAACAAGATCACGCTACAGTACTTGACACATCTCTAAGAGCAACATCATGACACTGTTGACACTGAATGTTCACTAATGGCATCCGCTGCCAAACTCAAATGTAAAATGAGTGGGATAACAACAGCAGCATTTAAAAAACTTCATTCAAGGGAGCATTTAAAATTTTATCAGGTCTAACTGGCATGGTAGATTTGCAAATGTGGAGAATATCCAGTTTCTCTTGCTTACTCACAAGCTTCGATGTGCAAGCCAAGTACAGCTCCATCCCCTGAGGCGAGGCAGGGAAACCCAGAGGTGCAGCAGTTGAGCGCACATACAAACATGGAAACATCTGTCCTGCCAGGACTGGGGTGCCCGGCTGGACGAATTCAAGGACCTAGCTCCTGGTTTTTTTTTTCTTCTGAGCTAAAGCTTAGTTATTGGGTTATTAATGGTCTTAAAGCAGTTGTATAGATATTTTAGAACACACAGCTTTAGCTCTTCAGTCAATAAAATAAAATATAGTAACATAAAATGAAAATCAAAGTTCTATAAATAAATATAGCCGAGTTAATCATTAGCTAATGATCTGTTTGTGAGGATGTAAGCAGAAAAGAATTACTCTTTTCTGTGCTATTACTGTGAACATTTCTAAGTATGGATGCAGTCATATTGGTTTAAATCTTCTCCACAAATACAGCTATAGTGTAAACATTTTATACAAATATAACTTCATTCACACTTTTGCTAGCACAAGCTGCTTTCCTAAAAAGTGATCCTATTTAAATATTTATACAAAAAATTGGTGGGTTTTAAAACACATACTTAGTTCTGACACTGTAAGTCACTCATTTAAATTAGCAGGACTAGGTATAAGCAAGGCTCCTATTTTTGGAGATGGTGAGAAAAGATTTGTAGGGAAAAACACTTTTTTGTACCGATGGTTCAAATCCTGCTCCCTCCCAGTAGGGAGCTGTGGTAGAACTAATCGACATGTTTTGAGTCCTGATGGGTTTCCAATACCTGTGCATCGATGGCATTTGAAACTTAAACATTCTGAATGTTGAAATTTTTATTTGGGGAAGGTTATGTTTTTAAATTTTTTTAAGTGGTTCTACTCACAGAAACAGGGTTTGCAGGACTTCAGCAAAGGAGAAAGAAAATCTTTTATTCTCTCTGTATAATCCTGAGTGGGGCTTTGCTGTACAGCCTCAATTCAGTGATGGTGATAATAAGTTCCTCCAGTTGTTAAGTACGGCTAATAAAGTTGAAAAACATCTTTTGAAAAGTGATTAGGTAGATAATAAAGTATGTCAGCTTGAAAATATGCATTCTTCATGTGATGACTGGAGATAGTTTATCACTTTATGAGTGACACATCCATTTATAAATATTTATTCTCTCCAGTGGTACTGATAAATCTTTTGAGCCTATAAGCCCATTGATACATACACAGTAATATCATTTGTCTTTCCAATGCATTTTATTTATTATTGACTAATTGCCTGCCAGATTGTAAATATGATAGGGGTGGCATTGTGCTTTGATTAACTGTATGTTAAAGTACCCAGAGGAATTTAGATCTAGCTCTGAGCAAAGACATCCAAGGCAATAAATTGTATATTTTGAAATCAGCTATGCAGTATGGAGCTTCAGTGCTAGTTAAACAAGCTGAGCAGAGGCATTTTCCAGAGTAGTTTATTTTGATTAATGGGTTCCCAAAAGCCTCTTGCTGCTGTTTACAATGGATTTGCTGTAATATTTACAATAAACTGGGGTTAGTCAAGAGAGTTTTAATGTACTTCGGCAGGTTACTTGCACTTCACAAACCTGAGGCAAGAAGTACGGTGCAAAGTCAAACGGGTAAATGTTTTGTCCTTCTCTTTTTGGCACACAAGTTGTTGGTTTTTTTTTTCTTCTTTCCCCCCCTTCAACTCCCCTCCCAGACATTTTCTTAACCAAATGTTTAAAACTGGCTTAACACATCTTGAACCATCTATGTGATGACTGGAGATAATTTATCACATTAGAGCTGACAGACCATTTATAAATATTTATTCTCTGCGGTGGCACTGATAAATGGGCTGAGCAATAGGGCCACTGGCGGAGGCTTGCGGCGACGCTCCCCTTCGCCTCGTCCTCCACGAGCGAGCGGGTCTGGCACAAGCGCGCTCCTGGGCAGGCTGGGAACGCAATTAGGGCGGCAGTATCTCCTGATTAACTCCATCAAAATACTTTGAATTAGGACACACAAGACCTTGTTAACCAGCTGTTCTCAAACATCCCGGGCAATGAAATTCAATGTTTTCCACGGCACAAAAAGCTGTAGCAGCGGGAGGTTTTTGAGCTGGGCGGCTCTTGACACCCACCACAAACGCACGCGCTTGCTCACGTCTTCGTTTTCGTATCTCGAAACTATAAAGGCCAAATGTTATTATCTTGCTCAAATAGAAATCCCTCTGTGGAAGCTGCTTGCCTGAAATACGGCACAAGATGGGCGATGTGTTAATTGACGGCTGCGTTTTGCCTTGCCTCTGCCTGCGAGACACTACCAGCCCCTCGGCTCGCTCCCTTTTTCTAAAAATTGAACTAGTTTGTCAGGCCATATTTATGCACCATGCAATTTGACAGAAATTCTATTGTAATTAGCACCCGCTAATCACTGTCGGTAATGTTAGTTAGCTAATTGTACCTTGGGCATTAAGAGCCAAAGCAAACCCAAACACAATATGTAATTTTGTTGAAATAGATGAAATAGCAAAATGTGTGTGCTCTCCAGAGGGATGGGGCCAGGGAGATGGCAGCGTGTGTTGTCGTCTCCTTTTGAGTCCTGCAGAAATGTCTCCATCGGGGACCTTCTGGACCTTCCCCAGGGGCCTCATAACCTGAACTTGTGGCTAAATTTGTGGATGGTGCTTTGTAATCAGGCAGGAGGAGGGTGAACTTTGCAAGACTGGTGCAAGAAATCCCCAGGATTAGAGAGCTCCAGAGGCGAAAATGAAAGCAGGAGCCAGGGATAGATATTGTCCTGATGGATGGGACAAGTCAAGGAAGGATTTGGCATTTCTAACTAGGAGAAATGACCTTGTCCAGATTTTATTTTTTTTGTCTAAGCACTTAGTTCTGTACACTTAAAGAAAAAGGGAGTGCCATCGTCCAGAGCTGTTGCTGCAGCCTTTCCTCCATAGATGCAGGATAATCTAGCTCTCTTTGATTTCCATTATGCTTTCCAGTGGATCTGAGATGTAATTAATTAATTGATTTTTGCTGCCAGTCCCCTAATTAACACTAAATAAAAATTCATGCCAGGGTTAATAGCTTTAAAGGTTGGAGGCAGGAGCTTCTGCAGCTCAGGTCCGTTGTCCATTCAGCAGTGCGTTTGGGTTATATTCCCTGTCATGCTTTTAATTCCTAATCAATTGAAAGTTAATTTTGTTCTTCACCGAAAGGGAGCCAGAAACGGTTTACTGTTATGCAACTGGTTTTGTTTCATGGCCTTCACAGGGCTGTGCTCACAGCAAAGTTGTAACGCCACTGGGCAAACGGCAATAGCACGGCAGGGACACGATCCTGGTGTAACACAGTCCCCCAAACCGGTGAGATTTATACTGTGGATAGGCCTAAACCTTGTGCTCCTAATACTTACTGTAAATGCTGTGCTCTTTGCTCTTTATCGTACCGGACAATTACCATGTGGATCCATTACTTAGTATTTGTGTGATGCTTTGAGGATATGGAGTGCTAGGTAATATTATGTGTAGCCTGGTAGAATTTTACTAACAAAAGGTCAGGTCATTTTTATCCATTATCTCTTACTAGACAATAAAATGGCAACAAACTAGACAGAAGTGTTGAAAATATTGTTTTATGTGCTGGTAAAATGAATTATCTGAACAATCTCACTCCCTCATGGGAGCAGGAATGCTGAAATGCCTCTGAGAGCTAGACTGAGCCTGGGAAAGGTGGCCAGCCCCCATACTGCTAATTAGGGCTCCTGGCTTTTGGTAAGCCATTAAGCCCTTGAAAATGTCCCTGTGAAAAGAATGGGAAAAAAAATTAAAAGCATTCTCTAGTTGTCTTAAAAAATGAAAGAGAAATAGGAAAGAGAGTCTCTCTCTGACTGCTGCTTTCACTTTTATGTCCCTGTGACTACTTGGCTCAACATCTTCCCTTCCCTGGCCATACGTGGGAGAATCACTGAAGCTCCTTCTAAAGTATAGCAAGAAGATGTTCGGAACCAACATCATAAACTGTGAAATATGGCTGGCAAAAATGACATTTGATAAAGACCTCTGTAGAGTGGCTATGTGACGTTGTATACATTATTTTCAATCAGTGAAGAATTTAGTTTAGGAGGTGGGATTGAAGCAGTTCAGATACGAGTGACTACATCCAAGGCAAATATGCTGTAATTCTAATTGTTGTTCATTGTGTTTGGACAAACACCTGGGAACGTTCACGTTCAAAGGGGTTTCGCATTCTTCTAGTTGTTGTTAGCAGTACTATCGTTCTGAAATGTGGAAGCGTTCATCTTCAAGATTCTCTGCCATTTTCCACTGCCTTGTGTTCTCACTTGCGCTTGTGCAACCACAGTGTTAACAGTTGTGCTGCTGCTGTGATGCACCTCAGAGCCCGCAAGTTGCCCGGGCTCAAATCAGTAACGTGGTGCTGAGTAATGGGGAAGGCAAGCTAAAATCCCTGTTCCTGTCTCTTCTTTTTGTCTGTGTCTGGGCATTTGCAGCACTGAGCAGTCTGGAAAGAGAAAGGAGCTAAAAACCTAATTTCAAATAAATTAATAAAATACGTTTTGTCCAGTCCATCCCTCACAGGCTTTAAAACATTACATTTTTTTAAGCTACATGGTGGTGCAAGTTGCAAGGTGTTTGCAAGAGCGTAGCATGCTCTATCTCAGTTGGGATCGCTATAGCTAATCCCCAAACATTCAACTCTGATTTTTGTCTTTTTTTTTGTTATCAGCTTAGTTCTTTGGTCCAACTGGAGGATCAGTTCCATGCTCTTACTTTAATGATCTGCTGCTCATTTGCTTGTCTGAGCAAATACCGTGCTCGGGATACTGCCAGCCTTTAGCCTTGGCCATACTAATACATAATGCAGATGATAAAAGCCAGTGTAACAGAAAAGAGGTCCCAGGGAGAATACAAACCATGACAAAATAAGAAGGAAGCAGATGGTTAGGTATTAAACTGCAGTAATAAAATAACATCTGGCAGAATATCACACACATGCACTGATGCCCATCTGAAGAGTGCACTGATTTAAGTAATATGTTTCTCATTTTGGTGCAATTAACACCAAAATTTGCATAGCAAACAGTGGCAGAGCACACAGAAGCTTCTTTGGAAAAATACAAGTATGTCTTTTCTACAAAGAGATTGGCCATAGCAGACACTGATGGCTTTCTATACTGTGGTGTAAAGCAATTAATGAGTCATACCTTCCTGCTGGCCAGAGAACCCATTATTCTGTTTACATGCAGCCTGGCAGATGTACTTGTTTGCAGGGCTGGAAATTAAGAGATAAAAGGGGAATAGCATTTGACCAAGTGGAACGTCACTCCACCCTGTGCCATAGAGAGAAGGATGCTGTACAGACTAGGTAGAGCGCTAAAACCCCATGCAGGCAAATCTGACTGCCTCAGATCCTCTCCCAAATTTCCCTTTGTGTGCGCTAAGAAAAGAGAAACCTTGGGGCTGGGTTTTTCCAAGGAAGTTGGAGGGAAGATGAAATCCCCTCCTAGTTTAACAAGCCACACGGCAGCACCAAACACCCTGCAGTCAATTAGGCCGTATCTTTCACAAGCCTTGACCTGCCCACAAACCAAGCCTGGGGCCAGACAAGCCTGATGAAAGAAAGTTTAATTGGTGTTGCCGAGCACACGGAGTGCCGACGGGCCCCGCTGCCAGCCTGGGCCATTGGCAGGGGATGGAGCTGCTCTGTGGTGGAGCTCGCAGGTCCCTTCACCGCCAGCTTTGATAACACCTCGATGACAGAACGCATGTGATTGATGTGATGGAGAGGGTGGAGGAGAGCTGTGTGAGGGACCTTCCCGCTGCGGACGTCTACTCAGTGTGCCACCTTTGGGGCAGAGCCTACAGCTGCCTGCTCCCTGCACGCCTCGCCGGACAGGCATGTTTGCAGTTTGGAGACAGAGAGCTACTGCATCTCCTGCAAGCTGGAAGCTGCTCCTGGAGCACTTTGGGATTTTATCTTTCTCCGCAGTCGGATGCGGTGCGTTAACCTCCCTGGGCAGCTTCAGCAGAAGCACACATTGCCGTCCTGTGGAAGCGAATACCTGATAAAGTAGGCAATGGTTCATTCATCAAAAGCCCATAAAAATAATAGCAGGTGGCAGATATAAGATTGCTAGTGTGATGCGCTGTGTGAAACAAAAGATGCCCTGCGCTCTGCTCCAGCAAAGGAAGCACCAGGTTTCCAGCTGCCGAGGGCCGGTCTGCAGTGGAGCCTGGCATGTGTTTCAGCATAAATGTCATTTCCAGTTGGAAACTTCCAGTCTAACTTGGATTAAAAGCAATTTTGTTTTGGAATTCCCTAGGAAATAGAGTTTTGAAAAAGCAGCACAGGCAGAGCTTTGACTCCGTGCACCTGCTTGTCCCTAGGAGTGCAGGAGGGAGGTGGGTGGCAAACATCTGTTCTCAGTTCTGCCATGGCAAGAGGAGAAGGGCACAGAACCCCCCGGCATGGGTAAAGCCTTTGCCAGGTGTCCAGAAAGGTTTGACCACCTGAGCTGGGCCTGGCTGCTTTAAAGTCATGTACACTGAATTTTCTCAGTGTAATTGGCCTTTGTGGCGTGGTCCCAACGTGCCACAGCTGGCAGCTGTTTTGCCTGCCTTTGGCAGAGTGGGTAGGCTGGCTGAGCAGCATGTAGTATTCCAGGGAAGGGAAGGTGTATTTCTTTCTGTTTGGCTGTGTTCAGTGAAAGGCCTGATCTTGCTGCTTTAGAAAATGTTGACAATAGTCCCATTGATTTCCTTAGAAGAAAGGAGTGGGAACACATCTAAAGTTCTTCTTCTTTCAACAAAATGGAATAAAGGTGTGCTTTCAACACACCTTTATTCCAGTTCCTTCTGCTTTTTGTATAGGGGTTATCTGCTGGAAGTCTGCGTCGCCCCATGCACAGAGAGATCCAGATTTTAACATGAGCCCCTGAATGCCATCATATTTTGAGTGAGAATGTAGTGATTTGCTTCCATCAAGTACAGCATTTAGGTCATGTGGTATCTACTCTCCTATGACAATCTTTACAAGTAGGAATAATAAGGATGCTCTTCTGGTGTACGTTTTTCTTAGAGCAGTAGCAGATCTAGGACACTAACAGAAAAAGCTGAGGGGTGTCTGAAAGCTAGAGGGATATTTATGGGTGGAAAGGGTTATTTGTATTAACATAAATGTGCACTATAGCAGCATCTCTGAGGAATAACAACAGGCAGAATTTTGCAGTTTTAGGGACTATGATGCAAAGAGCAATCTTTTTGCAGTAGTTAATTGTCTTGAAATCTGATTTCCAAAGGTAACAGCCTTAATTTGGTTTGTTCTTTGCTGGGGATCCCCTGGGAGTGTAAGCTTCAGTCTCCAATAAATCAGGAGAGCAACATGCACTGTGGGCTGAGTCTCAGGCATGCTGGGAATCTCCCTCTCCTCCTCAGTGGGCGTTGGATGGAGCCTTTGACTCTAAAATGGATATTATTAGAATAGCCTTAATCCTTATTTCTAAGGAAATACTGCATTTAAGGCAATATTGCTGCCAAAACCAGGGAATGAATGACTGCTCTGCCGTTTGCTTGCTCCTGCCCCCGGACCACCTCCTCCCTCTGCCAAACTGCAGCCCTACAGGGATATGGCAGCTTTGATCCGCGTGAACCAACGTTCACGGTTCAGGGTATCGTGGTCCCGCGTATTCCCAAACACGCACGGCTGCATGAGCATAGCCACTGAGAACAAGCCAACATCCTTCCCGGAATAACTCCAACCAAATCTGTACAAGCGTAACTCTGACCCAGGGACCCCTGGAGTCAACGAGCTCTTTTGGCTGCAAAATCTCACACTGAGCACATAATTTTTACTTTTGCTGGATTTCTGCTAGGTTTAAACACTCCAATCTGGTGCAAAATGGGGCTCTGATTGTGGCTGAGGAGCGGGCGAAGGGGTGAAAGTAGAAACACCTGCAGAAAAATTGCCTGTTCCAGCTAGTTTTACTTTGGTTTTGCATTTCCCTGGGTTACTTTCTGAAGATGGTTTAATTTCCTATGTGCTGCTTGTAGTTTGCTTATATTTCTTCTCTTCAGCCTCCCTCAATGATATCCTAGTGCCTGCCTTCTCAACAGTAATAATAATAATAGCTGCAATATATTTAATAGCTACCCACTGCCAGCCTCTCTCAGCCTTCTCCACAGATTCCCCAAGGTACCAGATGCATAATGCATTTCCCAGCTAGAAATCAGACCTCGCTAGGATCTGCTCTCTTGAAAAAACTCCTTCCTGGCAGGCTCCCTGGCTCTGTGGGAATTAGCGGTGTGTGCAGAGGCATGGGGAGAGGGGGTTTCCTTTCTTTTGGCGGGTGTGAAGCACAAGGCTTGGCGTTCCATCGGCCGCTGCGGACAAACAAGGTCGCCCTCAGCACCCAAAGCGGCGCCAGAATTACCCGTCCTCTCTGCAGAGGCACTGATGGGACATTTCATCTTGTCCCCAGCCGTCCACGCCAGTGAGGAGCGGAGGTGCAGGGATGAAGCTGGGTGATAGGAGGGACATTTTGGTATGAGAAACAGGAAAATGCAGAAACTAGCGTAGCAAGAGCCTGAATGAAGAAGATCTGTTAAATCTTCCTATGGCGAACTCAACCAAAGTAACCCGGGCTGACCAGAAGCCCCTTGCTGTGGCCAACCTGACCTTTCAAAGGCCCTGATCTGACCAACTTCCCTCTCTATCCTAAAAAAATTGCTGGAGGTGAGGGCCACAGGGGGGTTACATTTACCGCAGATTTTAATCTCTTCAGGAAGAAGTAACTAATTTCATTATTCATTTCTTTGGCTTTACCTACAAGCAAAGAATGATTTAAAGCAATTTGCTCATATGAATTTCTGCACCTTTTGGTGTCCTTCGGAACGGGCTTGTTTTACAGAGGAGAAACTCATCACGTGACTTGCTGAAGGTTTAATGAAAAAAAAAAAGGGGAAAGAAAAGGCCATGGTGGAGCTGGGAAATGAACCCAGGAATGTTGACTTTGAACTACATGAAACCAGTTGCACTACAGTAGCACGCTCGGTACTTTTGCCTGGTTTTCAGCCACAGCTTTAAAGTTTGGCCAACAAAGTTAAGAAGTCAGGAGGGGGGTAATTTTTATTCTTCAGATGAGGAGACTGAGAAATCTAAAAGCCTGGTGCTCACAATAACTTATTATTGCTCTTTATTTGATGGAGTGACTCATATAGCACATAGCTTCAGGAGCAGGTTTGGGGAAAGCTGTAGCTGAAAACACAGCCAGCTGTAAAAAGCTAGCCATTTCCTACACAGTATCTACTTCAAAAGAATAAAATAGATGTCTCCTTTTTTCTATCCAAAAAGTCACTGCAGAAGCAGCTTGCTTTTGTTATCTCCCAATAAATGTGTCTCTGTAATAGTGGAATTTACTGCTGGGGGTGTGTGTTTCTCACCACTGCTTCCCCTTACAAAGGAGCTAATCTATCTTGTGCTGGGAGAAGGCAAATGATGTCATGTTTCCTGTATTTCAGCCTACTTTCCAGCTGCTGCAGAAAGGCAGGGCTTACCTATAGGTAAACATTTTGCTCTGCAAGAGCAGAGCGGGAGCTGCCTGCCCCTGGCCGGGGCTGTGCTGGGTTAGTGCTCCAGGAGCAAACCGACGGCCACAGCATTTCTACGTGACGCCTCCCTGCAAGCCTGCGTTGGCTTGTTTTCCCGTCGGGCTGCCTGACTTCATCCCTGCGGTGAGCAACCCAAGCACATGGGGATGAACCGGGCCGGGACGCGGCGGTGCTGGGGAGCCAGCATCCTCGTCGCGTGTGCCCTGCCCCGCCGGCAGCGCCGGCTGGGGCAGGGAGCTCGGCAAGTTGGGACGCTCTGCCTTGGCACGGCCCAGCGCGGAAAGTTTGCAGAGCACCGCCTGAACTAGTTTTACTTCCAGCAAGAGAGTCCTTGACATTCATTAAGGCTAAATTCACTCTCACATTTTAATCAATGAAATGGAAAAACAACAAAACAGGAATGCATAAGCAAGTCTGACTTCTTTTTTTTTTTTTTTTTTTTTTCATATCAGCAGTCTAACAAGCCCAGGATAACACCCGCCTGCATGCTGGATTCGCCCAGGCAATTATCACAAATATAGATTGAATAATTATGCATGCAAAGACCCGTCTGGTACCTGCCACATGCAATGACTCAATCTGTGTGCAGGTGCATGCGTCTGCCTTCTGCGCACGCCACCGCTCCTTGTACACAGCAGGGCCAAGGTCCTTTTGACCACCCAGTGGACAATCCAAATCTTTCCACCGTGTCACTGTCTTGTCTTCCCCAAGACAGGGCTGAGTGCCCAGGGTGTGCAGAGGGGAGGCATCGCGCCCTTAACGTTTGGGCCATGTGCTGGATGCAAGGAGGCTCCCCGGGGTGCTGGGACCCTCCGCGCTGGTGTGGGGTGCTGGAGGGCTGCAGGCGATGGCTGCTGCACCCTGCTTTCCACTGGCCACCTTTCAGAAGTCACCGTGTTTGAAGGAGGAGCGTACCCTGAAGCCTCACTTTGCCCCATTGCGTTGGCAACAGCCTTTCCTCGGTGAATTTACCCCCCACCAGTGCTGTCCCTTTCCCCAGGAGAGCTGCCTGCAGCCCCATGGCTCTGCTGCCTGCAGCTTTGCTTCTCTGTAATTCTGTCCCTTGCCTGTGTACCAGCAGAATATGACTTTCCTTATATATTATACCTTGAGTGCAATACAGGAAAATAAAAATGAGTAAGAGCTTGTTTCCCAGCCCTGGATGGAGCAAAAATTTTGATGAATGGACAGACTACTTGCATGAAAAAGAGCATGAATAATTTGCAATGAATAATATTCAAGTGTTACCTTTTTTTTCCACTCATAAATTGCTTGCAAATTTTTTTTCCCCCTGAGCTGTTAGTCACCAGAGCAAATACAGAGCAGCTTGTTGGAAGCATTTGTTTTCTGCTACTCTGAGCTGTGGTTAGACGTGCTGGTCAGTCTGATTGATGGGGAAACTCGTACTAGCAAGTTTCTTCAGTTGACACCTTGAGGTTCCCGGGGCTTTGCATATATTTCTTTCACAAGCAATGGCAGATGCTGAAAAAGCTGTTTGTTTGCTACCGTTCATAATTTATAAATTATTGCTTCTACAAGTCTCAGCCAACATTGGAGCTTGACAGAGACCCGGGTTAAGAATGAAATATTTTATGAAAAATACATGTAGAACTTTATACTGCTGAAGAGTCACAGTTCACCATTTCCCCCCATTTCTCTGGAGTTTTGCTGTTAAAAAATAACATGCCTGTCTTTGTGGAAAAGTTCTGCAGAGGTGGAGGGTGAGGAAGGGAGCAATGGGGCATGCGTGAGGATATCCCTCACCTCTGTCACTATTTGTCCCGCTTGTATTAATATAGCAGGCTGCCTCTTCTGACCTGTTCCATCTGAGCTGCACACGTGGAATAGCTGGGAGTTTGATTTTGTCCTTCCACTCCCCTGCCTTTCATGCCTTTGGCGAGGGACACGCGTAATTCAGCCGAGTGCATTGTAGACTTCAAAAATAAAAATCCCCCCCAAGTGTAACGTCTATCCCTCTCACGTTTCAGCCTTTCCTCCTGCTGGGCCATGCATGGGACAGGCGTGCTCGAGGTGAGCGTGGAGCGCGGATGGGCTGTGGGAAGGGTGGGAGGCGTTTCCCACTCCGTCCCCTTGTCCCTGTGCATCCCTGCCCCGTGCTGGCAGCTCGGCACAGGGCGAGGACAGAGGTCGGCCCCTGACCAGTGGATGGGTATTTGCACGTGAGCTGCTTCTCATCTTGCCTTTTTCACCTTGAAATGCTAATGGTCATGAAGAAAAGCTTAGCCCTGTGCAAAGGCGGTGTGTAACCCTGCCCTGCCTTCACCCAGCTTCTCTGGGTAAGCTGAGGCTGGGAGAGGGTAAGTGACGTGCCAGTGGTCACTGTGTCACGACCGGGTTGCCCTGCTCCTTGTGCTGGGCATCCTGTGGACACCAGCAGTCTAAGTTATTTGGGGATCTCTCCTCCACCTCTCCTGTTTTCTATTCCTTTTCCATTGACCTATTCTAATCAGCTGAGATCCTTCCCTTTTTCTTCTTTTGCTTGAACTCAAAGCAGTGTGAAGGAATGACCTCTCTTTCACGCACATGATTGCATTTTAAACTTTAATAGCTTCCATACCCTTTCCTAGGAGGTTCTCTGCTCTGCTGAAGGTCTGTACATTGCACTCACGTTTAGGGAGCAGCCAGAACATGATGGAAAAGTACAGTCTCTGTATCAGGTCTCCTTCTGCATGATGGACACTTCAAATTTCAGCTACACTTCTTTCTAAGCTGAACATATGTGAGGTTGAGGTTCATCTCGTAGAGCACTTATTGACATTACGCAGCTGTAAAGAAATCTGTTTTGCCCATGAAAAAATTGGAGTGTAATGTAGCTAATGCTAATTAAGAGATATCTTAATAATGTGCAGTGATTTCTTAACGGATGCCAACAGAATAGGCTGAAGGGGAGATAGTGAAACACACCCACAAAACCCTCTTTTGCTCTGTCACAATCCCTCCTCTGAAGTGCAGAGGAATGTTTGATTTCTGGGCGTGTGTGTCTGCGGGGTTGGCAACGGAAACCAAAGCAATCGAGATTACAACAGTTCTGCTTATCCTAAACTGAATATGGTTTTTTTTGAATGTTTCGAGTTTAATGACTTATTTCCTCTTAGTGCCTCTTTGACTAACCATGGCCTTTCTCGCAGTAAAGGGAAATGGCTTGGATACGCAAGGAATGATCTGGGAAGAGTCATTTGTTAACATGGATCCCAGAACGGAGAGGTTAAAGCCCAAATTACTTCCTCGTTGTGAGATATGTGGATTATTAGCTCCTGGGTGGATAGCACTGTTATGAACTTTGATGTTATGAACTTTGATATGACAGTAGCTGTTCAAAGGAGTGGATAAAGGATGTGTGAGAAGTCTGAAAAAATCAGAATAAGGGCTTTTATCTTATAGACTCTGTCTTCTTCTCTCTTGGTGGAGTTGTCTCTTCTCAGACGCAATTAACTACATCTAGGACAGGGATGAGCTGAGGTTTCTTCTTTGTTTCTTTTGCTGGAATGGCCTAAATTGCCAAGTTTAGAAAGAGAATTGAAGTGTGAAGTGTGAGGGAGATGCTGGGGCAGAAGTTTAGACCATTCCTAACATCATGGAGAAAGCAAGTGAACACCCCACTGGAAAATAACTGCTTGTTGCCTGAAGCGATTGCCATATTCTTAATTTGCCTTTATTCATACCAATAATGCCATGGTGAAAACTCACCCATCGTTGAAAAACTCCTTGCTGGACAATCATTCTTGTACTGAACCTGGGTTTTCTAGACCCTGGTGTTTCCCACCACCCTGGGGACGAGCCACCGTGGGGTGGGGATGACACCCCCGCAGGGGCGTTGGTGCTCTGCCGACGAGGGCGCAGGAGCAGCATGCCTGGCTGCATTGCTGAGCTCCTCACCACCTCTCGGCAGCTTCCCCCGTTTTCTGCCCATCCTAGGAGGGGTACGAAGGACTTCACGCTTGGCCGTGGAGCAGAAGATGAAAGCTGAGGCTGGAATCCAACTTGCAGTGGATAAAATGCTGGAGAGGTGGGCCGGTGCCCACAAACCCCTCCAGACCACCTCTAAGCAGCAGCTGGCTTCGCTTACAGCCCCAGCTGAGATGAATGGCATTCCAGTGCTCACCAGCAGCCCACTGCTGCTTCTCCTTTTACAGCTGTTGCCTGATTACATCAAGCGGCTGAGCCTCTTGCATTTGCTTTTTGAAGTAAATCCAGCTGGGAGGGTGCGTTGGGGTGGGAAGCGAGGATATTTGCTCGAACCCCACCTTTCAGTGTGAACGTGTAGTCAAGGGTTAGCAGCGGCAAACGACGTCTCTGTGACCTCTGCTTCCTCTGCTGTGAGAGTTCGCATTGTGAAGCAATGGATACATAATTCATTCCCACCCACCAGGGAAAATGCCCTGGTAGCACGGCACAGACATCCGCAGCACAATATTGCAGGAAGAAAGGAGGTGGTTCTACAAGATTTAAAGATATGATGCACAGCCCTATAGGAGGGACGTGTGAGATGGATTTTGAGTGGGAACTGAGCAACATGCCTGTTTGGCTAGATTCTTTGCAACTCTTTTTTTTACCTCAAGCATTCAACGCTATTCATGGTTTTCCATAATTTCAAGACACTTTCACTCTGGCTGCCAGAAATTCAGCCGGGTTGCAGGCACAGCAGCTCGTTCTCCTCAGGATCTGTCTAAGGGACGATGCCCTCAGTGCTCCCCACACTGGGGCAGTTGCTGTCAGCCCTGCAGATGGGATAGGACAGAGGCTGAAGCACTTTGCAAATCTTCACCTTTGAGATGCTCAAGTTTAGCCCAGCTTTGATTTTTTTCTTCTATTTTTAAGTAAGAACGGACTTCAAGAAGAAAGCATCCACCCCAAATGAACCATCACCGGGGCTTGTACCCGGCTTCTCAGGGTAGTCCCTTGCCAGTCGCTGCTTTTTTCAGCATGGTCTTTTGTAGTGGTTGTGACGGACTTGTTCTCTCATCTTTGTATTAAGGTCCCTCTGCTGAACAGTGAAGTTGGAGGAAGCCTGGAGAGGTCTTTTAGCCTGTCCCCCTCTTCTGGGGCAGGAGTATTTTACACCCAAACCTTTCCTGATGGGCATTTGTCCAACCCACGCTAAAGGGCATTCAGAGAGGAGCATTCCCCTTAACCTGCCCAGGACAAGCATGTAATAGGAAGTAGTCCATGGTGTATCAGTGGTTTCTCCACATATTAACCTTAAAAGCTCTAATCTGAAGTTTCTTCCTTTTCCCTCTGCAGACTGGAAAGCAGAAGAGCTGAGTCATCCCCCGAGAAGACATTTCCCACAGCAGATGTTATGCCATGCGATCCTGCTATCTCTTGCAGTCTTTGCTGGAGGAGCTCCTGTGTCACTCCAAGGCCTGAATGAAGATAACACGGTCCCATTCCTCCAGTCCCATCCTTACAGCAAAGATAAACTCCCCGCTCAGTGTTTGCTGCGGAACAAGTGTCAGTAAATCCTCCCTGTTTGGAAGCATCCCTGTCTGTACTGAGACCTTACCTTTGAAATGTGATAATGTGAAAAACATCCTGCTACATTTTGCAATGAAGATCTATTTACATATGTTATCTGGGAGCCGTCCTGTCGTTGCTAACACTGTGACTTCTGGGTGACTTTTCTGTGCTTTTTTTCTGGCACTGAGTGCCAGTTTTATGCCAATAATCTTGGATGACAGTTTACGAGGTCTAAATTCAGTCCCCATTTCTGTTATATATTGCCTGCGATTTAAAGCAAGTCACTTAATTGTCTTGTTCCTCATCTGTAACATAATACTGCATTTTTCCTCCCTGCCTGCTTTCCGTGGATGGGATAGTGGTCCAGGCAGGGCTGTCTTGGGTGCAGGTGTCTCAGCAGGCTGTTTTAAACCAATAAAGTACTTTGGGTGATGAGCTTTTGGATTTGGAACTAAGGATATTTTGGTTCCCCCCCGTTTGCTGCTATCTGGACTGTGAGCTTTGTGAGATTTTCTGCAATATTGAAACCCTAACTTCTTGGTTTAGCTGATCGTGGGAGAATCTTGGCTCCTGGGTTTTGGGGGGGGGGGAGGCGTGTGTGTGTCTTGTTTTTCAAATACACATCACTAGCACCAGTGCAAAAAAGAGCTAGAGGGTGGTGTCCTCAGATGGCTGGAGTCTTTTTTCTTCAAATATGAAGAAGTTTGGGCTAATCTCATGAATGTCCCCAGGCTCAACTCATCAGTCTTGTGCATGGGGATGGACCCATGCAGAACCAGTGCTGGAGCCAGGACAGAAGCTACTTTTCCTGTCTGCAGACCAGCTGAAATTTGTATGTACCCATTCAACACGCAGCGGAGGCAAAAAAGTCATCAATGAACCAACCAACGAAAGCAAAGTCCTGGCAAAAGCACCAAATGCAGAGGTGTGGGAGGAAGCGCTGGGGGATGCGCTCAGGGCAGATGTGCAGCAGTCAGCACCCAGGGACTCGGAGCTCAGAGTTTCTTGGAGCTGACACTATCAGTATAAAAACTGAGTCCCAGCAGTTTCCTTTGGACGGCCTGCTGCTGTGGAGTGTGCATCTTAATAAATGTTTCTCTGTTGTTACCTAATCTGTTTACCTGCTGGTACAATGCATATATTGAGTATTAAGAAAGAGCATCTGGGAAAATATGAATATATTTAACAGAAGCATTTTAGAGCCCAGAAAAGTTAAACCTCTCCTTTCAGGTTTCCCTCTGGGTGCTCCGAAACAGCCACAAGAGTTAAAGTTATGTATATGTGCTGTCCTATATTAAAGGAGCTACATTCATATCTTTCATTCTCAGCCTCCGCCTCCTCCTATTCAATTTACAGTCTAGACTGTTTAAAAATATCTTGTTACTGCTTTTTTTCTATGGGGAAAGGGCACTTGTGAGACAATGCACTCCACTGGAGATTACACAGATTTGTTGCATGTTGGTGCATGATAACAGGAGAGGCTCCAGCAAGCTCCAATATGTAATAAACTGTGAAGGCATAAATTGCATATGATTAAACCTTTGATGGCGGGCTGTTAGGAATTCCCAGTGCAACATGCCATGCCGCCTTTCACATCAGCCCTAACAATGACACTGCCAGACTCCTTGGCTCCAAGGGGTTAATTATACATTATGGATGAAAACAACGCAAGGATGCTTGTTAATACTCAAATCATTGCATGGTAACCCTGGGTGACTGCCTTACCGCTGCTGCCAATTTGCAACACTCACCTGGGGCAAGATAGGAAAAGGCTTGTCATTCCTCACCCCTTCCACTCTCTTCCCCTCCTCCTTGCTGTTTTTTTCCTATTTGAAACATCAATTTGCTTGTCAAGGTAGCTGACAGGTGAAAAGCCTACCTGATTATTGAAATTGTAAGGTCAAAAGAAATTGAATCCATCTGCCACGGATGGCAATTTACAGCCAATGCTGGTCCAAGGCAAATACAGATGAGAGGCAGGTGAGGCGGGCAGAGGACTACTTATGGGAGTGATAAAATGGGGGTCCCCATAATAAGGGTCAGAGAGAAGATCGTGGTCCTGGTCTGCTGGGCTAATGGTGGGGCTGAGGAGCCTGGAGCCTTGGTTGTCTGCTGAAGCTTTGATTGGGAAAGCTGGCTGATATTCCCCGATACTCAGAGAAGGGGCTGGCTGTTGTCCCTCTCCTTTTGCTACCCTGACTCCAGGAGCTTGAGTGCCTTTTATCTGCCAGAAACCAGTGCTGATATCGGAGACGTGAGCTGAGATAAGGTGTCTGTCTAAATGTTAGAAACTAAGTGGAGATATCATGCCATGAGGAAAATCTGTAGAACTTTGGAGTTCTCTATTTTTTTTCAAAAGACTGTACTGAACTAAATTAACTTCCATTAACCTGGGATGAAGTTATGGTTTCAGCAGTTGCAGACTTGGTATTTTGATTGTCTAAAAATAGCTGCAGTGAAATGAAACTCTACTCCCAGTTTCCTTTCGGGCTCTGGGTGAAACCTGTCTCACTGTGTAATCATAAATCTGAACTGATGCTCTCTGTTTATGCTGATAAATTTTCCTACCTAGACACACCCTGAATGTAACCAGCGTATCTGGGTTAGCAAAGATCTCTAAACACCAGCTCCAGCAGACTTATTGCTGTGTAGATCTGGGATGCTTTCAAGATGAAGCTGGAGTTGAGCATTTGAGCTGTGAGGCATGTAGAAAACCTTGATACAAATGCTGTACCCAAGGGTTTTCTTCTTTCCCTTATAACGGTATGAGATTTGTCTGGAAATCTCCTGTTCTGGTCCTGGAGATCCCCTCCGCTGTCAGTGTGTGGGGAGGCTGCTGCTTGGGCTGATGTGTGCAGTCTCTGAACATGAGTGATTTTGGCTTACATAGTTTACAAAAATCTGTCCGTACCGGTGTCTCTGTTGCTCCAGCAAGAGTGAATCAAGCACGAGCGTGTGCAGATCCCAGTGACTAGCTGGGGAGTGAGTATTAATCTTCTGGAAGTCTAGCTAATTGAGCATTGCTAGTGTGTCTGTGTCCATGTCCCCAGGCAGCAACTAACCCCTGCCAAAATCCTGGCAAAGCCTGTCTTACGTTTTTTTCCTGACTGAAGGAATGTTTGATGGCTTAAGGAAGGAAGGAAAAAAAAAAAGATTTGGGGAGGGGGAAGCCTATGGTAAATAAGACTTTGACCTTATCTGAAGTATTCCTGTGCACTGAATCTAGCCAAGGACTCTTGAATAAAACAAACTTGAAGTTTCTAGGCCAAGTAGGTTTTGAGATATGGCTCTACGATAAATTGTTAGAGGAATATTTCAAAGGCTGAATTGCACCTCATTTTTCAAAGTCCCATATCTCACAAACACCTTGTCTGATCTGCCACAAATTTTGTCAATAAATTATCCCCAGCTACTGATCGCGTATGTAAAGTTTTGAGCAAAAAAGCTGTGCAAGTCTTTGCTCTTAACTTAAATGCTTCCCTCCCTAGGATACATCCCCTCCTCCCCTAAATATTGGCAGAGCTTTTGGGCGGCTGCTTTAAAAGAAAAAAAATTAAAAAAAAGTAAATCTGTAAAACCCAAACTGTTTAGTGCTGAATGGAAAGTCATGGAGCTTCTGGTCTTCGTCATCCTCCTAAAACCTGTGGTTTGCGGGAATGTAATTGTGGAAAGCCATGGCTGGTTTTGACCGGGGCCCCGTGGTTGCTCAGAATTGCTCCATCCAGCAGCTGTTTGAAGAGGCCATTTGGGGCTGTAATGCCTCCTGCCCCATAGCTGCCTGTTCCTCCTCTGCCCCAAGGCTCCCATGGGCTGAGGGATGCTCCCTTCCGAGCCGGGAGGTGAGGAGGGGGCTGCCCTGGCAGGGCGGCGCAGCCCCTGTCCCGTGGGAAGGGGGGCCGGGGCAGCACTTCATGTGGGTGCTCTGTGCCGGGGAGCTGTGCGTGGCCACCCCTGCATGATTTGGGGGCTGCCTGTGGCCACCGTTGTGGCTCCCATCAACTCCTGGTCCTGCTTTCCCAAAGGTTTTTAGAGGTTTGTACCCCCCCCCCCCCCCCCCACCGTGTCAGACCAGGAAAGGGAGAGAAGAAAGTGATATTAACTTTTGGAGCATGCTATTTTCGAGTTCTTTATTATAGGGAACTCAGATAAAATAGGAAGTTAGAACCTAAGTATTTTTAGGCTCTTTTATTTTGTGGATGAACTCCAGGTGAAACTAGAGCAAAGGAAAAAGCAAGGGGATCTGACTCAGGAGCAACAAGTAAGGCTAAGACAGCAACTGAGCAGGGAATCAATACTGCTTAGTGTCATACTCCATAATTTTTATTCCAAATAATTAATCTCAAGGCATTATGGTGCTCTGGCAAATGCGTTCTTAGGAGGGCTTGGTAGATCTGTGCTTCTATGTCAGAGACACGGATAAGCACTTTTTTCATTTCCCCCATTTGTACACTTGCACAGGTAAGTCTCTTCTAGTATCTGCTTTTGGATCCGTGAGGGAGTTAACTGCACTGGCAGCACTGTCCTGCAACAACGGGACAATGACCCTGTCCTCCTGGTAATTTGTTCTATGACATTCTAAGGATTTACATGAAATAATCATTTAATAACAGACTAAAGAAATTTTGCATGTCTATGCTTATGATGATTATTTCTTTTCACGCTGGTGTCTTGTAGTCTTCCTTTGGCTCCTAAGGCTACACAGTAGATTTTTTTTTTTTTTTTTTACGTAGTTAGATCCTGTCTGAAGCCCCTCAGATTTTCAGTGGTAAAAATTTCAGTTAAGGTTCACAAAATTAACAACTTCTCAGACTTGGATATTTGATCCATACTCTTCTGTGTGAGACACTTGTAATAAATTTACAAAGAAATCATTGAGGAAATACCCGCTACACTGAAACATGGAGGAGGAATTTGAGATGTTCTCTTTTAAGATCTCAGTAATCTGTTAATGTGTTTCAAAGTCAACATTTCTGAAGAACCAAAAGGTAACTGACTTGGGGAAGTGTTTTCATCTCCAGTCAATTATTTCAGCAATTGGGTTAACTCTCAAATTGAAATCCTATCTATCCTCATTACACAGATATAATCAATATCAGTAATTTAGAAGTTAGGGAATATCTTCATTAATATCCCCTGTTAAGTGTGGTTTAAAAGTCATTGCATTATTAGCCAGCTATTATTTTGTCACAGTATGAGACTTAAAAGTCATTTTTCAGAGCTCTGATATGCCTTGCTAACCCCTGCCAAGCTGATAATCACCTAAGAAATCAGTGAATAAACAAGCACCCCTTAAAATGCTTTTTCACCAGACATTGTTTTTCTTCAAGCTGCTGCCTAATAGCAGCACTCCTGAGCAGAGCCATTGTGCTGCGTTTATTTAAAATACTGCTTTTTTTAAAAAATGCTTTTCCTCTGCTACCAGCTGGGGCTGCTGGGCTGACCCTATCGCTGCTGACCCTCGCAGCGCTGGTGCGGTGTGGAGAGCTGGTCCTCCAGGTCTGGAGTTGGGACACAAACATCAATTGCTGGAGATGCGGTGGAGCAGATCCAGGATGCGAAACCATGTTCGTGAGCAAGGTCCATGCAAGCAGGCTGGGCTGAAACAAATGTGTGTGGGCTCGGATAGTGGGGATCTCTTCTGGGGTGTTGATGTATAATGGTTGCAGGACTAGAAGTGAAAATCACAGGGTGAGGAGGAGTATGAGTACGGGGGGCTGATTACCTATGAGGACTTTGACCAGCACACTGGGGTATGTTTTTTCCACCTGGAGAGTCCCTTCTGGTTCCCCTTTGGCTACAACAGTCACAGAACGACGGTAGGTGGGAGCTATTGGGTAGCGGAGGGGACCGTGTCGCTGGCATGGTGTATCTGGAAGCTTATGTGGGAACTGTCCTATGCTGTTTGTGAGATCCAACAAAACCCCTTGATGGAGTGTGTAGTTTTCTGGGAAAGCTCTGCATGAGTGGGACTCCAGTGATGGCCCCATCCATCGCAAGTCATGGCACTTATCTCCGTGATCCATGAAAGATACAGCTTTTGAAAAGGCTCTAGGTGCTTTTTTTTTTTCCCCTCCTCCTCTGCATGTGTCGGGAGTTGCTTGGAGCAAGCTTTGTGTTTGTTGGTGGCATGTGAAACAGTATCTTCCAGGAAACTTCAGAATTATTTTATGAAGTGTAGTAATAAAAATATCCATGTGGTGCAGCCCATGCGAAATAACACTTCTGGCTAGGAGCAGTATGTACAGTTTCTATAGCGCACAGTTCTTCCACAAGAAACCCTTGCAGATGGATTTCATCTCCCTGGTATTTGGATATCCATTACACAACCCCAAAAAGCTTTGCTAGGGTGGTTGTAGAAGTAGTTATCTGTGACAGACCTTTCCAGCTCGGATCAGGGGCTGGTCTGTGCTCAGGTTGGCCCTGCCAGGTTGGATCCAGCCCAGTGCTTCTGGCTTTGCTCCCAGAGAGACCCCAGCAGTCACGCTGAACCAGTTAACTGGGGGCTGTGGGCCCCATCTGCAGGGCTGGAGCTCCGCTGGGACGTGCGGGGCGGAGGGCTGTGGGAAACTGCTCGAGGGGCGGCAGGGAAATCCTGCAGGAGAGGCTTTGCTTCCTGGGAGGACTCTACCAGAGGGATGATCTGGACCACCTTTGAAGAGAAAAGAAAGATTAGAATATGCTCATGATATATCAACTAATTAATAGAGCTCAGATCTGGGTTTTGCTTTGTAGCTTCTGCCGCTGTGCTCTGTAAGGAGTTTGCTACATGCTTGATAAGAATCCTCCTGTGGCAGCAAGTACCTTGCCTTTCTGCTGGTGTTTTGAGGTCTTTGGATATAAGGTTTGACAGGATATGAGCAAGGCTAGTATGCCCAAAGGACAAACTGGGCAGTTCTTCAGGGTTGGCATTGCTAGATCTGATGAGGGATCGCATGCAAATTACCCCTAATGAATGTTAATTACTGGGAGAGTTACATATTTTGCTTGATTCCTTTTTGGAAGCTTGTGCAACTGTGTTTTTATATACCTGGTACTTGAAACGTTTGATTTAAAAAATAATAATCCTCTGTAATTACAATTGCTTTATTAAAGGCTGCAGGGCTTATGTGATCTCTGTAGTAAAACTTTATGAATTCTTCTATCTAGACAGTGATCTCCTGGCTCTTTCTCCAAAAGAGCAGTGCAGGTTTGCTAACCACTTGTGAGTTTACTTGCCAGCTTTTCCCAGTTTGGATCCCATGATTTCTAGTAAATGGAGATCATGAGGACTGAATATTTTGCCCAGGATGTCTGCGGGTGGAAGCCCAGCTGACAGCTCGACTTAGTCCTGATGATTGACATCGGAGGTAGCTTCCCTCTGTACAGCTCAGCTTCCCGTGATTTGCCTAACAAGCAGCTTGGACATCAGCTGAGGGTTGCAGAGCAAAACTCCAGTGGAGATTTCCCCTGGTCCCAGGCACGGAGTGCCCCCAGGCTGCAGAGGCAGTATGGACCTCCTGCTCTTGGTGGGGAGCAGGAGGGTCTGGGTCTGAGCTGCTCTGGGGTACCCCAAGCTCCGGTGAGTGCCAGGGTGCTGCTCCCAGCCCTGGTTTCATGAGCTTTGTGGCAGTCCCAGGCCATGGCTCTGCTGAAAGACAGCTGGGATGACTCAGCTGTCAGCTGGTCGGACAAGATGTCCTGCAGTTGAAGTCCTTTTGTGTCCAGACTCCAAAGGACTGGAAGGCTCAGGGTACCCTTTGCCTGCTGTTTGGGGGTGGTTGCCCTATATCATCGCCTTAGCCTTGTGGGTGGGCAGGAGGAAAGCGCAGCTCAGAGATCAGCATCTGAGGCAGGAGCAGGTCATTGCCCAACCTTTCAGTGCAACCCCTTCTAAAAAAAACCTCTGCCCCCAAACTCTTGCTGGTTTTCTGTTTAACTGTGTGACCTGCAAGAGCCCCAGCTGTGCTGGTTTAACCTGGCTTATTTTTGTGGTCTGTTTGAGCAGTTATGTTTCCTTTTCAGAACTTATCTGGAGGAACATCTGACTTTCTCAAGTTCTTGATGGTGAGCTTGTCCTATATGGCTCTGCAGACAGGTAATGCCTCGTGTTTGGCACCGCTGGTGATGATGAACATGCCAGTGACAGCAATTCGGAGCCCTTGTGCCCGTTTCCACTGGAGCTACAATCACTGGCTCCGTGACAAGTTTCCTGTCCTGACTCACAGTTGCTGAGTCATTTTTAATTTTATCACCCTTTGAAGGGAAATGGCATTTGGTCTCAGATTTCTTTTGTTATTATTTTTAACGTATTGCAAGGTTTAATAAGTTTTGGTTGACACTTTATTTTTGCTATTAATGCTCTTCCAGTTTCAGGCTGGCTGCCGCAACAACATAATTGCGTGTTAGGCTCTGAGCTGGGGTAACTGTTGTTGAAATAGCTGAAATAACTATTGGAGTGTTTTGATATAGCAATTCCTGTCTGTCTTTCCTCATCTCCGGCCAACGATAGAAGATGTGGGGAGAGGTATAAAACCCACACAATGGATCTATCCAAAATATGCATTTGAAGGAAGCTTTTTCCCCAGAGTAGGAGGTTGTGTATCCCTTATGTGCTTTTGTGCTTGTTAATAACACTGCTAATATTTGCATTTTAGCAACATTCAAAACTTGTACAGATTTGGTCTTAAATGAATTATCCGGCTCGTGCACAGGATCTTTTTATGTGCTTTGGCTTACAACGGTACTAAAGGTGAATGGACTTCTCTGTTGTCAATTGGGTGGGAGAAGACAGTAAAAGCCTGTTCAGATGAGTCTTGCCTGGTGATTTGGGGCACTGAATTTCCATGATGCTGTGTTACTGCTGAAGGATACAGTGCTGGAGCTCGGTGAGTGAGTGGAAAGGCTTTCTTAGTTCAATGAACCCTGCAGCAGGCATGGAAAGCTAAGTCACTTCAGAAAGCCACTGTGGAATGTTCCTCTGTAGTTCAACATGGTATATTTTTCAAATAGCAATGTTTTTCTTCTTTCTGTTAGTGTTGGAGGCATAAGGCACTGAATTCTAACTCCCTTTGGGCTTGTAGCTAAGATAAGGTGGGTAGGTTTTACTGTTGCTCTCAGATAGTAGGTAAACTGCTTGAGATGTTTAAATTGGGAATATGCTAAGCATTCAGGAGTGAAGAGCTCTGAGCTCAAGGGAAGGTGCTTGGGAAGTGGAATAATTCAGTGAGCGGCAAAGCCAGAGGCTGAGTTCTGCCCCAGCTTTAACGCAATGCCATCTGGGGGGAGAACGAGAGAGAACGCTGCAAAGAGCAGATGGAAGGAAAGGGAGACTGCAACAGCCGAAGTGAGGGCATTTGGGGGTGACGAGGGCAGTCTGGCTCAAGCCCAAGGGACTTGGGTGCCTCCCAGACCCTCCTAAGTTGCTAAAAGCCTGGCTTGGCTGCCAGCTTCCCTGTCTTGACTCCGGTGAGGTAGGCAGAGGCACATGGCAGAGCACAAGTACTGCAGGTGGGAGCAGGATCAGACCCTCTCTTCAAGGAGGCCAACTCCTGTTGCTGCCGGCTAATGAAAGCTCAGCGCCTTCCCTATTAGCCAAGATTTTAATGGTTTTGAAAGAGCCGTTTCTGTGCGGCTCTAAAGCCCAGCACAGTTGCGCGGTGAGTGATGCCGGCTGCACTGCTATGGTAATACTCATACAGCGCCTGGCTACCTGCCAAGAGCAGCAGCAGCAGCTTTTCTTTCCTGGCTAATCGCTGATAAAACAGGAAGACCTTGATCATCCCTTTTGACATGAATAACGATGTTATCTCCTGTGATGTATGACCCAGAGCCAGATAACGTCCTCTGGCAGGCCTTTTTTCTCATGAGATGTAAAATACAATGATTATGTTACAAGGGGGAGATAAAGTGGCACAATCTTCACTAGTTCAAATAACTAATTGAAGCAGGAACTAGTGGAAATGGCTTCCTTTGTTCCCCAGCCATTGTTGATATAACAGTGCTTATAATGAAAGCCAAAACTGTTGCCCTCTTTTTCTTTTTTTTTTCTTTTTTTCTTTTCCCCTTCTCTATTTTTTCCCTTTTGAACTCAAGTGCCTTCACTTCTGCTTCCCCCTCCCTGTTTCCCCAGGGGACCCGAGGACAGCGGTGACTTCTAGCGAAGGGTCCTGTTTTCCAGCAAGTCTTGTGTGTGAGCGTCAGGAGGATGAAATCAATAAGTAGCTCTCATTCTTTGTTTCCCTAGAGGACTTTTGAGAATGAAAAAAAAAAAAAGACCAGTGCTCTCCAAACCATAATTACACTTTTTTATTTTATTTGCTTTCATTTTTGTGAAAGCAACAAACCTAATTACCTGGCAGGGATGGCCACCAGGGGTATATTGATATTCCAGTGAGTGTACAGTACTTATCACAATTGAGTTCAAACATTAACCAAATATTAACCCCAGCCCTCAAGTAGGTTGGTGCAAAACACAGGAGGGGTAACAGCACAGCGTTACACAAGGAGTCATACTGCGCAGTTGTGGGATGTAATGATTAAAGGTGTTGGGAGGCTTGATGCTTCATAGCCTGGTCTGATCACTAGAAGAGGTGTGATGACACAGTGCCTTTCCTCCCACGTGGGGCAAATGAGCCTCTTTGGACCGACATTGGCTTCAAATATGAAACAAGGATTCCTTGCTTTAAAAAAACCAAGCATATTTCTTAAGATGATTTAGTAATGTCTACACTACATAAAGACCAGCATTAAATATGAGATTGTTGTCAGAGGCTATCTACTACAGGCTTTACAGCTGTGGCGGGTGTTGCACTGCAGAGGAACAGGCTGTGCTCTGATGACTTGATAACCTGGACAGATTAAGTCAATAGAGGCATATCCTATCATGTGGCAGAGACACACAGAATTTAAGAGACTTGCTCATATTCCTAGATGACTATAGCAATATCATAAAGGATTAGATTTCAGCTCTCGTGATCCCAGGCTGTTGATGCTGTACTATCTGATGTCTCTCAGAATCAGTAAACTTTAATCTTATGGGGATTCATTTTATGGCACTTTTAGAAGAACATCTGACTTGTGTGGTGCAGACTTGTTTCAGCTCTTTGTCCTTGGATTGTAGCATCTGCAAAGCCAGAGGGTCTACAGCTAGTGCTTTCTTCTTCCTTGGGGTCCAGTCCTGTAAAGTTCAACTCCCACAAGCTCACACAACTGCAGAGCCCAGAAATCTTGCCTTGAGCCCAGACAGGTGAGGAAAAGCTAGCTGAAAATCTTTAACAGAGAGCCTGGGCTTTGCAAGGCATTTGAATGACCCAACTTTGTGTTTTATTGATCGTGGAATCATAGAATGGTTTGGGTTGGAAGGGACCTTGAAGATCATCTAGTTCCAACCCCCCTGCCATGGGCAGGGACACCTTCCACTAGACCAGGTTGCTCAAAGCCCCATCCAACCTGGCCTTGGTTGGTTGATGGATGATATAGATGTAAAAAGCTTATAGGTCACTAAAGTGCTACAAACCTTTTGCCTCTGGGTTAGATGTGGTAGTGGAGTCTTTCATCTGACAACTGGATTTGTGGCCTCTTTGGTAGGAGTTTTTTTTGTTAGAGGTGTAGAAGGTTGTTTTGACTTGCAGGTATCCCCTCAGTTTGTTTGCCTCCAGATGCCACTCTCGATGCACCTTTTTTTGGACCCGTGGGGGGACCCCGACAGCCTCTTCCCAGCAAGCAGCAGCCACCCATGAGCATGCTGCTTTGGTGTCTGTCAGCCTTCCTGCTGCAGAGTTGGTGTTATTTGCTATGTGTTGCCATGTTTGCATTGCTGTGCTGCTCGTTGCATCTCACCCAGTGCCTGTTACTACATGTTTCCTTACCCCAGTGCCAGTAAGGAGATGCTTGTGCCTGGCTCGACTAGCTGAGGACCAAGAGGTGGCAGGAGGGCGATGAACAAGAGGGCACTGTGCTTCAGAGCAGGCTGGGTGAAGCAGATGCAGGACAGACCAGACACTGAGTGGGTTCAAAACCTCTTTGAAGCCCAAGTCAAGCTCCCAAATTCTGTTGAAGCGGTATGAGAAAGCTCAGAATTGGGCAAGAGCAGGGCACCTGGGTGCTATTTATGACTGAGCTACTGTGTGACCTTGAGCAGCTCACTGCACCTCTGAGTCACAGCTCTGCTTCCCTAACTGCAAAATGAGTGGTACAGCAACACCTACTTCATTCACAAGGGTATCATGCGGTGCAATTTTGTAATTAACTGAATGTAGAAAAACATTTTTTTTCTGTGGTATAAAGGCTGCAATGCAATGGTCTGATCCTCCTAATGCTTGCTTGCAGGCTGGGAGCACGGCTGAACTCATTGACTTCCAGAGGGTGCTTTGTTCCCCATAAGTGCAGGAGGAAATATTTGCAGAATTGGGATCCCTGTGCAAAGTTTTATGAGTTACCATATGGCCACTGTGCAAATCAATTACTGTAGTAGGTCTGTAATGAAACGAACTTACAAAACAGTTACTGATTCTACAGCAACTTGAGCAGATGCCAAAAAAATGTGGCCAATAATTAGTGACCGCCTGAAAGATCCAGGGTTTCTCGGCAGCGGTTGCTCGGCGTACGGTTCACAACGCAGCTGATTCTGGAGATGGTTCTGCTCACGAGGTCAGATTAGTTGTTGTTTTTTAAAATATTTGTTTCATGTCAGTCTTTGTTAGAATCCCAGTTTAAAACCTTTCAGGTGTAAGTATAAAGCTTAAAAGCTTTTCCACAGCTCCACCCTTAAGAATGGGTTTAATCCTTTTAACAAAGCTCTGATCTGACAGTTTATTTTGCTCTAGGCTTTAGCTTCAGTGGTTGCAGCCAAAACCTGACAAGTTCTTCTTGTTAATTCTGAATGTATTATCCAGTGACAAATGTATCTCCCACTTATATGTGACACTGAGAATGAAATGCATATGATCAAATTTCTTATAGCTGGAGTGGGGCTGGTTGTTAAGAACATCTCCATATCTTTGCAGTATGACAGTCAATCCAAACCCATTCTTTTTCAGCAGTGTATCTCAGCCTAGTTTGGGACACTCATGATGGGTTGCAATCTGCTGCCATACTCTGCAAAGATTAAAGAAAGGCTAAAAATAAACCTGTCATTTTCCCTGGACACTTTCTTGTGAAACGCAGAGAGATACGTCACTAGAATGCAAAATAAATTCATATGGAATTTTTATGCTATGTTTTTTTATGGACAGATGGAGTCAGTGTCATTTCTGGTTTCTCATTTCTAAATACAGTGGTGTTATGTACAGCCTTCCACCTGAAAGCTTGTCTTCGAAGCCAAAAGCGAATAAAATGGATTTTTACAATAAAGCCAAAAAAGTTCTTAATTCTTCTAAGTTTGCCAATATACAGGATGCAGATAATGTATTTGATGAACTCAGCCTCCTTCTCTGCTCATAAAGTATTGGCATGCTGATGAAATTTATTTTCTGGAATATAGTCTGTGTCATGAGGTTGGGGTTTTTCTTTATTTCTATAGGATTGATCTTTTGCTAGTGACATATTAACACCTCCAGGAGGATGATGACTGTGCAGTGGACTGAGAGCCAGGTCTGCTCACAGTCTGTGTGACCCTGTCCCTCACTTAATCTTTCTTAAGCTGATCTCCTCTTGCTGTCCATCTTCTGTATGTTTGACTGGACCAGTAACCCTCAGACCAGTGCCATCGCTATTTGCTCCCCGTGCTTTTGAGCTCCATCATTATTCCAGCGCTTTTCTGGGGCCGTGTCATGCTCCCTTGGAGGCTGGTGATAGCAGAAGCTGCACTGGGTTAATCTCTTCTAGGTGTTTCTCTGAAAGCAACTGCATCTTCGAAGTGGCTGTCCTGAGACCTTCCCATTTTCTCTTTCCCCGAACAGTGCAAAGAACTGTGTGGCTTTTGCAAAGAGGTGCACGCAGGAGAAATGCTAATGGGCAGGATGTCTCTGGCCAATGCTGGCTTGTGTTGCTGCAGTCAAAGACACGAGGGTGACGGAGAAAGTCAATTTCCTGTTAAATTAGCTTGGCTGTTTCTCTAAGAAAGGTGGAATTTTAATGAAAGTGCTTATTAATGGATGAGCCCAGAGGGAAGTGATTTGTGGTGAGGCCAGAACTTTATAGGGAAAGCCTTACCTCGTAAAAGGCCACAAAAGATGCTTACAGGACTGAACTTGGTCTGCTCGGGAATCGGCTGCTTGTACAGAGGGACAGTCTTCCTTTTCCCATAAAACATGCATTAAGGGTGCCAACTAAGTTGGTTCTTTTTTATATCAGTCACAAAAACAGTGGGAGGTTTAGTTCCTGTCAAACTTTATGGGCCATTTATGAGAAGGCCTTCCCCAAAGTATTTCACAGGCCAAATAAAAATAAATGGCACTGAAAAATTTTATAACACAATGCACGAACTGTTGTGGCAGTGGGAAAATGTGTGCTGGAGACCTCTTCTCCCTCCCCTGTGCAGAGGAATTAAAATGGAATTTTAATTATTGTAACTTTTATAGGCTTTTTCATTTTTGAGCATTACTGTAGTCTCATAGTTACCTTTGGGAGGGAGAGATTGTGCCTTTTATATAGAGATGAGAAAATGTGGAGGCAGAGGTGCAGCTTCGTGACCCTGGTGGGGGGCAACTGCTCTGCAGAGAGATGAGGAAAACCATAGGAGGTGGTGGATGTGAGGAGGGATGGGTGACGACTTGCAGTATTTTTGGGGGCCTGTTGGAGCTGGGGGTTGATGTCTGGGTGCTCAGACGTGGGCAGATGCAGGCACACATGGGCACACAAGTGCTTGTTGAGCCCATAAATCTGATTTCTCTGAAAAAACTGGGCTTAAACCTGAGGCTTGGTTCAAGCTGATGTGGCTGTGCTGCTGCTGGGGAGGTACGTTGCCCTGTTACTTCATTTTTCTAGTTGAAATAGGAGGACAAAAGGAAGGAGTCCATTTCCCCCACGGCTGGGGCCAGGTGAAATACTCGGAGAGGAACAGTGTGGTTCAACTTACAGTAAGAAGCCTGTTAACAGGAATAGCTATAGTTCCCACCTTACAGGTTTTATCCTCTGCTCTGAGCTATGGGGTGGGAAAGCACTTCTTTCTGGGGAGGAAAGCAGCATCTAAACCACCCATGTGGAGAGGGAGCAGCTCTTGTGAATATTTTTAATAGAAACGGGTTGAGCAGTCGCTTCTGCGAGAGCTGTCTCTGCTGACGGGCGTGTTTCACAGCTCGCTCCGTGAACTGTTGCACTGTTGAACTCTCTGTGTCTTGATGCTGGATTTACCATACCAACAGCTTTATTGGAGGAGTGAAACAACAGCTTGCTTCTACGGGAAGGGAGAGGAACAACCTACCCCTCAGCAACCAAATGGGCAGCAAGCAAAGATGTTCTCCAAATAGTTTCTCTTCCCCTCTTGTGCACGTGTTCTCGGCAGCCCTGCTCAGCAGAGGTCAGGGGGTTCGGGCAGTAATGCAGTTACACCATCGCTTCTTCAGATTGCGCATTTGATTAAAAAAATTAACAGTTAAATCCCTTTACTGACCTTACAATATTAGAGCTGCTGTTATTTAGTTAACTTTTTTCCCCATGAGGGTGGTCAAACACTGGAAGTGGGGCCCAGAGGGGATGTGGGGTCTCCATCCTTGGGGATGCTCAGGATTTACCTGGACACAGTCCTGAGCAGCCTGATCGAATCGGGGCTGCGCTGAGCAGGGGTGTTGGACCAGGGACCTCCAGGTGGCCCCTTCCTTACTGTGTCATGCTCTGGCTCTGCAGTTCAGGCCATTCAGATTTGGAACAGCTTGAATGATTTTTGGATCTGTAGTCTTGCTGCCAGAGGAGTCGCGGCAAGGGAATCTGCCTCTCCCTCCGCCCCAAGAGAGTCCTCGACTCTTCCTCTGAGACACATCCTGCCACGCAAGGTCAGGAACAGAATCTGTAATTAGATGGATGTGGGGATCTGATTTAACCTGACAGTAAATAAGTTCCTCTGAGCCAGGGCAAGTCAGGGCAAGGGGAAGGTCTGCTTGCAGGTACTAACCTTTTGATGAGGATGGACTTAAAATGGATCAAGCCCATAGAGTCCTTTTTTTTTTTTTTTTTGAAGTGTAAAATGAGGTTAAATGAACTTTCTCAATGTGCAGTTGTTTTGTGACTGATGGTGAAATGCACAGACAGTATAAAAAGGTGGGTAAAATCAGGAACATCTCTGAAACCTTACTAAAACCCAAAAAAGACCCTATCCAAATTTATGTTTGTCTTGGTCTGTTTTGTTGTTGTTGTTGTTTTGTTGTTTTTTTTTGGGGGTGGGGTGGGGATGGGGTTGTTTGTTTGTTTTTAAAAACAACAAACAAAAGGCAATCAAAGAGGGTTTGTTTGTTGTTTGGCTTATTTTCATATCCTCTCTTGTTCCCATCCTTTTCTGTACTTTCCACACACAAGATCTTCTAAAAAATGTTAATTTTTCAAGCCTCTATTAATCTGGCAGTCTTAGTGACACGTCTGAGCGGTTCTACTGCTGACAGGTTCAGTTTGCGTTTGCTGTGATGCCATATCAGTTCTGGTTCAAAGTCAAGCTACCAAACAACAGGACATGGTATTGAAATAAGCCTGTGGGATAAACAGAGCTGTAAACCAGTGATCTCACTAATTTTGCATAACAATGTAGAACAGGGAGACATTATTCCCTGTCTTCAAATACCTGTGACTTCATGATTTTGATTCAAAGCTTTAAGACAGGGATACAATAATGCAGAAGATCTGAATGCTGTAAAACATACAAATATCCACTTGCTTTCTAGCTCGGGTGTCAGGCTACAAGAAAAAATACCAACTAGTAACGTAACACAAAAGGCATTGTACTCTAGGAGTGACTAAGTAGATTCATTTAATTTTAAATTTGTTCTGGGCAACGTCAAAGTAAAGAAATGCTGTAAATCTTCCTACTCTGAATAAGATGTCTGCTAGCAGGGAGGTGTGAGGGAGGGAGGGACATGCCTATTAAAAGATTTTAATCTGCAAGCGGTGGGAGATGGAGATGTCCATTACCCTGCTGTTCTCTTCTGCTTCCTACTAAGCTCATCGTCTCCCTGGCACCGATAGGTGGAAGAATGACGTTTTCCGCTCTTCGAGGTGGTCAATATTAACAATACGCAAGAGTCGAGGACCTTCCTGCGATGCCTGTGCAGCCCTGCTGTTGAAAAAGGGCTGCGCATCTGTAAGAAGAACTGGAACCAAACCTGCAAGAAGTGACTGAATGGGGAAGTTGCCGCCGTCTTCCTCGCTCACTGCATGTGTGTGTTTGCGGGAGAAGACTGGTGGTTCTGCCTGGTTTCACAGCCCAAGGTCCTGTCTGCTTCTAGCCAGCACTTTTACCACAGCAGCGACTGGTTTTTTTTTCTAAATTACAGCATATATGAATGGAGGATAAATGAATGTAATGACCTAGCAAATTCTTAGTGAATAGTCTTCCTGCATGCCACGTGGGCTGGGTGCAGCCCAGGCAGCCGTGCACCAGTCCTCATCAGCAGGGCTCGTGGTGGGAAAAATACCCCCTTGATTGTAAAGTGTTCTGCTGAAAGGGATTGAATAACTCAAGGGACCTTAATTCTGCAATCTTTACTCTCGTAGTTATGATTTTACTTTCCATCACACAAATAATAGTAATCAAAATGATTCCAACAGAGTAACTCCCCCCCCCCCCCAAAAAAAAACCCAAATGAAAACATATCTCCAAACCCCAAACTGCTGTTTTTTCATTGGAATTATTTTGAACTGTATTTTCATTTTGCTAGAATGTCTGGCAAAAATATTTGCTTGTCAGTGAATTGCTGAAAGGTGTTTCTCTACTGGTAGAGAGAATTTACTTTTTTTGTGTGTGTATATATATTTTAAAAAACATTTGAAGAGTTGCTATTTTTTAATGAAAAATAGATTTTCACCAAAGAAATTATTCTCATCACAAACACTTCTAAAATTTGACAGCTTTTGATTATTCAGCATGTATATTGGACTTAAGGTCTACTCATGTGAGTATGGGTCATGGGATCAGGTCTTCCCATGTGACTCATCTTTCCAGTCCATAAGAAGCAATACCTTTAAGGCTTGTGCCCGACTGGGCAAGATCTGAGTAGGACTGTTTATGCTGCTACAAAAAAATAATGGAAGTTAATTTAAGTTAATATAATCTCAGTAATCACTGGATTTATTGCCCAGGAAAACTTAAGACCTTTCAGGCTCTTCGTTCTGCCAAAAGCTGAGGTCATGGTTTCTAAACTTTGCTGCTTTGTACTGATATGCAGGTGCTAATCATTTCCATACAGCTGAGCCATAATTTGCTGGCCTCTTCTATAAAACATACCAGCTTTTCACAGTGCCCTCTTATATATGCTGCTTTACAAGGAAACTGTAACTAACAATTAAACCAGCATGTAATATATTATTTTCTTAGTTTATAGAAGATTGCTTTATGGGGCAGCATATTAACAAGAGATGCCTGGAGGTATGTGGTTTGTAGTGTCCAGCCCTTCAGTGGTTCACGTTTGTGCACAGATATGAACATACGACCTTCATCGATAATCAGGTTGCAAATGGCTCTGTTGAGTAATTGCAGCATTAGTCTTCTCTAACTGAAGCTTCAAAGTAATTTCAGCTTTTTATAATTACAGAGCTAGCGGACTGTAATAATTTCCAAATGTTTTGGAGCTGATTTTAAAGCTGATCTGCAACATGTAGTTAAGATAAGTCTCAGAGGCCCAGATCCTGAAGAAATGCTTTGGCAGGTGGGCTGGCACACTCCTTTTTTAAGTAAAACCTATTGGGGAAATCTTCACTGATGCATGTAAGACTTATACCAGCCACAAACTGGTCTGGATAAAGTGGCTGGGGGAGAGAAGGAGAGGAGATGCAGAGAGGATACACAGACGTGACCAAACTTGTGATATTGGGAACATTTTAATGACAATTTTGATGCAAGCTTTTTTAGAAAAACATAATTTCCCCCTTTCTTTTTAAAGCATAAAACTACTGTCAGTCTCGATCTTAATGTATCTCAGCGGATGATTTTGAAGTGAGGCCGTTTCGTTGATGAGAAACACCTTCTTGTCTAGGCAGTTTAGGTGGCTTATGGGGTTTCTGTGCTCCATATGTAAAGAAGAGCTTGTGGGTCAAGGCTTCAAAGGTAATGAAGCACTTGTAGCTGGTGATGAGTACCTTGAGGGGATTCTCAAAAGCACCCGAGCATGCTGACTCACTTATTCATTCTTGGTATTTGTGCATAAATAAGCCTGAAAACTGGGCCTGATGGACATAGAAGACGGCCATCACCTCAATATCTTATCCTGGTGACCTAGTCTTAATGTCTTTCCCAGTAAAGCTTCTCATGGCTGAATGTAGGGCTGGATATATTAATGCGCTTGACATATTCATCCATTCAATAACCCTCAACTACTTTCAGGGAAGTAAGGCTTCAATTACTACGTCTAGGATTATAAAAAATAAATCACAATCTCCATTGTTTCTCAGACTGCCTGAAAACTATAGGAAGCTATATTATAGGTGGAGAGCTTGGGAACTATTAGAGAATACCTGGAAAAGAAGGGGGAAAAATGATGTAACTGATTCTGGCCTGGCAGTTATTTAACTATGAGTCTGACTTGTGGTATGGGGAGGGAATTGAGGAGGTTCCTGGCCAGCCCAAGGGAACAAGATCAGGTTAAAAATCTGTGCATTGGAAATAAAACATAGGAGTGGGAGGAAGGAGTAATGTGCAAATGGCAGCTGACTCCAGAACTGAATAGAACTAGCAAAAGTTTGCTTTCTTCCTTCCAATTTTCATGGTATCACAGCAGGGCTTGGTCCTGCTGGTAGTTAAGCCCTTTGCATCTTCTCTTTCAAGGAACTGAAGCTTGTGAGTATTTCTGCAGAAGTCATGAGGAAACCATGCACGTTTGTGGTGCTTGTAGGCTGCCTGGCAGGGCAGATGGCTCTATCGGCAGCTTCTTGGCTCTTCTTTTTTGGGCCGTGGAATTTTGTTTGATTTAAAGTGAGTGAGGGCTGTCCGATGCAGTGGATACTGGTCTGGTAATAGACCCACTAACTTTTTGAAACTGTGAGGTTCTCAAAACCAGAAGGGTTTTAAGAAATGCAGATTTACATGGGAGGTAAAGGTCTTTGGGGATTTCAAGTAAGAGCAGTGCTAGTGGTACCTATGCCCCTCTAGCTCTAATTGTGCCTGTAAGTAAAATGGATGATAAGGAGTGCTAATTAAGTCGGTGAGGGACAAGCGTGCTTGCTGTGTGGTTTGAGCAAGGCAGTGCTGTTGAGCTTGGTTTCTCCCACCTTGTGCATAACACCTTGAAAATCAGGTGCAAAGTGCCTTTGCCTCCTTTCCTGCAAGCCTTCCTTGCCTACTGCATCATCTTGAGGTTTGTACTCAGAGAGATCATCTTGCCTCTGTGTGTACATATTCAATGTGAAAACTAACTTTTATTGGAAACAAGAGTCTTATTTAAAATAAGAAAGAGAGCAAGGAATTTTTATCCTTTCATGAAGTTGATCCAAACCTTCAAAGTGTTTTGGTAATTGTGTTTATGGTTAAAAGATTGATTATTTAAGTCTGTGTTAGAGTATACTTTTTAGTATGAAGTAATGGCTCATTACAAACCAGCTCAGGAATGCTTTTGAGTTTTTTAGGAATTTTTTAAATCTGGATGAGGAGGGAAGAGTGTGAGGCACTAAGTTTAGCATTTCAAAACATCTGGATCTGCTCTATGGTTTATTTTTTAATGTGTTTTCCATGAGTCTAGTTAAACAACCACATGGCTTGATGGCAAAATGAATGCAAGTGTAGCGTTTGGAAGGGGACCCTGGATAAGTTTCGCTTGCTAACTAGGGTCAAGTGACATGCTCTTGTTTCTGGTTAGATTGTGTGGATTCACAGAAAGAGCCCATCTTGGCTGCTGCTGTTCCTTTTCTCTGCCAAAAGCTGCTAAACATAAAGCAGGCAAAGGAAGTACTAAATTACAGAACACCTAATCTTTCGTCCTTTGTTTAATCTCAAATGAGTCTCCCAGATATCATAAACTAAAAATGAGGACAACACAGAAGGCCAACCACGAGATGGTCTAGGATCTGCACTTGAGCAAAGGGTCTCCTGCCGCTGCAGGGGCAGCAGCAGAGGGGGATGATTTTGATAATGCCTCTTTTAGGTTCTGCTATTACAGTGCTGTTGAGACAGTTGTTCTTCTGATGGGCTGCCAACACACCAGCAAGGTGTGGCAAGAACTGGTCCCTGTTTAGCTCCTATTAATTTTGACCAGACTGAGGTATTTTTTTTGTTAGTAGGGAATTGGGTAATGTTATATTGCTATGAAATTCGTAAGGACTTCATTGCTGATAGACACTTGCAGAAGTAATTTAGCTTCAAGTCTGCTTGCAAGTGATCTTTAACCATTGATTGCTCTTTGCCCTTCCCTCTGGCATCCTTTTTCTCATATCTATTTTCCCACCTTTTCTCTTCCAAGCATGTGTTTTTATTCTGCTGCTGCTTTCGGCTTAGCCCAAATGCTAATGAGGCCTCAGGTCTTCAATCCTGCACTTGCATTAGGAGAGTGGGGCTGACTAAGGTACCGCCAGGGGCAGCTCTTGAGGTCTGTGGGGTCCATCTCCACCGGAGTTTTATAGCCTTCCCTAAAATCCCCTTCATTCATTGCCATTCTGTCTTAACAGTGACATGCAGTGGCAGCATGATGCAACAGAGGCAGCTGCAGACATTGTACAAACTTGTTACTACAGTACTTTTTTTTCTACTGACATGTAAACACCCTAGAGGATCTTGGTGCGTCTTGTGTCCCTGCATTAGCCATCTGAGGGTTTCGCTGACTGTCTCAAGCCCGCAGAGCTGGGGACAGGCCAATGCAGGTTGAGGGTAGAGAGAGGCACGTAGGTGAAAAAGAGAGTATCCTTTACAAGGCAAGGATGTTTTTCTTGTTTTCTGGCATATAAGACTAAATATTCTTGTCCTACTGGTATTATTGTGAGAAGGAATTATCCACTCTCTTCTTGTTTTGTATGATATTGTTGTCTTGATCATCTCCCACATTTTATGCTTGTGCACGCACATGCAAAACTACTGCAAATGTTTCTGTTGAGAACCCACCAGCTAAGAAGTGTTAGTTCTGTTGGGTACAACTTAGGTCTCTTTGTACCTGGGCATGACTTGTAGAGGTTATTTGGCAAAACCTGTGTTTCCCAAGAAAGACTGGAAATTGTGTTGAATTGATCTTTAGAGAATTGATCCCCTGCAAAATGTTTGCAAGAAGGGTTGGATTGCAGTGTTTGTACAGGCAGCAAAGGTAAAAGATGGATTCCTCTCAGGAGGAGAGGAGGGAGCCCCAAAGGAAAAAAATGAAGGATGTTGAGGGAGGGCGTAGGCTGCAGAAGGGTAGAGAAAGATACTTCAGGATACTTCTTTCGGGGTATCTTCTGTGCTTCAGGGATACAGCTGCTAGTCTACATGCATGGAAAATAAGGGATGTTAGTGCACAGATGTGAAAAGGACGCTGGAGATGGTGCCAAGGATAGTGCTATTTGTCTTTAGCGACTTGTACGGATTCCTGAGCTGAGGAGTAGAAGGGTTAACCACTGTGTGTATTAAGACTACAAAAAGCTTTTCAACCAGGAACATAAATTACTGAAGCTGCTATTCACAAAAACACATATCAGACATAAAACAACTGCCACAGCTTTTCAGATGTCTTATTGTGCTTCATCTCATGGTGATGACTGGAGTGCTTTGGGACTACTTTTCAAAGTATTCTCCTTTGTATCTCAAGAATACACAATGGCTCAGCCTTGACATCTATCTTCATATGTAAGGAGACTGATAGGTCACTAGTGACATAGCTGCAAACATGTTATCAAACATCTTCTGATTGCTTCCAAGCAAGTGTTCTTGTCCTGCATAAGAAGGACAGCATTTAGATGTTCCCTTCCTGAATATCTTAATGGATTTTTATACATTTTGAATTATGGGAATAACAAACATTAGACACTTCCTCCCCCCGCCCCCCCTCGCTTTGTCATTTGGAGGGAGTCTGAGATTAATGTTTTCAGCGACCATGGGATTTCCTCATTCCCAGCAGGGTCCTACTCTGAAAGTGAATATGCAAAAATCCCAATCCAACAGAGCTGCTGGTGTCTACATCTAGAGGGATAATACTCAACTAGTCAGATATTCACACACTTCTGCCTTCTCTGTTTAAAAGCAGCCAGATGCTGCCATGGTCTTCATCAAGTTGAACTAAACAAACAAGAAATTAGTGGTGCTGGACTGGGATCTTTTGTTCCCTTCTCAGTCACTGTGGACAGGTGCTGTTAAGCCATCTAGCCAGAGTGATTGCCAACTTGCCAGCCTTCTGCCTGTCTTGCATTCATGCTTGGGAAGTTGTAAAATTGTCTATATACAGTTTATAATGGATCAGTTCGATAACCCAGTTCACTGCGTGGACACACAAAACATTGGCACAGCTGTTGAGGAGACAAATTGGTATGTGGCCAGGCTGGTTTTTCAGAGGGAGGAGGGATTTCTCCATAGGGCTATCATCTCTTCTCCCTCTGCCTGCTATTAAGTAATGACGTGAGCGTCAGGCCTCTGACATGGAGAAAATCTCACCTTCCTGTGCAACGTGATGCACTGTGGGGCAGGCGCAATCCAGAACATCAAGTACAGGCTCACCCTGGCTGGCAAGGAGGTTCCCCAGGTCCTGCTTGCAAGGGGGGGACCACCTCGTAGGAAGTAACTGGGGCAGTTATGGCTATCACCAGAAGTTCATGTGACTGTAGTCCTAAATGCTCTTGGTTACCATGCTGGTTTTGGCTGGGACAGAGTTAATTTTCTTCATAGTAGCTAGTATGGGGCTGTGTTTTGGATTTGTGCTGAAAACAGTGTTGATAACACAGGGATGTTTTTGTTACTAATGAGCAGTACTTACATAGAGCCAAAGCCTCTTCTGCTCCTCACCCCACCCCACCAGCAAGTAGGCTGGGGGGGCACAAGAAGCTGGGAGGGGACACAGCCGGGACAGCTGACCCCAACTGACCCAAGGGATATTCCAGACCATACGACGTCATGTTCAGCATATAAAGCTGGGGGAACAAGAAGGAAGGGGGGATGTTCGGATTGATGGCGTTTGTCTCTTCCCAAGTCACCGTTACGTGTGATGGATCCCTGCTTTCCTGGAGATGGCTGAACACCTGCCTGCCCACGGGAAGTGGGGAATGAATTCCTGGTTCTGCTTTGCTTGCATGTGCAGTTTTTGCTTTACCTATTAAACTGTCTTTGTCTCAGCCCATGAGTTTTCTCACTTTTGCCCTTCTGATTCTCTCCCCCACCCCACTGTGAGGGAGATGAGTGAGCGGCTGCATGGTGCTTGGTTGCTGGCTGGAGTTAAACCATTACAGTTACACAGGTGAAATAAATGGGGACAAGGTGTCCAAAAGTTTTTTGTGGATCCGTGTGTGCCTAGAAATGCAGCTTTTTCCCTATGCTGCAAGAAAACAGGAGGGGAAACAATCATGGTAGTGGTGGCATGAAGTGCTGTGGTGGTTGAACTTCCTTGTCTGGGATCTTCAGCTTGAACTGTTGAAAGAGAGAAGTTGGATTAGCCATTGGTTGGCTTCAGAGAGCTTCCTGATCTTATTTTTTTAATGAGCGAGAGGCTGTGATGATGGTTCCTCAGCCCACTCCTCTTGAAATGCTCCTCGGAGTTCTGCAGCCATGTCTGGGCTGGTGGTGGACAGAGCCATGGGGAGCCCCGTGGGATGTGGTGCCAAGGTCAGTGCTGCACACTGTAGGCAGTCCCTTTTACCCTCACGACGGGCTTCAGCAGGCACAGGTGTCTAAAATGCTTCTCCCCAGGCTTTTGAGACTGGTTTGTGTGTATGCAAAGCTGCTGACAGCGTCAAGCTGAGATCTGCTGGAAACTGGGATCTAGGAAACCTTATGCCAAGAGGAAAAATATCTTGAAGTGACTTTAATTTTTAGCACTCAGCTAAATAGCTTATATTCCCCCTCATGCCTCTGAGTCGGAAAAACCCCAGTCTTCCTTGGAAAGTGAAGCTAAAATGCAGGGCAGGGCTCCTGTTTGTGTTGTGGTGGAGGCATTCAGTCTGCTTCATTATTTAATATCAAGAGATGAAAATTGTTGGCTCCACCTCTGCGTGTTTATCTGCTCTGTGGCAGGTTGTATTTGCTCTTGTGGTCTGGGAAGGCTGACAAAGACATGGGGTCTGGAACAAGGCAGCTCTGGGGGCCCTGCCTGAGCCTGGTTGTGGCATGGGGATGGCTCCACGGGTGCCCAGATGGGTCAGAGCCAAGACCTGCAGGGCTGGGCTGGGTGGCATAGAGTTAAGCAGGGGAAAGCTCATATGTAAATATTTTCTTTTCCAAACCAGGAACTCTGCAAGAAGCGGGTCCCAGAGCACATAAAAACATCCAGCTCTTCCCAGCACCAGCCCTTGCAGCTCTGAGGCTGATTGGGGCCAGTAATGCCCACTTGTGCTTGTACTAACATTAAATATAAGCAGTATGGTTTTGTCAGCCTCATCCTTCAGGCTAGCCCTGTTTCTCAACAGCTCAGCAGCAAACTGTCCTTCTCCCTTCCCTCTTTTTTTTTTTTTTCTTACAATAAACTAAATAAAAATCCAGAGTTAACCACAGCTAAGTGACCACGAGAGGCTCAGAGTTCAATCCTAGAGCCCTGGTCCTTTTAAGCACTAGCCCTGCCGTGACTCTGTAGCAATCTTTTCTAGCTCTGCAGTTTTCCTGTTTTTCAAAATTGCCTTACCCATGTCCAGACTCAGGATCTCAGCCCTAGCCGGTGACAGGTGCCTGCACCCCAGTGGATCGGAAGAGGTGCATTTTTCCCCATATTAGTTCTCTCAGCAAACTTCTGTGGATCTGAAGAACCAGAAACAAATTTCCCTCTTCCACTACGTTTCCCAGGTTTCTATCTGGCTCAGAAGTATGAGCCTATTAACACGTGCTGACACAGATATGTGTCCAACATTTTGAGTCCATGAATGCAGTGGTGAACTACCAGCTTTCCCAACCCCCAAACTTAGATCCACGTGAACCTAATCTGAAGCATGGACAGATGACCTCTCTCTGCACTGAAGAATAAACCCTTTACACTTTCATATATGAATTCCTGTCTTATGTGCTGACATGGCTCAGCCATAAACTTAACTCATAAATGTTGACATGTGTATACAAGGGTCAGTTTGAAATCTGTGTTCATAATCCTGGAGAGATTAGCTACTTGTTCACACCGGTAACATGTCTACTTGCACATTGCTGGGAGGCAGAGCTGATTTTGGGGGTCTCTGCTCAGTGAGACCCAGTTCTAACAGGTTTTTTATGCCCTGCAGGTGCTGGGGTGTGAATTCAGCCTCTGTTTCTCCCAATCACCAGTGAAACAACCAGTATGAAACAATGACTCAAAGCTCATAGAGTTTCCACTGTGGTGTTGGGGAAAAACCCTTAGGGGATATTTTTTGTCTTGGTGTTGGAGTAGTTTCATATAAGTACAGAACCATAAGGATACCAGAAATTAATAAAGTTTTGCTCTGGCTCTTGTTTGGAGTTTGACTAATTTTACAGCAGGCTCCAATGAGATTGCATGCTGCTGTCTGGGAGGATTTTGAAGTTGAATAAAGTTGAGATGAGGCAGTAGACTGGTTGTGTGGGATGTGGAAGGCTTTCTTGTTTCCATGGACAAGTCAGGTGCTTCCTTTCTGCAGGAGGATGGTAGGTCTCCGTGCATGGTGAGGGACCACAGCCGTAGAGCTTATATGGAGGCTATTGAGCTAAGGCTCAAGTAACTGTAAAGCTAGGGAGCATTTCCACCAAGCTGAGCAATGAGTTGAGATGGCTTTTGGGACAGGCTCAGCTGGCTCAGAGGAGCAGCTGGTAGTGTGAGAATGTGATGAAAATAAACAAGATATTGTGTGGAGACTCGGCTAAGCAGTGGAAAGACAATTTGCCCCCAATTCACCGGCTGCATTTGTGACAGGTGAATAAAATAAAATACATTGAGAAAGAGCTTGAGGTCAGGTTTTTTTTTTCCTGGGATGGAGAGACTAAATCAGAAGCCTACACCTTTCATGGAAGGCAATCAAGCTCTTTTTCACCAAACATTTGGATGTCAACATGAGCAGCTTGAGCCTATGTAAGATTATAGACTTTTTCATGTGTCAGTCAAAATATCCTGTGGAGAAAAATGTCACATTCTTCCTCTGTGTTACTGGCACTCATGTTTTATAAAACACATAGCTTTTTATTTAAAATAGATCTGCTGATATAAAAACCGAACACATAATATCAGGAAGTTGGCTGGTCTCTAAAAGGGATGCCTGCTGAGAATGTAAAATTAATTTGCTGCATGTGAAAAATGCTAGCTGTGGGGACAGATGACAGAGAAGGTGTCTGAAAGAGAATAGCATGGATATGTTTCCTCTATCTTGCCAAGCAAAATAGTCCAATTTTGTTCACAAAGGGCTGTTTCTGGGGCTAAGTTGGTAACTTGACCTTTATTCCTTTCATACTTGTTTACTCCTTTCCTAGTCTCACTTTTCCAGCAAAACCCGCTTCTGCATATCTTACAGAAGGTCAGCAAATAGGCAGAGGGTCCTGGTCTTTGCCAATGACAGATGCCTTATTCATGTGGTGAATAATATTGTTGTTCTCTATAATATGCTCAGGGTCTTTAGGTAACACATTGGTCCAGATTTCCCCCCATGGCAGAACTCTGCTGTTAAGACTGCATTTGTAGATCCAGCTTAACAGAAACAAAAAAATGGATGTTCTTGGGGTGAATTACTTGTTCCCCTGATTAAATAAACTAAAGCATCAACATTTTTCCACACGCATAGGAAAATTCCATTAGATGTCCTAAACATACCAGGCCCAAGAGCGCAGCAGAAACAGAACTGGCCACTTCTCTCAGCTGCTGACTGTGACCACCATAACATCTTCCTCGCTTCTCTGCCACCCAACTGCGCTGGCATCAGAGGAGGAACTGTATTACTAACAGCAGACCCACGGGTGCAAGCTTGCTTTCAGGACATGGTTTGACTGTTGGCTATGTGATGCCAGGTGTAAGAAGATAAAGCCATGACTTGTATCTCTGTGGTGCTCAGCTAAATTTCACTTGTGGGTTAAAGCAAGCCATGATTCTCCTGGTTTGCACTCAATTTGCACTTAGAAAATGCGGAGAGAGATGGGTGCTTAACTGCCAATTTAAGACAAGACTGAGTATGGGGAAGTGCATCTGTATTTTTGTTTTCAGAAGATTTGAGGTGCATGCTTCCACCTAGCTCCATGATTAACACCTGTGGGGTCTAGCCTGGAGGAGAGGAACCAGAAGATCCAAACTGTAGTTTCAGGGTCTTTAAGGCTTCTTGCTTGAACTGAACATTGCTTCAAATTGATTGTTAAATCAGGGAGCGTGGGTGTAGCTCATTCCATTATAATCCCCACAAATTGCTTTGTAATCGAAAGCTTTTGTTCCAGTGTCAAGTGGTTAAGCACCAAGTAAGAAGATCTATTTTACAAGACCAGACAAGATCTGACAGACAGCGGAAACTTAACTTTCAACAAATATAACAATCAACATGAGAGAACCAAAAGGTCCTCATTAAGCACTGCTGTTTTTAATTAATTGGTCCTTCAGATTTACTTCTTTAAAGCTGCTAACAGCCTTAAGCCTTTCCTAGATTAATTACAAAAGACGAGCAAATCACAATAATTAGTTTAGCCTCAGGCTCTTGCTAGGCCTCTGACCTATGTGTGTAGGTTTGCTCCATGCAGCGTAGACAAGGGGAAGCAATTTGCCTTCTTGTCTTGTTTCTGAATCAGAATTTCTGGCAGGAAGTGGTTTTTTATTTTCTTCAGTTGTTGAAAAGTGTAATTTTCCTTCCCCTAATATATTCTTGTCACTTAGTTTAAAATGATCCCTCTGCTGTAACGACTCCCACTTGGGCTGGAAACCCTCCTTCACCAACAACAGCTCAGTCAGTGATGATGACTTTCAAGGCTTGTAATTCTTGGCTTATGGGGCCTACAGACTCAGGGAAGTATCATTAAAAATGAATCATGCTGCTCCCCTGGGGATGTGCTTGCTTCCCGGGATGCACATTAATGTGAATCCACCACCTCTCCCTTGCTGCAGAGGGCCGGTAAGTCAACAGTGCGATGTAAGAATGAATTTCAAAGAGGAACATCATATATGTACCTATATATAAAGAGAGGGAGACTTTCTGTGTGTGCCTGTAAGAGGCAGACCCATCATTGCACCGAGAAGCTGGTGCTCTTTAGGTCTTTTCCTGTCTGATCTGTGCTTTCGTCTGTAACTTGATGCAGACTTTGGAGGCCATCTCTATTCCTTTCATTCATGAGAAAAATCCTCCCATTTCAACAGTTGTCCCCTTGGTTTCAATGGGTCTGTTGACAGTGTAATGGCGAAGCATGCTTCTCTTTGCCTGGAGACTGTGTGCCTCAGTTTCCCTACCTGTAAAATGGGCACAATACCATCCCTTGGAGATTAGCTACATGTCTTGACTTACTCATTCTGTAAATTGCTTTGAGATCCTAGGCTGATGGGAAGATAAGGGAAAATTATTGCTGTTCATGCTCTTGATTAGATAATCATCTGCTTAATTTCCTGTGAGTTCAATGAGAGTTATCAAGGAACCTAAGAATTATGCTAAACTGTGGTTTAAGAAGTGACATCATCACTGTGCTGTACTGCCTGACAAAATCGAGTGTAACCATGGCTAACCGCTAAAAAATGTTGTTCTAACATACCTGCTGTGCCCCCTCATGGGGCTCTTCCCAGGGTAAAGCTAAGCGAGAGGTCCCGGGGCGAGGGCACAGGGGGCTGCTGCCTGCTCCCTCTACCCTGCAAACAAGAGGCTCCCATCACTCCAAAACTTTTTAGCCCAGAAACAGGGTGCGGTCCTGCTGCCAAGAGAGGAGAATCCATTGCAAAGGTACTTTCTAAGCACAGTAGTGCTGTCTTAGCACAGTATACTGCTGTATATTTTCCTCCTGAAAACAAAAGGATGTTGAATTCTTCATTGGAGCTTTTGGGTTCCCTCTTCCTGCCTACCCGCCCTCTGGCTCACTGCTGCTGGGTGCAGGTTTAAAAGGTGTATTTGTATTTATTTTTAATGCTTTTAAAATGCCTTCTTTCAGGCTGGAAAGGCCTGTGTGCTGAACTGCTGGGCATTGCGTTATTGCTATCTGGAAGTTGTAGAGTGGTATCACCTCACTGCTGTGCCCTAGCTAAGAAATCTATGCTATTTCTCGCTAAAAAATTCCCATCCAATCTGGCAAAAGTGGTAGAAACCAGTGATTTATTTTTTTTTTCACCTTAAATGGCGGGTAGCTACACTGGAAAAGGCTTTGCTCACCTCTAGGACTGTTGGTATCATTAATGTCACAGCAATCAGACAACCAGAGCTCGCTGCTTCCCACTCCCTCTGGGTCCGAGAGGAAAATCCTGGCCGACACAGCTAATCCACTTCCCTTTTATTGCTCAGACAAAAAGAAAAGGATCCTTATCTCTCTAAACTAGAAGTGTAATGGGAAGCAAACATGGGCCTTCCTCTTCCTTCTACTTATCATTTCTTTGTCCCTCTAAATTTGTCTCTGTCCCTGGACCTTAACCTCCCACTCCAAGGGCAGGACAGGGCAGGCTGATAAGCTGTCTCTGAAACCGCTGGTAGTGAAGCAATTATTCAGCAGCTGCAGCCCTTTGCAGCTGAGCAGAGATTACCATCTCTATCCCTGGGAAAACTGTCTTCATGCCTCCTTAATGTATCCTGGCCTGCAGACCTTATTTATGGCACCTTCTGGCTGAATTACCAAAGTGATGCAGCCCTGGGATCTTTACTGCTCTTTCTTTGGACTCTGTCCTCAAAACCAGGGTAGTTTGTTGTTTGTTTGTCTGGGTTTTTTTTCACCTGTCTACGACTGCTTATGCTTAATCCTGTTCATGGGATAGCAACACTCCCGCTCACTTCGGAGAGCTGGTCCTGTGTATCTGTTGTCCTTTGAGGATATGTGCAGCGTGACACAGGCAGACTAGTACTGCCAACAGCTGCTCTGCTATGTGTGTGCTAATATTGCCTTAGTTAGTAGCTCAGATTCATAACTAATTTGAATGCTTTTGGGGAAATAGTCTGCAATATTTCTATGGATTTTTAAAATGGTCTGCCTGTAGTTTCCAGGCACAAATTGTTGCAAAAAGTAGATTTTATGCTTCAGGGTTTGCGAACTTAGATAGCCCAGAAGTGTGGTCAGTCCCTGAGACCCAGAGTGCAGCCTCAAAGATTTGTATTCGCCCTCGATTCAGAGTTGAAGAAATCTATAAGAATCATGAAATTGTCACCCATTTTAAGCACTGAAGTCAGGGAAGATTTGACGTACAGTCCAGAAGTTAAAAGCAGAAATGAAGGTCATCTTTTGGGGTATTTTTTTCAGTATGTATTTACTGGTACTGTCCCAATAGCTGCCACCATGGACACGCTCAGACGAGAAATAAGAGAACTCACAATAGCTCTTTTCACTTCTTCTATGAACTGATGCTCAGTTATCCAGCATGTGAAATGGGAGCAGTAATACAGCAACCTGCTGCACTCTCCAGCTCTCCCTCCTGTGACTGCATGGCTTTAAGAAGCTCTTACCTCTCCACGCTTCATCACGTTTGTTTTATGCTGCAATTTTACTATCAAGCTGTTGTGGTGGGAAGGAGGCAATGAGAAGCGTGAGGAGGCTGCACGTGCAGAAAAAGACAAGACAAAAATCACTTCTCCAAAAATTTCTAGGCAAGAGTTTCCTCTGCTTGAGAAAAGAAAAGCCCTATAGGATTATCAAATATTTCAGCAGAGAGATTAAAAAACTAAATAAATTCAGCAGAGAGTCAAAAAGCCCCCCAAAACTATTAAAGCCAAAGCCCTCAATGGTAACAATGGCAACACTGCTGGCAAGATACAACTGCCACAGAGGAAAAATGTTTTTGCAATTTTTTTTTCCAAAAAAGCAGCAGTTGAAAGACTTCAAATCAGCAACTGAACTTCTGCTTTCGTTTACACCTGGCACAACCTAGACCTGTGCTGCTTTCGGTGCTGCTCCTCCGGACATGTGGGTGCATGGGGGCGTGGAGGGGCTTGTGCTGGGGCGGGAGGGATGGGAAGATCAGATCTTTTTTCTGAGTTATGGATTTAGCAACAAACGATAACGATTTCCCCTTTATATAAGCAACAGTAGGGGAAACAAAACAAAACCTTTGCCTCATTTCCTGTTGTGTTTTGAGGTTTCTTACCAACACTGAAAACCACAGTTCATTACGGGAAGTTTTAGTGGTCTGTATCTGTCAGTGTTTTAAATCAGTATTTGGCATCAGCAAATGAGACACTTTTCCCTTGAAGTAGGAGGGGAATTTCACTCTTTTATGTGTGTTTTGTTTGAGAAATTGTGTATTCACATTTCTTGTCAAGTTTCTCATTTATAAGCATTGTGAAAAGCTACACTAACAAAACCAAGAATGTTTTGAAGGGGTTTCCTTCAAGTTTGATGAATAACACTTCACCATTAACCTGCCCGCTTGCTGGGGGCTTGGGAGCGTGGCAGTCGCCGGTCTGTTGTCAGCTTGGTTTTATATCACAGCCGCTTTGTAGAGACATTAGTTTTCATCAGTGCACTTGTTCTGGAGAGAGTTATGAGCTTGAGATGCTGGTAAATTTTTGTGAAGTTAGTAGGCTTATGTTTTCTACCATCTAGGATGTTGGGATGGCATTGTGCGAGGTGCCGTACAAACCATACGGGTAACGGCGCTTCCTTAAAATGCATGGTAGACTGGAGGGGCTAGCAGGTAAATGACACACAACTTTGGGTGAGTGAAAATTTCTTCAGAATTAATGGGAAGTAGCAGTCAAGCAGAAGCTCCTACCTACCTTCAGTTTGCTGTCTGTGTGTGTGGTATTGCAGTGGTTCTGCCCATGCTTTGGAGAAGGCTGTGGTTAGGAGTGTATGGGCTGGAAGAAATGCCACCTCTCCCGGTGGGCTGGCAAGCCTGAACCGAGGCCCGTCTTTTTCACTACCTCATTTGTGACTCGGAAGAACCCTCTTAGTCTTTCCTCCCCAGCTGCCAGTCTTCAAAAGCAATAGGGCTGGTGGTATTAATCTGATTTTTGTGGGGTACCCAGAGATGCTCAGATGAGAATAAGCACCAGAAAGGCAGCGATGCCACAGGGTTCCCTGAACAGCTGTGTCCCTCATTGGCCATGTCTTCTTCTCTTGGCAGCCAGACTTTGAGCAAAGCCAAGCCTCAGGCTGCTACGAGAGGTTTGCACTGTGAGGAAACCTGTTTGTGTGGTATTATCGATAAGAACTGGCCTGCTCCCAACTTATTGCACACAGGCTAGCAAAAGTTGACTAGCAGCACCAGTTTGGACTGACTCTGCTGGATCTGGGAGGACCCACATCCTTCTGGTGGGTTGTTGGCCACGCCAGCAGAGGACTGCTGGAAAGACTGTCCCTTTTTGTTAACTTGTGTGTGGGCCACGCAGATGTGGAGGTTTCCGTTTGTTACTTGCTTGGATTTCCTACCTTACGGGGTTTCTCAGCTCAGTCAGCCGAATCCAGCTGTGGGGTGGACAGCTGCATGGCCGGCACATCTCCAGCGTGTGTGGAGGAACATATGTCCTTCATCTCCTGGCTTGCTGCAGCTCCTGGTGTTACCTTCACGTGTCTGGTGCCTCTGAAGGGATCTTGGCTCCTACATGCAGGGGAATGAGATAAGGATGGGTTTTGAGGAAGAGCAAGTGGAAATCTGTTAACAGGCGGGTGAGGTCCTGCTCTGGCTGTTTGCAGAAGCAGCTGTCATGGCTTGGGCAGCCCCATCCTTGGATTTCATAACACGGTGTTACTGCTGGGGAGTTCAGGTGAGGAAATAGGAGCAGAGGAAAGCAGAGAAGGCAGAGCATCTCTCTGAGCCTGACAGCTTCAACACCTCTCCTCTCATGCTCACAGACACTTCTGTTTTTCCAAAATCCTTCTACTGAAGTAGGAGTTGTTAGTCTTGATAGAAATCACAGAAATAGTTGGTGGCAGCCCTACTTAATGCCACTTGATCCAACGGACTGGTGCCCGCTTTAAAAAGGAAAATAGATGAATTCATTCTATCTTTATTTTTTGCATAGGGACAGCAGGGCTAAGCCAACAAGTACAAATCAGATCTCTCCTCCAGCCTGAGGTGAACAGAAATGTGGGTGATGTTGTAATACAAGATGAGTAAACTCATGTTTTGGAGAAAAAAAACACTCCACTCTTCATTACATCTGCATTTAGCATTTAAGTGTGTAAGCAGAAGTGGTTATTATGGCAGCCTAAGCCTGCCTGGCCCTCTTTATTTCCAGACAATAAATTCTAATTTGCCTGCCACAAAGGGAGGTATAGGAATTTCCCGGAGTTGCAACTCGTTTTCTCGCAGGAATAAGGAGCACACTGCTAACGATGCTTGCTTCACCACCAAAACTGGCAGCTGCGATGCTCAGCACCTCTGATGGCTCTTCGCATGGCCAGTACTCCAGCCATCAATATGCAATTGGCAGTTCTTCACAACTACACCATCTCGCTTCTCACCTCAAGGAGAGTGTCAGAAAAAACTGTCTCTGGGTCAAAGCCTCCAGAAATAGAGAGCTGGGTGTTGGTTAGAGGTGATGGAAGTGAGTGTTATCTCCCCATCTCTTTGGAGAAGGAGGTGGAGCGGGCTACGGAGCGAGATGGCTTCGCCGCTGTCCCTGCCTCTCTATGGAGACTGCACGAGCCCCCGAGGAATGTGCTCCAGCACTGCAGGCCTGGGCTGTGGGTTAAGTGTTTTAAAATAAGGGAGGCATAAAACAAACGGGCTGAGTGTTTCCATGTGCCACCGAGACCCGTTTAATTCAGTAGCGTAGAGAGGACTGCACTTTGGCACCCTCCCCGCCTCCACCAGCCGCTTGCAGAAGGGATTAGCAGGGGATTTGATTAATAAGCATGGTGATTTTCTTTCCCTTTTTTCCTTTTTGTTTTTTTCCTTTAGCACAACATGTCCTACCTGGGCATTGCCCTATGTGGCGTTCAGGCTAGTACCCCCTTACCTTGGCAGAGGGAAAGCCACACTGCGCCCTTTGTAACTGTGGCATGTAAAGGTGTGAATACATGGTGCAACAATCCTATTTCACCTCCTAACGTGGATGTGGCCAGTATATATATATATATCTGAGGAAGACAACAGGTGTTAGGAAGGAGGAGGGAAAGGTCACACTTTCAACCTTGTGCTGCCCATGATACTTTTCTTTGATCCTTTTGTTTTAAAAGGGAATAATGCAAAATCATTAAGTCTAATGTCCCTTGAAGATGCAATGGGCTAACGAGCCCTGCAAGTTTTTCAGTTGAAACTTGTAACGTCCTTGGGTTTTGTGCCAGATAACATGTTGCTATGCCACATGCTGCCAAGGAATCCGAGTACTCTGAGTGCAGGGACACTAAAGATGCCACACAGAAGGCTCTGCATGCTTGCTGTGTTTTTCCATAGCAACAAATACGCTTGATTACAGCACATTCATATGCTCTATATAATGAGTATCCCATAGGAAATTTATCACAGTGCATCCTGCATCATAATTAGAAATCAGACCCGGGCAACTGAAATGAATTCCCCGGGCGTAGGATGTCGGACGCGTTCTGCGCGCAGAGGGTGGTGGGAGCAGGATTGGGGAGGGCAAATGGGCAGCTCCATGGAGCACCCTGGCCCAATGGTTGTTGCTGAACTTCACAGCTAATTCTGAAATAGTTGTGCTGTCCCTCCTGGCAGTGTCTGTGTGTGCGTATGAGTGAGGAGAGGTGGTTTTGAGGTTTTTCTTTTCTCTTCTTTAAAAAAAAATAGTTTTTTTTCTAGCCTAACTTCACTTCTGCTCCCCTCTGGCGGGGAGAAATTGAAACCAGCAGCATTTAGACTTCAGTTTCATAGGCAAAGCATGTTCTCCTGGGGGGGTTTTGCTGTGGCTTGGTCCAATTGTTACTGATGTATCACTTACGATATTCTTAACTACTTCAGACAAATTCAGCAGCGCTCTAATGAAAAACTAAAATACGCAGGCATACTTTCAACCAGGCAAATTTAATAAAGAATTTTATTCACCTGACAAATCTAATCAATTTTCACCAAATAAGCCTCAAGGCTAGGAGTTCACTGCATGTGCAATGTATACATCTTTCCAGGTTCAAAAGACTTGGGTTTTGTGGCTAGTGCCGAATTCAAAATGAAATGTTACCAGCAGGTCAAAAGCTGTTTTCTAGCACAGCAGTTGTGTTAGGTATTCATTTGGTTCAGTTAGTGATGATAGCTATTAAGGTATCTACTTATATTTGCCATCAGTGCTGCGTTAACATTTTTTTTTTCTTATATGATGAGATCTGTTCAGATTCAGATAATGAAATTATCTTTCTTCTCCATTAACCTGTGTCACTTCAATATATGAACAAATGCTGCCCTTGACTATAGCCTGATCTCAGTCCACAGGTTTTCACTATACCTCCTTCACTATACCTTCACTATACTATAGGGACAGAATTTGGTCCCTATCAGTAAGTAGAACCTCAAAGGGGACGCAAAAATATATGCAATATCTATGCCATACATATATAGACTGTTTATTATGTCTTTCTAGTTAAATCAACTGGCTTGGTACTAAGAGGTAATTTTTTGAGGCCTTGGTGAGCTCCGAGTAAGAAACGGGTTGGGAATCGTGCAGAGGAGAGATTTTCCACACTGAGATTTATCATGTTACGTCACCTGCTATTGCAGGGCAATGTGGGAGTGAATCAGGTGCCCAAACGTAGGTGTCTTGTGACATTTTAGATGCCCTAGAGCATTTGAGACACGGCCATACAGTAGACATCTAAGGACACAGGAGACCCATGCCCACTTGGAGCAGGCACAGTTGGATATCAAATTGGCAATAGATGCTCGTCAGTACTCGAACTGTTCCCCTGTATATAGAAATAACTATATTTATTCAATAAATGGGCTAATTTAATTTCCCAGAGATTGAGCTGACTTTAGGCATAGTAACTTGTATTTCAGTGAAATTATTTAGGATGGGCTCACAAAAGTTCACAAGGCTTCTAATTCTTCCTTTCTGTACTAACAAAACCAAGGCAAACTGCGTGCTGCCAAATTGAACTGCATTGTGCTCATGTAATGACTCTAAGTGATGCTGTTATAGTGCTGTGGAAGTATAATGTTTCAGACCATTACTATCGAACAATGTACTGCATGTGTGTGTGGATGTGTGAAGCAATTGCTGAGACTTGCTTCATCTCTATTTTTTTTTTTATCTCCCCCCTCCTGCCCTGGACACAAACCAGATTTGGATTTGGGGCATGACAGGGCGCCTGCACCTACCCTTTGAAATGACATAAAGATTGCTGTGGCTGCTTTATTATTTCATGGGTGCTTGAGTGCGCTGTCATTAGTGAGCCTGGAGGATTCAAGGCTGGAAATCGGGGAGGAAAGCTTGGCTCTATCATGGCTCTCTTTGCTGTTATCATCTCAGGAATGATTGATTCACACGGCTGTGTAAGGCAAAAGAAGGCAATGCCAGGTTTCTGGGACTGACGTTGCGAATGCTCTGGTAAATGAATAATGTTTCCTTTGCTATCAATGGGGTCTTTTAACTTGGACTCACTTTGCTGATAAACCAGTCCTATCACAACAAGCACAGCACTTCATTCCCATAGTCTCCACTTCGGAACAAGCAAAACTGAAGCAAGCCTCTTTTTTCCTTTCCAGGTCTGAATGTCAACATTTGTGGCAGTCCCACAGCTCTGCAGCATTAATGAAATCATTGGATGATGCTTTATGAATTCAAGTGGCCAAAACACTCTGTCGTAACCTTCAGATTAAGTGCTGCTCATCAAACCCGGGAGGTAAGACAGCTGGGCAAACAGCCTGGCAGCCAGCCCAAATGCCCAGAGGGCTCTTGCTGGGCACCAAACGCCATTTGTGCTCTATGTCCAAACGCTCCGGTTGCAAAGGGTCCTGTTTTGCAGCACCTGCCCCTGAGGAAGCGTTATTCAGTGTTATTCAGGAGGGGATGCTACAGCAGTTCCCATACCGTTAATTCTTGCTGTTTACCCCCTTTCTCCCCAAAGCGGCCGGGTCAGGTAGAAGTGAGTTTTCATCAGGAAGAGACATTGCAGAAAGCGTTAATGTCTTGTTCGGCACAGGGTGGAATTTTCGTGCTTCTCCCTGCTTACGGATTCTTGGGGCAAGGGACAGGTTAGTAAATGGCTGTCATGTGGAGGGGAAGAGTAATTTTCACCCTCAGGTTTCCCGCTACGTGGGGCCAGCAGGCTCCCTGCTGCTTGACACCGAATCTTGCTGTGATTTATTGTAACTAAGAGTACGCAGCTCTAAAAGTTCCTCTCTCCACAGTCCTAAGAGGCTGCAAGTGAGTCTTATTAATTTTCAGCAGATTTTCTTGATTATGGACAATGAAAAGTCCGTTCCTGGTGGTTGGCACCCTTCCTGCCAAAGATCTGGGCAGCAGCGACTGGGACGCGTCCCCAGGGGCTTTTCCAGGTTTGTGCTGCAACGTGATCTGCTGCTGAACTTGGTGACTGAGGGATTATCGTCCTAAGCGCTCCCCGGGTTAGGTTTTCCTTTGGGAGCCAGGTGTTCTTCTTAATAAAGCATGGCTAAGGCAGGGTGTTAAAGTGGCATCCTGTGTTGGTTTAGGGTGACTGGATTGACAGACCGTATCCTCCAGCGCTTAGTGCAATGCTTATCAGGGCAGCAGGGCAGGTTTTAAAACCATCTACACATGAAACAAGTTTGGTGCAACAAGAATAGATCAGAGCAGGAAAAGAGAAATGAGTAAGGAGGAGGGGATGGGAAATAGACTGATGTGTCTTTGGAAGGAGGAAAAGGAATGTGTAAAACAGACATAGGAACAGTAGATCAAAGTAGCCCAGCAGGAAGAGGAGAAAGAGCAAACTAGTTATTGCACGAACAAAAATATCATCGTGGATGAGACATGAAGGGAATGACAGGGGGAAAGGAACAGAGACTGAGAGTAAAAAGAAACATTTTTCCTCTTAGAAAAGAACAGAAGAAGAGTAATAAAGGATAGGAGTGGGAGGTGAAAGGGAATTAGATGAAGAGGAGGAAGGCTGGAAATAAAGACATACTAAAATGGTGTCTGTATGACCCCAGGGGAAGAGCAGCAGCTTGGAGATGTATCTTGAAATTCACTTTGGGTAGCATTTCATGAGGCTCAGCTCAGGCAGGAGCTTTTTTCTTTTCGGGAAGAACAACCTGTGTCTGCATTAATGTCGGGGTGGTGTTGATGCAGTTGGGGGCTGCAGAAGCAAGTGTGTGGCTGGAGCCCTGGAAGAGCGAACTGGGTCTTGTTTAAGGTAAAGAAAAAGAGTCCAGGGAAGCACGACCAAGCTGCTGTGGTTCAGTGAACCAGGCAGTGTGTGATGACATTTCCCTTAATCCTTGCCTTCTGATTAGTTTGCTCCAAGGGAAGCCGAAACTCCGGCAGCTCATGGTGGAGCAGTGGCTGGCTGCACAGCACCCTGCGGGATGCACCTGGGCTGCCCGGCTGCCTGCCCTTTTGGACACAGGGTCATGGGAATGGGAGCAGTTCAGAGGTTGAAAATAATCCTTGAAAATACCTTGAAGAGAAAGTAAATTAACCTACCTTTGCATTCCCCTGCCTGCATGTACTTGGACAGTTTTGATGCAGTAGCCCTCAGGCTCCTGCTCACATAGGTGACAGGCAATCCAAATATTCCTTCAAGAGGGGACAGAAATAAATCAGTAGGGAGAAGGAGAAGGAAAAAGGATGAGGTCGGGAAGGCAGGCAAGCAGGGAGACAGATGAGTCCTGCAGCAATAGGGCAGGGTAGAGGAGCACGCACAAGAAGATGGAAGCAAGTTTGCACGGCGGCTTTCCCTTCAACGGAGGTGTTTGGTCCTGTTTGGTGGCCTGTTGAAGGCTCGGTGCATGTTTGCGTAAAGCCCTTTCAACTCCCTCTTCATTGTGGCCCCTCCAGGTCCTTTGGTTTGTTGGAGAACCTTTGGGGAGCGGGAAGCGGCGTGCGGCTGCCTGGCGGCCAGATCCTGGCTCTACGCTCCGGACCGGCGCAAGGGGCTCAGGGACTGCAGCAGCTCTGCCCTCGCAATGTGCTTCGGTTACCCCAACGCGTTTCAGATCCAGCCACCCACTGCCCTCCTCCGCTCGCCGATCAGGACAGCGAGAGGTGTAGGCAGCATCCTACCAGCTTTCACTGAGCAAACAGCACTCAGGCCAAGAACACTGCTGCTGAAGCTTATTAAAAAGACAATCTCCCAGCATCTGCTTTCCATCTTACACCTGTTTTTCACACCCTGGCTTCATTTTTTAAGTTTGCCTGCTTGTGAGCTTTGGGAAACAGCAAAAAAAAGTATGGCACTCTACTTGTACTGATGTTTTGGTCAGAAATCCCTAAGTGTGTGAGGAAGAAAAACAAAAGACTTTGGGGAGGCTGTTGCCAAGTATGAATACATCACTCCAACTTCAAACCATGTCTGCCACTACACTGCCTGGAGCTGCAGCAACTAGAAAGTTGTGTGATTTATGTTCATGTTGTGGCCTTCTTGTATTTAGCAGGGTTTGAGCTGAGGCAGGCAACTCAACTGAAAAGCAGATTTCATCTGCGGCCAGGACTTGATGTGGGTAACCAGTACCGGCTCAGTACAAGCAAAAACTCACCTGGACTGCGTAGTAAGGATAAGCCTGATGAACCTTCGCTGAGGCTTTCATACATACTCAATTCTAGTGGGCTCCTGCCTGACTTTCCCTGCATCTGGCTGCCTGCTCAGGGTGTCCAAAGCCTGCCCTTTTGGGCAGCTGGAGATGCTCTTCATGCTGCCCATCTCTCGTGGGCTGATGGGGTAGATGTGTCCCTCATTCATTATCCTTGGTGCCCATTGCTTGGTGGACCAGCTTGCTTCCTCCCCAGTTGTAACCAGCATTGTTAGGTTTTTGGTTTATAATCTTCATTTGAAGCTCTAATGGATATCCACACAGATAACATGCTAATTCATTAGTTCGGCTCAACTGGGCTGCAGGATGAAAAATTATTGCGGAAGAGTTTTAATAAAATTCAAAGGGATTTTATAGGTCTCAAGCCACTTTTAAAATGCAAAAGAAAGCCAAGAGTATTACTTTGTTAACCCACATAATTCTATCCTGCCTAATGAGGTCTGGAGCTAATCTTCAGCGCTCTGCCCTGGGATCAGAATTATTGGAGCAGGTAAACACCGCTAAGTACCGCACTGCATCTCTGAGTTTTGGTTGCATTGTCACTGTGACTTTCTGTTCCTTCCCTTTTATGAACTTTTCATAAAGCTCAGAATAGAGATGATTATGTAAAAACAAAGAGCTGGCTTCCTGTAGCGACTCGCATGCAATAGCCTCCTTTTCCTCTCTGCTGCTAGGGTTTAGGCAGTCAAGGAAAATACAGTGTGTTGGCCTGGGGGAATGCACAGGTCTTTATTTTCAGATTGCTTCTCTAAAGGGATGTAGAGAGATCAGCCCATGAGGGCACACTACTTAGCTGTGAAACTCATGCTGCAAGCTCACTTTAGGCAATATATTTCTTTTTCATGGCAACTTCACATTTCTTACTCATTTCTGCAGAGATATTTTGTGGGTTTTGGGAGGGAGAGGAGGGGTATATAAATAAGGAGAGAAATGTCCTGCTTAATCCTGTTCAGGAGAGACCAAAATCTTCTAACATAAATGTGGAAGGAATGTTTATTCTCCCCTACTGTTTTTTTTTTTGGGGGGGGGGGGGGTGGGGTGTGTTTGCTGGTAGAGAAAATCAATGCAGTTTGACAGAGTTAGTGTCAAAAAGGGCAGCAAATACAGACTAAGACTACCAATTACTATAAACTGGTAACCCTACTTGATTCAGTGGAGTTACTCATCTATACCATCTCAAAACCTGCTTCCCATTTGAGAAGCTGTAATAAACTTTGTCCCTGTCAGTAGTATTTCAGCTCAGACCTTGCCACTAAACCCAAACAAAGCATTAAAAAAGTCAGTCTTGTTAACAGTTCCTCTAGCTGCTCATGCAGTTCCCCCTGCCTGTATAGGTTGTGATGAAGCTTATTTTGGGCTGAGTTAAAAACAAGACAATCAAACCCCAGTTCTTAGAATGTCTTGGAGAAGCTTATCTAGGTTTCCAGAAAATTACACCGTTTCACAGTAGGCTCCACTTTGCTGGTTTCACAATGTGTACAACCACCACATCCAACAAGAAAGCAAAACTAGGTGAGTGGAGTTCATTATTACGCTTACTAGTTTAATACAGCAGCATGTGTCCTGTGTTCAGGGCAAGTTTTGTTAAGATTTTTAAGAACTATGACATTACTATTTTTTTCCTGTGTAAGTAGTGCTTGTCAGAGTAATCAGCAAAGCACAGTCGCATAAGTGGTTTGGATGCTGGAGACAGTTTTGTTGAACCAAGTGACCTAGCAGTTCACTTTGTTCCCATTACTCAGTGATTATAGTGTGACCTGGGGAATATTAGCCACAGCCAAAGCAGAGGAGGTTAAGGTGACCGCTTACCAGGAAAATGTAGCTTTCAGGGTATAATCTGTTTACAAGCATTTAATTGCAGTAAATGAGCCAGGCAGAAGGTGAGGAAGATCTGAAACACAGAGGAATAATAAATTGACTCATGTTTATTTAAGCATTTATATCTTCTGAAGCTGGGCTTAGCCTGAGGGTGCATGGGGATTAAGACATGTTTGCAAAGCCCTTTGTCTGCTTCTGCATCCTACTTTTTCCCCTATAATGCCAAATCCTCTATCCCCTTCCAGTGGGGGTCTATGCACTTCTACATAATTTTCTTTGCTTAGAATATTCTTTCCTGTGATCTGCACTCTTCAGTCCTGTACACCTCAGTCCCTCTCCCAACCTATTCCTTGTGTCTCAGTAAGTGCTGCTCTTCCAAGCTGGTTTATCTTCTCCCACCTTCCTTTAATTTGAGTGTAGAATTTCTACCTCAGTGCCTGAATGTGTAAACTGGGTTGTATAGCTTCAGGTCAGCTGAAACCTGTACTTCCCAGAAGGATTCAATTAATTAAATAAATGCCACCCCTAAATTAATTTTGAGATAAGTTCTAAAATGCTTGACACAAATGGATTATTTTCTTGAGTTTTCCTATTGATGAATCCACTTTTAACATTAAACTAAAATCTAAATTAGTTTTTTTTCTTATGAAATGTCAATGTTTTCATTTTGAAAAATGTTGAAACAACATGTTCTGACATTTTGGAAAATCCATCTCCTCCCATACTAATTTCCCTTCCAAAAACCTATCATTGATTTGCTATTCATAAAAATAACTCATCAGCAGTTTTGGGCCTGTTTCTTACAACCTGATGTAGTAGAGCTGTTCATCTCCTCCTTTTGGTTAGGCTGCTCATGGGATTACAAACGCACTTGCATTTTTGGATTGCCCCTTGAATTGAAGACTGGGCTGGGTACAGTAGGACATACTAAATGGGAGAAGTGGCCCCATGGCATGGTAGCTCATGTCTTGCATGGGGATTGCTGTGATTGGGGTGACTTTTGCACCATTGTGTTGTCTTCACTGTAGTTACTTTTGGATAATTGTGTAAGAGCTTCACCTGCACTTGACTGATGGGCACCAACAAGCCTTGATGGGCCCCACCTGAGGCTCCAGGAGCCCATTTCAGCTCAGCTTGGGGCCATCCTCCTGCCCTAGTGATGCTGTAGGGTGTCTCCAGCTCTGCCACGGCCTTGCCTGGCTGTGGGCCCTGCTGAGACAGGCACCACCCGTGGGCTGATGGTCTCTCAGCCTTGATTCATCCCCATAGAGGTGTCTGATGCCCAGGGCTGGGGCTGCCCTGCCTCTGCCCTGCCTCTTACCGCTTGGGGCAAGAGCTTTGGTTTCCCTGCGCATTGACTTGGTGCTTGAGTCCCAGAAGATGCTCCTGACCCAATAACTGAAGACCCACGAAAATGCTTTACCTGTCAGGTAAGGAAATACTGTTATCCTTGTTTTACGGCTGCAGAGAGGAAGCATGTTTTTCTAGCTCTTGCTCATTTTTAGCAGTTGCCTTCATTTTTATGACTTCTTATGCTTCTCACGTTCTGGTTATAGCCAAGAAGTATGCTTTCACCGTGATCCTCACATATCCCCCAGCTGAACAGCCCAGCATGGGTCGTGCTGCGCCATCCTGCCCGCCCCCCCTTCATTGCACGCTTCCCACGTGGGCTCCTGCCAGGTCCCTGCCTGCTGGGCTCGGAGGTTGCCTGCACCGCGTCCCTCGCTGCGCTGCTCAGGCACGCAGGACACGATGCAACCGGCTTGTTTTACATCACGCTACAAGAAGGACATTTGCTGCCCAGCAAATCCCAGTAACATCTCCGAGGCTGCGACGGCATGTTGTGGGCTTCTCGTTTCAGCCCCGAGTCCCCTTTTCTCCCCATTTTGCGAGACAAAAGGAGAGCGAGCGGCAAAAGCTGTCAAGTGTGTTATGATTTGATCAGCCCTATTTATGATCTCATGATTCAAGTGTCTGGCTTGGAGAATGGCAGCGTTCATGGGCTTGTTTTGTTAACAAGCTCTTGCAGGATGGCTGCTGGAGGTGGTTGCACCGGCGAGGCGAAAGCCTTGCGATAGCGGCGGCAGTGGCTGTTGAGGGAGCTGAGCAAGGTGACCCGCGAGGTGTCTCGTTCCCGTGATTTATCCGAGACCTGGGTAGACTTTCTCCCTTGACATTGTCTCCTGCAGTTTATGCCGTCTCTGCAGTCGGAGATGAAGCTGGGAGGAACGCACGCTCCTGAGGAGATTTCCTAATTTTCCCTGGTGCAGAGCTGACCCTTGTTGGCATGCGCGAGTCTAATGGGCTGCAGCGTGTGGGTGGTCCGCACGTGGGGTGCGTTAAGCAAATTGCCAGACCCCAGCATGCCATTAGTCGTGGCTCCCATAAAAGATGCATCGCACATATGGCCGGTGCGTGCGTGTCCTGTTTGTATTCATTTATCGATCAGACTTGAGGGGCAGGCACGATAATTAACCGTCACAAACCCCTGAGACCCAGGTCTATCGGATAAGACTTGTTTATATGTGCCCTACAAGCGGCCGTGCCGGTCAGGCAGAGCCGGGAGTATCGCTATCTGGGGATACAAAAGGTCGATCGTTACGGTCCGTTCCTGATGTCTGGCGTCCGGAGCATTTACCATGTCTGTCTCAAGCCGGGGACTGTTCCAATGTCTTGAGTTAACCCAGGGTTTAGTTCAGTTCTTATTAAAACTCACGAAAAGATTCCCATAGGTTTCTGTTGCAACTGGACTTCCTCGTTTGCCTTTCACTTTCTGAAGAACAGATTAATCGCATGGGATTTGCAGCGGAAAACTAAGCTGTGCCAAAAAATGTAGACAGCTTTGCAAGAGCAGACATTTCAAATTGCTGGGCTGCAAAAGACTTGGAGCAACTTGTAAAGCCATCTGAAATGGAAATATTTTTCCTCATTTTGAACAGTAATTTTTTTTTTTTCAAGTTAATCTGCAAATGAAAAAAACCTCCTGGTGTTAAAAAGGGGTGTTACTTGGCTTGGGCTGTGATTTCCGTGGGTTTAAGATGATCCAAGTGGAGGCTCCCGGCGAAGGGAAATTCTGTGCCCCATTAGGGTCTGGCTCTTGTGCTGCTCCTTTGGTGTCTACTGTGCTCAGGTGGGACACTGACAGCCAGCCTCTGTGGGATGGTTTCCTTCTGGGGACGGAGGTGGGGGAAAGACCTTTCTGGGACAAAGTAACTTAGACCTGTTAGTGTAGTTCAGCATGCTTGCCACATGAAAAGGCACTGCTTATAAAGGGAATTAGCTGAGAGGCAGCGAAGCAGTGAATTTTAGACCACTTTGGATGTTCCCTTCTTCACCTGCTGTGGTGGAGCAGATGCTCCTGCAAAAGCCCTTGGGCCAGGCAGCCACCCAAGTGTGCCCACACTGCTGGGCTGTCCGTGGGAGAAGTGACCCAAGCTTGTTCGGCTGCTGGCTTCTGGGTTTTAAAGTCCTGACATAAGGTCTGCAGCGTCAAAGAGTAGGGCAGAGAAGGGAAGTGAAACAAGAAAAAAGAAGCTGAGAGAGTATTTTAAAGAAATGGGTGGTGCTCTCATGCTGCAAGAGGCCATGACCAGACTCAAGGCAGTGCCCTGCTCTGATTTCCCTGATCCCAGGACGTGACTTCTTTCAGTTCCTTCTAGGCTCTCAAGAATAGGGAAGACCAAATAAGAGCTGCAATGGGCCTCGTAGTCACCTTCAGGAACAAGTGCCTGGCCCCAAGGTGGTAAGGTGCCCTGTTGTATGTACCTGTCCTTCTCCCCAGGAAGCAGAAACTTTTCAAATTCAAAGAAAGGTAATCTGAACAGCAAAAGGCCCGGAGAAGACTATATGTCAAAGCCAGGCAATAATTTCCCATCGTCTTACAGGGCGTGTGGGTGTTAGTGTCGGAGTTAGTTTCTTAGACTGCAGTGGAGGTCATATGAATTTTAACGTGATTCATCTGGTGGTTGGGTTTTTTTTTAATTCTAGTGGTGAGCAAAGCCCCACAGGAGTATGTAGGCAAACTCAGGCTGTGCTGCTGGGCAGAGTGTGATTGTGACTTGATCTCCCTATTTGTAACATAAAGGATATCGTCCCTCACTGAAGGCTGTGAAAGAAAGCAGTGTAAGAACTGGACATTTTGTTATTTCTGAGTGTGTCTGAGAAAGGGAAGCAGCATTTGGTCCCTCTGTTGCAAAGCCTTTTGGGTGAAGTCTTTGGGGGTAGAGCTGAACCCTACAATACCTACCTAAAAAAGGTAGGAGCATATTTTATATCTGCACATATCCCTGCAGAGAAGTAGCAGGAGTAGCCCCGGGAACAAGGATATGACTTAGGGGTGTCATCTCCCTAAGCAGACGTCCAGCTTGCCTTAAACTCTTCCCCTAGCATTTACATGAGCACGTTTCCCTATTTTTTTATTTATTTTTTTTTTTATTTACTGTCTGCCTAATGGTTTCAGCCTTATCACAAAATATGACAGCAGCATATCACTGAAGTATAGCTTGCAGTCTGCTATTGCAGTCACAAGTAAGTAGTAAATAGCCCATTCAGAAAAAATAAATGCTACTTTTATCAGCCTGTCCACAGCACCCATATGTCCAATTTGGGACCGATTACTCATGCAGAAAAGCTAATAACACTAAGCACTCTGCTTTTAGACTCCACAGACAGAGATAGGGTATGTGACCTCTGTTTGCCCCACAAGCCTGGTATTGTGCTGCTTCATCCACTGCCAAATACTGTTTGTTTTAAGAGGGCAGCAGATTTGGAGCAAGAGACAAGGAAGGGAACAGGATAAAGAATTTTAGGTGCGGTTAAGAGAATTCTAAATGTGAGGAGATCTAGCTTTCACCTTATAAAGCTATGCCCAGACTAGGCATAATTTCTCTTCAAGACCCCTGTGCCAGATCTGAGGAAGAGAACAAACACTTTTGGCCTGAAAGAAGGAAAGAAAACCAAAAATCCCTTCACATGGAGTTCCCAAGCATTTGCACATTTGGCTGTGCAAAAAGCAGTGTAAAAACAAGAACCATCTACAGTGTCTTACCCTGGCTCTTCTGAAGAGAAGATGTATCCTCTGAATATTGGAACGAATGGTTAAATAATCCCTACCTAGTGTCTTCATTTCTTGACTTGGCTGGAGAGGGAGAGGTTTAAACTCAGATGTTTGCTGTTTGTAATAAGAGGTTGTGGTTCATCAGTGGTTTCTGGTCTATTGCTACGGGCGGGGGGGTTCGTGGCTCTGGACTGTCCAGGTCCCTCTGATGTGTTTCTTGGTCATTCAATTCATTCAAATGGAGGTTTTAGATTAGGGTATTTTTGAACTCAGCGCTGATGTGTGAGTCAGGTGGAATTTTGTACTGCAGTGTTTAAAGGAAAAAAAGTGAAACTCCACTCTCAGCATTGCTAGAAATTACAGTAAATGATATACCTGTATCAGCAGTTTATTTGACAACATAACTACAGATTTGTGACAACTATAAAAAAAAAAAAGAAAGAAAAAGGGGAAAAAAAGACATTTTGATTATATGTTAGCATCTCCAGGAATTAGAATAGGGAAAAAAAGAAAAAAAAAGGCTAAGAAACCAGATATAGCTTGGATCTTTGCAAATGTTCTGTAACAGCAAAGGGCTAAAATCTTCCATTAAAATACCTGAAACCCAAGATCTCTTTTTTTTTTTTTTTTTTTCTTATAAATATGTCCCAATGCTGAGAATAGGACATTTCAGAGTGACAGTTTCTTCGTAGCTCTACAAAGACCAGGGTGCTGCGGGAAGAGGCACAAAGGCACAAGGTATGTGTTAAGAACATAAGCGCTACCACCAGCTGTATTGATCTCCCTAGGATTTTACAATGTGCAGAATAGTGCTTGGGAATAATAGACCTTCTTAATAAATGGCCAGTCTCTTGACCTTGCTGTGCGCTATCAAACAGTGGGGGAAAATGAAAATAAACATAACAGCCTACTCTACGTTTAATGTATAACGAGAGAGTTACAAGGTGTCGGCCTGCCCTTTTTGCGGACTCGGGGAACCATGGCCAAAGGAAAGAGCAGCATGAACCTTTGGGAGCTAGAATGGACATCGCTAAACTGAGCGGTTTTGTGGTGGGAAAAGCTGTATATTTTGGCTCTTGCATCAGTGGGCTGGAGTTGCAGAGAGCCCTGCACAGGGAGAAAGCCTTGCCAGTGCCTGGCTGCGATGAGCATCCATTTATAGACCTAAAATCACAGTTTAATCCCATAAGGGTGAATGTAAGATATTTTCCAATTGATCCAATCTGGACAGCTTTTTGCCGTTGAAGTATACAGAAGTGGTTGATAGAGGTTTATAATAGCTCTCAACCTAAATATTTCTGCTGGATTCAGGAAGCCAAATATCTCTTTAAAATGCCATTCCAAAATTGTCTGCAGACTTCTCCATTATAATTGATCCCAAATTTGAGCGTGTCTCGTGCATTTGTAGCAGGTGCCATAGGAAACCGATTAACCTTCTTAAAAAGAAACACCAGCCAACAGCTAATACTGCAAAGATGTTACTATAAAGGGCAGCATTTTAGGACTTTTCAAGTATTTTTTGGCTGAGTATTTTCTATTCTAGTAACACATTGTTTCCCATAGATTTTGTTGGCTTGTTTTTCAGTGGGCTAACTGGCTTGGATGTACCGAGGATCTGGCATTCTTTGTATGAAAAAGAAAGCTAAGATTTAGTGCAAAGATTTATCTTCATGAGCTAGGGGAAAATTTCCTACTTTCTGATCGACCCAGCCCTTTAAAGCTTCTGAAAGGAAACCAAATATCTTTTAATTCCCAGGAGACATCTCAGAGGATCAGAGCTAAAATGTTACTCTCTGAACTATCAGATATAGAGACCTCTGCGTGACCCTCTGTATTTCAGAGTCTTGAGGCTGTGGATTCTCCAGAAGAACCTATTTCTCCTATAACCAGGGGCTGAACAAGACTGAACCATTATAGAAGTCTAAATAAACCACATAAGGTCAGCTGCTGCTTAAATCCTTGCTACCAGGTCTATAGATATTTTTGCCTTGTTTCTAAGCAAGCTGAGAGTCCTGGTGCCAAAGGGCAACATGTAAATTGTGCTGTTATTCTGAAGCATGCAAGGTAATAAATGGTGCTGTCAATTGTTTTCACTCAAGTGACAGATTTATTCTCTTCAAAATGAATGACCAGGAATGGCTATTATTGCAAAAAATTCACTATGTATCATCTTGTGCCTGTTGTTTAACAAATAATGCTGAAGTCTAATTGCCTTCCTCCATGGCCAAGTATCTATGACTTAATGGGTTTTTTTATTGAAGACGTGTAATTTACCATTGCTTTTGATGTGCCATCTGATTGAATGTCTCTGTGAATCACATCTGCAATCTAGCACCACGTGTCCCAGAGGAATACTTCTTATCCCATTGTTTTCCAGTGATCTGGGTAAAAACAGTCTTTCTTTCTTTCTTTTTTTTTTAATTTTTTTTTTCTCCCTCTCCCCACACAAACTGTTAAGCTTCTGTTTCCGAATTTCTAGGTTGAAATTCCAGCTCCTGGCAGATGCATTGAAGTTTAGCAAATCAGTTGCATGTGGGAATGTACGATGTTTTATAGTACTACCAAGGAGTGGTTTTAAATCTCAATAGCACTTTTTTCCAGAGTAAACCCAGAATTAGACTGGAATCTGATCCTGCAGTTCTGCCCAAACTCCTCTGGAATCCGACTGCAGCCCTTTCTTATAGCACCTTGTTTTTCAATAAGAAATTGCTGCAGCTGGTTAACAAGCCACCTCAGGATACAAACCTTATCACTTCTCTAAGATTTTGTGATTCAGCAAAGCGCTTTTTTCTGTACGTCTGCGTTCCATTTTTTTCTAGTCAACACTGAACCTTTTTAATGTTTTAGTAAACATGTAAGGAAGTTAGAAAATAGCATCTAAACCTGAAAAGCTTATATAAAGTTTGCACTCCATCAATATATTTTAGAAAGAGCTGATTGTAGACAAATGTTGAAATTAAGCCTTGCTTCTTTTTAAAACAATACAGCTCCCATGTGCCCAAAAGAAGGTGATGGAGAGCAAAGATAAAAGTTGTATCTGCAACAAACTTCTTGTTTGCTTGTAGCTATTGAGGTCTGTTGCGGTTGAGAATGCAGTGAAGTGGTCCCAAAAAGGTCATCAGAGATGTGAACAGAGGTGGCAGAGACAGCTTGTGGGCTGTCTGCTGTTGCGTCACCCAAGGCAACACACTTCTCTGTTATTAAGATTTGGGGAACGCGCAAGGTTTGCACTGGTGTAATGGGCTGAATTAGACATGCAGTGATTTAATCTGAAGTCATTCTGAATGGTCACATCAACACACTGAACTCTAGTTAAAGATGGCTAATAATACTGGTATAACTTATTTGTTGTCTTTAGTTGTGTTTTTATGACAACATCAAACTATATTAGTCATCCCGGTTTAGTTACAACAGTATGACTTTTCCGTGGCGTTATATTTTTAGCAAATGCTTACTGCCAAGGCTCGCATTTGCATTTCTTTATTGTAATAATGCTCCATTAATGGACGTTCTCAAGCAGCAAAAGCCAAAGTCTGGTTTGCCAGTAGATGAAGATAGAAGGGGAAATAAGATGGGGAAATAAAAATAGGGGATACGAGTAGGACAGGAACTGTGACTTGCATTGCAGTCATTCAGAAGTCAGTGGAAGCACTGAGGACCGTCGCTGAGCTGATGTGCCAGCGCTGTTGTTATCCTCTGGGACTGGGAGTGCGGCCCTTCAGGTGAGGGAAGTCTGAGACCTCAACCGTGTGAGTGGAGACCCCCACTTGCCAGAGGAGGCATCTCTGAGGGTGCTCTGTTGAGGATGCTTGCTCAGCAAGCTGTTTCTCTTCAGCTAAAGCAATTTGCTAGCAAAGGCCAAGCACAGATTGCTTTGTTCTGTTAAAACAAATATCCAGGAAATTCAGCTACAAACTTTTGCTATCACTCAGCTCTTATCTTGCTCTATTGCAATAACTGTTTGATGACCTCAACAGGGGCCTTGAATCCAGTAATCAGTTCTTCAAGTGCACAACAAAATCCATTCTTTTTTCTAAATAACTACAAGTAACAAGAGGTTGTCTTGACCTTTTATATCTGTTTTGACAAACTGAGAGCCTAGACCTTCTCCTCCGCATGCTGATCTGCTCTTTGAGAGTCCGAATGGAGGATGTGGCTTGGTTCTCCAGATTCCTGCCTTGGCCAGGACACTTTGTCTCATGCAACTGCCTGGCAAAGCAAAGGAGGGAACTATATCCCCAGCCTGAAAGGCAACACAGGCTGGTTGGTTTTACCTGGGCTACCACCAAGAAGTTCAGCTGGTTGGTTTGCATAGATAATATTTAGCTCCTGTTTAGCCTGTGCAAGGAGGGATTTGGAGAGTAAATGATCTGAATGGTTCACGCAAGGAGATGGCCAGGTATTTACCGTGGTGGTTTAGTGCCAAGAAGCCAATGATGCTGGCACCTTTTTGTCCTAGCTCTAAGTCTCTGTTTGGTGTGGAACGGGTTAAGTTGCAGCCAGTGACAATGCAAACTCAGGGCGCTGCAAAGCATTTGTCTGAGGACTGTGCTTATCTTTACAGTGAAATATTATCCCTTCATGGTTAACAACTAGCAGCAAACCTGCTCATTGTGGAAGCAGTTTGGCATAATTAGCCGGTTAAAGAAGTCTGCCTATTGATTAACTGAACTAAATGACCCATAATTAACAGCACAACTGTGGAGCTAATCTATTTGGTGGTGTTTTCCTTCCCCTTAAAGATCTGGAACCTGCAGGTCTGTTCATTATTAGGGGATGGGTTGGTGAGGAGTCCACATCGTGTGGTAATTGAGTTAGTGTGCCCCTGCGGGGCTTTAAAGCACACACTGATGCGTTATAAAAGGCCTGCTGGCATATTGCTTTAATCTCTTGGACTGCAGAAGTACCAGCATGAGTCCTGCTGACTCTGGGCGGATTTGTTGCCTTTCTGAGAGCGCACAGGAACACCTGCTCCAGATCACCTCGGATTTATTGGGGGCTTGCGGGGAATAAGCTTCAGCCCCCCGAACGGCCACACAGGCGTGGGCTTCTGTGTGCCAAGTCATGCTGCCATTAGAGGTCTCCGTGTGCTATAGGGAGATCCAGGTGAGGCTTGGAGCCTGGTCAACAAGAGGGACAAAGCTGGAGTTGAAGTTGCGTGGAAGCCATTTGTTTGGTTAGCTTGCAGTGTTATTTCCTTGCTAAAAGCTGCCTATTTATAGTTGTGATTTATGTCTAGCATGATGCATAGTCTCTATAAAACGTGTCCAGACTGGAGCTGAACTTGAATGGTTTAGAGGAGCTTATATTTAGACCTGAATATTATTGAATCTCTCATTACTGTCTCTGTAAAATGCTACTTTCTTCTCACACTTTTTCTCAGATGTCCTATTAAAGATTACGCCAAAATGAGCTCATTGCTCTGCCCTCCCTTTGATGTGATGTTATAAAAACTGAAAGGATTGTGCTTCAGTGGTGACACCAGCCAGCCTGGACAGTACTAGCTGGTACCACTGCAGCACTAGGCTGAGTTACTGATAAAATTAAGCTACTGTTTCAAATAGTCAGAAAGAAAACAATGATTATTTTTTGAAACCCAGCTCTTATCTGCCTCTTCCCAAGCAATCCTCCAGAAAGACAGAGAAGTAGAAATCTGACCAGATTGGCTCTCGGAGAGCTGAGTTTAGGGCTAAGGGACTCCTTAAGCACTAGTCTTTCCTCAGTTGGGCCAACTGAAATAACCAGAAAATATTTCCACTGACTTTACTGGGTGTTAGAATAGGCCCCCCAAAATTCTCATCCTCTCCTGCATGTTGAAAAGCTTTTGGCTGTGTGCTTTTCTGGCACAGAAAGGAGATTCTTTCTCCATGTTATTTCCCTTAATCCCTCAAACCTTTAAGCCAACTGCAATGGAAGTTGCTGGCCACAGCGTTTGCTCTGCCGGTGTCCGCAACCTGAACTAGTGAAGGAGCCTTTCAAGAAATAAAGACCGAGATCTTCGTTCTTGCTCTGGTCCCACCATAGTGAATGAGATATCTGCTGATACATGGAGGCGGTTGAAACCTCCCTGGCCATATAGCATCCTCTAGAGACCAGCAGGGCAGCGGCACCCAGGTTTTGTGGTCATTTTAGCACATCTGGAGCCCACAGGAGGACTGGGGGAGGCAGAGCTGGTCCTGCCAGCTGGGATCTGTGTGAGGGACAGAGCTATCTGGCAAACAGTGCGGGAGATGGAGGTACCCATTGCTTTGGGCTGGGAACTTCATGCTCTTCGCTTCGTCTCCATCGTGCTCCAGATCTTTAGGTTTCTGGGTCAAAATGACCTCCAGTTTGGGGAGGCATTTTCTAGAGACAGACCCCACTCTGATTGTTTGAACTGTGTTTTTGGAAGCTGGACTCGTGTCTCAGTTGTAAAACACTTCTGTATGTATCTGGCCAGGGACCGGCCTTACCACAAAGATGGTCTACAAGAATTGGGCAGGGAGTGTAGCTGGAGCTGCAGAAAAGTGTTATAAGAGAGCTTGTAAGTGAACTTGATTAGGATAAAGTCCTACATCTGCCTTTTAAAGTTGATTTTCTCTCATTCTGTCCTTTCATCCTGCCTTTCAAAAACATTGGCATGAGGGAATAGTTAGTTACCTCCTATTAATAGTTTGACACCTTCATGCAATGTCTGAACAGCAGAGATGACTCTAGCTAAGCATCTGACCATGGTCCAGGAGGTTGTTTTGGTCGTGATGGTGGGAAGTGGAGACACAGCAGGCTATTTTCTTCCCCTGGCTGCAGAAAGCCACGGTGCCATTCACATCACCTCGCTCCCTCACAGCTGCAAATCCCCCCAGCAGCTCACACATTTGTCTGCCTGTAAGCCCTCTAAGAGGCAGTGAATTAGCTCCCTGCAAAGATGCAAGAGAGAGCTTAGAGTTGCATGAAATGTCACCACGCTTCCCTTACGCACGTATGTCCGAAACCCCCCGGCGAGGGATCGGACCCTGGAAAGGCAGGGATCACTGAAATGCCTGGGCTGGCCTGTTGCCAGCCAGTAAGGCAGCCCTCATTTGTGATATTGGGAAAAGATGAGATGTCTCCTCTCCCCTTTTTTGTAGGAGTGGTACTTCTTGCTGTATTTGGTGCTTTTTAAGAGTTTGGATTTGCTCAGTACAATGTAAGTGCTTTTGCTTTGGTGGCTAAGCAGTGAGAGACCATTTGCTTTTAGCAGCTTGCAGATCCCCCCGGCAAACCTTGAGCTTGAAAATGCCTATTCCTTATATAACTATTATTATATTTATATATACTATATAAAAATATCATTTATACATTATTAAAGAGGCTATGACTGTATCAGCAATCACTTCTTAGCAGATCATGTTATACCTCACGTATCACCATACAGCATGCAGACACTCTTAAGAGAGTGCCTTGCTTGCATAACATAGCTTTAATAGCTATAACAAGGCAATTAGTACATCGTTCCACTTGAACTTTAACGTAGTAATTGGCAGTAAGTAATCCCTCTCTGATGCTATACACAGCCCATGGTGTGAACAAATATCAGAGCAGCCCTCTTTATGCAAGGAGGGGGAAAAAAAAAAAAGTCACAGCTGCTGATTATGGCCAAAGGGGTGGATTTGGGGTTGATGTTCCACGATGACGAATGCGCTGTGGACACCAGAGGCGGACCAGGAGTGCTATGAGACCTGTGGCTGGATGCGGCATCCTGATCTGCCGCATCTGTGCGCAGCTCCGAACGAGCAGGGTGTATCGCTCGGTGCCGTGGCTGTCCTCAGAGCAGGAGGCTGGGGGGATCGGCAGCGTAGCACCGTGGTGGGTTTCTTGGGCAGGGGAGAGGACGGGGGATATCCTGGCTATGTGGTGCTTCCCCCAGGGTGAGGGGTGCATTTCTGCATCGGTCAGAGCAAAAGGTCCTTCTTCTTCGGCAGCTCTCCCGGGATTTCTCCTGCCACCGTTGCCCCCAGCCATGGCAGAGTGAGATCAAAATGCTCCCTCTCGCTGGTGTCTACCAGCGTGACCATCACAGTAGGTGCTTGTCCCCCGTGGGAGCTTTAGCCCAGATGCTCTGTACCTAACGGTAGGCAGGGCAGGGTCACACCACCTAAACCAGCTCTGTTCTCGATGCCCCAGGGGAGGGGACAGATTTATCCTCCGAGCATGACGCTGACAGGCGCAGAGGAGACTTTTCTTTCATCCTCTCTGCCCAGAGAGAGATTGGCTTTGAGAGAGGGACATTTAGATAAGAGATATTCTTTTTGGTATCCAGAGCCTCAGGAGAGGCCAGCAAAGCCAGAGCAGAATAATGATTGCCTCTTTCTTCAGCACGGAGCGCTTAACCCCAAACACTTCTGAATTTCCAAGCGAGTTTCCAATCCTCTGTTGCAGCCAGGTCGGTGGGGAAATACAGGCTTTAATGCATCTTCGTGATTTGAAGTTCTAAATCTAAATTGTGCCCTGATGCCTAATAGATCCCGTATCAGGGAAAAGCATTTGCTTCCCGTGATGGATGGAGTGGATGCCAGCAGACTGCTGCTCCTGCACCAGGAGCTGAGCCCCGCTGCCTGTGCGTGTTCCTGGCCCTCTGGAGAAACTCCTGCTTGTGTCAGGAAAGCTCTTCCAGGCTGCCCTAATGGTGTTCACATGAAAAGGAAAGGAAGGGGGAGGGAGGAAACATTTTTAACCCGTGTCTTGCCTGATCTCTCCTGTGATCACATCCTGTCTCTGATCCTCCCTTCCGAATATCTGAAGTGTGGGTGGTTGGTGTGTGTTTGCTAGCAACCATGTGTTCAGCTTTGTGAAATGCATAGGTATGAAAGGCTGCTTACCAGGGGGAGTTTGTGATCTGGAGAAAACAGGAAATGATATTTTGGGCAGTACTAGAGCAGATGGGTTTTTCTTGCCCCCCCCGGCTTTTGAACGGAATCGGTCACAGTATTGTCTAGGAACAGATGCGTAATTAATGATTTATTTTACTTTTTGCAGATTTGTATGATGTGGGCATCGTAAAAACGCTTCCAACCGAGGAGGGTGAGGAATACGTTTCCCAAACTTCTGAGGTAATACTCAGGCAGAGCACGGGAACAGGGACAGTCGCTCAGGGCCCTGGTTGGAGGGAAGGCAGCGACATTTGGGTGCAAGGAGTTGGGGGGTCCCAGGACACCACGTCCGAGTCCGGCCTCGCCCCTCGCGAGGAGCTTCCCTGCTGCACCGAGACTGAGAACGGTGAAATTCCTCCTCCAGCACAGCCAGCCGTGGATGGAGGAAAAGTCTCCAGCCTGCAAAGCCCCTGGCAGGATTGCAGCATTGCTGCGTCCCGGGGCAGCGCTTTAACCCCCCGGACATCCTTCCCTCCGCGCTGCCGGCCCCGTACCGGCAGAAGGACGCGCTGGCTGCCTCAGAAAAAACCCCAGCGACTAATTTAAGTGTTTCCCACCCGAGCATGGCAGGACCTGCTCTGCTTGGCGGCGGGTCCGTGGGCGGACATCAGGTGCAACAGGGAGAGGGGGAAGAGTAAGGGAAATGTGTCAGGAGCTCCAGGCGCTGCTCTCCTTCCACCCAAATTCCTTTGGCAGCTGGATCCCCCACCACTCCTGTTCATAAAAAGCAAATGACTTCTCAGATTTATTAGTTACCTCCAGGTGCAATTTATCAATCCCAGGCTGGGCCCTGCCCAGGCAGCTGGGGAGAGGCCTGTGTCTTTGATTAATGTGCTATCCCCCACAATGGTGGCAGTTTCTTACTGGGGTTTAATTCTAACAGATTCTTAAAAATAACAAGAAGCATATTCAGCGAGCTGTTTAAGAGGATGCAGAGCCGAAGCACCATTCATTCTCTAAAGCTTTGAAGTATTTACAGAAGGGCCTGAGGGAACCTTCATGGAGGCTGGGAGGGTAAAGGAGGATCTTGCTGTAGGATAAATCGGGAAGGGCAGAAAAAGGAAAAAAAAATATGGCTCATAATGGAAAGAGGTGACTGAGAGGTTTCTAGGTGGAAGCAAAACAATGGGAAGTGAGATCTCGATAAGAATAAGCAAAAAAGGTTAAGGATTGGGCTCTTGTAAACAGAGGGAATTCCTCTAAACAATGCAAATTTTGTTTCTGAAGTTGTTGTGAGAGGGCTGAGGGATGTTCAGTGGAAAAAATAAGAAAAACTAGGAAGGTGAGGGGAAAAAGGAGAAGCCCGCAAACCTTAGGCTGTAGTATGGAAAAACTCTGAAGCTGCAGCCCTTCCCCTAATGCTGTGTCCTCCACAAACATGCAGGACTCCATCAAGAGGATGACTTTTCCCATCTTTAGTTTCTTCTCCTTTTAGCCATGGCCAAAAATGAAAATGTTAGATACAGACCTACCTTTTGGAGACTGAGCCAAGAGGATGTCTTGACCCTTTGGCCTTTTTTTCACAGATGGAATTATATTCACTTTTCCCTCCTTTTAAATGATACCAAAGCCATTTTCTCACGTTTCTGTGTCCATGCTGGAAAGCAAGGCAGGCCCACACCAAGGCAAGGGCAGAGCAGTTTGCTGCTTTCCAGTGGGATTAGATGTTTTGCAAAAACTCCACCAGCATCGTCTTGTCCCCTCTGTCCCTGTGTCGGCTGCTGACAGCCCTCCTAGGTGCAGTAGTTTAGATTTCAGTGTGACAAAGTGTTTTCACACCCTTGTTAAGGAAGAACATTATAACCCAGTTAAAGGGCAGTTTACTCCAAGCTTCCAATGCATATTTATACCATCTATTTTAGGTATCTACTTTCAGATCTTTCTATATGGTCAGTGCAAAAAAAGATATGTGTCTCTGGAAGGTGACTCACAACACCTAAAATAGACTCCTGTTCTCAGACATCCTCTCTCTGCACTAATTATAGAAGGAGGCTGGAGATGTTAAGCTCGTAGTTTCAGCATGCGAAGGTTGCTGCATGCAGGAGAGAGCAATAGTACCCGCTTTGTTTTCCTTGATGCAGAGTGAGATGGCTGGAGTGAGCGTGTGCAGGCTCCCTGTGGCCCAGCTTGCTGGTTTACGGCTTCGCTGCTCTGTTTCTGTATTCTCCAGAGAAGGGCGTTGAAGCCCATGCAGGTACTCCACAGGCTTTTTCAGGTTGATGATCTGCCCTGCTGCTGGTAATGCCACACGCCCCGTGCATGGCCATCGGGGCTGGCGGAGCTGCTGCTAGCTGGAGTGCCTCCCGTAGTGACAGGAGTGCCCAGGTCACACCGATACTGCTGCATGATGCTGGAGGAACTGTGCTGAGATGCCTGGCTCCATGCCTCTCCCTCAGAAAGACCCCTGGAGGAGAAACCCACTGCGGTCTCCCCTTGCGTCACGGCACCATCTTCTCTGCTGTGTAGCAGCAAAGTTGGCTTTGAGAAGGATGCGTAAGAACGTTAACGTGTGGGAGTTAGCCCGAGGCTTGGGGTTGATCTTCACTTGCTTTCCTGCTGATGGAAAAAAGAACAAAACGGTGTGCCTGTGGGCAAGGACACAGGAGCATGGGGTGGATTTGCTCCATCGTGTTCACCCTTCAGAGCAGGGATGCCACATCTCAGAGTGGCACAGCCTTGAGTTTCCCCCTCCCGTCACCCCCACTTTACATAGCCATCTTTGGAGCCACAGTTGAAAATTAACCCCAGAGTTAGCCATTTGTAAACCGAACTGACAGGAAATTGCTGGCTTTGTGCTGAAGAAGTCATTACCTTAAGCTTTATTGCCAGTGTGCAGAGTTTACTTGTGACAAAGTAAATGTGCAGAGATGTCTGTAAATAGGGCTGGGATATTGCTGCGTTAACAGCTCTGTGGTAAGCTATCAATCAGCAGAACAGTATGTAAGAAATCATTAAAAGCCACTGTTGTATAGGCAGAGTCTCCCACGCGCACATGCGTGTGAGCTCTGCACCCCACCAGTGGGTTCTTCCATCGCTGCTCCCCTGGCTGAGGAAAGCCCGCTTCTCACGTGGTTTTTAGAGGACGATTTGTGGCTCTGATGTGACATCAGAAACGGTGATGCCATCTGGGAACAGGGGGTAGCAGGGAGCGCTGGGCTGAGAGTGGCCGTCTGAAAGAGCTCGGCTGAACGCGGTGTGATGTTTGGTACCCCTGTCACTTTGGATGGAACAGCATTGCTACGGAGCTGGTGTGAGAGCCTGGTATTCTTTGGCGTTTTGGTCCCGTCCATTAACGTTATGGCTGTGAAGGGGAGAGAGGTTTGTTCCTGTAATGCCAGCATAGAGCTCATTTAAAATCAATGAGGTAGCAAGATGCACCACTCATGCTGCTTGAACTGCAGGAGAAGCTGTGCTGGGGGGAAAATGCATGTATTGAAAATAATTTCATGTGCATGTGATTGGTGTGTATCTAAACGACTTAGATGGTGTTCAGAGAGAGCATGTCCCCTCCATCCACCGTTCCCCTGGCTGCTGGTTAGGAGTGTCTGGCAACCAGGCAGCTCTGGCTGCAGAGCACCTGAGCTCTCCTCCAGCTCGCAGAGCTCTGGCAAGTGGGACATATGGGTTTCTGGCTTATCTGTGTTTCCTCAGGGTGGCCGACAGCCTGCCTTCACGTTGTCTGAGCAGTTCAGGATGTCTGGAGCTTTTTATGTGCTTCTTCCCTCGGAGTCAGCCCCCCACTTCTGATGCAGTTTTGTTTTTTGCCAAAACTGTGGCAGCCCACTGCAAGCGCATATTTCTGGCCTTTTCCGGCTTCTGCTACTTGTGGGAGTGATAAGGTCAGACAGGGAATAAAAACGCATCAGTTGGGGGTCACCGGAGGGGCAGACTGGAGGAATTTCCCAGGCATTGACCGTGCAGGGCTGGACTGCTGCGCTCCGGCGAGGGGCAGCAACTGAGGAAACTGGAGCCCTGTGCTTGCCATTTTATTGCGACCGCTTCCTCCGGGACAGCAGAGCTGTTTGGGGGCTTTTGCAGGTGCTACAGCTTTGGGTGGTGTGGGAAGGGAAAGGGGAGGGTTGCGAGGTGACAACATAAATCAGACGATGCTGCAGATTTCCTCCCTCTCGGTCCTCATTCTCACAGCTCTTGCCTCTCCTGTGCCCAGATGTTGCAAGGTTTTGTACAGGCTGATAAAATCATGTTTCCCCATAATGAAATCCCGACGCTGGCCTGACAGACTTGGTGCTGCTCCCACCGCTTGGGCCAGGAGGAGAAGACACAGAGCTATGTCTTTTGCTGTCTCCCAGCCCTGGCTTGGGAGTGCCTATGGCTCTGATACTGGGGAAGGGATTAATTTTTTACTCGCTCTTCAGCTGCCCTTTTCCTGCAGGCAAGTCCCTTCGGTACGCGCAGGGAATTGCACCCAGCCACCCTGCACGAGGAGCACCCAGCGCTGACTCCCTCCATCCCTGGGCTCCTGGAGCAGCGCTGCTCTTACAGCCAGACACCTGGCTCTCGCTGGGGAGCTAGCCGTGGAGAATTTGGCCCACGGTGCGCAAAGTTCCTTGCTGGTATGGAGCTTTTCCTTTTCATCCACAGCCACAGCAACCCTACAAGCCTGATTAGCCTGACTGCTGTGGTGCCAACCTGACTGAGCGCTGCATCCCCCTTCCAGCTTCTCCTCTCTGGAAGAATCCCCGATCCCTGCCTGAGTTTGTGGTCGTGGTGCCGACAACCTCCCATCTGCTTGCCCCTTATCAGTGGGAAGCAAGAGGTCTCCCCGGGGGCCTCTGCCGAGCTGTAAGGCGTCTCCTCCAGTTGCTGCAAATTGTTGGCAGAGCACATGGAGAGCTTTGAGGGACCCAAAGCAGAGCTGAAGCTCAATGGTACCGGGAGGCAGGTGACAGCCCCCCAACTTTCCCTGTTCAGCTGGGTGTGGGAAGGACAGCCAGCAGCTCCTGGATCCCCACCTAGGAGACAGGGACATTGGCTTGCCAGTGCCAGCCGGGAGGGCTGTGGCGTGCTGCCTGCCCAGGCTCAGCCGGGGACCGTGCTTCCCTGGGAAATGCTGCCCAAGGGGTGCGATGGCACGAGCTGCTGGGGAACCTTCCCATCAAACTCTTTAAATCAGAAGATGCTTACCTTTCCCTTCCAAAACTCAGCTCAGTAAGATAAATGTCCTGAATTTATGCAGTTGAAACTGCAGTTTCAACATTAAAACAGAAGTGTTTTTTGGTTGTGTTTGTTTTTTTTTGTTTTTTTTTTTTTTTTTTTTTTTTTAATTTGAGATTACTTTAAAGCACTTGGAGAATAACCCTGGGGCTCTACGGCTGCTGGGTTAAACTGAGCCTGATTTGGTCTGAGGTTGAGTGCCTGGGTTGCTGAGGAGTTCAGGGAAACTGTCCCCAGGGCTGGGGTCTTGAGGGATGTGCAAAGGCTTTTTCCCTCATGGATTCTCCAGTGTCTAATCAAGGCTGAGCACATATTGCAGCCTTTTGTTCAGTTGGGGTTACTCATAACATCTCTCTCCTTTACGTGGATGTCTATTTTTGCAAACCTTTGAGGAACTGAATAGTCTCTGAGGCTGTTATCTCTCTGTCAAATTTGGCTGAAATTGCTCAATGAGTTCAGAGTTGTTGAGGGAGACACAGTGTGAACGTATGAGCTATAGGAAATCAGACCGACAGGCTGAAATGAGAAACGCTTTAAAATTGTCAAAACAAAATGCCTTCCCAGTGGTCTGGCCTGACTTTTGTCCAGATTACTGGTTCCCAAAGCCTCATGAGATCCTGCCAGCCACCCCAGCCCCAAGGGGCTCCCAAGAACTCCATATTGGAAAACACAACACCAGCTCTGCTGACAGTAGAAGGGACCCTTGGGATTAGGAAGAGCCTTGGCACCAGCTTTTCTTGTGGCCTCTCCAGTCTGGGAGAGTGGAAGCTCATGGCCAGATGCCCATCCATGCCATTACCAACCCACCCCGAGAGGAGATCGCATGACAAACTCATTTGATTTGTGCTTCCTTTTGCCAAATGCCTTTGATTGAAAAGGGATCTGACACCAGTTAATTAGACACAGGTGCAGGTTAGAAAAATAGTTGCAATAATGAATTTCCTTTTTACTGGTCCCTGCTGCTGTTCCAGTAGTACTATTGCAGCCATTCACAGGACGGTTAATCTTTTAGCTAGCGCTTTAACCGTTTTGTGTGGGGAGCTATGCACCATCAAAAAGAATGAATGACCCTGTTTCTCTTCCCTGTGGTGGCTATCAACCAGAGCTGTCTTTGGCATAGCTTGTAGGTTGATTTCTGGTTGAACATTAGAGGCAGAATTCATCTGTCCAAATGTAGACATCTAATTGTGGATGTCTACATCTGAGTTACTTGTCTAGACTCTTGTTTATAGGAAAGAAATGGGCACCCCAAGGACATGAGTCATTGTATGCTAGAGTAAACGTCTAAAATAGGTCAGATGAATCATTCTGTAAATGGGCCTCTTTCTCTCCTGTGACTACAAAGGGAGTCCAGAGTCACCATACCAGGGGGAACAGAGACATGTCTCTAAAGTACAGTGAGATGCATCCCATGTCAGATGTTTCTGGGCATGCGTAGTCAGCTGCTCTCCTGTTTGCACATCTTTCTGACATCCTCTGTCCACTTCTTCTTGCTCTTCCCATTGTAAATTAACCTGGGACTGAGATGCCATTTTGTTTCTGTAGCTGCCGCTGCAGTTCCATCGAGGACGAGACCCAAGTAACTGCTTTTCCCCTCTTCTTGGGGTCATCAGACTGGACTCACCTTTATTCCAAACCTATGGCTGGGCCTGGGTCTCTGTTTTATCCTCTTGTGCATCCCTCCTTTTCCCTCCCCAGTGAAACACTGCCAGGGATCTGCTTTCCCTGCAGCCAGGTACATGCACTGCTTTGTCCTTCCACATGAGCCATCTGCAAATATTCAGGTGTCCTCATGTTCCCTAGGCCAACAGAACCACCTCTGATTTACTCAAAGTTTCCTTAAGCTGCTGGTAAGCAGCCAGAGTCCCCACCTGGGCTTTGATTTATTGCTTTTTTCCATCTCTCTTTTACATCTGCTAGGGTGGGCACTGGCACCTGACTGAGAGGGACTCGCAGCAGCTTAGTGTCACCACTGCTCAGATGAACTGCCATAACCGACTTGTGTTGGTGCACAGTCTCAGCTGGGAGGTCAGGGGTATCAGCCTGAAGCTCCTTCACCGATTTACGCTCATCTTATTTCTGTTTGTTGAACAAAAGAAATGTATAATACCTCCAAATCCTTCCAAGTAGGCTTGGAGCCTAGTCCTAGAAATGTAGCATTATTTTAACAAAACCAGTGCTGTGCTGATAAATGGGATAGTGGGAGGAGGGAAAGAAACTATTCATAACACACAGTGCAGGAGATGAGGGAGGAAAGTAAACTGAAGAGTGCGGATAAGATTATTGCTGCAGGTGTTTTCTCAAGTTTTGGCTAGGAGACAAAGGAAAACCCACAGACCATCCAGATAAGCCCATTAGTCAGGTTAGCTGAGCGCCGTTTCATTACTCAGTAGTGTTATTTAGGCCCTCTGGCCTCAGCAAAATCCCAACTTTATTCTGTTCTCAAATAGTATTTTATTAAAAACCCTCTCTGTGTGAGAGGATTTTTAAAAAAACGTATTTAAAAAACCAAACATGTTGGAACCTGGGAATACCTTCAAATGCTGGCAAGCTGCATCCTTGTGTGAGTGCAAATAGGACACGATGTGCCTACAGACTCTTGCCTCAGTGGTATTGGGACTTTTCTTGTCCTTTCTAGTTGGGTAGATGAAGCCCTGGATCCACAGGTCCAGCTCTGACCTTTGTGAGCCTCGGCTCCTTGCACCCAGAGCTGATGAGGGCTGAGGGACACAGGACCAGATCAGCGGCTGTGTGAAAGGCTTGGGAGGAAAGAAGAAACGGTCCTCTCCCCTGGAGACCTGAGCAACAAGAAAGGTTGTTGGGCAGCAACTGCCTTTCTCAGCATGAGAAACAGCTGGGACTGGAAGCCGTTGAATGAGGTGCAGCAGCCTTTCTGAGCAGGTCGGCTGAGTGCTTGAATGAGGAACCCAGCTGAACTTCCTCCCAGAGAAGTTAAATTCTGTATCGTAATACGTATATTCCTGAGAACCAGGCATGCACGAGCACTTGCTGGAGAGGAAAGCTGATGGAACATGCAAACTGAAACCACAGCGAGCTTCACTCTGCTCTGAACTGTTTCCCACTAGGAAAGTCCTCGCCACAGCAGCCAGCCTTTCTATTTGCTCTGCAAAGTATCACCCATTTGTGTGTGGCTCTGTGGCAGGAGGTATTCCAGGACACTGCTCCCTTCTCAGCACTCATTGCTAGCAGTAAACAGAGTTGGGATGACTCAGAGGTGTTTTCCCTTCCATCACATAGGTTCAAGACAAGCCCATGTTAGTAATGAGCGAACGTTCTCATCCTTCATCTGGTGGTGTTCAGTGCTCTGATATGAGTTGCCAGTTCCTGTCCAGTTCCTAGTAGGCTGACACCTACTTTGTAGAAAGACCTGTACTGATGCTCTGACTAGAACGGGTGACATTTGACTGCATTAGCTGCCCAGAGTAAGGTCATATCTCCCACGGGATAATGAAGCTTGCCAGGACAGATCTTCTCTGCTCTTACACCATTCCACACCTCTTTGACTAACCCAGCTCTTCTCCGGATACCTTACAGGCCCTCTGGGTTTTCTTCTTATATCCAGAGCTAACCTTACAACTAAAGCTCAGCAAATCTCTTGAAATCCATTTGTTCCTGGAAGCTTTCTCACTGCAGTGATACCTGTGAGTGCTATTGTCCTGCAAATACTGAATTAGAGATTTTCACTCATGCTAAGAGGTGTCATTACTAAAACTAAGGCAGGTGGTAGAGTGGGACTGAAGTAACACTATGGAGATTCTCCCAAGGTGTCATGTGTTTTCCACAGTTATGAAGCACTTGAATGGAGCACTTGAATGGCTCACCTGAGGAAGCTACAAGACCTCCACCTTGGGAAGGTCTTTAAGAACAGTGAACACATCTCGGATTCAGAGCTGACTTCTCAGCAGTAGTGCTGAGTTTGACTAGAGCAAATCCTGCCCCGTTTGGCATTTGAAATGCTTGGGCAACAAATTATACCTAATTCTCCAGACAGGAGGAAATCAGAGTGCAGTCTTCTTGGGGCAGAGCATGTGGGAGTTTGCTTTGTATTCTGTTTGACCCACACTGGGGCAAAGTATGAACACCACTTGAAATTTCCTCCTAGCATTTAGATACTGCTTAAAAACCAGTAATGATATTAGATAGGGAGCAGTTGCTAGGCTCAATCTGATCCCAGGTTAATTTGCATTAAGTTCTTTTCAATTCTTTCTCTTTAATATCATTCTCATGCCTAGCCTGTGTGTTGCTCATTTCCTCTGATGGAGAAGTGAGAAGCACATGCAGCGGAAACCGAGCAAGCCAATAAAAATGATGTGGCGGAGGGAAAGAGAGGAACATTGCAAACAATCCCTGTTTTGGCTGATAAAGGCATCCTCAGGAAGCTTGCATGTTGTAGGAGTCTGTCATTTTGCTGGGTTGGGGAGAGGAATGGAAGAAAAATGTATGCACAGAATAAGCATTTCCCCTTTTGATTCAATTTCCATAATATTTTAGTACTTATTCTACTTTTGCACAATGTGAGGCAGAGATCCAGGTCTCCTCACCCAGGTCTCCTGATGCTTTGGAGGGATGCAGGACTTCCAGTCTCCTCTTATTGTGGTGTCCAGCTGTGGAAAGCTGACCTGGAATGAAGTGGGGGAAGAGGAGGCTCCGGCAGTTGGTGCTACCTTATTTTCCAGCTTGTCATATTTCTCCGTGCCAAGGGACGTGTTACCAGAGGGATGTCCTTTCCGAACTTCTGCAGTTATTTAACAGGCACAGACCAACACGGTCAGTGAAATCACATCCTGGAGTTGTCACGTTGTGCATCATGACCATGCGCTGCCGAGTCAAGAAGCCACCAGTGGAGCACACCGGTCAGCCCACCGGTGTCCCAGGCTGGTCCCAGCCCCTCGCTGAATGCCAGGCCCTCGGACAGGCAGGCTGCTGTGTCAGGCTGCGTGGTTTTCACTCGCTTCAAACGGCGTGAGTGGCAATGCTGCTTGTAGTGACATGGCATCGGAAATCCCCAACATGCAGTTGCGCGAGAAGGTCACAGCTCAGTCAGAACAGCACATTAAACATTAAACGCTCCATTTATACGCACTAGTGGCGTCATGCCAAGATGAATCTGAAATGATTAAATCTCCAGCCGTGTCGGTTCCTTTCACAGCAACATAAAACATTTTGCTCCGCTAGTCAATGCGATGATGTTGTGCCGAGGACAACAGACTCGGGCTCTGAGCCGTGCTCATCTCAGCGATTTGTCATTAAAATGCATCTCTGGCTGAGACACGCTACTGGGGTTCCCGGAGGTTCAAGCTGCCACTTGGTTAAGATGCCCAGCAGTTTCCACTGGCCAGATGACTCACCTCAGCCTCTCTCGTCACCCGAGCGAGACAAAGGCAATTGGAAAGCAGAGAAGAAAATAACAAACTGTTGACCACATCGTAAATCCAAAGACATGGCAACAACAGGGCTTAGCTCATTCATGCAGGAAATATTGTAAATGAAACCACAGTGTTGGGATACAGTGTCTGCTGAGAAGGAAATCTCGTTTGGTAGCTTGCACCTGTAGATATAAAAAGAAAGGGACTGAATTTCTTAATTTTGCAGGAGTCTATTTTTTTCCTCAAAAGGCAGCATATTTATAACTCTAGTAAAACTGCAAAAAAATGGTAAATAAAAGAACCCTACAAGAAGAAGAAATTGATTTCTGGATCTCATCAGAGCAAAGCTCTTAATCTTTTCTCCTTTTTTATAGAATTGCTGCCTGGACACTGCCTCTATGGGCCCAGGACCTAATGCTTTATTCAGTCCATACTCAAACGGAAAACTGCCAGGAAAGGGAAAGAATCTTAATTCCTCTTCTCTTTCCTTGATTTAAAAAAAAGAGAAAAGAAAAAGAGATATTCAGACCAATTGCTCTCCTTTGCTTTTTGTGCTCCTCAGGTGACAGGAGCAAATGAAGACTGTCTTCTAACCCCTTAACCAGGCATTTCTTAACAGCAGTCCTCAGAGAGCACGGAGATGGGTTCCCTGATCCTGTCCCTGCTCCAGGGCAGGGCAAGGTGTGGTATGAGGTTACACAGAGGGGGAATAGTCGCAGCGACCTGGGCAGACTCCAGGTGTTGGCTGATATTTTGGAGATTGTTGCCAGTGGGCACAGATGAGCACAACCCTCCGACTGCTCTTCTGTGTGCCTGGGAATTTTAAGCAGAGTGGCAGCGTGTGAATCCCAGCCAGACTGAGCGGATTGGAAGATGATGTGGTGGAGGAGAGGTGAACACTGGTCCTGGAGGCTCTAGGTGATGTACGCACGTCCCATCTTTCGCTTCTGTCCTGGAGGTTGCAGCTCTTGGCTTTCTCTGTGATGCACCCAGCTCTTCAACCTCATTTAAAAAATTGCTGCTAATTGCCCAGCTTGGCCAGCTATTGCTAGCATGCACGTATACCTCAGGTGGATGAGGTTCACTTTATGAACAGCAAAACTAACCTTGAGGCCAGCCTATAGAACATCACCAATAGTATTCAAGTTAAGTGGTGCTGCTACAAAAAATGCAACATACTGAGTGCAGATGGTGTGCCCAAATACTGAGCTGACATGCATAAGCAAACCCATAACTTGTGCAGCCTCATGAACCATTTTGCATAGTGGTCTAAAGACCGGACAACAAGAAAAATCAGACCTGCAAGCACTCAGGTGGGGCCAAATGTTCTGAAATCTGAGCAGCTGACCTTCACGTAACATGTAGGGCTCTTTTTACAAATCAGTCCACGTCCTTTGTGATATGAATGAGTAGCAGAGGGAATCCTGCTTCCTTTATAACTCAAAAGCCTCAAGGATTTAAGTAAGAGCAGAAACGAGTTCTGTAAAAGGCTCTGGAAGAGCCTGCAGAAGTCCCCTGTGATGGCACCGTGACTCAGACAGAGCTTTGAAGAGGACCCGCTCCATCGTCACTTAAGGTCCCCAAAGAAGATTTGAAAGGCTTTAAGCGTAAAACAAACTAACAAACAAACCCCAGTCGGACCAGGTTTTATTGGAATAAAACCAGAGACGTTGAACTTTGCAAATGGAAAAAATGCAGAGTAGCTGTCTCTGCCCTCCCTGCCCTCTGTCTGCCTGTGGGTGTGTCTTTGTTTCCCGAACTGGTTTTAATTTGGTGACTATCTGAGCTGCAGCAAACTGCCAGGGAGCTTCCCTCCATCACTGGCATGGCCCGGCTGCCTGCTCTCGGCAGCCTCTGCCTCCCTCGCCTGGGGTACTCGGATGTCCTGCAGAAACTTCTCCCCAGGGCAGCAGAGATCTCACCCTTCTGGGTGCCCGGCTGGCCTCTTCTTCACAAAAGAGAAAATTACCGTCATCAAGGAAGCAAACCCCCCTATACTGACTGGCACGCCGCTGCAATGGAGAACTCCTGATGGGAAACGTGTACCACAATAGTACGCTTAGGAGAAGGGTGTCTAGAAATTTGGCAGGAAACCTCCTCTGCAGACTGGCATGTGACCAGGACATAGTCAGGCAAGCATCAAAGGAAGGGAAATTAGCATCTAGGTTTCATTTCTGTGGCTGTAGTTGAGTCAGCCTGGTACGATGCTCATGCGGCCGCCTCAACACTGGAGAGGCAGCGCTCTCTCCCTTTGCCTCTCTCCTGGTGCTGACATCTCACAGGTGTCCCCAGCAATGCCTCAGTATTTCAGTTTCCTATTTGTTAATAAAGCTGGAGGCTTTGAAAAGTCCTGTCTGACTTAATCCCTATTGATCACAGATCCAAGAGCCCTGATGTGAAGGAATTTTAAATTTCCAGCTGCTGTTTAACAACTTCTGACTTCAAAAGCTCTAGGAGCCTTCTTCTCCTTTTAAATACACTTTGCACTTAAGGAAAATAGAGTTGGTCCCTCATTAATGTGTACTTCTCCCGTAATTATAAAGTGTTTGTAATGCAAACGCTCGGTTCTCGTGCTGTGTGCACATTCTTCATTCATGAAATCAATAGGCAACAAGCAATGTCCATTTCTGATCTTTATAGAAGTCACTCGCTGCAAGGGCAAGTTTTACTCAGTTTTGCAATGTAGATGTAAAATAGATGGTCTTAAAAACCGCACAAGTCTCCTCAGCCAACGGCCCATTGTCCCCAAAGAAACCAGCGCATATTTTCCAGTACAAGGTACATAAATGCGCAGGATGGGGTTTTTTTTTTGTACGATGGCCCTTACGCTGTCTGCGGGCAGGGAGGATTTCTGTAGCGTGCTGCGCTGCTCCTGCCGCACGCCCTGGCAAACGAGGGGCTCGTTAGGGCTATGTTGGGGGTCTGAGCTCTGTCTCCTGGTTTCTGAGCTTGGGGGGTCTTGCGGGCAGAGGTCTCGTCCTGGCACCTCGGAGGGTAGCGCTGCACCGAGCCGTGGCACCGGCACCTCGTCCCTCCTGCCCCGCCGGGGACGTGGAGCTCTGCGGGAAGGCTGGTCCCCAGGCGAGCTGAGGAGCTACCAAAGAGGCCTCTCGAGCACGGAGGGTGACAGTCTGAGTTATAGCTCTGAGTCAGGGAGCATGAAGGAAGCTGGAAATGATTATGGAGCATACAGGGGAGCTCGAGTAGTGGAGAGACTGCAGAAACCTTGCTAATCCCCGGGGAACGCAAACCGTATAATTTACACGGGTTTATGCCTGAACTTACCTTTACAGTCATGCTCTTGGAAGAGAGTTTACTTAAAACGGAGGGGATACATAAATCTCGGGGGCTAAAAGAGAGAGGCTGAGCAGACTCAGGTTTACAGGGCGGAGATTTGCACGCCTTCAAAGGCACGCAGCCTTCCCGCGCGTCTTACGGCGGGCACGGAGGGAGTGCAAATCCCGCAGCATCGTCCTGCGCTGGGGTGGGCACCCTGTGTCGGGAGGGGGGTGCGACCGCAGGGACCACAGGGCACACGGGGAGGTGGTACTCGGTGGTGCTCAATGGGAAGTGGTGTGAGTGGGTGCTACAGCCTCCTGGAGACAGAGTTATTCTGGATGCGAATGCTTGGGGGAGCTTTGTGAAGGTTCTGACATGAAACTGAGACTTGGTACTTCTGAGGGTTTTTTTATTTTATTTTTTCTGGTTTTGTCAAAAAGAGAAAAGAAAAAATTCTCACCTCCCCATGCCTCCCCTTCCCAGATCGCCAGGGCGACTGAAGAAAGTGAACTAAAAATGCATGCAAAGCGTAATGTACACCTTCCAGCTTCTGAAACAAATGAAGTGGGGGTCCCAGACACAACAGCTTTCTTCACTGACCAGTTCTGACTCACCCTCCTTCTGGAGAAATCATGAGACATAGCGAAACCCCGTGGTCTCAAACTGTTTACAAAATGTGCAGGAAGGCATCAGTCCAACTAACTTAATGTTTTTTGGTACTGAGACACACTCAGCTGTGCAGCCCAAGACAGAAAACCAAAACTCTGTGGGTGGAGCGAAGCGGGAAGCTGCACCAAGCTACACAGAGCTGCATGCAAGCCTGGGACCAGCGCTGGGCATGAAAAAGATTGCCAGTGATCCTGAATCAAGCTTTTCCTTGAAGGTGGCAGAAAAAAACTGGCACTGAGCTGATACTCAGTTTTTGCCTCTGATGACATAATTTTCAGATATACGTGAACAAAAGGCAGTGAGACACAATCCAGTGGCTTTTCAGCTCAGCTGAATGCTGTGGTTTAGGATGAAATGGTTGCAACACTTGCTTTCAGATTAAGTAGGAAGGGAGACTTCTCTGCAGTGTGTTGGAGGGGGAGAAACTTGCTGGAGTTACATTCACGCTGGATCATATCTTTGGTAGACAAGGGGCTGTGGAGCTCTGACATGCAAGCTGGCGCTTGCAGCTCTAATGACAGTCCCCGCAGGGATCAGGCCGTTTGTGTATGCACACCCTTGCACCAGGCGGGCATAGCTCCTGCACTTGTGCCAAGCTGCTCTGCCCCGAAGGTCAAGTTTTCTTCTATCATGCAGCATTTTAATGGCCTTTGGATATCTTTCTAAACCTGAGCTTGTGTCTTGATGAAACTTTTGACAGGCAGTGAATAACAGGGGCATTATTTATTCATGTCAGATGGGACCGAAGCGTTCCTGGTTTCTTGTTTATGCTGCCAAAATAGTACATGAAAAAATGGAATTTCTCTTTGACCTTGGTTTTGGTTCATGCTGTAGATCCCCAAAGAAGAAAATATCTTGGTAGTAAGTGTCTTATTAACAGAAAGCATCTGCAGAAGGAAGAACAATGTGTTCTGGCCCAAACTCGCAGCTGTGGCCACCAGCTGTGACAGCCCTGTTATTCCAGCTTTGCCTTTACTACATTATTTCAGTGGTAGCTTTAAAGAAGAGAGAGAAGAGCCCACAGGGAGCCTGGCTTAGAAACAACCTGCTGCAATCTACAGAAAAACTCCTGGGTCTCTGAAGGACTTCAGCAGCCCTGCTCCAAGGGCTCAGCAGCCCAGGGGATAGCCCGACACTTGGCTCCAGGGACCTCACGGGCAACCCAGGGAATGTGGGAAAACCCGGGGATCTGGTAGGTGGAGAAGCCTTTAGTAGCAGAAAGGAAGCGCGTGCCTTCCCATCACATAAGTTGTATAAAGCCTTTGGCCAGACTCTAGGCACCCCGTTGGAGATCATTACTGCTCTCTTTCTATAGTTTTGGGTCTTTCATGCTTAAGTTGGATTTTAGATGTTGGGAAGTGTTCAAAGGTCTTTGGCGTGGATCTTGTATGGCCGTTTCCCAAATAACTGCTCCTCAGGTTGTCTGTGACTGCTGTGGACTTGTGCTCTAGGTAGTTCTTTCCAGTACTGTCCTCCTTCGAAGCAAGGACTGCATGGAGCATTCGGCACCTACTGAATATGGGAACATCTTACCATCTGCTGATGATTTGCCTGACTTACTGCTTTGTCCACATGCTGTTGACTCTCCTCTCGGGTGCTAATTCAAAGCAGGTATGAGGAGGTTCTGCCTTACTGGGGTCTCTATCCTGGTGGCCTGGCACCTTGGGCTGACATGAGAATACTGTCTGCACCCTTTGGACTACAGCTGCTCTTTACAGAGTTTGGGTGTCGTTTTGTTCACGAGCTGGTCCTTGAACATTCTTCGAATAAAACATAATATAAATAAATAAGTGAAAACACATTCCCCTCCCCTCCACCCCAATAAAACCTGCTGTGTAGAGCTTTTTCTTACATAACCCATCTGACTCCAAGAACAAATGTCCCTAATTTCTTCTGGATGGTAGGCTTTGTGGAGATTTAAAGGGCAATTTCTCTCTCTTTTTCTTTAGCTCTTACAAAGTATTACAATAAGGAACTGCAGTGACAGACAATACTTAAAGGCATGGTTTAGAAGTGATTCATCTGTGAAACATGGTGTAGCATATTTTATTGTATTTTAGCTAGTAAAAGCTGTGCATTCTAGCCCAGCTCTGTCGTACTGCATGGTAAATTATACTTATAGGAATCCCAGCCACCTAGCTGAAAATAAGTACCCTCTATACAAGACTTAATGCAGTAGATTTGTACTTAGACATGTATTTGTAAAATATTTAAGCTGCATGAAAAGGGCATCTGTAAGAAGATGTGATTACAAGATCACATAAGTGCAGCACAGTGCTGTCATATTTTAAGGTTAAAGAGCAATCATTAGGCATTGGCGGCTGACACTGCATGCGTGGAGGAAGGGGAGCCCTTCAAAGGCTGAGTGGGGCAGGAGAGAATGGGGAACAGCCTGAGTCTTGCATCTGCTGCCCCAGCTGCAAAGTGGCCCCAGCTTGAAGGATGGTGTTTTTACTGCTTCTGGGACCCTCCTATATCATCTTCTTATGGCAGGAGAAAAGAGCTACGGGAAATGCCTTCTTGTGGTTCATGCTTTATGCCTGCTACTATCCAGGCAGAAAAGCACAGATGATCAGGAGATGCTCTTCTCAACTTTATAGCAGTAACTTGTCATTCCAAGGCTGCTAGTGCTTTCCAAACGCACACAGCAGTTTCACAAGCTCTCCAACATACCTGGGCAGTGCCGTGCAGGCTCTTGGCACAAAGCAGTTCAGTTTGCTGGTGCAACAGCTCTCAGGAAAGCAGAAAACCGGGGTATCGGTCCTCATTGCCGACGGGCTGACTTAGACCCTCAGAAAAAAACACACATCTCTGTACCGTGACCACAAAGCTCTACTGAGTTTTAAGCAAGCCAAACTTGAATCTTCTACAGGCTTGAATCTTACTTACTTATTCTCATAGTGCTGGCACTTTTCCAGCCAAAAGGAAAGGAGGACATGTTGAGGTACTACAGTACGAGGTAAAGTATTGGAAAGTTTTGATTGCTGATGCCTATTCCTAAATCACACACAGTCTAAATAAGCTCCAATTCACTGAAGCATTTTAGCAACCTTCCATCGACTTCACTGAGCTCTAAGCACATGTTTTAACTTAAGTGCAGGCTTGAGTTTTGCTGAATCATACAGCAAATAAAATATGCAGAGCTGGTCTTTAATATAACCTACAGATTCATGTGAAAACTACACGTTTCCCGCAAAGCCTACTTTGAGTTAATTAATGGGCATTAAGGACTCACATTTTTCTTGCGAAGAAGGGCCCCAAGGGATTGCAGCAATTTGTGTTCATACCCTGAGCGATACCAATGCAATCTTCCCGTGGAGACAAAGCCCCAAGCACTCCCTCTGCGATAACCAAGCACTTACATTTGATGGATGGGTTTTAGCCGCCTCTGACATCCCATGGGTCAGGAGGGAGGACCTGGCCTCTGACCCATCCCTTTCATCCCCTCTGGCTGGAAGTGTGCCCGCTGCATCACCGCTTTTGGGGGGGACGAGGAGTGTCTGCACCCTGGGGAAGCGAGGAGGGGAGCAGAGGCTCTGCCTTCCTGAACTGAAGCTCCCAACATTTTACTCAATCGCACCAACTCCCATTGCTGTCGTTACAACCTTCTTTGCGAGCTTGACAAAACAAGGCTATGATCCGTGTCCGCAGAGCATGCCGACCACAGGAAACCCTGGCTATTAATTTATTTCGGTAGCAGAGTCAAATGAATTGGAGCGGTTGGGTGTGACAGGGAGGCAGGCTGAGTGCCACTGGAGCAAGGGACTGCCAGCGCTACGGCAAAGCATCCCAGGACCTTCTTAAGGTGGGACTGTCCTAGTGCAGCCCCTGCCACGGGAGGGAAGGGAATACTCCTTCAGGAAATAAACACGCAAATTCCCAAGGTGCTGGGAACAGAGCTTGAGCTGAGTCTTGCAGTGCAATTGTCTTCATTACTGCCCCAGTGTCCTAGCTTTCTTTGGCAGCCCAGGTTTTAAAGAAATGAACCTCGGCAGCTGTGAGCTGAACAGCTCAGTGCTTTCAAGAAAGTTGGAGGGAGCACCAGGCTGGAGAGACCTCCTTCATCAGCAGGTCTGGTCCCACGCGTCCCAGGCAGCCACCCTTATAGATTTATCAAGCTCCATCTTAGAACTACATAGGTTGGCTGAGGGTTTTTTTGTCCTTGATTTTTACCCCCCACTACTGCTCTCCCAGGTCTGTTCCAGAAGCTCACTCTGCTGGTGAGAAACTCTTTAATTTCCAGTCAGACTTATGTCAACATTGCCTGGTAGCTGTTTCCCTTCTTTCTATTTATCCTCCTAGAAATCATCGCTCAGCCCCATTCCCAGCCCTGTGTGGTCCTCCTTCAGCTGGAAAAGCAGGCCAAAAGGAAGAGATTGTTATGGGAAGCACTGGAGCAATAAAATCGGTGGTGTGGTAACACGCGTATGAGGAGCGAGCCCAGCAAGGACACACACTTGGAGCACTGGCGGCAGGCAGGGCTGGGAGAGATGGTTGTCCGAGGGAAAGGATTTGTCTGTCTTCGCCGGGTGAAGCCACCTCATGCTTGGCCTCAAACCAACTCTTCCCACGAGGGGTTAAGGAGGCTCTGCATCTCTGCAGCTATGAGGAGCAAAAAGACAAGGTTGGTCAGAAGGAGAATTATTACGATATTTTCTTTCGTGGGGGACGTGGAGCGCCTAGGCTGGACCTGAAGCACAGAGTTATGTTCACCAGTTGTCAACTATTTGGCCTGGCGAATGCCACCTTTCAGCCTTTTTGTCCCCATCTGTGAAAAACAGGATTAATAATAGCCCGTCACCTCTCCCCAGGGTATTGTGAGGGTCAACGTCTGTAAAGGGTGTGGACCATTTAAAGCAATAAAGAAATGCTAAGTATCATTATTATTAATCTTCCTGTGCCTCGGTTCCCCATTTGTAAACTCTGACGTAGTACATTTCGATGCCCGTTTCCTCATGGAGCTCTGCCCAAGGAGGTCTCAGTTGGAGATGAGCTCTCCAGCTGCTGCCACTTGTAACCATGGCCCACTTGCAAAAGACCCTGGGAAGTGCTGAGAAGCCAAAGTTTTGATGTTTTGGAGGGTTTAATCCTATTTATGAAGCAGGTTGTTATTAATGTGATGAGTTTGTGTCATTGTTGCAGAGCAAAACAAAGCTACCGACCCGCTGGGTGCACACATACCACTGTGCGTGCACCCCTTTGGTAACCAGAGGCTGGTGTCCCCCAGTGTCTTCTCTGCTCACGAGGCCTTCCCTGTCCCATGCCTTGAGAAGATCAACTCTTTGTTTTTTGGAGGTTTACACTTTCTGGTGTCAAGTTTATGGCCTTTACCCATTTGCTTTAAGCCCATTCACGGTGTAACTGTTGACATCTGAATTGATTTCCAGACAGAGCTGCAAGTGGTCTTGTAAACAGTTGTCGGCAACAGTTGTAATTAAAGAGTAGAGAGTGCAAACACAGACCACAATAGCAGCCTGTAGGAGTTACACTGCTGTATCAGCTTTAATGTGGAGAAGCCCTTAGGGCCATATCAGTGCTTACAAGGGCTTATTGCTGGTTTCCCCTCCTCCCTCCCCTCTTCTGAAAGGGACAGAAAAAAAATTAGCTAGCAAACCTTTTCCTTAGGGAAAGTCAAGGAGTGTGAGAAATGCCGTGTGCCTGTTTGACAGTGCCTCGTAGGGCCCTTCTGCGACAGAGATGGGACGGAGCTGATTCATCCCCCTTCCACAACATCCCGAACATCCCAGGGCAAGAACATCCACGTGGACCCTGAGCATCGGCCATCTCACTGGGGTGGGAGGTGGAACAAGCCGAAGAAGGTCAAGACATGGGAGGAGATTGCTAGGGATGGATCTGCTGGCCCCCAAACCCTGGAGTGCTGGTTGCAGCAGAGATTACCTGTACCAGGAATTAGTTGCAGGTTAGTTTATTTCACATTAAAACAATCCTTGTCCACCAATTTGTTTTGTCTGATGTGGATCATTTGATGTTTTAGTGCATGCTATTAAACACACTCTGGAAGTGGTTCTGCTGACATTTGCCTGCAGCAAGGATGAAGCAGATCCCCAAACAGCCGCTGAACCTCTGCCAGCTCCTAAGGAGAGCCCACACCCTTCTGCTTGTCAGCTGGAACCAATGGTCTCGTCACCTCTGGGGTCTCTCCTGCTGCTAGGTCTCCCAGAATGGGCATCACTTTTCCATTTAAAAAGGAAGTTCTCAAGCAGTTGGGGGTTTTTCCTGCATCCTAGTTCTGTGCTCAGGTCCTGGGTGATGTTTCTTGCTAAGGGTGGACTCACAGGGCCTTGTCTACAAACAAATGCATCCAGCGTGGCTGGGAGCGCAGCCAAAGTGCTGTGGGAAAGCAAAGAAGTTTGAACTACGTGATAAGAATGGGGAGGGTAATTACAGGATTGCTGGGACTATCTGGGCTGCAGGAACTGGGAATACTCCTGTGCTGGGAGAAGGCTTTGGTATTTGCTGTCCTCTCCTGAGTCCTGTTTTTTTCTAGGAATGCAATGCATCCCTATTTTGAACCAGATCAAAATGTGAAGCTGATTTTCAGACACTTCAAAGGGATTTAATTTTTCTCTGTTATTGCTGAATTCTATTTATTTTTGCAGTGCTCTCCTATTACCTGTCTTCTCTTTATCTTCCAGCTGGTTTCTTGTCTGTGGTTCAAGAAAAATGACTTGGAAGATTAAGGGAGTGCCTTGTAGAGGGTGTAATTTCACCCACCCCTGCAGTGACGTATCCCATCCTTCAGGAGAGCAGAGATGAACCTCCTTTCCCAGCAGCAGTACAATTTTAGGTAGGTAGCCACCTCTGAGCCACTGGCTCAGAAGGCTAAGAAATGCAAGGCAAAGGTAGCAGACTTCATGAGATATAAGCCTTTGGACAGAAAGCTGAGTAAAGCCACGGGTTTGTAGTTGGATGCTGATTTGCGTGTCTGCTTTGTGCTGCAACCGTGGAGGTGCAACTTTGCTTCTGCACGCTTCTTAAAATATCGCCTTATTGACTTTGCAGTTGGTTCAAAGTGTGGGGAAAGGTTTTGTGGGTTTCAAATCTGTATGCTTATCTGCCTCGTTCAAAGCCTGACTGCTGACTTACAGTAAAATAAGCCCTCTATCTGGTGGGCTGTGTGTCACTTCAGTTCTCCCCAATCCCTCCTTGCTCTCTAAATCTAGCAAAGTTGTTTTTCTTGAGCTTGGCTTGTTTGTCAAGTGAAGCATCACAACATTGCCTGGAGCCAGGATGAAATTCTGGAAACCCAATAGTTTGCATGCTGCTTCTTCAGAAAGCCCAGTTTACTTGGGATGAGTTATTCTGAAGTAATATTTTCTTTCCTGTTTATTTTTCCTGACAGATCTTCTGCTTCCCCCGTGCCCTGTCACATTAAACCATTTATGCACAAAGTAAGCAGTTTAGGTTTGCCCTTGTGACTTTACTGGAACCAGTTGCTTATTCCTATCATGATCCTGCCAGCAAGTGCTTCAGCAAAAGAAATGATAAGCTACCCACTGCACCATCTACATTTCACTGCAGAGTTATAAGTGAAATCACATCCTCATTTTAGGTTAGAGGTCTGATATATGAATGCTGAAAGCTCTCTTTGAGTTTCATCTTGTGAAAAGCTGTGGTGTCCAGAGCAAGCTGTGAGTCTAAAGGAGACCACCTCCTTTTCAGAAGTGAGCCCCAGCTCTGTAGTGGTGTGTCTTTCCACAGAGGCTGATGAGGGTGGTTTCACCACTGAAAAAAATACAAGCTGCACCCAGCTGGGGAAGAAAGGCAAATCTTGAAATCCAACCAACTCATGCCTGAGGCTGCCTCCTCTTTCTTTCTTCCAGCACTGACTTCCATGGGCTGCAAAGAGACATTTATTCCTTACTTTGCAAGTGGTGTTTTAAGCATCCTCCAAACACTAGTTTCACTTCACTTCCACAACACTAGAAATAACTGGAACACAAGGCTTCCTTCTTCACAATATGCTGTTGGGTTTTTTTTTTTGGTTGGTTTGTTGTTTTTTTTCTAGACTGCCATATCCAAATGTCTCTTCAATCTATTATCTCTTAAGCAAAGAATTACTCATGGGACTATCCTTTTTTTCTTTGTCTTGAAGGCAGTCTCTGTTACTCCACAGCTTGGAAACCAAGTGGGAAAGTAATCTATGCAAATTACATGTACTTTTCTGGTTGAATCACGTTCCCTCCACTCATGGTAATGAGTCACTTGGCACAAAGTGGACTGTTACTATGAATGGAGAGAGCATATCAGGGCTCTGCTTCTCAAGAATTATTTCCACTTGCTGAATCCCATTTAGGCCTGGAGCCACAAGGGGTGAGACTCCGCTGTAAACTTCTCTGTGCTTGAGGGACTGTAGTTGCTCAGGTTTTCACTGGTATAGCAGGGGAGAACTGGTCCCAGATTCTTGTTAACCTTCGATGCTGAGGTTGATGGTTCGTGGGCAGACATCAAAGCTGTCTCGTGCAGTTCCCAAATACTGGCCACATAGTCTTTTTGCTGTAGTAATACTGAGACTAAACCAAGAACTGACCTCAGTGAAAAGGAAGGCAGAAGCAAGCCCCATCCCAGACGCGGTGTATGAGAAGTTGACTGCTCAAAATGCAGCCTGTCTGGCTGAGGGACTGATTCCTGCAGAGTCAGCTGCCATCTCAAAACTGGTCCTGTTTGTATCCCAGCACTGGAACACAGCAACCTAAATCAAACTACTACTCTGGAAAATCTTATTTTCTTGGGTTTTTTTCCTATATAGTAATTAACCCAATGACCAGATGGTGAGATCTGGTGCTTAGACCAAAAGCACGGCTGTCAGAGAGCTGGGATTTCCTGCTCACAGCTTCATAAGCACTACAGCAAAAGAAACTCCCATGAGCATGACATGTTACGCCTCCCCCGACCTTACATAGGCTTACATTGCTTTTTCTTCACTAGAATACATAATTCTTATTTATTTATTGTAATGGAAACAGACAACTGACACTGAAGTATTATGACACCACTGATTGATAGTCGAATGACAAGTTGCAATGTCACTTTCTTACAAGAATAACTAGTCCAAATTACAAGGGTAGTGAATTGAAACGCATCCTTTAGAAAGATGCCTAATCTCATTTTTAAAGCTCCAAGTGATGGTGAGCCCCCTATCTTGTCAAGTAAGGCCTTTAATTGCCCTTACTGCTAGGGTAGTGCATCTTATTTCAAGGGGTTTTTTAATCTAATGGCATTGACTCGCTGTGTGACCTTGGATGAGAAGGGATGGATCAGTTGTTTAAGGCTAAATTGATCTTGGAATTTATGTAGTAATATACCCACTCTGGAGACCCTCCAGGGTTGTTTTAAACGGGTGAACCCTGGATGGAGTTTCAGCCTCAGTTCTTATTTTTTGCACGTGCTTTGTGGGTATCGCTTTGCATTATCATTAGCCTAGGGTTTAGATTTTGTTAAGCAGGTGGCCTGGGCTCGGTCTGTGCAATGGCAGGTAAGACACTTGATCAGGCCTGTCTGCTTTCTGGGGCAATATTGCTTCTGGACCTTCAGGAGGAGCAGTGAGGAACAACCTCTGTGCGCTTTTGAAGCTGTGCTGCCGTGGTATAAGCGAGCCTGTAAACGCCAAAGAGAATAAATGCCACAGTTATGGTTTCACTGAAGCTGTACACTGGTTAGAATACCTGATGAAAAGAAAGAAGTACAGTCTGAGTGACAGCCCAGGTGAACCGTCACACATCTGTCATCAGAGTAGCATTTAACTAATTAGGAGATAAATGACAATGCCATTAAGAGTATGTTGAGACCAGTGAAAAATGTTCCAATGTTGATAGAAATCACATAAAATAACTGTCACTGAAATAGCTTGTCAGGTCTACGCTGTTTTCGGTGTGTTATTTAACATGGGGGAGCCCCTAAGCTTTAAAGAAGCATCTCTCTACCCTGATCTAGACAAATTACCTTTGTACCTTGATCTAAACAAACTCTGATCTCTCCGCTGCCATTGAAGTCACCTTGTCTGAAACCTAATCTGACTACTTTATTCTACCTCTGTACTGGGAATTCACTCTATCATTAGCATTTCAATCTATTTAATTCACTGAGGGTCGCTGAGCAATGTAACCGAATCCATGCTAAGCTACCACTGGCAATTTAGCTGTCAGATAGTCTCACCTTCTATTTTTAGTTGTGCTCAAATTCCTTGCTTAAGGGGGTGCACACTGAATTTCTAGATTAGCTTCCCCCGACCCCTCTATTGTATCACTGTCAGTCATCTTTAAGTTAGAGTCCTATTTACATTGTTCTATTATACTAATTACAGCTTGTCAAAGGTATGGACAGTGTTCTTGGACACTTTGTCTACAGGCCAGTAACTCTGGGATTAAGCCCCTGCGTTTAGAGCTGCAAATAGCCTGTATTACTGCAGTGAAGAAAGTCTTTGCTACAAACAGCTTTTTAAATTCCAAAGCCAACACCTCCAAAACCTTAAGACCTAATGCTTTAGGCTGGATGGTCAGTCTCACCTTTGGATCTCCATAAGGTACTCTATAGTGCCAGATCCTTATGCTTGGGTAGGGCAGGAATAGCATTGCCAAGGTTCATGCTTGCAGAGGTAGGAGCTTAGGATAAGGCATGCAGCTGTACCATTTCTTTTCTAAAGGATTATTTCAAGCAGCTGTACTCCCTGGCCTTCCGTGTCTTTCACTTCTTTTCTCTTGCGCAGATTCCACTGCATCTTATTTTTGTATTTATTTTCTCCTGCCACACCACTCTCCCCAAGCTCTATGTTCTAATGACCTTCTTAGCAAGCACATGTGCTGTGGCATGTATTTAGTTTTGAACCAGCTTATGGCTCTTCTTAGGTGCAATTCAGGGCAGGAAGCAATTTGTTCTTGTTAACAAAGCTGTGTACACATGCACGCTCTGCCTGTGTTGGCTACAGTTTGGTTGCCTGTTGAACCTGGTTTAGCTCTGTATTTGAGTTGTCTTGAAGCGTAATTCAAAAATTAAGGAGACAATGGTAAAACATGTGTATATAGGCAGAAAGCAGGCTTTGTTGGGAGGAAAACAGGCAGGCTGGGCATTTATGTTGCAAAATTCATCAGTAAGTTTACTAAATTACATTCTTTCACTGATTATTTCTGTTGCACTTTGGAGATCAGATTTCTTTTTTCACCTTCTCAACATAAGCTTGGTGCAAACGTCTCTGAAGTCAATAGATTGAACTTTATGGGAAAGTGAGAGAGATTACAGCCTTTTAGGGTAAATGCAGGAAGGTGGTAGCATATGACAGAACATTTGACTATAAGGTCAGAGAATTGGCTTCACGAGCTCTGTTGCTGCTCTGCCGCGTGACTTCGCAGTCACTTCACTTCTCTTACCTTCTTCAGGCTTTAGCTACCATTCAGTCTTTGAGTCCTGATGCCATCTCCTGTAATGGGTGCTCAGTGCACGCACCAGTGAGCCCTGGTCTGAGCTGGGCCATCAGCGTGAGGCTGAGCAAGGCTGCTTTGGGGGTTGATGCTCAGAGGTAAGTGATACAAGACTGCCCTGCTTCCTCTGATTCCAGCTCTACCTCCCACTGAGTAAGTATTTTCCTGTGCGAGTGCTGTGCAAAGGTGAGTAAAGAGCTGTGGCTGCTACCTAGGAGGATCGTTGCTGGAGATGAAACCAGAAGGTTCATCGGGAGCCTCAGTAATATCCAATTCAGATTGCTGATGAATACATCCTGACTTTTGGCACATACCTCCTGTCAATACTAATGGGAATGTCACACATGAATGCTGGAGAATATTGCCCGTTATTTTTGGTCCCAGAGCTCTGAGCTGAGAGATTCCCTGAGAAAAATGGCCATTTGCTGTATGTTGCAGGCTGCAATTCATTATATACAGTGCATGGTGACTGTTATTTACCTTACAGAACTGTAATGTGATAAGGAGTCTATGTAAGCCACTTAATGGTCTGTCTACCTTAAAGAAAACGTGTACCTGATCAGCCTCTGATTTATGCCACTTTCACCCCAGTGCAACTCTATTGGCTTCAGTGGTGTTATCCCTGATTTATGCTAGTCTTAGTCGGACTTCATGAGTTTATGTACTTTATATGACTCATGTACGCGAGGAAAATGTAGTCTAATAAAATATCTGGCTGTGCATCGCGGCTGCAGGTTCTTTGCAGAACTGTTTACAGGGGTACTACAAAACCATGTTCCGCTCCTCTGCAGTGCGTATATATTTCAAGGGGTTATATCCCATATCTATAGAGATGTAACTTAACACTCTCCTACTTGACTAATGTGCTGCCTTCTTGGCACGGTGGAGTGTTAGAGCTAGGCAGCAGGCACTGTAAACCTGTAGGATAAGAGTAAGAATTTGACTGTGGTAATTGGGGCATTTTTAGTTTTTACTTGGCAGATCAAGTTCCTTGCCTAAAACCAAAGAACTTCCCACAGATTGTGTTCCTTTGCTCTGCAAACAACTATTCTTATCTCAATCGTCTTGCTGCCTCAGCATTTATCTTCTGGCTTTGGGGTAGGAAAACAGTCCATTGATGATGTTTATGTTGTAGTAACAGCCAGGACACATAGTCTTAGATGCAGGACTCCTTGTTCTAAAAAATGTGTAAACAGACCATGAAACTGCTCTCTGGCCTCTGTGCTCCTGTTACTGAGGGCTTCTCTGATCACGACGGCAGCTTTCATCACTTGGCCTTGTCTGCAAGCAAAGTGATCTTCCTCAAATCTCTGGATCTGGAGCATCAGTCTGAGCTCTGGTGAAGTTGTTGGAGAGAGATCCATCACCACTGCTGGATTCCAGGTCAGCTCACCTTCTCTGGTACGTCTGGTTGCTGATGGTCAGACTTGACACCTGAGACCGCTCTCTGTAGTTCATCTTTGTTTCCTTCACTCTCTTCCGTTATAAACTTTGCCTGCTTCCCTGTTAAGCTCTCAAGCACATTTTCGTCTAATGAATATGAGTGACAGGTACACTCAGGTATCAGGTGTAAAATACAGAGCCTGGGTGAAGGTCTCGGGGAAAATGGCAAACCCTTTCTGGGATTTGTCCTGTACTGCAGGGACAGCATGATACATGCTTAAGTCCCAGAGAGGTGCATCTTGGAGATACTAGTAATCCTAAACTGGTATCCCAGTTTGCATAGGGTTGCGGATAGCCTTTGCTGAGCAGTGTGATGGTAAACCGAGATACTTTCATGTTTTGCTGCAGTATTTCACCAGCTGCATTGGCTTGTTCCATTTAAAAAAAGAAATAAAAATTTAAGACGCTAAGTTCTTAAAATGGAAAGTGCATCTTTCTTTGCCTGGTGAAACAGCAAGTGGAAGGCTTGCTCTGCCTGTACATAGCTGTAATTTATGCTTCTGCTCTTGTAAGGGGTCTGCTTGCCCTTGATGCATGTGCGTAAGTCCCATTAACGTTAATAGGAGCTGAACACAAGCATTAGCTGACGCCGAATTCCCTAAATGCTGCCTTCAGTTCTAAAGCCAAGGTTTGGTCCCTGCCTTTGCAGCTAACCGGCCCCTCGCTGCCTGGAGCTGCTCCCTGTCCTCCCTGGCCACGCGGCAGCCGAACCAGGTTTTTTGTCGGGGCTGGGACACTACAGTCCTCCTCCCATTATGCAGGCTGAGGGCTGCGCACAGGGGTGGCCGCTGGGATGTGTCCAGCTTCCTCAGAAAAGCACCGCCTGCGCCAGAACGGGAAAGAGATTCATCGGTAAGGGATGTTTTCTGCTTAGCTGACACTGTAATGAGCTCAAGTCCCTGGGTGGAGAAAAGAGGGGTGACAGGAGGAGATGGGGAGAGGGGAGGGGAACAACTTGTTTCAGGCAACAAATCAGTTGCTAACTCTGATCCAAAGCCATTTGCACAGATGATGTTGGCCCGGGGTGGGTTGGAAATATAAGGCATTCTGTAGACAGCTGCCCAAGGGAATGCTAATTAGCTGGCAGGCAATTAATAATTAATCAGACTTTTGTTCATTGTGAAGACAGTGTTTTCTTTGGCAGCTTCATAATGCTCTGAGTTTGCCTTGCTTTTCTTTCACAGGCTGATATCATCGTGCTGGAACTAGGTTTTGCAGCGACATGCTTCTCTCTCCCTCTAGCATCCAGCTTGCCCTGTCCACATGTGCAGCCCGGGCCACGACCTCGGCACTTGGCTGGGCTCTGGCGGCCCATTTAACAGTCAAAGGCTGGAAAGGGAGTTGCTGGTGTGCTATTTTTAACCAGCTGGACAGTTAAATAATTCAGATGCAGACACACACACACACACACACACACACACAGTGGTCTGAGCTGTGCCTGAGATTTGAAAAGGGAGAAGAGCTTTGTGTCGCCCCTGCTACACTTGCTTGACCTTATCCAGCACAGGCTCCCAGGCTCTTTAACACAAACACAAAACAAAAACCAAACCTCCAGGAGTGAATGCCTGCCCCACTGATGTCAGTCGGGCTCCTGGCTCTGACTGCAATGGACCCTGCATCACTCTTAGCTGCAAGGCATGAACTGTTCAGCATTTCCTTCCTTTCTAATGCTGCAGAACCCTTTTTTTCCATGACAATAAACCCCAGTTATGGTGTGAGTAGGAGTCCGGAGTGGGGAATGTCAAAACTTCTGGGGAAAATAGGAGTAATTTCAAGAAAGCTCTTTAGAAGCAGGATGCTCCATGTATGGTTACTCCCCTTGATTTCAGGCTGAGAAGGGAGTGGTACAGAAAACCAGTTCATCCCTTCTCTCCAGCCCAATCCTCTCCCCAGCCGTCCTGTGGAGTTGTTCACAGCTGATTGACAAGCCGTCCTTCTCATACAGGGGTGCCTGGGAGAGCACACAGCCATGCTCTTCCCACCAAATAGACTTCACCTGGAGTACCGGAGTCGGTGCTTTCCCCACGTAGAAAGCGTGGGGCAGTGGTTTGGCACTGAAAGAGGACAGAAGGGCATTCGCAGCTGGAGTTGTTTTGTAGAGAAACAGAGGTGTCTGTGTGTTATTGCAGGGCAAACAAAACCAGTGGTCACCTGCTGCAATTTGGGCAATTGGGTATTTTCTAATTTTTGCTCACTAAACAGATGGAGCTGTTTGCTTCTTTAATTTGTTAAGGAGACATACGTTTCCCTGAATATTTTTTTTCACTCTCCAGTGGAGCTAAAATGCAAAGATTTACTACCATTGAAAATGGATTTGAACATAAATTACCTAGCCTGGTCTGCAGATGCCTTTATGAGTATTATACTCAAATTTCACGATACCAGTGTGGAGCGGGGCGACACTATCCTTGTCTGACAGATGGGGAAGTGCTGGAACAGTCTATAATAATTCACCTGCCCATGCACCCAGAAAGTCTTCGATCCAGGAACTGTGTGAGTCAAAGGCTCGAACTTCTACAAATAAGCCCATTCTTGTGCTCTTGTCCTCTGAGTCTGCTTGCCTTCACCAACGGGTAACGGTTACAGTTTCCAACAGAGGTGCAGCTTATTGTTTAATTTCAGGCAAATTTGATTTGGGGGCATGTGTGAGATTTTACAATTAAGAAAATGTACCGCATTGTGTAGGCAGAGGAGACCCCGTTCAACCCTTGCCCATCAAGGAAAAGGCACAAACTCAGTCTTTTAGGCATGAGGGAATCCACAGAGGAGCTCAACTTTGAAAGACAAATGCGCAGCAAACCAGGCTTCACTGGTTCTGCTGTTAATAGGACTGCTTGTTTCCTTTGATTCCTGTGTGTTAGCTCAGCTGCGTTTTGGGACTGAACAAGATCTTTCCACTAGTTCAATTTCAAACACGTGGTAAATGACTCTGTGCCTGGAGCACCCAAGATTCCCGGGTGGTCTCTGCGCACAGACCGGGGCTGCTTCTGCTGCTGAGATCAGGCAAGATGCGGCTCCTTCGTTCTGGCGTAGTCAGCACCCGCCGGGTCATCGGGAAGCTAATCAATGCGAGGAGGAGGAGGAGGATGTCGCGAGTCCCTTGTGCATTCCAGGTTTGAGGTTCTCCCTGCGTCTCCACGTCCCAAATGGTGACAACGTTTGTTAATAGAGGCGTGTGAAGTCTCCTTAAAAGAATGCGGCTTCTTGTGACGATCCTCGGTGGCTTTAATGAATCATTTGTGGCCAGGGTGACTCAGCCAAATCGGGCTGGCAGCCAGCAGCTGGTCAGAGGAGGCCTGCTGAAGGCAGAGGTTTGACAGCATGGATAGACAGCCTGTGCTAAGAGCACAGCATTTTTTAAAGGCCAGCTGTAACCCATGCGAGGTCTGCACATTTCTGAAAGCCCATTAGTAGAACACCAGCAAGGAAAGTGAATTTGGCATCAGAGGTGTATTTTTCTAGCCAAAAGTGTAGGCAAGTGGGTGGGAAAGCTGGACATCCAGAGGTCATACTTGTAAATGGAACGGATAGTGCGCTTGAAAAATGTGACCTTAGGTTTACCCAATCCCCCTTCTTTTTCTACAACTGCATGATGTCTGTCTGTCCTTCCTTCCAAGCTGCGAGAGGACATTCCCCTGGGAGGCAAAAGCCCTGCCTGTTTGAGAGTGCATACAAAATAGGATGCTATGCCCTGTACAGTGCAGAAGTTCAATTTTCAGATAATATGGAATTGGGATGTCTTATCTAATACTGCTGGCAGACTCTCCCGAGAGTCTGCACAGCAGAATTCACCTGCTTAGTATGGTGAATTTAAATCACTGGAGCCACAGTGGCAAAACTCTCCTGTGCAGAACCTCATTCCAGACTAAAGTCCTTGAGTAATTATTCTGTAATAAAGTCACTTAAATTTTAGAATAGAGTGTCCATGTGGAGAAGTTATACAGGCACAGCTATAACAGGATAATTATTTTGTTATAGCTATGCCAGTCAATTTCTCAAGGCCTCAGTCACATGGGAAAGTTGAAATGATGTATTTTTTACAGTCTCCAGCAATTCTTTATTTTTTAATGTCCATTAGTGCTTGACTAATGCTGAATGATAGTGGAAATTCTCCAGGACAAAGGCAGCGCTCACAGTTTCCTTGTGATTATCACAGGAATTTGGATCTATCCTGCTGAAGCTAATATGTAATGAATTGCTGGTGATTGGGCGTTTATAGCTGAATTGACTGGGAATTATGAAGCCGCTGTTTACTAAATTCAACTGAAACGGCTGAAACTCAGAAATTTGTAGAGAAATTCCTTATTTATGTGTTAAGAATCCTCAAGATTTTTGAAGTGTAGACACTAAACCAGATTAAGATACAAAATTCCCTTATTCCCACACATTATTGGAGGTTTGAAATTTCAACATAGGACTTTATGACTAAGCTTACCAATTTGGGGGATGTCTGAAATAGTTTAGTTCCTGAGTAAGTTTTTGCCAGATATATGCGTTATGATTCATTACTAACTGTGGTGGAAAGAGTACTTTAGAATAAAACTGCACCTGTCAAAGGACAATGGCATATCTGAGATTTCTACAGAAATATGTCTGAGCTAGCTTGAGTCTGGAGATTAAAGCATAGTAGGAGCTCAGAGCCTGGCTCCCCTCAGAGCTGTTTGGTGAAATGCTAGACGTAGCAAACAGGTGCCAACTGATTTTGTCGCAGTCATATTTGAATCTAAATTGAAGAGTTACCAGAACAGGGAAGGCCAAAAATCTCAGTGCCCAGGAATGCACCGGGTGGTTCCTGCACGCCAGTCTGGGCACACAGCAAGCTGCTCGGGGAGCTAAGGCTTATGTACAAGGAAGCAGACCCAATATGTGCTTAATTGAAAGTGTGACTCAAAATGAAACCTGCCTCTGGTTGTCAGCTGTCTTACAGCAAAATGTTATCTAACTACATGTATAACTTCTCCCTTCTTAGAAAAGGAAAGAGGGTTTGGTGTGAGGTAGAGGACGCCAACATGCACGTCCAAGTGGATGTGCCAGCTGGGACGTACACACGGACAGGAACGGAGTGTGGTCTGCAGGGCCACGTGTTGCACGCACGCTTGGGCAGATGGACGGCTTCTCGGTCCCATCAGTGTCTCCCTGGGCACAGCCTCTTGGGTACCAAGGATGTTCCTTTGTCAACCTGTCCCGGTGTCACCATGCCTGAAGGAAAGCTGCTCTCCTAACTCCAGCGCTTCTTGCTGTCACGGGAGCCCTACTAGACCAGGTAGGGTAAACCCACCCAGTTTTCATTTCAGTTTATCTCCATGTGCTCACCTCTTCGACTGTTTCTCTGAATTTGGGTTTTGCACATGTGGCTGGAGGGGAAGGCCTGTTTTGCAACGTATGGGCACAAAGATAAAAAAAGGACATCCGTTTCCAGGGCTGCAATGCAAAGGCTTAATCACGTTTCAGACTAACTGGAGTTAGAAACTGATGGGGCATTTAAAATGTTATCTAGTTCCAAACATCAAGTGTTCAAATTCTGCCTTTAGGGGACATTAGCTGATTACCAAATCACAATGAGATTCTTATAACTTTATTTTAATAAACAGTTTTCATAAATGTTAACATTTTAATGGATGATTACATTCATATTTAGCTAGCAGATGCATTCATTTTGATTGATGTTATTTCCACGAGTACCGAAGGAATTAAATAATGATTTGTCACTTAACGGTAAAGAGCTGCTCAAATATCTTTTTTAAACAAACAACTTCATTTGCGGCGTTTGCTCAGACGGCGACGCGGAACCGCGGCGTGCGGCTGCGACCGGGGGGCGGCCGTGGGCGGCGTGGGGGGACCACGCCACGCTCTTCCACCTCGCCGCAGCCCACGCAGCTTGCCGAAAGAAGGGAGAGGCCTTACCCCCGACGCCCCCGAGCGTGTGGGGAACCCCCTCTCCGCTTTTCGGTGGCTTTCACGCCTGGGTCACAGCGGAGGGGCCGGCCGAGGTGGGAAGCCGTGAATTTAGGCGGGACCTGCGAGCATCCTCGCGTGGCACTGGTGACCCCAGGGAGTGAGGGGCTGTGGGGACTGGTTCTGGGGGGGGGGTTGCAGGGAGGGAGGGTGTGCTGGCTGCCACGCACGGCGAGACCAGGCCACGCAGTGCAGTGCTCTGTCCCCCTCTTGTGGCAAGCGGGCCGGCTACGGCGGGCTCGGGAGATGCTGCAGGGGGCGAGCAGGGCTGGAGGGGGGGTCCCCCACTCCCAGTTCAGCCGCAGAATGGGTACCCCGTGTGGGTAAAGGGAGCTGGGGGTGCTCCCTACCCCCGCCCTCCTCCAAACGGCTGTGCCCCCGTAACGAACCCCATCCCCCTGCCCTCCTGCCACCCGTTAGCTCTGGCTAACGAGCGAATTGGCGGCACTTGTGGCAGTCACCCTCCCTGTTGGAGCTTTGCCTCCCTGGCAGGTATATATATCTAGCTAAAAAAAAAGCAGATTTAGGGTTTTGCTTTGCAGGGGGCAGGACAGAGGTGCTGCGGGGGGAGCGCGGCTGCCGCATCTGCCTCCCAGAGGCACCCGCTGATGAAGCTGCTGGGAGTTTCGTTTGGGATGAAGATGTGCTGAGGTCTGATGGGTGAGGTGGGTCGGGGGGCCGGGCTGCTCCGTTTCTTCTCTGCTGGGGTGAGGGCTGAGCTCTGGGGCGGCCGTTGTGCCCAGGCCGGTGCTGGTAGTGTTCTGGGGAGAACCGGAGGCTTTGCCATGCTGTCGTTAAGCTGGGATGATGAACGAAGAACTGTATTGGAGATGACCCCTTTTTTTAGGGTCAGTTGTTGGTGGCTGACTTTTGGACGGCTCACCAGGAGAGCCTCTTGGAATGTTATCTTTCTATAATTCTTGCTGACTGAGATTTTTCAGGAAACCCGAGGCAAACCTTTGCTGTCTCGTAGACCTGTTGGACCTTGGTTGGCTCCTATTTGCCCACAGAGTGAGAAGAGAGGTTGTGTCTTTAAGAGGCACAATTAAGCAAGTGTGGTTTTTGCCTGCTTTCCAGAAGTAGTTATTAGGTTTGATGGATTGGTTATCAGATCCGGCATGACAGATGAATGCAATGTTTTTGTCTCTGACTAAACCTATAGAGATTGCATAAATAACTTCATAGTAAACGTTCTGATTTCACTGTAAGTGTGTTTACATGTAGGTGTATATATACTTCTTTTTTTTTTTTTTTTTTTAACCCAATAAAAATCTTCCTGAGGATCTTCTGCCATTAACTGCCTTGGAAACCCTCTCCTTTTTGCATCTGTGCCCTGACTTCTCTGGAGCGACTCTAGCTAACACATCTGTGAATTCAGCCTGTGGTCTGTGAGCTGTCTGAGACTTTTTGGAAGGCAGCTCCAAAGACCAAACTGATTCCAGCCTATTGTCTGCAGAGGTCCAGGAGAGCCCTGTGTGCCAGCAGCGATGCTTGCAGGCAGAGCTGGCTGGCTGGCTCAGGGTGGGAGGGTGACTCATGGATGTCATGTTCCTCTCCCTGGCCGGCAGAGTCTGATATCTGGTATCCAGTTCTCTGGTGCAAATAGCTGATGTTTACTAATGGAGCTTGCTGAAGGCAAGTGCATTCAAATACTGCTTAAATGCCTCAAGTCGAAGATACAGCTCTGCGTATGCTGCAAGTACCGCGAGCTATTTGATAAGCACGGGTTATATTCTCCTGGTTAGCAGCCCTGTCTGGGCAGTAGCAGGATGCTTGCTATGGGGTTTTATTTTACATAACTGTGGACCTATGAATCTCGTGCTCTTAAGCATTTGACTCCTGTCATATATTTCTCTGCAGTTACACTTGTGTTATGTCTTTTGCTGAGAATACACTGTGGCATTTCTACTGCTCGGTGAACTTACGCACTATAGGTGGCAGCTGGACGCGAAGCTATGGGCTTCTGAGAATTGCCGTGTATTTAGCAGTAGGCCAAAGGGGAAATTTCCTGGATCAGCAAAACTGACCTGGGCTGTTGTTGTCTGCTTTAATGAGCAAAGGTACCTGCTGAGACCCCTGCTGAAAGCACCCTACCTTAAAGCATGATTCAACTCTTATGAAGTGCTCCTGGGAGAAACTCTTGTCGTAAGATCCCTGCAGACCTCCAGAATCACTGGAGCAGTTCTTAACCTACTGGAGATCCTATCTAACGCAGGCAGGCTACAACTGTTGTACGGCAACTGCATTTCTGCAAAGGGATGAGTGTCTTAGGGAACTAAATGTCCTCATTAAGATGTTCCCAGACTAGCCTCTGGGAGCAGTTGCTGTCACTGCCACCTTTTGTAAGCAACAACCTGAGCAGCTTGGTGGTGAGTTGCATTTGACTTTGAGCTAATTTATAAAGAAATACCAGTTGAAATTAAAAAAATGAATTTCTAACTGCCTATAAAACAGTTTGCCTGTGAAACCATTTTCTACACAAACAGTTTTTACATAGATTCTTGTCATGTTGATGTCATAGGACATCAGTGAAGATATTTATGAGAGTCATTAACAAGTCTTGACTGCTCATTTTAAATGGCTGCATTTAGCCATGAGGAAAGATAGATTTGAACAACTAATTGGGCTGTCAATATGGTGTATGTGTTGTGGTTTGTGTCTTTGGGTTTTCTTTGTTTTCCCCTGAATGACTGTTTCCAAAAACAACCAGTGATACTGGGTGGAGAAGAACTCTTCTAGTCAGGTGTCATGTTGGCCACCCACGATTTCCAGCAGGCTTGGATATTTAATGGGCTTTCCTGGATGGTGGACAGAACAAACTTTATATCCAAGAGCGTTAAAATAAATTGCAAACCTAACTCCAACCTTTTGAGGAAAATCAAGCATTAAAACAAACAAACAAAAAAACCCCAACCAAAAGTTGCAGGTCCCGTAGCTATAAACAGCATGGTGAAGATAAAAACTTGGTGCTGCAATCTACTTTGGATAAAAGCAGGGTGGAAAATTTGACTGTGCTGTTCTGGTGTACTTTTGAGACTAGCAGGTACCATTTTGATCTCAGACTTTCTCTGTAAATCAAACATTATTAAACAATGCTGGCCTATACTTCTGCCATGCGAAACTGGTTACATTGTGGGCTTTCCAGAATGTCCCCATAGCAGATCTGTCTATGCCTTGGAGCCATTTCTGATGGAAGTTTTTTTATGAAAGCCAGCTACAGAACTCCAAGCTATTTCCCACATGCTTGAGAGGGATTATCTAATGCACATTGGTGCAGTGCTTCAGTGATGAAGAACAATGTTGTCATATTGTTGGCAGGGTTAGCCTTAGACTGGAAAAATCCATTGAGCAAGGATATTAATGGTTCCTGGCTCTGCCATAAGGTTTCATGGGTGTTCTTAAGTGATGATTGATCCTAAGAGGAGGTCCAAAAAGACTTTATGCAGCATGGAGAAGCAGCTCCAGTCCTTAAGACGTCTGCTCAACTTCTGCCTGGTCCTTGAGATGCTGACACAAAGCAGCCTGTGGTTGGAAAGCTTCCTGAAAGTGTGTACAAACTCTTCACACTAAGAAACTGAACAGCTTTGCCCTGAGCCCCAACCTAAGGAACGTAAAAAGGTGAACCAATTCCAGTCCTTGCATAAAGACTTACCCAGATTGAGCAGTAATAGAAAAAGAAGTGTCATGAAAAGTGGCTGACCAAAGCACAGTCTTCTGGGAACTGAATTTTGCACAGGGGAGAGAGAAAACGGGAGAAGAGGAATCACCGTCCTGCACCGTAGGACTTGTCAACAAAAGAAGGGGTCTCAGGAGCTGGCCCCTAAGCCAGGGACCCCTCTGCCCCGTCAGGTCTAGGGTACTGAGGCTCTTTGCCTGCTGATGAGCTTGCAGGGTTTAGTGCCTTTGATCCTGTTTATCTCCATGACCTCCTTTATGTCCCTGCTGGGATCCAATGTGACCTATTAACTCAACCCAGAATTTGGTACTTCAGAGGTAAAACTGACTTTCCAAATACTGAATGGCACACAGGTCTCTGGGCTACGTACGCTGTATGTCACAGGGTAAAGCAGTGAGTGAACCACTACTGGTGCCAAAAATAAAAAGAGAAGTAACATACACCCAACAATGAACCAGTTTTACAAACTAATTGCATGCCTGTGGAGGTCATATGTGGGGCCAGCCAAGAAAAAGGAAAATCAGATGTTCGGAGGGGTAGCAGTTTTTAAGGCACTAACGGCAGTAGAATCCTTAAAACAGACATGAGGGATGTTCACAGAAAAGATGAGTGTGAAGCCTGCTCTCTTTGGAGCAGACTGGTCCACCTGACTCATGCCAGGTCCCTTCCACCTCCTGTCATCTGTGAGTAACTTGAGCTCGTAGTTTGTCTCAGCTATTCTTGACATATTTCATGCTGGGAACTCCTCAACTCCTGGTGGCCAGAGGTTAACTCGGATGAGAGCTGGCTTCCACTGAAATGCGCCTACTTTCTCAAGACTAGGTTTGTGCTTTGAACAGATGTCTGATTCTCTTTTCCCTCTAGGCCAGGGAGGTTAATTGGAGGAAAGTGACTGTACATCGGGCCCAAGAGCCTCCTACAGAGATACTTGGCACAAATAAATCAGCCTATTTTTGATGAATAACAAGGCCCCAAAGGCTCTAGTTCTTGCTGCCTGCACAAATTGCAGGTATAAATTTCACAGCTGATCACAGGGACTCCAGAATTCAATTAACTCTCTGCTCATTTAAAAAAAAAAATGCTGCCTGCCTATTTAATTATGAGTGTCACTGATACTACACATGCTGTTCAGGAAAACTCCAATTAATAAAGCATTGCATCATTAATATGACTGACAGCATGAAGCCTGTGACTCTCTCAGCAGTCTGTCTTGACCCTTTGCAATGACAGACTTGGGATTTATTGCAAAGGGGCATCCTTTTCTTCAGGTTTGGGTGATGCCGAGGGAGCTCTGAGGTTGTCTCCATGCTTTGCAGGCTGTTGTGGTTGCTCTGTTTTGGGTGGTGGTTGGGACGTAATGCAGTGCTGGCAACCAATGGTTTAGACCTTCTGGTACTCGGGCAACCTTCTAGGGTCTCTGATTGTGGGGATGGGGGCTGCACAGAGACACACAGGGCAAAAATCTGCAGACATTAACCTGCGTAAGGCACGGTGAGATGACAGCAATGTTCTTGCACTGCCTTTACCACATTAAAGCGCCCTTCACTGCCAGGAAGGGTGTTAACCAAAGCTGTAGAAATAGCCACGTCTCTGCAGAATGTTTCATTTTCAAGTATTCTTGATTTTAAATTTAGCTTGGTCTCAAAGATCTATCAATAAACAGACATGTTTCATTTTGACTTTCTAAGGTCTCTTTTGTTTTAAGCCCAAATTGATCTGACCTGCTCATTCTGTGCCTCTGCTTGTGTCCATCCTCCCTCTCTCTTGATTTCACCCCTTGTAGGTTGTGTTACTGGAAGTGGTGTCCAATTTTTGCAGCTGTATCTTCCCACTTCAGGGCGTATCTGTGCCTAATGGCTCTTACCACAACTTGAGTATCAGCATGATACACAAAAGGTACTTGGCCTTTCTCCCCAAACTGTGTCCGTCCCTCCTTAGTTACTATGTGTAACCCATGATGATTGTAGACTAGCATTTTCTTTACTCTTTCTTCAGACCATGTCTAACTTGTACCTCAGCTTTCTGAAAAATACTGAATTCTGCTTTCTCTCCACACTACTTTTTTTTCTTCCCTGAGCAGCTCTGTTTCTGACTACAGCAAATCTTTCCAGTAGTGGCAAAAAAAAAAAAAAAAAAAAAAAAAAAAAAAAAAAATTAAAAATCTTGCTGCTCTAGCCAGAGGCAGATGTCACCACAGATTAAACGTCATGGCTCCATCGCTGCTCCAGCTCCCTGCATCTTCCTGGGATTTGCACACTAGTCAGCAGTGCATTTGGCAAACGCGCCTCCAGATGTTGTTGCAAAAAGTTGGTAGTCACTTTGATTGCCTCACCTTTTTCCAATCCTCTATCATAAACTGCTTGCCTTCTTGCCCCTTTTCTACATGCTGCTGTTCCCTGTTGTTGGTCAGAGCTGCAGGTTTCACTGCCTGTTTGCCACATTTAAGTAGAATATCTTCACTGTTTGCTTTCAGGCACAGCATTGTCATCCAATAAATGCCTGCAGGACCACCTCTCTTGTCCACAGTACTATCTTAAAACCAGAACTGGAAGAGAAGCTTTCCCACCCTCCTGCATGCCTCTGCATTTCTGGCCCCTCTCTAGCAGCTACTTCAGTGCTAGAAGAGTGAGTGGGTGTTTTGTTCGAGTTTATCTTTGCTCAGTGAATGGTTGCACAAGCTGTTCCAAGGGATGTAGTGAGGCCAGCATCTCTGACACTAGTGAGAATTCAGATTTAAACCTATTCTTGAGCTGATGCTATCTGCAAATAAGTGGCTGGTATTCTAGGACTGCTCCTTTCATGCTACCCACTTTCATTTTGTACTTACTTTGTTCCCCTGTTGCCTCATCTTTAGCTGAAATAACCTGTGTCCTGGGCCTGGAGCTACCTGTCTGTCCTGTACTTGTACAGCCTGAGGCTTAACAGGACTCTTATCTATGACATGGGGCCTCAGGGCAGTGCGAAAACTCAGCTGTTGGATTCAAACACTGTTGCTTGCCCAACTTCTCTGTGCAATGCAAGACTGTGTTGTCAGTAGGGCTGTTGCTTGACTGTGACCAAACTCCCCTGGGACCCAGCTGAGAAAACAGTGTTAAGCGACTGTAACTCAGTCTGAATTGGCAGGGGATGGTGGTTGCTGCTGCAGCCCTCAGATGGTGACTCCTGGTTCTCCTGCTCCAGCTGTGAAAGCCCTGGAGACCACTGATTCCTACCTCCCTTTCTCAGCCAGGACTTGGTGGCTGTACCACAGTGCTCGTCTTGGAGAAACTGGCTGAGACTTGATGGAGACAAGGGGGTGGAATGCTTCTTATGGAAATGCTGAGGTGGTTCTTGTTTTCATGCCCTGTTGTGGGTTTTCATACAACTCGCTTTTTTCTAACTTTTGGCTTTCATCTGCAAAATAAGGATAGCACTGTAAGCCGTGCAGACACATGAACTTTAATTTAATATGAACAGTGAGCATAGTGTATACAGAGGTTGCTAGTGACTTAGGAGAATTGGGTTCAAGTCCCCGTTTTGACAGAAGCGAGACAAGTAGGCTGCCCTATGGGAGGATAACTGGCTGTTTCTGGTTTTGCCAACTCTAGTACCTGTTCAAACTGTTCTGCAAAGTTTTGATTGTTACAAAAATGACACTGCAATGGAAAACATGTGGTCAGACTTCCTGACCAGCGGCAGCTGGGCATGTAGGTTGTTGCCATTACTTCTCTTATATGACTACAAGGCAAAAGCACTGACCTTCCTGCTGTCTGTCATCTTCTGGCTACCTGTGGGAGCAAGGGACGAGTAAAGGTTGTGAGCTGCTTTAATCTGGATCCCTGAAACAGCAATGAGTTAGCTAGTGGAGCCGTGGTGTTGTTTATGCAGTCTTCCCACACATCCGACTCTCTGAAAGCATCACTCATCTGCAGTGAAATTCCTTGTAATGCTGGAGAAAATGCGAATGTGAGGCTGCAGCACAGTGACGTGCAGATAACGGGAGCTCCTGGTGAAAGGCTGAAACCCTCTAGAACTCCTGCCTCCAGCTCTTCTGGCTTTGAAGTTGGACTCTCGCACGCCAGCTTTGCAAAGGTGTCAACTTCATCCTGATAGCGGATTTCCTACGCTTAGAAGGCCCCTCCTGGCTTCTTCCCACTCCCCTCCCTTCATCCTTCTCTGAAACGGTCAAGCCCCACCACAGCTGAAGATGACACCCACGCTGACCTCACGCTTTGGGAGCGAGGGCGGTGAAGGGAGGAAGGCACAGGGCTCTCGGCACTGCCTCCTAGCCACGTCTTGCCCCGGCAAGTAGTGCTGGTCCGATCTTTGGTGGTAAATGCAGTCGGAGATGAGGTGCTACCCCTCGGCTGAGGTTGCTCCCTGGCTGGGGTCCCAAGTCCTCCAGCCCCCTCGGGATGAACCTGAGCTGCCTTGTTCCCTGCATCTGTCAGCCTCAGGGCAGCTTGTTTGCTTTGCAAGGCACAGCTCTTATCAGCGTAGCCCACAGGCAAAAGACATGAACGGTTTATTTGTCTGAGAGAGTAAAAAATGTTCTTTGCTTTCTGTGTAATAAGCCCTGGCCCGAGGGAATTCGGCAGCCAACTTTTGGCACGCATCGTCTGTTTTAGGTATTAGCGAGCTGCTAGTGCAGGGACACCCAACTCGCTCTCCCAGTTTTGCTGAGTATTAGGTGGGTATTTCACACTAGCATATTCCCTTCACTTTTTTATGTCCTTTGAGGATCTCTAAAACCCTTCCAGTGAGGACAGGGAACCCTCCAGGTGCTTCATGTCCCTGAAACTGCTGTGTACTCCTCTTGTGCAACCTGTGCTGCAAGGGATGTGTGGCATCTCAAGAGTTGCAGCCTCCTGTTTGGAAACCTTTTTGTAGAGCGTGTGGCAGCGCGTAGCTGAGCGGGGGAGCGAGACCTGCAGCATCCTGGGATTTATGAGTTTGTGCTGCTGTAGAAATATGTTCTTAGCACTGAATAGAGTACTTAGCCCTGGCTTTAAGGGAACAACAGTAACATGTGCTAGACGAAGACTGGGTCGTACGCTGTAATAGGCTGGGAGAAGGAGGCACGTGCTCCACATTCATAGGTGCTTTTTTCCTTTGGTTTGATACCACTTACCACTCCAGAGATAATCTAAATAATGTCAGCTCTGAGTGCTATTGACCAAGTTCCACCAGAGCAACTCCTAGTGACTACATGTATGAATATAGCTGATAAGCACTGTATTATAATAAGCTAGACTGGAGCTAGCCCCAGAGGCCTGGGATTCTGGTTTAGGTTTGGCATCAAATTCAGAGGCTGATCTGAACCTGGACGAAGGGAATCCAAAGTGTGTGAGTGCTGGTTTTCCTGGGAGGCTCCTAAAACTTCTGTGCTGAGGCTAATCTCCAGGTATTCGCTTTTGTTTTCATCATTGTGTTCCTATCCCAACCTGAAATCAGAAGGGTAAGATAGATGGGCAAAAATAAAGAAGCGATTGAGTGTGTGGTTGAAGCCTGACCTCTGTGTTCCACCAGTATCTGCATAATCAGGCTGTGCATATATTTCTTCTTTTACACATCTGCTTATTCTAATCAGGATCAACCTTTAGATGAAACAAAACTGACTTGAATACTTGCCCAAACTGTGAAGTTTTGATGAAGTGTAGTACAGTTCTCTTTAATGTTTCTGCAGCTCTGCGGTATCTGGCTGCAGCTGGGATCAATAGCAAAGATGCCAAAATAAAGCAGGAGTGGCTGGTTTTGGGCTTTTCCAAGCCTGACAAAGAAAATAAGAAAGCAAGAGGGCCTGTTGTTAGCTGGAGTGTTTTCTTACCTCATGGTGTAACAATCTGCCTTGAAGGAATCCAGTGGTCGAGATCAGCGCAGAGCATCTTTTCCCTTCCAGCCCTTTTGGGAAGATCTGTGAGGATAATCAGTGGGCTTTATTTGAAATATTAATCTCTGTCTTGGAGGCGTTGGGCCCCTTAAATAAATTGCTGAGGAAGACATAGATTAAGATCTTTTTTCCTTTCTTCTTCTCTCTGGACAGACACTGAAATAGCCACTGAGTTGTACTGCTTTGAAAGAGATGTCACCTGTCGTCGCTCCCAAGAAAGAACTCAGCTCATAGAGATGTTGCTCAGGAGAAACCGAAATAATAGCTATTGGCATTTGAGAAATGTACATCACTGCACTACTAGAATATTTGCAAACAAAATGTCATAAAAGCCTCAAAAAAAAAGCAAGATTTCTCTGAGTTAATTTCCTTGATGAGTACAACGCTGACATTTGTTGTTGTTGTTTGGTTTTAGTCCAGCACTTAGAGTTAAAAAGAGCTTTCGGCTTTTTCACTTACTTTTTTTTCTGGGCCCTAAGAAGACTTCCCCCCCACCCTACCCCCTGCCGCCACTGGCTGTGCCTGGACTAGTGTTACGTGAAGAGTGCTGTGTTGGGAAGATGGGTTTGTGTGCAAATTCTCCTTGATGGACTAAATCATCAAAATCCATCATATAACTCTAGTCTGCCTGTTTCTAGAGCTTGCTAAACAGTCCCTAAAGATTGCAAATAAATAAACAGTGTCAGGGCCTTATCTTGAACAAACTCGACTTTTTTTTGCCTTGCAGAAATTGCATACTGTAGTGTCAGCTTTGCTGGGGATGATGGAAACCAGAATCCCAAATCACTATGCCTTGTGGCTACTTCAGGCATTTTGCTGTCAGCTGAAACTGAATTTCCTCATATTCTGATTGGAAACCTTAGCTGGCTGGAGGATGGGATGGTTTCACTGGAAGCACTGGCGATGCCCCTAAATAAGCAGCTTTTACATACTGCTGCTTCCCCCGTAGAATTTTGTTAGTTATTGTGCTAATATACAGGGGATGTAGGAATGCACTGTCTTGTCCCAGCTGCAGAGGTAGGAAGCTGGGTTTATGCTGAAGACTGGTATTTGCTGGCCTACCACCTGTAAAATGGGGTGCCTGGGTTTGGGACTCGCAGGCTAGTTCAGCATTCTTACAGAAGTTGGAGCAAGTTAGCATCCTGTGTTAGAAATTATTCTTGATATTAAATACACTGATTTAGAAACATCTTGTGCTACCAAGCATGAACAAAGGTGACATCCTCTGTATCTTTCCCCAACTTTTCTCCTCCGCAGACTTTTGCTTTTCTGTTCGAAAAGGAACGTGAACTTTGCCACGTTCAGTATTAAGCAGCCAGGTTTTGCCAAACTCTTTGGTTTTCTCACCCCAAGTCCAGGAGGCTGGACTTACAGCAGTCTCAGTTTGTATTGTTTTGACAGATTAAGTACTATGGATGACTTCTTCTGATCCAAGCTAGGCGCTCTGGTTCTCAAATTCATTGACCCTTGCAATAGCTTGGTTTGGTGACTATACGCACTTTTTTTGTTCTTCCCATACAAAAACTCTTCACAGAGAGAGGCTAATTATAGAGCTCTTAAAAGGTCTATTAACCTCTGTAAAGCCTTTGAAAACATTATATTGAATCAGATTGAATATGCTGCGTAGCTGAAGTAAGGCTGTTGATCCATGTATCCTAGGGTATTCATGTGAAGGAATATCTGGATGCACACAAGGAGGTACAGCGAGTTGCTGTAGCTCACTCAACAGCAAAGTCAAGGTGAAAATGCCAGTCTTCTGGCAATGACTGTTATTTCTGCCAGATATGGTAAAGTGAATATCTGGTTGAATTACACAATATCTGGCCCAATAATGCTAGTGGTGTTGCAAGCATATTCTTGAAAGCTGGACTTGGCACTGCTTATTACCACCTCACCACGATGGCTTTGTGTGCTCTGGCTCTTGGCACTGTATTTCTAGTACTGGAAATAGGGTGGGATAATGCTGGGCAACAAATCTTTTATAACCCAGTAAATTTAGGAGATAGAAAGGTCTTTAAATGGCTGATTGAACTTGTCTGGAACAGTTATGAAATTCTGCTTTGAGCTAGAGCAGGGTAAATAGCTTAGGTGTCCCCTTTTCTCCCTCATTCACATGTATTTCTGGGGGGCAAAACAATTCGGAAATCTTTCAGACTAAACAAAACTCTTTGACCTCTTGATATAGCTTCTCTTCGCCCCTTAAAAAAAAAAAAAAGTAACAATTTGGCTATGCGATAATTCACAAAAGCTTTTGGCCCTGCCAAAATTGCACTCTACCCCCGCTCCCCAAATTCACTCTGCTCCATTTAGTAGAGTTTGTTGGCAAAGATAACCTGACTTCACGCTGTGGAGAATATTTGTTTCTTAATAGAAGATGGAGCAGAAGTGAAATTGTGCTGGTTATGTATATTTTGCCTTCTTGAGATCAGCCCCAAGCAATTATCTGACTACGGCCTGTGCCAGAAAAACACAACAGAACAATTTTAGCAGTGCCAACGAAAACTCCAGAATGTGTTGCACTCAAGAGTGTAATTTTAGATTCTGTTTTCAAGTAGTATTTCTGTGACATCATTGACTTTAGGAAAAATAATACCCTAGGGCTTGCTTTACAAACAGGATGGAGCTTTATGATTTGGCAGCTTTCCGTAGGCAGAAGGACAAATGTTCATCACTTACAAACCTCTGTATGACAACAGGCTTTGCTTCCTATCAGAAGTTAAAAGTAATAAGAAAAAGTTAAAACTGATGTGGAAAGGGAGTTGGTAGGCACTCGTCTGCTGCCCTGAGGGCAGGGATGCTCAGATCACCTCCAGGAGAACCTGAGCTGTGTGAAGATTTGCTCTGGGAGCCAGAGCACTTCTAGCTAAATCCTGTGTGCGGAGTTGCCCTGGGCAAGATTTGGGAAATACAGTTGTTTCTGCTTGTGCTGCCGCTGGTCCATGTTCATGACATAGACGTACTCAAATCTGGTGATAGGATGGGAAGGCACTGCTGGTCCCTTGAGCAGGCTCCAGCTGCCTCCTGGAGCTCCGTCATTCGGATGCAGCCTGTCTGGAATGTGCTTGAGGGATTTGGATGTAGTGGTAACACTCCCCGTGTGCCTAGCCCAGAGCTCTACCGTCAGGAAAGGTTTCGAATTTCTTTACAACTTTTTTTTTTCAGGAGTTCTCTGTTGATTGTAGGACTGGAAGGGACCCCATGAAGCTGTCTAGTCCTTTTTCCCCAGCCCATGTGGGGCCATGTGCACTTGAGCAATGCTCTGCAGACCTCCAAAGCAGAGGTGCTATGGCCTCTCCTATTTGCAAATTTTGTTCTTTCTGGTAGAAAGGGTTTTCTTCATTCTAATCCACATTTTCCTTTCTGTAATTGTAAGTCCATCACTTCTCTGTTCTGCACGTGCATTGCAGATAGAATAAAGCCTTTCCAGCCTGCAGTAGGCTGTTATGCATTTGACCTTTGTTGGGCCTTTTCCTTCTTCCCCTACCTATCCTGGTCCTTTCCTTAGATTAAATAGTCTGTGTGCTTTTTTTCTTTCCCGCCTTCTTCTTTGTAGGTAGATATTTTGGAAGGATCTCGTAGTATCTCTACCAGACGCTTCCAGGCAAATACGAAGTGAAATGAAGGAAAGTTAATGTGTATACAAGCCTTTTTCATTCTGGAAGGCCCTGTAAGCTCAGTGGGTGCTTTCAGGTGTGTGAAATAACTTGCTTCCCTACAGTAAAGGATTTCTTATGTGAAAAAAGGCGTTCTCTGGCTCTAGGGCAAACCATGCTGCAAGCCTTCCTTCTCTGTGCCCCCCAGCATGTGCAAGTGGAAAAAGGGTTACGTTAACTATGATGAATCAGTTGTGGCTTGAAGGAGAAGTGATGACACCAGGTCTGTCGGCAGCTGGTTGATTCAGCGTACTCTCAGGAATTCAACAAGTTCGTAAAATCAGTCAGATTACACACAAATTTCTTTCACAGTTGGCTCCAGTGACTTCAGCGGTGTTGCTTCCAGGGTACATTGGCGCATCTGGCACAGCATGGCTCTTCTGTTGCTCGACCACAACCCTGCTTGGCAAGTTTGGGCACAGCAAATATGACCCGAATGAGTAGACTCATTGTGTGCTGGAATGGCCAGACGTAGGCATCAGGTTGCCTCTGGGTTGTGTGAACTAATAGCTCTGTTCCACAAAAACACATGAAACTCATGCTGATTTTCATGGAAGTGAATAATTTGCTATGAGCGTGAACCCTGTCGGGGAGGGGCTGCATCTTCCCCGAATGTGTGCAATGTCCAAAAATCTTGGGCACTGTTATAATATAAATAACAGATCCTCATAGTCTCATCAGCTTGTAGACTCCCTTGGGGAACTTTGCATTCTTCTGTAAATATGAGCTTTGTGGGAGAAGTCTGATGCTACACGAGCATGTGAGAATTTCCTTCCCAGTTGGCATGAAAAGACTATAAATCTGTAGAGACACAAGCCCTTCCCCCTACCCGTTCTTATAAAATTAATGGGTGTTCAGTTAAGGCAAAACAAAGAGTGGTTTCCCTCAGGCAAAGTTGTTTTTAAAAAAAAGCTTTTTAGCATACAGATAGAAAACCTTGTTTAATTTTATGTTTAATAATGCAGTAAGTGTCCAGGGAAAGGAATTGTATCTCTTGCTCTGCTTTGGGCTTTCAACTTCCTGGGAGTGAAGGTTGGAAAATAAACAAGGGCTAATGCTAATGGAGATTAAGGGTGACCTTGGCCTGTGTGGTGATTTGCATGACCCTATACGGGTTGAGTTGTTGGATAATGGAGAATTTCAGACTCTACCTCTGTCAGACAGGGAGGTCAGCTGTGTCACTTTGACTGCAGTTTTTCTCTCTCCTCACTTCCTACCTCCACGTTGTAGAGATGTTTTAAGGGATAGTGGCAGAAAGCTAATAACAAAGTCATTAAATCTTCAGTTCTACTCTAAAGCCCCTTTGGACAAAGTGGTGGCAAGTGCCAGCATGGCAGTGTGGGTTTTTTTTCTGGCCTAATCATGAAGAAGGTCATAGGAGGATGGGGAACTAACCACCTGATCTGTTCCTGCCTGATAATGGATAGCTGGGATCCATCCGAAAAACCCATCTGGCTTTGAATTCTTCCTATCACTAAATTCTGGAGGAGAAACTACATGCAGAATCCATCCTTTCCACTGTACCTGGCTTTATATTCCTCAGTCTTGAAAGAAAGCAAAAGATACAAATCTCACTGGTCAGAAACAAGATGAGGCTGATAGCCCTCAGAACAAAAAAAGCAATTGAAGACTATTTTGTTTGTATGGCTACTTGGCAAACTAGTCAATGATGGCTGTCTCCAGCTTTGGTAGCAATGTGAAGTCTCCAAAATGCAACCCACGCTGGCAGCTGAGATACAAAATGCCTGCAAGCTCATCCGGATATTCAAATGATAAGAGTTGAACCATTTTTCACGGTGTGGGTTTGTGTTTAATATCACAAGGAATTTTTTTAAGACTTTGTGGCAATTTTGTTTCTTCTTGGAATTTCCAGGTCTAAGTGGATGTTCTGGTGGAAAGGGGTTTTGTTTATTTACTTACTTTGGATATGCAAAGTAATGCCTTCCAGGGCTTCAAATACTGCTCAATAATTTACAGCAATGTAGAGGTACAAGCAATTTCATAATAGCACTGAAGGCGGCTTTAGGGCAGGTGGGAGCATAGTCTATGAAGAGGTAATTGCACCCAGAGGATCAGAGGCACAGCTGCATTTCATGCTTGGTAATGCCCTGGGGACGTGATTATCTCTTGATAACAGAACTCCCCATGTGCCTCTTTGCCTGGCAAGAGTTGGGGAAGTGGTGGAAATAGCTCTTCAGTGAGCGGGTTCCCCTGCAGAGGATCCATCTAGGAGCATTTGGGAACTTGAAGCAGCTTTTTGTGGTATGGAGAACTGGATGAGAGAGGTCAGGTCCTGGAAAACCCAATCTGTGAACCTGCTGCCCCTGCTCAGAGGCTGCTGTGTGGGTGGAACGACAACGCCACGGGTGGCTGCCCCATTCTCTTGGCTTCTCTCCCTCTTTCTAGCCTTCTCCCTTGCTTGTGAACTGGAGAAGCCAGGCTATCCTGCCTGGAGCAAGGCGACTCCATTTTACTTGTATGGTTGTCCTCAAGCCTTCTCATTTCCAAAATCCTCTCTAGGTAGAGTGTGGGTGATTTATTTTCCTTTCTTTCTCTCTCTCTAGATTTGCTCTGCAGCTATTCTCCTAAAGGCAGCTCACTGCTGGAAGTAGTTGCTGAGAGCAACGTGATATGGCAAGGGTTTCATTTTTGCTGCCGTAACCTTCTGTACCCTGCTATTGATGGAGTTTTGATGTGTTTGACTGGAAGTATGGGATTCCTCACCTTCAGGCACCAGTCCTGCTGGATCTCAAATGTGCTAATGCTCATTTACAGCAGCATCAATTGGCACATTGCAACTGAACTTTGCTCCTGCAGCAAGGGCTTATCTGCTAAATGACTGCAAGGGTGTTAGCGTCCCTAAGGGTTAGGCTCAGCATATGTTTGCACAGGGAAAGGGCAGATATCTGAAAGCGTTTTTCAGCATTTTCTTGGATAGGTTAAGAAGGGAGACAATGTTACATACTGCTTTTGGAAGAAAAGAAAACCCTTTAAGCCCCCAGTCTGCAACCCAAGGTTTTTGAAGCCTGTTGCAATTTCCTTTTTAGACATTTCTGCTCTCTTGATCCTGGGAGAGGAAGCAAGAGGTAAGGTTGTCTGCCTAATTTTTCTTTTTTGTCATCCTCTTGCAGTGAGTTTTTGTGCTAGCCTGCAGACAGAGGGGAGAGCTGGGTGGGTAGTGATGAAACAATCATCACTTAAAACTATTTGCTGATAATGAGTCACTCTTCATGGAGTCCCAATCTGTTCTCCCTTCTGTCAAATACTGAAAGTGCAGCAAATCTGCTTGCTTTGCTGCGGATTTTTTTTTTTTTCACCCGAAGGATGGATTCTAGCAGGAGGATTTGGTAAGAAAGAGGAAAGAATGAATGTGTGTGCGTGGGGCAATATTAATCAAGAGGTGCCTTTTTGTGCCAGACCTGAATATGAACCTCCTAATAGCTCAGATGAGGAGCTGGGAGGGTTATTTTCAGTCTATAGGCTGCATACTCTCTAGCTGGCATGAGTCTCACAAAATCCCCATGGCCATTACTCCTCAGCTGAAAGTGGTCTAATACAAAACCTTTAGGTTGGGTGGTGAGACATAGGGCTTTCCCCGGCTGATGGGATAGTATTTAAAAAAAAAAAAAAAAAAAAAAATTCTTGAAGACAAATCTAGGGATGACCCAGCATAAAGTAAAATAAGGCCTGCATGATCCTAACAGGCAGCTAGGCTGTGCCTTCTCTTGCAGTTCCAATTGCAATGATTTATAGTCAATATCTTGATAAATGCCATCCGGTATGTTAAGTGCTGTCTGGCTTATGTTGTGTCGGGATGGCTATGATGCCTTCCCTGATATGGTTCCTGCAGTAATAGAAGAGTCCTGTAGATTTCAATGAAAACTCAATTTTCTTGTAACAAGGTTTAACGGGAAGTTTATTGGAGTATTGATAATGGAGAATGCAATAGATACATGTCCCAGAGTTAATATAGTGTAAGACATTAAAGCACGCATTGCTTGTTTATCACTGTCAAATTCAATTAAGATTTTAATTATAAATAAAAAAAGCAGTCATTCAAGCACAGGAAAGTATGTCCAAGGGAGGGGCTGAAAATAGGCCCTGGGTCAGATGGGACTGAAAAGGGCTGAAATCAAGAGGAGAATTAAGAGAGACTGGAATTTTTTTCTCAAAGAACTGCATGCACCTCTGTTATAAACTCGGGCGTAAGTTTTGTTCAGTAACCTGTCAAGAGAGCTGGGGGCTGGCGCTGAAGTGGACCTGTGTCACATGCTGAAATCATCTCTAGAAGGTCTGGGATGGTCTCTCAATGTGTGCATGTGCTGTTGCTAATGCCTGTGATACCCAGCTCTCCATCTGCCCTGTCACAAATCCAGTGAAACCTTCCACCAGCGTATTACTGCCTTTCAGTTTATCCTGATTGTACTCGACCCGCTTCAAACACAATAATCCTTCTTGCAGATCAGATATGCAGTAATCCTCCTTTACAAGTGAGAGCACAATGGGCCTCTGCCGTCAGACATGATGTAATCCTGCTGCATCAGATAGAGAATTTCTTTCCTGCATCATGTGAAACACTGTCCTCTGTCGTCTTGTACTAGACTGCAGTCTTTTTCCATCAGATGACTTTCACATCCATGCGCTGTGGTCCTTCTCTAGGCTCAAAGCAATAAACTCCCTTATTTCATTGTCATGCTCTGCTACAGCATATGTCCCTAGGAATGGTAGCAATGGGTAAAATGGGAATCTCTACCTTGCATGTGATCTGTGACTCCTTCTGTCTTCTGCGTGTGCAGGACTTAGTGCGGTTGGAGATAATAAACCTTGGGTGTTAGTGGAATGCAAAAAAAAGCTGACGGCAGCCTCTCTTGCTTGCAATTCTCTACGCTGCACAGGCCTTTTAAAAATTGCGAAGCCTGTCTTCGAGCTCTGCTAAAAACAGGTGCTGTAGTTTTACACTAGGCACTGTGCAAATGGTTGGCTGCGTGGCATTAAGCAGCTGCCAGCTCTTCCAGCTGCACCCTCTTCTCCTCCTGGTAGCTCAGGTGTCTTGCGCAGACTGTTGTTTTATAATCCTTCTGCTGGGGATGATACAGGAGAGTTGTCTTTGTACGCGCGTTCTCTGTAACCTTTCTCTAATCCTTCTTGTGGGTCCTGAGCATTGCAAATCCTCTTCTCTTTAAGTACAGCCTCTGCTAGTTTCTTGATTGGGGAGGGGAGAACAGGGAGATGCTGTCATGTGGAAGGAAAGCATGTATCCTATCGCTCTCTTAATCCTCCAGTCTGTTCGAAAGCAGCTACGCATCCTGCCTGATTGAATACCTGCCTTGTAATTCAATCTAAGGGTTCCGCTGCCATTCATAAATAGATTACATTGCTCTGCTGCGGTGTGCTGTGAGGCAGGCCGCTTGATTGAGCGGTGGATTTGTGTATTCCACCAGGCAATACATGACGGGTTTTTTCCATCCGCTGTAGGGAAGCGGAGCAACTGAGCAAGAAGCTGAACCGGGGCGTTAGAGGGCAAGGGTTGCCAATCTTCTTGGGTTTAGGCTATGCATACCTAAATATTCCCTTGCCTCAGAGCCACGTAATGCGTGCCGTGTCAGTCAAGAGTTGGGGGGGGGATGAAGGAGAGCCGGGGGTAGCCGGCAGGTGGGAAGTGACAGTGGCCGCTCAGAGATCCCACGGCTCCACTGTACGAGTGGGTTAGGGTGGCTTTGTTGCTGCTAGATGAGTGACAGCAGAGCTGCTGGTGACCTGACAAGTGCTGAGTCAGCGCCTCTCTGCTGCCGCGTGATGTTGGTCCGCAAGCTGTGCGAGGCTCCGGGGGGGGCTCTTGTCAGAGATGTGTAGAGCAAGGTAACAGCATTTAGAGTGTGCTGCTAGAGGTCTAGGTATTTAGATATTGATAATATGGGTGCTGTCTTTCTCTGCTTTTAATTTGTCCTGTTAACTAGGTATTTGGTGACTTTTGCTTTACTGACCTTCTGCTTCCCTAGGAATGACTGCAGCGTGAAACATGGTTTGCCTGTTGTACTCTTACATCTTTATCATCCCGTACAGTATCGATCAACACTACTGGCACTTTCTTGGTAACATCAGCACGAGCTTTCTGGGCTCAGTGGGACAGGTGATGATGGATGTGGGTTTCTCACACGTGGAAGACCTCCATTTCAGATTACACATTGCCAGTAAGTGCTCTGAGAGGCAAAATGATCAGTGCTTGCAAAGTGTACGTCTGTGTAGCCTGAGAATTAGAGGCTAAAGTTCGGAGCTGATAGGAAATCAGCAGATTTGCTTAAAAATCAAACACGCTTCTTAGTGTTTTTCTGGGATCAGAAGCATGAAGTGGGCTTTGCTTGTGGGCTCCTCTTGCGTTTTGAGGATCGCACACTGTTCTAGGCTGATGGCGTGTTGGAGGTGGGGGACTGAACAGGGGAAGCTGGTTATGCGGTACTAGCTTGATTCCTCTTGTAAAGTGGGTGATGCTCATTTCTTGAGGAGAAACTTGGTGGTTCTTTTTCAAGAAAAGTCTTCCTAGGCACCTGTTCGAGCAGAGTGAACAGATCTTGCTGCAGTGTTGTGTTTTTTCTGCTCTTTTTGTGTTCATTAAATGATATATGTTCGCATGGAGGCTCTAAAATAAATCATTGTTGCAGAAGCACCTTTTAAAAGTTGTCAGCTGTGGGTTTTTTCTCCAGTACCTTTGCCTCTTAGGACCATAAATGGCTTCCTAAAGCAGGGGAAAACCATTATTAATTACACTGCCTAATGAACTCATTTGGCTTTCTGCCCAGCTTCCAAAAACAGCACTAGCACCAGGCTGGATACTGTTGTCTCACTGTAATTATGTTTATATGGAAAGTTAATTTTTGTTTTCATAAATTGATTTGAGGCTTCTGGAAGCTATTTGGAGATAATTAACTTTGCCCACACGGACCTATATAAGGGCATTTGTTTACAAGGTAGTGCTCAGTGCTGGTGCATGGAGGTACGTTCCTGGGTTCATCTGGAAATATTCAGTTAGCAGCTCAGGGCAGATGTTTCCAGACTCGATTCGCTCTTTGTGGACAGTAATAGTAAGCAAACACCATAGTCCTGGGATTTTGCAGACTGGTAACAACCCTCAGGGTGGACCTGCAGTCCCTAGTCGCAGTCCAAATGAGCTGCAATCCGAATAATTCAAACGCTGCAAAAGTTAGTGCTAGAATCACAAACTCCCTTAATGTGAACAACAAACATGACAGTCCCAAATGGAAAAGGCCTATAAGGAATGAGACCAGACCTCCACAAATAAGTAGTTGTGAAGGCAAAAGCAGTTCCCATATATCTTTTATAATGGTGGGGACTGAGAACAAGCAGCAGAAGTGCAAGGTGATTTAATGGGACCTTCACCAGCAGGACGCATGATGTGATATTGCAGAAGTGACTTACTTGTTCAGGCGTAAGCGTGTGTCTTTGGGTTCCTGGCCCCTGCAGTGAACTCCTCCTTCAAATCAATTCATTAATGAGCTAATTTATTATGCATGGGGATCCATTAGAGAACTGTGTAATAACCTCAGGATACCCAGCCCTGTTCCCAGCACATGGCTATTGAAGAACAAAAGCGGGAGGAAAAAGCAAGATCTCTTTGGCAGCTCTAAGCCTGTTTGGGGGCTCTTGTCTGACCCCTTTAAAATGCAGGGGAATACGTAAGGCACTCCGGGTCATGTCTAATAAAGCAGCGGTTGGCCTGGCTGAGTGAAGCAGCTTGTGTAGGTCAGTGTCCAGGGTGCTAATTTTTAAAGCTACATTTTTAAAGTTCCTATTTCAGTGCACTATGAGCTTTCATCTTTAAACTAAGAAAAAATTGTTCCCTGAAGGCCTAAAAATGTACTCATTCCTTACTGCACACTTCAAAACCACGGGCAAAGCTGCATCAGAAGGCCTTCAGGCTAGGTTGGCATAAGATGTCCCTCTGTGTTTTCTAGAGGGGAAAAAAACCTGAATGGTGTTTAGAGTTTGTAATTTTGGATCTAAAGGCAGTCCCGTCTGTTCTGGTCTGTCTTGCTTGTAACAAAGAATGACTTTTCCCAGCCTTTGCAGAAGACCAGTGTTCATCCTGTAGCCAGACTGCCAGCAAGCCCATAAATTGCAGCTTTGCCTACTTGAGCCTTTGCATTCCTGTCTCTTGAGCAAATGCCCAGCGTTCGTGTTTTGCAAATTCTATCTAGTGCTTTGGTTGGGATCAGGAAATTTCTTCAGGTTGAAGGTCAGCATGCTGGAACAACAGCTCTGGATGAGATCAGAAAAAAAGGAACTTCCAGAAGATGTTTGTGGTCTTTCATCTGCAAATCATGTTGCTGTAAAAGAACAGGTAAAGCAAAGTGTTAGGAGAGAAGTTGCAGGTTTCCAACGTTTGTTGATCTTCTTCCTTTCCTCCTGTTTCCCCTCTTATGCGGAAGCAAGGTTATAAGTTTTATTCCTGATTTGCTACTGCACTTTCTGGCAGGGAACATTTAAGTGACTTGGGCTCCAACTACTTTTAATTTATATCTATGACTGAGGAAAAGGAGTATTTTTATATAGAGGAAACTTACCCTTTCCCTTTTATTAATAGATGTTCAGAGATGTCTGGGAAGTAAAAGGAAACTTTAGCTTTTTGCTAGAAAGGTAGACAGGGTGCAGAATTGGTCCAGCACCAGCAAAACAGCACCTGAGTGACTTTCCTAGTTATTGAGACAACACCATTTTCAATATTTACTGCATAGTGATCATTTTAAAATAAAATAGCCAAACCCCTCCCCATGTGAAATGTGTATTGTATCTTAACTCATTATGCAACCATATTAAAGATGTAACAGGAGGGCTATGTGAGCACCAGGTTTTTGGGTTGTGTGGGAGAATGAATCTCAGCCTGGTTTGAACTGAAGGGGTTTAATGCTGCTTTTCAGCAAAGCTTGCAGTTGGGAGAGCTGCCTTTTTTTTTTTTTTTTTTTTTTTTTTTTTGGCTTAGCTCTAAGCACTAAGGTGCTAATCCTTAGCTGAAAGTCAAATGCCCTGTTAGGGTCATGTGCAAACTTGGACAGAAGTCCAGCTGGAGATTTAAACTGTCGGCCCATGACTCTCCAGCGCTGGGGTGAGTGTGATGTGCAGGTTGCCCAGGCTCTACCCGCTCTCCTGCGGCACAGACCCGGCTCTGTTCCAGGAGGCTCCTCGCAGCCCCCCGGGGAGGAGGAGGCGGCTGTCTGTGCAGCCAGACATGTTTGCAGCTAGTTCCCAGAGCTCAGCGTTTGCAGGCTAAATTCCAGTTCATAACCCAGGCCCTTAAACGTCTCCAGGTTTTCCAGTTTTGGGTGGTTGCCTGCAGGGAGGTTGCGGTGCGGGCTAAGCCACCCGCTTTGCCTGTAAGGTGCTCCAAGCTCCCACCAGTCTGTCTCGTGCGTACGGAGCACGGAGGGGTGCCGAGAGGCAGCCCCCGAGGAAATGGCTGGTGTCTCTGGCTGGTGGGTCTGTAAGGTAAGGTGAGGTCACTGCAGGGAGGACTTGGATGTTGTCTGAGGCATGGCAGCCTCCTTACGGGGCGCTTGGGCTGGGGTCAGTGGGTTAGCACACTCCGCTCCCTCTGCTTGCAGATGTGGTGGTGGGCAGTGGTTGTCCTCTCTGTCACCTCTGGATGGGCCATCTCGCGTCACCTCGTGAACATATGGCTGGATGGTGTTGCGTGAGGTGCTGTAACTGATGGGATATTTGCCCAGCTGGCCGGATAAAATCCCACAGTGGACGTGATGATATATACGGACCTGTGGTTATGTATCCAACACCTGGCGTTCGCTGATCAGGCAGCTTAACTGATACTGTTTCTTGCTTTGCTTGTTCAGTATTTGAGCCAAAGAGGTATTTATGTACCTCCTTAACCTGCACAAGCACTTCTGTTGACTAGAATAGAACTATTTGTGTCTAATTAGCTGAATCAGGGCCTGAACTTCCACTGCCAGAAAGTAGCTTTAGTATTTTGCTGATGGCTCTCACAAAGAAACCCATGTAATATTGACTGTCTAATCCTGCCCCTTCAGGCCAGCCCTACTCTCAAACGCCATCACTCCAAACGTCCCCCCTTCCTTCTTCTTCCCCCAGTTTTATATGCTGAACATGACGTCGTATGGTCTGGAATATCCCTCGGGTCAGTTGGGGTCAGCTGTCCCGGCTGTGTCCCCTCCCAACTTCTTGTGCCCCCCCAGCCTACTCGCTGGTGGGGTGGGGTGAGAAGCAGAAGAGGCCTTGGCTCTGTGTGAGCACTGCTCAGCAGTAACGAAAACATCCCTGTTTTATCAACACTGTTTTCAGCACAAATCCAAAACATAGCCCCATAGTAGCTACTATGAAGAAAATTAACTCTTTCCCAGCCAAAACCAGCAAAAGGCTATAAATGATGACAGCAGCTAAAGTGCAACTTCCTTTCGGATCCCTGCGGTTCAGACACTGGGTGGGTGAAATGGGTTGATTATACATGTGTGCCGAAGGCTTAAAGCAGCAATGTTAATACAAAAATCTTGGAAGCAGGCATTTCTCGGACATGGATGAAAAACCGTGCATTGGAAGGGCTGCTCCTTCTTCTTCCATCTGCTGAGCTCTCCCAGTGATAGGTGAAGGGTTTACCCTTCATCTCCTGAGTTACTTGCTTCCGTATTTTATGAAGACTGTTTATTGCACGCTACAGGCTCCTCCATAGCTGTGTTCCCATGCCAACCATCCTGCAATATGGTACACATGCTTAGTGAAACAAAGCAGCTTTAATCCTCAACCTTTGGATGTCTCCTGCCCATCGGGGCCAAGACTCCAAAGAGGAACCCTGCCGCTTACAAAGTGGAGCTCCAGGTTCTAGTTAATTGGGCCCAGTCATTAAGGGAAATTCAGTTTATGTCTACTGGGACTGTAAAGGGAGTGGGTTTTTAATAGCAAATATCTACAGTGTGTATTGGTTGTCCTCAGGTTAAAAAAAAAAAAGAAAAAGAAAAAGCAAACTTTCAGCAGAGAAGAAATACTTCTAATTACTTGCCTTTGGCAGAATGGCTGCCCTGCTCTTTAGAAGCTTTATTTATCTTCTGTAAGAACCAGCTCATTAGCTCTATTGCTCACAGATAATCAACAACATAATTAATAATTATTTATATGGCATCCATAGCAGAGGGCTTTGAATCACATAACAAAACATCATTTCCTTATGATCACTCAAGCATTTCTAACTGTCTCTTTTGTCTGTTTTCTGCCTGTTCTTGACTTTCTCTGGCCTTTTGTGCCAGTTTCTAGTGCTTGGCACAGGTTTTTGGTTAACTTTCCACCAAGCGTCTCCCCCTTCTCTTTTAGAAACTTCTCTGAAGTCCTGCTTGACCCACAGAGAATTTGAAGTGCCAGAACTCTGTCACCATCCAGAGCAACCTGGATTGGCATGAGTAGCCATAGCTCCTTTGATTTCAGTTGCACCTATTTATACTCATTTTTTGACTGATTCCTATCTGCACTTGAAATATCAAAAAGCAGGATTTCTCTTGGTCAAGAGCTTCACCTGTTCTTCTGCATTTTCCCAGGCCAAAGCAGGGCTGCTGTGGGGTCCTATGTTTGGGCTACCCCTAGGATATCTATCCTGGGGAGGATTTTTGAGCAAAGTGTTCAGATGCTGTTCCTAGGGTGGGATTTTACTGGCATGTGTTCAAAGCTAATCTTCTACTAGGTTTCCCTGGAGTGCTTTGACTTGCATTATGCAAGACAGCTACAATATCCTGACCTGCAGGGTGACCCACAGGGCAGCTTTCATTGTGTTTTGCTAATGCGCTGAATTCTTGCAGCTGCTGGCATCAGGGATGACATGCATCAAAAATCCTGCAGTCAGGTCCCATAAAACCACTGGCTGCCTCTTTCTCTGCAGTGCTGTCAGCCTGTACAGCCTCCATGAACCTGCCCAGCTCTTTGACACGGCAGAGCCACCGTCTTACCACGCACGACCGTGACCAGCACTCCCCTGAGGCTGTCGGGTCAGCAGAAAACTGGTGTAGGCCAACGCAAGTGAGGCTCATTCCTTGCCCAGCCCAGCAAAGAAGCTACGGGAAAGAGGTGTAAAGCTGCTGTGAGCTGAGCGCTTGGGGACAGGTTGACGCTAAGAAAGGTGAAGGTGCTCACTGGGAGATGGGAAGAAGGAGAACGTGAAATCAGGTAGCACCCCAGCAACTGGGCATTTGCAAGGTGTAGGTCGTGCCATAGACATTGGCTTCTTATGGAGCTGGTTTTGGAGAGCAGGTCAGGTGTCAAAATGCATTTCGGAAAATTTGAAGGTGAGTTTTGGATGGCTAGTGAGGAGAGGAGGGAGAAGCTAGTGTCTGATTAGAGATGTTCCTCCTATGCTCTAAGAAAGGTGTGCTCGCACAGAGGATCCTTGTACTGAAGGAGCAGAGGAAGAGGGTGCATCAAATATCATTACAGAAGATATGAGATCGTAAAGCAGGTGGTTATTGGTGTGCGATGCTGCCAAAAGGGAAAGATAAAGTGTGTCCTGCGGATTGCACGTGCCTGCTGTGGGAAGGCCGCTGTTGCCCTACCCCCCTATCTGAATGTCTGCCTTGGGAGTTGGGAACCCAGCGTGACTTCGCCATCTCTGCAAACCTCAGTCTGAGGCTTGGAAACAGTGTTTGCTGGCACCATGTGTTGCTAAGCAGATGGGCTCCTGCGTTTGTACCCGCTGAAGTTTTTCAGTGAGGGTGGTTTTGGTGTGGCATTTCAGTAATTGTTGCCAGCAGAGAAGAAGCAGAAGGAAAAGCATCTCCAGTTCTTTACCACCTGCTTCTCCCTCCTTGTGGTCCCCATCTGACACCTAAGTAGGTACTTGCCCACAAAATGCATCGAGAGGAAAATGAGAGAGGAAAAAAACCCACCCAGATTGACTGCAGGATGCAACAGGTGAAATTCTGGTGTGAGGAAATAGCAGAAAAATCTTAACTAAGCATGCTAAAAATATATGAGGGTGAGGCAGCTGAGTCACTAGAGGGGAAACTTGAGCTACGTGTGGTCGCTGAAGGAGACCCAATGTGAATAGTTTGAGTGTGACTTGCCAAAGCGTTTGCTGTTCCCTTTCTCCGTGGGCTGGTTTTGGGGTTGTGTGGCTGGATGGCAGTGCTGTAGGACACGCCACCCAGCCCTTGCTCGCAGAGGTGGGTGCTGCAGACAGCTGGCCAGCTTCTGCGTAGCATTTTCCTTCTTCCTTTGCTGGGTCTCTTGGCTTGACGTGAGGAACCTGATGGGTCTTCCAGTGTGTATTTTTCAAAAACTGCTGAGCACACCAAGAGCAGGGCAAGGGTTCAGTCTGTTCCCATGTTAAATGCTCTGAATATGTGAATGAAATTGCATCTGGCTTTAATGGGAGCAAATAAAATGCTTTTGAATGTCTCGCCCTAAGGCTTGGATAAGAAGCTCTCGTAATTAAGGTCTAGAAACCCTGATGCTGGTTCTGACCTTTTGTTTACTGATGCGGAGTTTTACCTTTTGTAACAGATGAAATGTAGGGGTGTCTTTTTTTGGTTAACCATAGGGGCTCTCTTTGGAGTGTGATACAGCAGTGAAGCTGTAACATAGAATCATTTAGGTTGGAAAAGACCTTCAAGATCATTGAGTCCAACCATCAACCATGCCCACTAAACCATGTTCTGAAGTGCCTTGTCTATGTGCTTTTTTAATACCTCCAGGGATGGTGACTCAACCACTTCCCTGGGCAGCCTGCTTCAATGCCTGACAACCCTTTCAGTAAAGAATTTTTTCCTAATATCCCACCTATCCTCCCTTGCCACAACTTGAGGCCATTTCCTCTCATCCTATCTCCAGCCACCTGACAGAAGAGACCAGCACCCACCTCACTACAACCCCCTTTCAGGTAGGTGTAACATGTCTGTGCTGTCCTGTCCTTTTTGAATGGAGTGGAAGAGTTGAGAACACCACCACTTTGGAGTTAAAATAAAAAACTGCCTAAAATGTTTTGGGAATTCTTACCTTCTTCCATCAACTTTTCACCTCCTTGGTACTTATGGCTTCTCCCTCCTGGTTAAAGGGATTATTCCCCTTGAAAAACACATTTTGACAGATTGCCTGGGCTTTATTGGCAAATCAGATACAAGCTGACTCATTTCTCTCCATTCAGATAAGTGATCCATCTCTCTTACCCATTGATTTTTCTGTCTTTATGTCTTGAGATTTATGGAACTGGATGTATCAAAGAGCAAACTCTGGTCCCAAACCCTTGAAAGATTAAAGCGGTTAGTGCCTCATGTCTTCAGCACCCTCTTCTCCCCCTGTCCAAAAAAACCCTAAACCATTACGCTTTAAAAGCTAATTACACGTAGCAACAGATTTCATCATCACCAAGTGGGTCTACATACCAAAACTGGGCTTTGTTGTTGCATTTTTGTGTGTCCATCCACGCCTTGTCGTGGCTGTTAAAACACTTTCATGGTTTGTGAGCTAACAGGCACTGAGCAGATGGGAGAAATGTGAGTTACATCATTTTACTTTTTTTTTTTTAATGTAAAATTTTTATCAGATCTTTAGCTGATGAAGAGAGAGACATATTGGGAAAGAAGGTGTGGGTGAAATGAGGACAACATTATCCCTGTGCTTGGCCACATGGGTTGGTTTGTTTCTTGTAACGCCCTCTCTTGCAGATGATCTGCCCATAAGTATCTGCTGCGCTTTTTGGTGATATTTCCTCTCCAGCATTGTTTTTCCTGCCTCTAACACAAAAAAATGCTAAGATTTTTGTGTGTGTGGCCACATTAAGCATTTGGATCTTTCACTTCCCATCTGTAAAGTGGGAAGAACAAGATATTTTCTGCTTCATCCTTTGTCGTGACTACTTTTGATTATAGCACTAGGGTGGAGATTTTTCTTGCTGTGTTGATCAAAAGGACCCTGTGTTATCCCAAATGTCGCTAAGAAATAGGCTGATTTCAGATATATTTGAGGATGTTAGGTCTATATGAGAAATACCACTGTATTTCTGCTGCCTCTGGGAAATTTAGCTGCTGCTGCATCGCTACCGGAGGAGTGAATGTGCACCCTTTATCTGATCACCACTTCCCCCTTTCTTGGTCCTTTGTGGCAGCATCAAGTGTGCATGCTACGCACAGCTGATGTTTGATATGTTCTGCTGAAAAGCTGAATGATGCATTATATCGTTGAGCAAAACTGGTTAGCGTGTTTATCTGGCTTATTTTGTGAGCGTTTGGAGAAACAAAATCAATAACATTTATATAACACTCCTGTCATCCACTTCAGCCTTACAACTGTGAATGCTTTTCCTGAAATGAGTAATGAAATAACTTAATTGTACAGTATGATGGCCACAGAACAGGAGCTCCAAAGCTGTTCTGATCACCCCGACGTACAGTAAATGCTTAAGTAATTTTCACGTGTGAACGACCATAAATTAGTGCAGTGTCTTGTTTGTAAATGAGCATGAATAGCTGTGCTGGTTTCATATTTTTACTGTCAGGAATATTATTCGTCTGAAAGGCATTGAGTCACTTGTTGCAGTCGTTTTACTGTGCATTCTGTAGAGAAGGTCCCTGGCTGAGCAGAGGAATCAGATTTTTCACTCTTCTATAGGTCTTGTTGGGCTAGTAAGCACTAGATAAATCTTCATCTTCACTGAGTCTTACTAGTTAATAAGGTTATCAAAAGCTTTCTCTCCTTTATTAATTTGCACACACTTACTCTGCCTGATGGTGCAGAGCCTGTCCTTTGTATTTCACTCGGGTATCTCTCACTCAAAGCTTACATACCCTTTCTCGTGCTAGTCCTAAGTGAATACAGACCACTTAAGGTGAAATGTTGCCCCAAAATCTGAAGATGCAGATCTTCCTTTAGCAAGGTGGTTGCTTTCCACTGCACAGCCTTGGCTCCAAAATAATGTCGTGACTCTCCAGAGTGTGATGTGCCAAGTTCAGGGACTCTCTCTGTCCTGCATGCCTTCTGTCTTCATCGTGAGGGACATATTGTACTGCTATATAACAGATTTTTGACATGTCTGCTTTAGTGTGTGGTGAGTTTTTTCCTAGGCTCCTGGGAAGGAGGAACTGCTAATTTTCATGGGGCATTTTGTGCCTGATCCACTTGATGACCTACATTGACTAAGGGATGATTTCTTTGCCAAATAACAATTTAAATTGTTAAGTACTGTGACTGCTAGCTTGGAATTGTGTTGCCATGTGAGTTCATTATGTAGCTTGCTTACTCTCTTCTAATACTTTAATAAAGCCATTGGGCATTGTTGTTGTCTCTTAATTCCTCACAAGTAGATTAAAAAAAAAAAGTAAATACCAATAAAGAATAGACTTGCAGATGTAAATGTAGGGGAAGATGATGATAATGATGGAGTCTGACCATCCGACTGCTAATAAACACCTTTGGTTTTTAACCTGTTGGACAAAATGTGGTGAGCAGAATTAAAGATGAAACCATCATGGAAAAGATCTAGTACTTTTGCAGGGAGGTCAGGGTGGAATCTACCTGTAGGGACATTTTGATTTTTTTTGTGTGTCTGCCTTGCCTGTGTGGAGGAAGCTGTGCTGTGCGTGGAGGTATTTGGGTGCACTCTTCCATGAATGTCCATCTCGGGAGGCTGCTGACAACTCCTCAGCAGAGAGAAGAGCAGAAACTTGAAGAAATGGTGGGGTTTGGTTGAGAGCTTGAGGAAAGACTTGTGTTGTCGGTGTCTTCTGTTTGCTCTGCATTTGAAGCAGCCTAAGGGCCTGGAGAGGCAATTGCTGGGACCTGCTCACAGGCTTGTGCTTAGTCACAGGGCTCCGTGAGGCTTTGAAGGCTGGGATTTTTCCAAAATGTGTGTGCTGCAGGATACCCAGCCCTCTGCTCTTTTGAGCTCTCTCTTCCTGTAAAGGTTCTCTGATGTTCCTCCTGGGGTGGTTGCATCTCTTTGAACACGGCAATTCCCTTGCATCTCTGTGAAGATTATACCGTTTTCTGTTTCCTCTTAACAGTAAGGTCTGTGTGCTCAAGGGGTGGGATGATTGCTCGTTTCTGGAGCGAGAAGGGACAAAAGCATCCACCAGTCTGTAGGAGTGAAAGAAATGTCCCATTTTCTACTCAGGGATGAGCCAGAGATCACAGACTCTATTTTTAATTTTATGTCTTTTCGTTTGTGAGTTTATTCCTCCTGAAATTGCAGGTAGACCCTCAGTAAGACCAAAACTAAGTACATCATGGTAGTTGATTTTTGTTTTTTTCTTTTTTTTTTCCTTTTAATTTAACTTTAAAAAAAGAACCCAAACAACTTTCTTTTCATTTTGGTTTGCCTTATCTGAAACTATAAATTTCCCTGGTCACTGCCATGTGCAAAGACGAAATCCCGAAATAGAAGAGCAGTGTCAGTCCAGGCCCATGGAAACATTTGCTCCAGCCCCATGAGGGACAACTGGAAGAATTGAACTAGTTTGCTTTGAACTTAGCTCCAGGTTGCATACCAGGAAAGAAGCCCAACTTCACGTCCTATTGGAAGAACGTAGCGGGGCAGTTGATGGAACCTCCACACTCGTCTCTTGCTGTGGACCTCGAACCCGATGGCAGAACCCCACAGAGGCTGGGACTTTGCTCTTGCTTAGTCTTTTTGTGGCTGCATGGCTGGCTTAGTGCTGAGTCCCTCTGAAACTGGCTGTGTTTTGTGTGATTGTGGCAATCTGCCCAAGAGGATGGGGCTTCTTGTCCCTTCATGCCTCAAACAGGCCAAGTGAAGTAAGTTTCGCTTCGTTGTAACAAGTGCTACTTAATTAATCCCTCCTGGCTTGGAGTAATGGATATATCTCCTTTGTGTTCCCTCCCAGCTGGTCTGACCTCCTTCCTCAGAGGTAAGAGGAGAGGAATTTACTGCTAGAATTTACTACAGCTTCGCTCTGCGTGTGTTGGGGATTGCTCGCGCACAGCGGCGTACCACCACCCAGTCTGAGTCCCGAGTGGTGCTCAGGCAGGGAGCAGTCAGTCTCCTCTAATTGTATTTGAATTGTGTGCTGCTGCTGTATTTATCAGGGTGTGGATGTGGCTGGGTTTGGAGTGACATTAGGAAGAGCCTTTGAGGTGTAGGAGTTGGTAGGCGTGCGCCGGGGCCGGGGTAGATTTCCCTTTTCCTCCCCATCTTCTGCAGGAAACTGTTAAAGCTAGTGATTATTTTTCCAACAGAAAGGTGTAAATTAACCCTTTGCCCTCTGCCTCCTATTTTTCCTCCCCGTTGGCTCCTGTGACTCCCAAGCCACCTTGTGCTGTGTGCTCTTGGGACTCTTGGGGTAGGTACAAAGAGTGCAGAAGCTGCAGGGCTGTGCCTGAGAGCTGTAGTATAAACTAACTGGTGTGACTACAGGGGCTGTTTTGGTGACCTCCCTCCCCACCCTGACCATACCCATTTTAGCAGCAGTACCTGAGCAGGAGGCCACCTGCTGTACTGTGTTATTTGTTTTTTTACAGCACTTGCTCAGACTGGGGCTTTATCTGGGGGCAGTGACTGTTTTTTCTTTTCCATTGGCCACTTCCGAAAGAGAGCTAAGTCAGCCTAGGAAAAATTCAAAGGAAATGGTTGATTTGGTACAGCTTGCCGAAAGCAGCAGCCTGGAGTCCTAAATTAGAGTGGGGGTGACCTTATTCAGCTGCAGAACCAGAGTCATTTCAGTGGGGGTAGCAGAAATGCCCCTGGAAACTTATGTCCCTTAAAGCTGGACACCTTTAAATCTGGATGGTCACCTGTGAAGCTGGACATAGTGGAGGAGTGTAGATGGCCATCCAGCAACCCAGCTGCTATTTGGGGACATGTGGGATAGTAGTGTGACACCTATTGCGTTATCTGGGTCAGTTTTATGTGCTAGTCATTATTCTGGTTCCCCAAGCTGATATCCTAGGCTTTCTCTTCTCCAGTGAGGTATGCTTTTCAAGCCCGTTGCTTAGGCAGATTGCTTTTTGCTTTTTTGTATGTGTCATATTACATGCCTCAAAAAAAGATCTGCTGTGTGTGTCACTTTGGAATTGCAGCTAGCAGGGGTGGAGGTGACAAGTGGCTGCAGTTCTCGCTCTCCTGCACAGAGCAAGGCATGCTGTGCTCTTGCAGTTCATCTCTGCTGTGGCAGACAGCAAATGGTAAATAGACTTTTTTTTTTTTGCCCAGGAGGGAGTGCACCCCCAACATGTTGTTCAACAGACGTCTCTTTACATCAAAGAAATGATTAGAAGTTTATTTCAATCTCAGGCATGTCTTTGGCATTCTAGATAGTGTGGGACTGATGTTCAGGTCATAGTCTAAGTGTATTTTTTTCCTAAAATAAATACATCGCCTGTCTAGACTAAATTTTTTTTCAGTGACCTGTAACGAAGTGAACCTCCTTCATAAATGAGCTAACGGGTTGGTGTAGGTCAGTGATGTAGGTCTGTAATGAATCTCAGCCTGCCAATCAGTTTGCTTTTCTTGGTCCCCTCAGAAGTAATCTGTGTACTGCAGCCTGAAAACCACTGGGTAGATCACGCTGAGGTCCAGTGACAGGTCAGGGAAGGCAAAGAGGCGGGGATGAAATCAGATTACAAATATTCTTGGCAGTACTCTCAGCTCTTTAAAGAGATTGTTGCTTGTCTGTTTACTAGTCATTTGTCTTCTGCTCCCAATTGCAGTGTAGGAGCATCTGATTATTATAGAAAAGATGTGGGATATCATACCGAAGCAACTAAAACAGAGTGGGACTTGTTCTTGGCATGATCCAAAGCCTGTTAAAGCTGGTAACAATCTCTGCTTTCATTGCTCAGCCTTGCATAACACTATCCTCCATAAGAAACACTGTGTTGGAACATATAAAGAGTCTGGTGGGTGCGTGTAAAGAGCCACAGGCTAAACAAGCCTGTGCAGTATTTACCAGAGGCTGCTTATATTCACTGAAGCTCCTTGTGTAATTTTATTGCAGTCAACCTGGCAGGAAGCAGTGTGCTTCCCTCGCTTTGGTGGATCAGCTGGCCACCATCCTGTACTTCAGCTGGTGGGAACTGTGGCTGAGATAAGGGGAGCAGCGCAGGATCACGAGCATACGGGGTACGCTGCATATCTGAGAGCCCGATGGGGGCCAGGCAAAATGTACCCGCAGTCCAGGCAGTTTCTGGATTCCCTGACTTGGGTAGCTCTGGTCAAAAGTCTGGGTAACAGCAGTGGTGTGGCTAATGAGAGCTGGAGGAGTTCTTTCCCTGCATGCAGGCTGCAGCGCAGAATAAGGGGGCTGTGTAGGAGAGAGCTCTGCATCCTGCCTGGTGCAGTTTCACTCTGAAGGTGTCATGGGAAATCCTACGATTTATGACGTTTTCCTTAGCAATGTCCTTAATCACTTCCCAGGATACTTTTTTTTTTTTTCCTTCCCCCTCCTCTTCTTGCTGAGGAAGATGTTCTCAGGAAGCAACTTGCTGCTAAGTGGGATAACCCATATAGCATAAGCCATGAGTTTATCCAATCTGACTCAGCTCTACCCACCACTTGGACTGTTCTGATTCAGTCCCTTCCTAGGACTGCCGTGTTCATTATTACTGTTAAAGACGTTTAACTCGAGCTGGGCAAAGCTGGCAGGTTTAGGCCTGGAGTCATGCTGTCGGGGCTGTGAATACAGCAGGGGGGGGACCTGGGCCAGATGTTGGGGTCTGCCCAGTGATGGCAGCAAGGAGCTCAGCGTGCCTGGGGATGCCTGCCTGGGTTGCATGGATTGCCCTTGCTGAGCCCTGTCTTGCTGCCGGTGGGTCAGCCAGCTCGGGATGTGTCTATGCTATATGGTGGCCACGGCTGGGCTGGAGATCCAGGTCTGCTGAAATGAGCTGCACTTGAAGGGCCATCTCCACGGAGGTTTTGTGAGAGGTCACAGGTCCACAGTCGATATTTGAGGCTCTATGTGCTACATGTTTACCCAGTCTATACTCATATTTGCTGAATTAGCTGGAGCACCGGAGGTGACTTGCTATGCTTCTGCACCATCTGTGGAAGGACAGGCTGAGCTGGTACAAAGCCAAGCAGTACAGTCAACCTGTCGTCATTGCTTTGGGCCAACAAGGTGAGTTTGTCCTGGATCAGCAGAACAAGCGGAAGAGGGCTGAGATAGCAAAATCTCTAAAAAAGTTACCTTGCCCCGTGGGGAACTGAGCAGTCCTTGGCATTATTTTATACAAAATACTGATCGTGACAGCTCCTAACTGCAGGGGATTTTCAGAAGCCTCTGGGGATTTTGTATGAACATCTGTTTTTGGTAAAGCAGCTCCTTCTAAGAGTACAGCCATGCAAACCAGTTATTTGTGAGTGTGTAGGTTTACACTGCTGTAACTGTATTTGCCAGGCAAAATTCTCCTTTTCTATCTGTGTAATGGAGATCACCTTTGAGGTATTTCTTTGCTGCAATCTTCTTTGTTCTTGCTTGGATCTACAGTCTCCTGCTGGCCTTAGTTGCCTGACATATTATAGACTGTCACCTTAGACTTTCTATAATAAAGATATTCTTTGCCTGTTTGCTCATGGGTCCTCCCTGCCCCTCCAGGGGTTTAAAAGATAGAATGAGTTCAGGTTAAATTACATTAATGTGCAAATATGTACTGATTTCATCTACAGAACACTCTTTACAGCTTCCTTCATAAAGCTGTACAAACAGCAGTAATCCATACCTCCCAGGACCTTGTTAGTCACCAACCATGTCTAAAATTCTCAGGTTGAGATGGTGAACTTTCTGTGACATGGGAAAGTTTTGCCCTGGGGAGTGTAATGCTCTGTTACTGGTGCTACAGGTAGGCGTAAGGTGAAGGGTGCTGGAAAAAAATCTTGTTCCTTGTTTCCTAGGCTTGCCTTCATCTACTCACTGAACAACATCAACTGTGTAGCTTTGCTGTAGCACAGGTGAGCTTCATGTTAACTCCTTCACTCCAGGCATCGGATGTGCAGGGAGGAGGGCAGAGACTATGGTGATGGATGAAGCAGAGCTAAGCTTAACTGATGGGAGAGATGGTCCTTGATAGACAGCTTTCGTTTCGTCAAAGGCTTTTGGCGTATGAGAAAGGAAAGGAGTAGCGCCCCAAGGACACCACTGCAACTCTGTGGCATGACGTTCCCGCTGTGGTCTTCCAAAGCTGGGAGCAGTGGGTCAATTTACTGTGACTCTCTCTTTGCCCATGCTGCTCCCAGCTGGCAAGGAATCCTTCCACTCCTCCTGGCGACCCACAAAAGGCAGGCACGTTAAAAACAGAGTTCTGCAACAGCAGGAACAAGTCGTTTCAGAACGTGCCTTAAAAACAAGGCTCCATCCAGGATTTATAGCAGGGATGGCTTTTTCTGAAATACAAGGATGTGAGTAAAATTGGGACAGCAATGGAGACGAACACAAAGCACCTACCTTCTGGTGTGGAAGCTGTTAAGGTCGCTCTCACCAAGGCACAGACCTTGCTGTTGATCTCTGCGAAACCTGTTTATGTCCTAGAGGCCTTTAATGTGTCTGTTTAATATTGCAATCAGGCTTGTGTCTTTGCAGGTGAAGGCCAGGGCCTTGCTGCGCTGAACTTAATTACTTTAGTACATGCGTTCTCTTCTCTAAGCCTACTTTAAAGATGACTATGTTTTTATTCCTTGGTGCTTGAGGAAAAGGACTGTCTGCTAAAGATGTTTTAGTGATGCAGGTGGGCAGTTCTTCAACAAAGACGGAGCCTTCCTTGCTGAGACACCAAAACTGGTGATAGATGTTGGTGGGTACCATCTCAGCTTTGGCTCAGGCAGCCAAGTTGGTGAAATGAGCTTTGCAGACTTTAAATTGTGGCTTCTTCTTAGAAGGTCACATTTCCTGCCTCGCTTTCCTCTTCAGCATGTGTACGCAAGCCGGTATAGTGGTAAATCTCTGAGGAGGGGAAGCTGTAGGAGAGGATCGCCTGAAGCCTAAGCTGTGTGGAATCCAGGATGAGGTACTTGTTTAAGCATCTCTGCTTTATTTCTAATGACCTCTGACTTTCTTAGTGCTGCGGGTGACCCTGGCGGGTAAGAAAGCCACTTAGTGAAAAAGTGCATTTCTGCAGAGCAGCAGTACGATTTCTTCACTGTTTGGCTCTTGTATCGCTGTACTATCTGTAAGCTGGATAAAAGCCTCAGAGGAATGATTGTCTGAGCAAGATTGAATCTGGAAGAGAGGCTCATGGATCCCAGGAATAAACTGGCTGTCAGAATGTAGTATTGACTTGAAGAAAGCAAGTCCTTGGAGGCACTATTGACTGTCATTACTGATGTAGTGGAGACTGCCTGAAGTGCCATTTCTTGAGAGTGGCATCATTTTTTGCTGTACTTTTTTCTTTTTTGTCTCCTCTCCTATTTCTTGCTTTTGAAGAGGGTGGGCAGAAAACCAACACTAGCACGTGTCATGAGTGAAATGAAAATACATGCTGAGCTGGAGCCTGCTCAGGGACTGGTTTCAAAATGAAGGGCAGAGGGGGGATTCTTAAGGACTGGTTCCCCTCAGCGCATACTCAGGCTGGAACTGAAAGTGTTTCCAGTCCTTGTTTGCAGAGAGCAAACTCTCCCCCGTATTCACCTAAAGGCAGCATTCTCACAGCAGGAGCTATGAGGCTTTTCCTTTCAGCTGCCCGTATTAGACTTTGTCCTCAAAAGGAGGGGGTCCCATTTAGGAGATACAGTGGCAGGTCACAGACGACTTGGGAGAAACCTGGTATCTGTGACAGAAAGTGTAGAGGGAGGAGGGTGAAGGATCTCAGTATTATTTTAAGACTTGGCAGAAATAGCCCTAGGGAAAGTGAATACAGCTGCTTCCCTCGTGTTTGTCGCTGTTACTCCTTCATTTGCTCGCTCGATGCTGAGCCTAAAACAATAGTGGAAAAAACTTGTGGCCCTTCGGGAATGTTGGTTGTTTCCAACTCTTACAACTCGGCTGGGCAGAGCAGCACTAATTGAAACAATGCTGTCCCAGCCCAAGGGGTCATCTTGGTGTTTGGGGTGGAAATTTCAAAGCTACTTGGTAGTTATGGACTCTTCTTTTTAGTTTTGTTGGGGGGGGGGGGTTGGATTGTTTGGGGTTTTTTTTCTTTTTTTTTTCCCCTTCAAGGAAGCCCATCCACATTGCTTTGGTGGCATGCAAAAGGGGAGCTTTAAGTTCTCTGGCTTTAGTAATGTATTTCCTGAATTTCAAAAAGCCATCTTTGCAAAAACTATTATTTTTGGTTGGCATTGTGTTTTCATTTGTCTGTTTTCAGACCACTCAACAACTGCTTCAGAACATAATGAATTTGGGCTGTGCGTCCCACAAAGCAGCATCCAAAAAGTCCTCAAAAGAAGCAAAATTCCAGTTTCTCATGTACATTCTTAATGGCACAGCCTGAGGATAAGAAAAAAAATAATGTAATAGGCTTGTGCATGTTGGTGCTTTCCTTATCTGGCATTTAATTTTGTACTAAATAAGTTTTGAAGTCTTTCACCACTTAATGTGGTGTCTTTGGGATCCGAGTACCTTATTAGTAGCCTACTGACCTGTTCTTGTGTCCCCATCTAAAATTGGGGTAAGATGGCAATATCTAGTCAACAACAAGTGATGTGTGCACACAGGTAATTATTCTTAGGATATTAGATAAAAAGCTGTGTTTGGGAACAAGGGACATCCCCTTTCCCAAGGTGATGTGGAAGAAATGGGGAACAGATGCTGCCCAGGCTGTTCGGGCTGCTGGGGTAGCATGAGGATGAACAGGCAACAGAAGTTGAGAAAGGATGAGGGCAACATCCCACCTCTTATCAAGGGATCCTCACTCTGAATGATATTGCTTTGAAGTGACTCTGCCCCAAGGACGGTGTCTGGCATTGTGGAGTGTCCCAGCTGAGCGTCTGGCTTTTCTTCCTTAAGGACACATTGGCTGGGATACTGGAGTGACTCAGTGTTTGGATGTCTGGACGTTGTTTCAGGCAGAGGATTTGTTGTGTTGTCCTTGACAGAGATGGTTTTGGATAGCCCTGTTGTCTAACTGTCTGGCTAAGACTGAGATGTAGGTAATCCTTGGGTCATTCAGGTAAGGCGGTGAAGGAAGCACTTTGAGGAGACTGTTAAAATTGCATTCTTGATTTGAGATGCTTTTTCCTTTTTCTTCTTCCAAAAGGACGATGGTTTTTTGGAAGTAATTTTAGTGCTCATCCTTAAAATCTCTCTTCCCTTTATTTCCCCATCTGGATGCAGTTAGGCTTTACATCCTCTTCCCTGTGACTCAGCATGCCTCTGTGGCCTTAACCCCTGGGGCTCTGCTCCAGGGCTCCCTTGGAAACGCCATCCCATATAGAGTGTATCTTCCTGGCTGCTGGAATCGGGGTTGGGAAACTGAGTCTTGCTGCCTTAGCAACTGTCCCTTACCTTCAAGGTACTTGTCAAGGTTTTAATTCAAAGCCTCAGAAATGGTCTGGGATCCAAGTTATCTGCAGAATTGACTCTGCTGCCATGACAGCTGAGATCAGCTGGAAAGCTTAGCTGGACAGGAAAAAAAAAAAAAATGAAGCAAGACTTTTTTTTTGGTCCTGGTTAGAAACACTGGGGAAAAATAATTGAGAAATATATGTTAAAGACTTAACCGGCTCTGCTCGTGGCCTGTCTAGGAATGAGGGAGATAGTCAGCCAAAAGGCTGTTGGGTCTCAAATTCATTTGCTCCCTGGCAGGGGCTGTAGTGACCAGCCTGAATTGTCTGTGGGTAGGAGGCAGAGCGGGTGGGTGTCTGTTGGAGAGGAAACCAGGGCACGTAAGTCAAAAGGAGTTTGCCAAGGTCATAGGGTGGGTTAGTGGTGGAAGTGGGAGTTGAACTGAGTTGTCTGGAGTCCTTGCTTGGAGGAAGGTGGAATATGTCTCAGCTCTAAAGGTGTAAGAAAGCAGGCAAAGCATCTCATGATGCCTCAGTCCTGGCACTGGTGGCAGAGAGGCTGAGGCTTTGCACCCGGGTGAGGAGGAGCTTCTGAGCAAGTTTTAACACCACCCTAATACAAGCCAGTTGATTGCTCAGAGAAGTTTGCCAGAACCGTGGCAATGACTAAAGGTAGGAGTGAAGGTTTAAAACAGCCCCGCTGTTGACCTCTGGAGAAGGCTGACAGAGGGGAATTGAGTGGACGTTTGTGGGAATTAGATACCTGAGTCCCCTTTGTGCCTTTGAAAAATGTCCACCCTGGATTCCTTTTTCCCCTGAAAGGGAAAGCTTTGTGCTCAGCTGTCCCATTATATTGCAGCAGACAAGGAGATCTAGTTAATTTAAGTGCCTCTTACTTCGGCTGAAACACATTTGCAATCAGAATACCATTCCTGCTCACTGAGCAGAGTCGTGGATGCCATAGGCTCTTGTGTGAGAGATACAATTAAAATCCAAAAAAAAGAGAGGTGAGGTGAGTAAAGCTCTCCCCACAAACTCTGGAAGGGATTTCCTGCATGAGGCCAACCTTGACCTTGAGCATTCCCAAGTCCTTTCCCTGGGATGCTGACCCAGTATTCATAAATCATTTGAAGCATGAAGCGATCTTTTTATTTAATAATAAAAAAAAAGTAATTGGATTGACATAAATTAAAGCTGAGTTAACCTGTCTGGAATAATTGGATTGGTAATAATGGACAGCAGAGTGGATTGAAGTAGGTCACAGTTTAACCCGGAGGCCTGGGGAGGCTCTCTTTCTTTTTTTTTTTTTTTCCCTCCCTGCCCCCCCCCCTTTTTTTTCTTTTTTTTTTTTTCCCCTCTGAGAGCACAAAGAAATGTGGAGGGAGGGAGAAGATGGCTAGTGTGTGCCATGTGCATGGGGCTGCTGATGGCTGGGGAATCACTTTAGGGGAACTCCAGTTGCAAACTTGGATGTTCCTGGGAATAAAGTTCCCAGGTTCATTGACGGGAAGTGGCAGACAACTGTGACAGAAGCTGTATTGTACATGGTTGCGGTGATAAATCACTTCACAGGGATTAATCTTACATCCTTTCTGTACTGTCCTTACATACCAGGGATGAGAAAAAGGCTGGAGGAGCTGCTCTTGAATCAGGGCTTTCTGGTGGCAATGAGATGTACGCTGGGGTTTGGGGTTGTTCTCTTCTTTCATTAGCGTATCTGTAAACGCCCCCCAGGTATTCTGTGTATTACATTTGATTGGTCTCTTCTTATGTCCTTGGGTAATAACAACAATGATAAATTATCCATAGTGTTGAATAAAATCAGGAGTTTTAATCTCAAAGTAGCTTAAAGCTAGTTTACATTGCTCTGCTTCTGACTTGAGACCTTCAACACTCTTTAACTGCTGGTTACAAATGATGAGTACTGCTGAAATGCATCCAGAAAGAGTCAGTCCTCCAACCCCTTGAAAAATATCCCTGTCTTGCGAAGTAATTCTAGGATATTGCTCCAAAGTAGTTGCATAGTCCTCTCCCAAGGACTTGATTGGAAGCTTTGCTGTGTGTGACACCATATCCTTCACTCCAGTGAAACCCAAATCCATCAAGGCACAGATGTTATGCTAAGCACATGAGAAATCTCATCCCCATTGGGGTAAAAACATTTCCAAAGGAACCACTTCTTCCCCGTCTCCTCAGTAAATGTCGCCTATAGGTTTCCCTCAGAGTGGCAAGAGTCCAAGAGTACTGCTCAGGCAGCTGAAATAATGGGCTGTGAAGAAATCCTCTTGAGATGAAACACTCCTCTGATGCTGAAGCAAGCAGGATATTGGGAATATGTGCTAAGGAAAGGTTTGTTGCAAACCGTGCTGGAGGTGCGGTTGTATGGAGCTGAGCAGGGATGAGGAGGCAGTGCAGAGAGGCCAGCCCTCCTCCTCACTTCTCACCAGGACCATTCAGGTCTTGTTGGCTTTCTTCTGTAGAAAGTTGATGATGGTTATGTGGTTGCAGCAGTTGCTTTCTGGGTGAAGTTGACTGGACTGTCTTCTGTTTGTGTAGCTAAATCCTGCTGCCTTTTCAAAATTGCATAAGTAGTTCTGATTGTCATATTAAAAACACTTGCTGCTTATAGCTTATTTGGAACAGTGGTCTGTATAAAACATGTTCTCAATCATGCTGTAGTACCTGCTTGGCAGGGAAAATAGGTTTGGAAGAATTACACTGCCAGTCTAGAGATTTCTATCTGATCTCTGTGGGCCAGACCCTGACGCTGCTGGGTTCAAAGATAAAATTCCCTGAGTGTTTTTGGTACAAGCAACACTTTGCTGTGAGCTGGCAAGTGCATCCGTGGCAAGGGGCAGCCGGAGCGTGCGCTGCCTGCCCGTGCTGTGCCGGCACTGGGCTCCCTGCGGCGGGGCTGGTCTCACACTGGCCTGCTGCAATCTGTGCTGGGGCCAAGCGGGGCAGGTGCTGGGGGAAGGATCGTCAGTCCTAAAGGGGTCTGCAGATGAGGGACTGTTCCCTTCTAGGGCAGGGGAGGACCGAGGGAAAGGGAACGCTTCCGAGTCACCATCTGCTCGGGAGTAGTCCAGCTAGACACTTTTCTTTGCCTAGAGCTTATGATAAAGTCACAGCGTGGACTTAAATAATTAGGAGATGCCTGGCTTCGGAGCACAGAGTCATTTCTTTCCCTGCTGACCTTGGCTGATTAGCAAATATTTGGTATCATTTGTGGAATCCTATCAAAGCAGCCCAGAGGTATTCATCTGCCTAAAAGCCTCTGGGGGATCTCTTCTCCCCCATGGGGGCACAGCCCATCCTTGCTCTTCAAAGCAGGTTTTTTGATTAGCTGACTGGAGATGCATGTTTAAGATCTTGCAGGTTTTGATGCTTTTTTTTTTCTTTTTTTTTTTTTTTTTTTCCCCTCCCCATCCCCTTTCAAAGAAGGGAGAAACTTAACATCACACTAGTCCCTTTGTGGCAGTTCGGAAGTTAAATTTACCAGGACCATTATCTTTAACAGCTGCTGCTGTCTGACAGATTGAGTTTATAGTCGGTCTTATAGGCACTAAAATCACTTTTATCCTTGTGGGTCCAATTTCAGAGCTATTCAATTTATTATGTCTAAAAGCTTAACAGCTGTTCTCCCCACTCCCTCATACCCCCCCTGCCCCTCACTCCCTCTTGCTCCCCAAAGCTCGAACTGAAGGGTCACCCCTTAATCCTGGAGGTAGGAGCAGCGATGTGCACATTCTTTCCCAGCAACGGGTGGAGCTTTACTGTAGGCAGGCAGCGTCCACCGATGGAGGAGTCCCCTGCTCCTACAATTTTTTCTGTTAAGCAACAGCATCAGGCCAATGTTGGGTTGTCCTGGCCGTGGCGATGGTCAGAAGAGATGTTCCTTTCTCTGGACCTCGGCAGAGAGGAAAGGAGCTGCCACAGGGATTGCAGGGAGGCGAAGAGGCAGCGTTGCTCTAACTGGACCACTCACAGCTTTATTTCTGGGCAAATAGAAAAGTAAAAGAATGATGGAGTAAATTGGAAATGACACATTAAGACATGTTTCCCCTGTGATTTTTTTTTTTTTTAATAATTCTGAAGCACATATCTAGTAACAGGGAGTTGCCAGCTTGCAACCTGCTCTGCCATTTTTGACTGCTTCAAAGTCCTGTGTTTCTACCCTGTAGCACTCTGGTCCCCTGGCTGATGTGCTCCCCTCCATCCGCAAACTCAGAGTGGAAGTCTAGCTTTTTTCCTCCCTGCGCTACTTGGACCTCTTGCTTCTGGTGGCACTTTTTCCCCATGCTTGAGCAATGAAGCTCACTTTCCTAGTAGTTAGTAAGACTGGTAGCTTTTTCTACCAAGGATAGGTTCCCACCCCGAGTGTCCACCTCTGCTTTGTATAGGAGCTGGCCCAGTTTGTGTGTACAGCTCTTGCCCTGCTGCAATGTTGGTTAACCTCCTAGTCCGTGCCTCAGCTCCCTCTCAAGTGGAGATGATAAGGCTTTGTCTCTACAACTGGTGAGGCCACCATGTACCATTGCAGCATAGTTAGCTGTGTTAATGGACCAAAGGGGAGCTTGTTCTTGCTGCAATTACTTCCTTCTCAGCAATGGCACACGTTCTCTCTACCACCTTTCTCATCCACCCCATCCCCTCATTTTACTCGCAGCTCTGCAAAAGCATTGATTTATTGTGTGAAGAGATACTGTGGTGATGAGATATATTGTGAAAAATCGCTGAAAATTAGTAGCGAGAATTCGAAGATGGATTTCACTTATTTCCCAGTAACGGTGGTACATGATCTATTACACCTTGGCTTGGGCTAAGTTTCCCTGAAGTTAATGGGAGGCTTCCTGTTGACACATGTAGTCTTTGGATCAGACTTGTGGAGTTTTGGCACTTGTCAAGCGATAGCAAAATCTCAGCAAGTCTTGTGGCACAAAGGAGGCTATTCAGACCTGTCACTGAGTGCCTGTTTCATTCTTTTCATCTTCTCCTGGGTTCTATTCAAGTTCTTATGCTGCTCTTGTTCCAGTGGTGCCTGAGTGCCCTCCAATGGTGCTAATGCTGCCACAAAGCGATAATAATGATACCCGCCTGCTTCAGAGGGTCCCTTTCTGCTCTGCTTTATTTCCCTTCCACCTTGCAGACAGTCTGATTATACCCCGTGGCTATTCCTACTCTCTTGTCAGCTTCAAAAAGGAAGAAAGAAGTCATTAGAAACCAACGAAAATGTTAATTGTATCATAAATCTCTGAACAGAGCAGCATTTCAGCAGTTTATTCTGATTTGGGTGTGTGGCACTGCAGCTAAATCTGCTTTTCTTTTTCCTCTAAGTCACTGAAAAGCTCAGAAAAGATGGAGGAGACAGCCTGGTTTGTCAAAGCTATGCACAACAGCAAATGGGTGCAGAGTTACAGCATTTAAGCCTTAGACCTAGTTTAGAAGCAATATTTAAGCAAGTACTGAATAAATTCTGTAAAGGAAAAAATGGTTTTCCTTTTTATTAGGCTAAAATAAGTTGTTCCATGCTTTTTTTGTGTGTGTGTTTTGAGAATGGCTTTACAAGCATATGGGACGGAATGTACATCCAGCATAGTAGCCTCTCTTTAAAAGTGTTGGGCTGACACATCTCCCTAACAGAGGGAAGACATCAGTAACAAGTGTGGCTATGGGGCCATGGGAATTACTTATTGTGCCAAAGAAACTGCAGAGTTGTATTTAAAAAAAAAAAAAAAAAGTCTGGAATGGTAACAAGGAATGCTAGACTTGGAAGAAAGGCTCAGAACAGAGGAGTGCTGCCAGCTCCCCTTGCAAAGGCTACCGGAGCAGGTCATGGAAACAAGTTGGTAATCTCGGAGAGACTTTAATCAATGGTGTAAGAGGTGTAAACCGGGGTATATACAAGAGAAAATAATCAAGTGATTTCAAATGGATAAAATGGGGAAATACGGTCTACATGAGCTCAGGGAGAGTTGTTTGCTCTTAGCAATGTTGTTATGGAAGTAGAGGATGCCTTTCCTTCGGGCCAGTGTCTACCTGGAGCTCCAGCTGATGCTGAGACTCCCCGCTCTGCCCCAGCAACACCTCGGGTTCGGCTGTAGCGGGGACCCCCACACCTGGCCTGAGCTGCACTAACCCAAGTAAATGAATTACCTGCTGATCTCTAACTGCAGCTGAAACTTGGCAGAGCCAGGAGGGATTTCGGGTCTCAGGAGTGTCCCGCACCCTCGCAGGCAGGCGGGTGGCAGCAGGAGGACGGGGGCCGCAAGGTCTGCGGAGGGGCACGTCCACTGCGTTGCCTCACCCATCAGCGAGAGCCCGATGACTTCAGGTGCAGCATCGTCTTCTCCACTCCCTGAAGTCCGCTGTTCTCCGCCAGACACGGGGGTCTGTGGATGTGCTTCGTGCTTCTGTCCTCTTCGCTTTTCTCCCTGTTTCAATCCAGTTTCAGACTGTGGCCAGCCCCTGGTAGACGGGAGGGAGGGAGGGAAGAGGAGGGTTAATCCAATCCTTTTATCTTGCCCTTTGTCTAATTAAAACCACAACAAATGGCACAGTTTAGGTTTAAATGTAATTGTGTTTAATGAAACATTAAGGGCAATTAAAGGAGTTACCGTGGCAGCCTCTCTATACCCTCCAGGGTTATAATGGTCTGATGAAGTGCTCTTATTGGCTCTCTTGGTAGGGGGCTGTTAATTGCATTAGAAACTGATAGTGGTTTTCTTTTAATACTGAAGTTTCTCTGGTTATCCATCTCAAGGCACTTGTGCGTGATTAGTCGCTGGAAGTTGGGAGCAGCACATGGGCACAGTGACTACCGGGGAGGAGGGATGGGGCGGTGGGAGCCTGCGGAGGTGACTCCTCTCCTTGGCAGAGCCCCTGAGCTTTGGTCCGGACAGTCACTGATGCTGGGGGCACCCAGTGAAGCCCTGAGGTAGGACTGCCCCTCCTGGCCTAATTATTATTATCCTTGCTTTATTTTTAACAGGAGGTAATGCCTTCTGTTTTTTCCCTGGGAAAGGTTGTCTTGATATGGTTAAGTTAGTCTGAGTGTTGTCAGCAAAAGGGACACTTATTGTGTAAACCTCGATGATTCATGCTTGTAAATATTGTATATTTACTATCAGTCTCAGTCTTCTAAAAGAAAGTCTCAGCACCTAGAGGTCATTGCTGGAGGCTTCACGTATAAAAAAAAAATTCACAGCTTGCTTCCTCTTTAAAATGCAGCCTGAATTTAAAGCCAGTTTCTTACATTTTGGGACTTTGACTCATGCCTGACTCATGCTGGTTTTAAAAATACAGATGGGAGTTGGCAAGAGCGAGATGAACCGAGGCGTGGAGGGAGGGCGAGGGCAACCCCAGCGCTGTTACTGAGGCAGATGAGGTCAGGCTTTCCCGTGCCACCATCCCCAAAGGTAACACAGAGGGAATCAGGAGCAGGGTTGGGAACAAGATGCCCAGCTCTAATCGCCTTCCTGTGTCTTGAAGAAATAAGCACTGCCAGAGCAGTGAAATAAATACCGATTTTAAAAACTGGTGGTTTAAGTAGACAGCAAATAGTCCCCTTGCAGAAGCAGCTTGAAGTGGAGCAGAATGGGCTTTTTCTTTGTCTCCATTGCCTCTCTCGGTAGAAAGTGTGGCTTGAAAACAAGGTTAACTGCTGCCTCCTGAAGATGGTGCAGACTTGACAGCAGCCTTGTGGCAGCAAGGCTGCCTTCACATCCCTGACAGGATGACTGCTCCGTAAATCTTAGGAAAAGATGTCACAGCAACATGTGTTCCCCAGAGACTGGGAGGGGAAGGGAATGATATATGAGCGAAACCTGTCTCTAGAGTCCTGCCATCTATTTCTCAAGTCTTAAGAAAATGCTGCCACTGTGCCACCTCCATTTCTCTCAAATAAATATGGAGAGAAACTTTTAAAATGAGAGGCCTTTAATTTTATTTTTTTTTCCTGGCAGAAGTTACCTTTAACACCAAAGACTTTTTCTTTCCTCCTCAGCACATTTTCCAGTTGCTTTCACAAATAAATAACTTGATGCACCTCCTTGTCTCCACCTGCTTCCTGCTGCGTTCAGCAAGAGCTTCCTGAGACCACGGCGAGAGCTAGAGCCATTTATCTCAACCTCCAAAAGCCCCTCGCGACGCTCTGGCCTTGCTGCAGCCGTGAGGGGTAACAGATGGACTCTTATCTCCGTCTTGCAGCCGAGGAGTCAAAGCCTGTGGAGATCTGGGACTTATTCACGCTCACTCAGGAAACTTGTGGGTGAACAGGAGCTAAATCCTGTTCACTTTTTTTTGCGGGGATAGGGAACTGTGAATTTAATGTAATAACTGTATTTTGGGGTTGTTACTTCCCTTACCAACCATTGTGGGCTGACTTGCTCTGAAGGTTTGTTTTACTGGGGTGTGTTTGTGCGGCTGTTTGCAGCTCTGGTGAGAGGTGCCTGTGGCTTGTGATGGTGCATAGGTGTTACACAGCCCGTGGGGAGCTGAGTGTGCCATGGTGATGAACTCTCAGGGGTACTGAGGCCAGTGGTTACCAAGCTCGTCATCAGCTTTCCCTGGTCCCCAGTGGTGAGATGTGATGGAAGGACCACAGCATCCTTCCTCTTTCCCAGTGTAGAGGTGGGCAAGGAGGTATATTAGGGGCTGTTAATGTTTTCCATTAAAAAGGATTTTCCCCCCAAACCAAAAGTATTCTGAAAGCATTTCTACCTGAGACTTCTGTTATTTATTTTCCAAACTTTGTTGCTGCTAGGTGCCCAGACTTGATATCACCCGTGCCTGCTTGTCCCTGGCAGTAAGAAACCAAGGGGAAAAAGAAAAAGCGTGAACCTGAGCTTTTCCTGCCATGGCCCTCGGGGTGCTGTTTGGTAGGTCTGCCCATGGCATGAAGATGTGTTTTGAGTAGCAGTATGAAGAGTTTTTGCCTCCCTCTCCCCCATACCTTCATGCTTGAAGAGGTCTGTGGCAGCAAGAAACTTTCTCAAAGGAGAACTGATCTTGCCCTTTGTTTTATAGGGATTAAGGGCCTCTCCTTGATCTTGGATGATCTCCCTTGCTCCCAGGGAAGGTGCAGGGACTGCTATGTTTTACTGTGTGGTTTGTTCGGGTTTTTTCCTTCCCCCTTTCTTGGAGTCAGAGGGCTGTTCCACAAAGCCCTCACGCCTTGGCTGTGCTTTGAGATCCCTCAGTCCACCTTTCCTAGCTTCTCCTTGGACTGTTGCTCCCTTTATGATACTGGCCTGTAGAACCGCAGGCATGTGAAAAGGGGATGTGGAGGACAAAATAGATGACCCCTCACTTTAGGTACACTGAGCCCTGTCATCACAACTACCCCTGCCTCTGGCAATACACTGTTTCTTGTATGTGCTTCTGCAGTGGTGCTGCGGGGACAGGGACAGGGCATTCACGCTGCTTAAGTAAAACATAATGATTTAAGTTTTATTTAATTTAAACAATAAAATGGCCATTAAACAAGTTATGCATTGACCACCTTACCATGCCCTCTAGCGCTAATCCTGATTAAGTGTCTTTATTACTTGGCTCAGTTGGCCTTTTTTAAATGACAACGAAACACTTGATAGCATGAGTGCGAACTCCTTCCCTCTTGGCAATTATCTCCATTCCTACTGAGTTTTGCAGGAGGAAGGGGAGAGAGGGGGAAGGAGAAGGGAGAGTGGGTTGGCCAGGGGAGAAATCCAGCGGCACCTGATCCGTTTATCACATAGATATGCCATAGTGGAGGCTTAATGGAGATTTAAATAATTCAGAGCACTCAGCCCCGCTAAAGCTGTATAATGAGCCTTCTGCACTGTGAGCCACTGCTCGGCTGAGCGTACAAGCAGGGAGGTCGTGTGGTTTTTTCATGCATAATTAAAGGGATAAAAGAGGATTTAGAGCAACAGTGTTACAATGAAGCATGCAGACAGAGGCTTCGCTTGTGTTTAACTTGGAAATGCCAAACTGTTTTTGACTTGCAGAATAAGCTTCCCTCTTTCCTTTTATTTCTTAACTATTTTTCCTTCTCCTGTTCCTTGCTGACCTGTCCCTGCTCCCCTCTGTCCCAAGACCATGGGGTTGTTGCTGAAGAGGATTCACAGAGACTCTCATTTCACACCGGGACAGCGACTCTCAGCCCTGTGGCTATTCAAGGCCTTTGCTGGAACAAGCAGGCATGAGCTGAGAAGCCTTTTCCAGCACGTTTCATGTCCCCTTTGTTTCTGCCAAAGGGAATGGGTCCAGATGAAGAGAATGAAAAGGAAGGTGGGAAGAATACAGGGGATCACTTTAACTTTTATGATTAACCGTTATTTATTGTGTTGTTTACAACATCCGGGGCAAAACGTACTGCCTGGATGGATGGGTCTGAGAGAACTTGTTCATTCCTGTTTCTTCCTCCCTCTGTGTTTTTTTGCCTTGCTCCTTTCTGCCCCTCTGCCCTGTTCTTTGCCTGGAGCCACCAAACTTCCCAGCCCCATGGGTCCGAGGCGGCAGAGAGGAGGCTGCGGCAGGGAGGAGCGCTCGCTGCTCCCGACGTGCCATGGGGACCTCGGTCCCCGCCTGCTGCCCACCCAGGCCAGGAATAGGCTTTCTCACGCTGCCCTTCAGCACTTCCCTGTATCTGATCGGCCCCTCGGCCCGTGCTGTTGACAGAAGGAGAAAATGGCTTTGCATTCTCCTCCTCCTAGGAAATAGAAGAACATATTTTTGTGCTGAAAGTTGTTCTCAACCACGGCTCAAAACCTGTGCAGGTCTAGGGTGGTGGTGGTGGTGCTAATTGACACGTCTTTCATTAACCCCTCATCACAGGATTAATCTACCATGGGAGATCTTTCTCAAAGCAAACAGGTCTGACCTGCCCACGCTACTGCGGGCCAGTTCTACCTCTCGCTGTTAAACTGCTTGTTTCATCACGGCTTTTCCGAGCATGAGTGAATCCCCCTGCGTCCCTGCGGAGTGGAGGCAAACTGGAGAGAGCTTCGCTCATCTAGAGGTTCCTGAGAAGGTGGGGGAGAAGGGCGAGCATTTGCAAGGGATAAACCCACCTGCCATGGGACTTGTGCCAAAACCTACGCTGCGTCGTGGTTGTGGTCTGCCACGCACCCCGAGTCCTGCGCAGTGTAAATCAGACTGGCACCCCTCCCTTTGCCACCACAGCCACTCATGAAACTGGGGATTATCAAGGTGCAGGGAAACGTTACCAAAATGGGGGTTTTGCTGATGCAAATGTGAAATATATCCACTATGGTGTTTCTAGCAGAAGCAGAGATGTGTTAATGCTGCTCGTACAAAGATGTTGCTCCAGGTGACCAAGGAAGATGAGCTCAGTTTGGCATGGCTGCAAAAAGAGGTCACTTGGGGTTTTGTTATGAGTGGAGATTAAAGAGACTGGAACATTCAGCCTAGCAAAGCAAAGGTTGAGGGGGGGTTACTGCTGCTCCTTGAACATATAGTGAAGGATAAATGTCTATGGGGGAGAACCATTCTTGCAGGTTAAGATCAAGACAAAACACGGAGTGGTGAGGGTGTCCAGTGAGAGTGGTGGGGTCTAAAAACCAAACTGGTTTTAAGGTGATACGTGATAACTTGGAGAAAGGGATTATATGGTGTCCTGGTTTCAGCTGGGATGTAGTTAACTGTCTTCCTAGTAGCTGGTCCAGTGCTATGTTTTGGGTTCAGTATGTGAAGAATGTTGATAACACTGACGTTTTCAGTTGTTGCTCAGTAGTGTTTAGACTAGAGTCAAGGATTTTTCAGCTTCTCATGCCCAGCCAGGGCACCTGACCCAAACTGGCCAACGGTGTATTCCATACCATGGGACGTCCCATCTAGTTTAGGAACTGGGGAGGGAGGGACTCGCCGCTCGGGGACTGGCTGGGTGTCGGTCGGCGGGTGGTGAGCAATTGCCCTGCCCATCATTTGTACATTTCAATCCTTTTATTACTACTGTTGGCATTTTATTAGTGTTATCATTATCATTATTAGTCTCTTCTTTTCTGTTCTATTAAATCGTTCTTATCTCAACCCAGGAGTTTTACTTCTTTTCCTGATTTTCTCCCCCATCCCACTGGATGGGGGGGGAGTGAGTGAGCGGCTGCGTGGTGCTTAGTTGCTGGCTGGGGTTAAACCACGACATATGGTGTTTCTGCCTGTAGGTTACATGGATTGCTAAATCAGGAGGTCCTTTCTGTCCCTTAATCCTTAATAATCCCTTTGACCGGGGCTGCAGGAAGGTGCTGCTGCAGGTCATGGCTGACTCCCTACACAAGTGAGGACGTGTTCCTCAGGGCTCTCCTGCCCTCACCACCCTCTTCAGGGAGAGCTGCAGAGCTGCGTGTCAGTGTGATGTACAGCCAGGAGCACAAGCTACTGCCAGGTTCTGCCACCCTTCATCCCTAGAATGAATTCATTATTTTTCTTTAGATAAATAAACCAAGAAGGAGTCTGTGACCACCATATTCACTGTAATGGCATGTGTCCATCAGTCGTTTGTGCTGGGTGGAAAGTGGAGGGGTGATGAGACATCCTGCACAGTCGCCCTAATGGAAACATCCATCTTGTCTCCCTCAACGCACACTCTTCATTTAGGAATTTCGAAAACACTTCTGTCAAATATCACTCTCTGCACAATCCTGTTAGCAGGGCTGATGAATGGAGTCTCAAATTAAGACCGATCCCTCTGATAACCACAGTGCTGTAGGAGAGTCATCTGCTCAGTCAGAGCTATTTATTATATTTGATTAGCTGGGATGGCAATCTTCACAACCCACTGTAAATTCTATTAGGGGCACTCTGAGGCCCAGAAATGCAAATTAGACTTCCCAAAACACATACGCATACATATAGCCTTTCTTAGCAAATGGGTAATTTCCTCACATTCATTTCAATGTTGTTTCAAGAGAGATGTTGATGCCTTCCCTTTGCCAGGAGGGGAGGGAGAGGAATGAGGGGAACGCTACTGGCTGGCAAGACAGCCCCATGTTCTCTCTTTGCTCTTCATCGTGAGACCCTGCATGGCAGCAGCTCCAGCGGGTATGTTTTGTGAGCACTGGGCTCTCTACCTCCCAGCTCCTCTTGGCCCATATCCTACAGCCATTCCCATCCAAATGGGTGCTTGGGAGCAGAAGTCTCCTATCATGTTAGAGAAATCTCGTGGGAGACTTGCCTGTGGTGAAGCTCTAAAGATAGGACAGGCTATTCACTCTATTTTTTTTTTAATTTTTTTTTTTCTTCTCCTTTATAATTTGGTTCAGACAGGCCCCGACACCTCCAGCTGGCTACGTGAAATGAAGTCAGGTTGGAAGTTCAGGGCGAGCTCTCCCTCTGGCGCAGCGATGGTGAAAGGAGCAGTGTAATTTCAGTGGTAGCTGTGTGAATGGATTGCTGTACGGCTCCATTAATAATTATTGATCGGGTGCTCTGAGACCTGTGCATAAAAGGCACATTTTAATCATTCTGTTCTTGTGGACGGTGTTAGTATGGGTTACTGAGGTACCTTTGACTCCAGTGGAGTTAGCATTAGCTGCATGCTTTCGGGGAAGAGGTCTGTCCTGTAGGCTGCTCCATGCATAGTGCAGCCAGAAGTTTCATTTATTTGTGGTGGTTAATTCTGCCAAGAAATGAAGAGGTTTATTAACAGCAAACAAAGCAAAGATATTCTGGAGCTAACAAGCAGCACTGTTGGTGGTTTGCTTTCTTCTCCTGGTCATATTCTATTTTAAGAATAATTTTCATAATAGCTCATTAATTTCTGCATTATGTAGTCATTTACTAATACATGCTATCTAATAGTGTACTATCTATTGATCTGTGGGTAGGTTCATCACAACTGATTATTCTGCTATTAATAGGTTTTTAATAAACCCTTCTTAAAGGGTTAATAAACCTCTTAAAGAATAACACTGATATAAAATCTGAGGTTTATCTTTTTCCCGCCTTTAGTTCTTGTACCTGTTCAGTAAGATTCTTACATCTGTATCCCTTTGCGCTTCCCATTGTGTGTGTTTCCCTAGGAGAGGCAAGCTGCTGCAATGATGCATGGCTAAAAAAACCCTTACAGAGCTGGAGGTACCTGGCAATGTATTTGAATCTTCTTAAGCAGTTAAAAAAAAAAAATAAAAAAAATCCCAACACGTTGAATGAAAATCTTATCTGGGCATAAGGATCCCGTGGCCCATGTAATATAACGTAGTTTGTTTCTTCCAGCCTCACAAATGCTTTTGTTATCTTTGCTTTGATTTTTTTCCTCCCCTCTGTATTGTTTTCTTTTTTTTATTTTTTTTTTTTCCTTTTCTCTTTCATCATTGTTGCTTGTAAAACCTTCCCCTGGTAGAGATTAGAGTAGGAATGAGTGATAGATGCTGTCAGTAACAGGAGCTAATTTTACCCCTGGTAATGGCCCTGTGGTTTATACAGACTTCACTCTGCTGATGCAGACACATACCTAGGGGCCCGTCCTGTCTGTGCTCAGCTCGGAGGTGCACCATGCTTGGCAATGGGGATTTTAGCTGCTGGGGAGCATGCGCTTTGTGCTGGCAAATTTTTATCCTGGGAAGTCTGCGAGTGCTTCTCACCAGTGAAGAATTCCCTCTAAGCACACCACTAAAGTGATAGCAATTTGGGGGTTTTCTGTGAAGTGTGTGCATGTGGCTGGGGTGGGGCAGTGAATGAGCTGGACTGGATTCAGATCCCATTTCTGGTGTGAAGATTTCACCGGCGTCCACGCAGCGATGCTGCTGTCAGCCCAGTGGGGGGGACTTCTGGGTACCACAGGCACGTACCATGGCGACGGTGCTGAAAGGCTAATTGAGTAACACCACCAAACATTGCTCCGGCTGGTATTTTACACTGCTGTGACCTCCTTGTGGAGCTATGACCCATATGTTGCTAGTGTGCTACAATGCCAGGTCTCGCTTTGAGCCGCTGATTGTAAACACCGACGATTAGGAGCGCTTGGGCACTGCTGTCCCAGCCTCGCCTGCCCACCAGTGCTCTATGGATGAACTCCTCCTTGCTGCTGCTTTGTGCTCACCTTACGCTATCAAAAGGGAGGGAAGTGCCAGGACGTGGATGATGTGAGGTGCCAGAGCCCACGTGCAGGGAGGGACCATAGCTAGGGAGGAAGAGGGCTGCGGTCATCCTCGCTTTTGCTGTCAGTTATACGGTAGGGGAAGCATTGCTGGGCTAGCTCACCAAATGCCCTTGAGCTGCTCCTTTCTGGTCGTGCCCTGCGTGGAGGCTGGTGTTGCATTTGGCCCTGGTCTTTCCCTGCATTAAGTCGATGCTCAACAGTTCATTTTTTCCTGGCGTTCTCACAAGGGGCTGAGTTCTGGGAGGGTATTTGCACAGCAGATGAAAGATGGCTAAAAGGATGTTGGAAGTCTGAAGAAGTCTTGAAACGCAGCTGTCACGGCCAGACTCCAGTGCAGATGGTTGTGCTCTGCTCATTTGAAATTGCAGCTGCACTTTCTATGAGGGATATTTGCTCCTCTGGCCTATCCTGGTGATCTTAATTACTGTGGGTCATGTTCCAGCCCCAAAACAGTTGCAGTGATCTTGCTTAGCTGCTTGTCCTTGGATAAAGACCAAGCAAAATATTCTCTGCTATTTATTTTCTTAGTTACTCTTGTTTACTGTGTGTACTTTTTTTTCAGGTTGTCTTATGTGGTATTGGTGTGTGTGTGCGGGGAACACACTATACTCTCCCTCACCATCTTTCCTTTATTTGGTGCGACACAGTGTCGTGGTTTAACCCCAGCCGGCAGCTAAGCCCCACACAGCCACTTGCTCACTCCTCCCCCTGTGGGATGGGGGAAAGAATTGGAAGAGTAAAAGAGAGAAGACTCGTGGGTTGAGATAAAGACAGTTTAACAGGTAAAGCAAAAGCCACGCAAGCAAAGCAAACCAAGGAATCCATTCCCCACTTCCCATGGGCAGGCAGGTGTTCAGCCATCTCCAGGAAAGCAGGGATCCATCATGCGTAACGGTGACTTGGGAAGACAAACGCCATCACTCCGAATGTCCCCCCTTCCTTCTTCTTCCCCCAGCTTTATATGCTGAGCATGACGTCATATGGTCTGGAATATCCCTTGGGTCAGTTGGGGTCAGCTGTCCCGGCTGTGTCCCCTCCCAACTTCTTGTGCCCCCCCAGCCTACTCGCTGGTGGGGTGGGGTGAGGAGCAGAAGAGGCCTTGGCTCTGTGTGAGCACTGCTCAGCAATAGCGAAAACATCCCTGAATTATCAACACTGTTTTCAGCACAAATCCAAAACGTAGCCCCATAGTAGCTACCATGAAGAAAATTAACTCTATCCCAGTCAAAACCACTGCACACAGCCACATCAAGCCTCTGCATTCATGTTACAAAGTGCAGAAGGGAGAAACAATTATTTTAAAGCCTCTCTTTGCAGTTCACAATATGTTTTTTGGTCACAGTTAGTCCTTCTAGTACTTTATCTGCTGTCATTTGCTTCCCTTTGGCAACCGGTTTCCCTCAGTTTGTCTTCCTTACATATGAAATTGCCTTGAGATAGCTTTAGTACACTGCTTGGTTTACTTCAGTCTGTATTAATATCTTTAGATGTGTCGTTCCCTCCCTTTAATTCAAGCAAAAATTCAGGGAGGTCCTGGAGCATGATGTGATGTCTCCTGTAGAGTAGGGTGCATTGCTGAGACCCTCTCTCATTTTGCTCCTACCTTGCTGGCTTTGCATCTTTAAATGCTACTTTTTTCTCCCTGGGTATGTGATATTTTCCCCTGCACCAGTGCTGCCGGCCCTGCTCACGTCTCTGCTCCTCTTACAGGTGGTGTTTTAACACTCATAGCAGTGACTGAATGGACCCAGTAAGGCAGCTTGCTCTGGTGCTGTCCCCTCGTTTCTACTGATGAAGCACAGCCAGGGCATCCCTTTATTTTGAAGTATTTCAGGTGTAGCAAGGTTTATTCTTCATGAAACTGTTATTAGTTAGAGAGGTGGAGGAAGGATAATTGTAAAAAGATGCGGCACAGCTGTTCCAGCCCTGTTTCATTACTGGCTGGGAGCAGCTGACTTCCTCTGATTGCTGGTGATTTTCTCAATTACGGCTGGAGAGAAACAGGCGGTGGATAGAGAGCAGATGCCATCTGTGAGGCCAAGTCTTCTGCTACTTGCAGTCTGTGGTCAGGAGAGCTCCAGCTATGAAATGGTTCGTACCTATTGGAAGCGTTTGGGTGCTAATTCAGTGTGGGTTTGCTGCCTTTTGACGGGGTATTGGTAATCTGTGTAATTACAGGGTAGTTCCTTATTAATAACTACAGTCATTTCTCCCTCCTGCCTTCCCCACCCATTTCTTTTATTCTGCAACTTAGAATGATACTACTTTAGATCATAAGTATTTATTTTGTCTAATGGAAATATGTACAATGGTATGCAAGTTGGTTAAGGGACCTGAATGCTTTAAGGGGCTGGTCACTGGGACAGTCATCATTCAACCCTGGAGTGTGGAGTCAAATGAAAACCTTAGTTGTGTGAGAGGAGCCCACAGGTGTTTTCCAAGACCAGTTATTTCATGAAGAAATAACCAGTTCCTTTAGCAGTCTTCTCACCCCTACGGAGCACCACCAAAGGCAAGTGGTTTTGTGCACCATTCGGTCTTGACTGCGGTTGCGTTGGACCCCAATTTGTATTAAAAGAAATGCAATTTTTGGCCTCTTTGGTTATGCAGGCTCTTTCCTCCCGTGTAACATTCTGTCTTTTGTCTCCTTTCTTTTTTTTTCATGATGCCTCTGCGTTTTCAATCATATCTTCTCAGTGAGCTAGAAGGAAAATCAAGAATCTGCCAAAACATTCATCATGTCTTTTCTTTTCAAAATAACATTAGAATTCAGGCCTGTTTCAGGGCCTGTGCATCAAAAATTATGCAACCCAGAGCTGGGAAATTGAAAAGTCCTGTGAACATTGGTTTGAATTTTTAACCAAATTCCTGTCAGCTGCATTTCTTCCTTTTATATGTTTTCCTTCTATTAATATTCTAGTGAATGAATTTACAAGAAACAATGAATTTTAAACAAAGCGTGGAGGACTTTTCCAGAGAATGAATTTCAAGTCATAAATGTGAATATTCTCACTGGCTTCTGAGAGAAACTGCACTTTGCAGAACAGCAACGTGACATCGATTCTTACATCCAAAATCAACCAGAACATCCTGTATTCTGAATACATCCAGCAAACAGCTTAGGAGAAGACAGGCATCTTCTTCCCTTGTTTTGGACCGGTAAAAACAAAAAAGAAGTGGGGACAGAATTCATGGGATGGTTTACAGGGGAAGAGATTTTCACCTAACTCAATTTTTGTAATGAAAAAACCTGTCAATATCCTGACAGTTTCTGGGAGGGCTTTCTGTTTAAGGAGGAAATGGTAGTATGTCTTTCTCAAGGAAATTCTGGTCTGTATTTGTGAGTTCCTAGGGGATGTACAAAACTAAAAGCATGTTGTCTTCAGAGGTGCTCTGTACCTGTAGTTCCTTCTGGAGTTGGTGTGAATCAGGCCGGTGGCACGGACTCTGCTGTCATCTTGAAGAATCTCCCTTCCTTGCTTGCTTTCTGGTCGTGTTCTGGTGAGCTCGAGAGCATGTGGTTAGATTTTTCTACTTGGTTTTCATTTCCTTTCTGCAGAGGAACAGTTTGTGGGTTCTACATCCTGTCTCTTCACCGCAGGTTTGTAACGGATTGGTGTGGGGAGCTAGCATCCCCAAGGGCAGGACTGAAAGAGCCTGGAGCTGCCGTGGTGGTCCTGGCACAGGGGTGTTTGAGCCATCGCTCAGGCTTCCTTAATTTCCAAAGATCTCTGAAGACAGCGATGTCTTCCCCTAAGGCAGAAAGTGTGTGAAAGGATCAAAGGTACAGCTCTGAGGTGAGACTTGTTAGGGAAGAAGAGCTGCTAAAAGCCATCTCCTTCAGCAGGAGGGTTGAGGACACTTGGTGGGAGGCAGGGCAGGGGGACATCCTTCCCCATGGCTCCGTGCCCTCTGCCTGAACTGGAGATAAAAATAAGATGCCTTTTGCATGACCATGACCTTCACGAGTACAAACTCACATAGACCCAGCCCATGGGATCCAGGGTGAAAGGGTGATGAGGAGAAACAATTACGTCCTGACACAATGGCAAGTTGAGAGCAGGCAGAGGTGGAATTGCTCAGTCCCAGTATCCCAGTGCATGAGTTCACACTGGGACTTGCAGGTCACTGGAGTTTCCTTTAGGGACCTCTTATGCCATGAGACTTTGAGTTGCCTTGCCTGAGGTTGCGTGGTGGTAGACATTCCCAATTCCTCTCTCCCACGGAAGAGGCTGTGCATGAACAGTCTGGACCCTTCTCCAGAGCCCTCTGAGCACCTCTGGGCTGCAGGAGGTGCAGGTTTTACCTCCTCTCCTCATTGCTTTCCCAGGCTGCCCTTAACTTCTTAAAAACAGGCACCGCTGCTAAGGAGTGAGGGGGAAAGTTGTGTGGGACGAGACCTTTCCTCTGCTTGAGGAATGAGTTACTGTGAATCTGTGTGAAAGCAAATCTTTCTGGCTCGTGTGGGTGGATTTGGGCAACCTCCGCCTCCTTTCTGCAATAACCCCAGCCTGCTCCCGCTGAACCTCCCAGGGCCAAAAGCTGCCGCAGCCTAAAGGCCACACTCAAAGTTTCCCTTTTAAAATTTCATTGGTTTCTGTGGGAGGTTTTGGTCTGAAAGTGGTATGTTCCCTTCCTAACTGGAAATGAGAAGCTTGCTGCTTTTTTCCCCCCCCTGCAAACAGAGGCAACCTGCGCTAATGCGATGCAGGTCCCACGCTGCTGCTTGACTGTTGTTAGATTCGATTTGCTGGGAGTTACGCTGCTTTGAGGGCAGCCGTTGCGCTACCGTGTCAGAAGGTAATTAAATAGACCCCAATTCTTTTAATTACTGCTCGCTCCTCGGTACATGCTTGCATACAAGGGTGAAGTGAAGGGTATGGAAATAATCACTGACAGATCACAGCTGGAAATCTGCAGCACCTTGGATAAACATTGAAGCGAAGGCGCTGCATGCAATCCGGGTGGCTCAGCTTTACAATTACTGTGAAATCCATCTAAAGAGATTGGGGCACGGAATTGGAAAACACGGCAGGCTCTCTTCTCCAGGGAGCAGGATGTAACACAGGGCTGGGTGATTGCGATCAGAGGCGTACCTAATATACCCAGAATAGGTTTTGTTGTCGTTGACAGGAAACTTCAGGCAGAGGGGAGGTGAAATAAGCAGATTAGTGCGATGCCGCTCACTAGACAGGGGCAGCAAGGTGAAGAAATGCCGAGACCTTGCAGCTTATTAGCGATACAGGTCGCTGTAACATCCCTTGTCTTGTGCTGACGGGGCTCTGATGCTAAGGAGGTGGATGAGCCCTGGTGTGGGTGTCGCAGTGCTTTTCTCTGCCTGGAAACCACAGCTGGAATGAGACAGAAGTGACACAGAATCCTCCCATGTGCTGTCCTTTATGAGCTGATCTCCGTTTTGCACCGGCGCGGCTGTTGCTCACATAAGGTGAAAATGTTGCTGCCTTTGGAGCTGTTGGAGGTTTTCCTCCTAAAAGTCAGGGGGGAGGAGGCTTCTTGACCAGCCCAGCACCTGGAGAGGTGTTCAAAGCCATTAGATCATAGAGACATGAGTTGAGTTTTGTGGGCAAGGCACAAATACTCCTGAAATGTCTTGCTGAAGATAACATGGAGCATTGCTGCTTGTTCTTTCACAGTTACGCCAGGGTCTTTAGAAAACCATCAGCTGCTGGTAACTAAGTGCATTTCTATTGCATGATGAGGCAGGCAGGTGGCAGAGCCATAGCTAGAATTAATGTTTCAAAGATATGACCAAAAGCACCTTTGTGGGGAGTAAAGCTTGTTTGTCTGGGAGCCACTTCTGCTTTATTACCTTTCCCTTTATCTGTCATTCTGCTTCTAAAAGGTCCCCTAATGCCTCATGGGGTTAATAAACCAGGAGTGGAAGCAGGAGACTTCATTTTGAGTCCTGTGCGATTTATGGGCTGAAGAAGTTGCTGATTGCCAAGCATCTGGAAGGCAACACAGCAAACGATGCCAGCAAAGGGCTGTGTGCAGCTTGTCTGCTCTGCTGTGCTCGGTGGCACCAGCCAGAGGAGCCCAAAGACGTCTGCTGTTAGAGAAATAAATAGATAAGAAAGAGGGGAGATCTCTTTCTCCAACTTACTTGTTTATTATAAAGGACCAGACCATGATAAAACCCCCTCTCATCTGTTGCCCTCTGCGGTGAAGTGTTTTCCTCCTGTGGAAGATGAAAAAGTCTATTTTGAGTTCTGGGGATCATGGGCTTAAAATACGACAATATCTGAGAGCCAACGGTGCCCAAAGGGGCAATGAGGGCAGTTTTAGCTCCTGAGCCTGCTGGCCAGCCATGTATGCACAGCTTAGTTGGCCAAGGTTGGGAGCAGGAATCTGAGCTCAAACTCTCAGCTCTGGGCTGGTACCAAAGTACCTGCCTTGGATGGGTGGTACCAACTTGGCTACCTGTGGGCAGAGCTGCCGGTGGTCATGGAGCATGCTGGTGAATGTGGGGTGTTCCTGTGGGGGATTTTGGTCCCCTCCCTGAAGTGTTTCATGGGAGATGCTTTCCTTCGCTGTGCTGCAGTCACATTGCCTTTTCTTTTATTATTCTGGGATCGGTATTACTCATGTCCTCAGAATCCACTTACAGGCAAAGCACGTGGGGGACTTTTGCAGGAAATCGTTCCATTTTTTTAACTTGTTTTTTGTTGCATTGATTGTATCTTCTCCAGTTTTGTTTGCTTGGGGTGGCTGAAATACAGTGCCTGAGCCTAAGGGGAAGATATCAAAGACAGAGTTGTCTAATTCCCGTGGAAAGTCAGCTTGATATTATGCCTTGGAATCCTGCTAATTTTAATGATCTTGCTGGGCTTAATCTGAGGTGATCAGATTAGGGGTTCTGCAGGTCGCTGATGCTGTTGTGTACCTACCAGGTGCTTCCTTCACAAACTACCCCTGCTTTTTGAACCTGCACCCACGCCTGCCCCAGTACGTGGTCCCTGAGGGGTCTGCTATCTTGGTGAAGGTTTTCCTCCTTCAGTGGGTCTTTCTGGGGTCAGGATGGGGAATTCTGGAAGCATGAAGAGTAATGAAAGCAGACCCCATTTCTCTCTCCTAAAAGAGGCCACATTTGTTTAAATAAAGCTCTTTTTGGAGCAGGGCTTCTGACGCAAATCAGTTAGGGTTATAGCAGTAGCTATGGCAAGAGCAGGAAGCCTGCATTCCTCCTTTTTGCACTCCCCCACTCCCCCACCCCCGTTTCTAGCAGATTGATACAGGGAGAGAAAATCCTTTATGTGTTTGGAAAGGGTTCCCAGGGTTATTTGCTCCATCACTTCCCCAGAGACCAAAGTGTATTTCCTGGATCCTCTTTCTTGCCATTCTTGAAGATGTAAATGGCGTTTGGCCTCTTCCAGTCCTCAGGAACTGCCCCCAATTGCCGTGACCTTTCAGAGGTTATAGAGTGGTCTCACAGTGGCATCGCCCAGGTCCCTTGGCACTCGTGGATGCATCCCATCAGGTCCCAAGCCTACAGCACCTGGTGTTCCCAACCAGTCTCCTATCCAAGTACTGACAAGACCTGACCCTGCTTAGCTCCTGACATCAGATGAGATCCTTTTCTTCCCGTGCTGGCTGCTGCCAGAAAGACTGACATAGAGGGTCAGCCTCACATTGCAACCCACGGGCTGACATTCTCCTAAAGCAAGGGGCTGAGCCAGACTGGGAGAACAGTGAGACTGGGCACAGGCTACTAGTGCTTTTCATAATGAGAAACTGAGCATAAAGAAGTGCCCAGGCCCTCTCCTTCCCTGCATGTTCTACTGGGATAGGACTTCTGCAGTTGGGTGACAGTCCTCAGCTTATTTGAATACTCAAAACCTTTTTTTTTTTAAGGTAAAAACCTGGAAATTACCTCCCTAAGTCATGTGTTTGCTTATGAATGCAGTTCATAAAATATTCCAGAGCACGTCCATCTTTGCTTGTCTGTTCTATAATTGCATGGTGTGATGGGAAAAACCAAATGTGTGGTATCAGTGATGGGTGGGAAAGGTTGGCTCAGCAGGACAGGAGTGGGGGATCCTTCTGAACTGATGACTTGTATTATTGTCATCCTTCGTTTTCAGTCTGAATGAAAAGGCCTGATTCATGAGATACGATCTCACAGATCAGTGGTACCAGCTAGAACCCTAGAAGTGACCCCAAGTATCTCGGCAATATGAAAGTAGAGAGAGACTTCCCATGATATGGAAGTAACGTGGAGATTAAAAACAGCAAATAGCTTCAGTCTGCTCTGACCCTTCACCCTCTGCCTAATTTTTATGAGTATTATTTACCACTGCATAATACTACATGCTCAAGTCCTAAGCCGATTTTAAATCAAGGCAATTCCACTGCTATCTGTGGAACTATATAAATTTACACCTGCTGGTGATCTTAGCCAATGTTTATATATCTTCTTAGGTTCCCTATAAAACTGATTTTTTTTCAGAAGCTGACTTGTTAGCTAAAGAAGCAGCAATGGTCTTTAACAACTCTATTAAGCTGTTCAATATAGCATTTTTATTGACCCATGTCCTTAATGTGGCAGAAGGATGGCTCAAATTTTTCATTACTTCTATTTATCCAGCCTTGCTAGCCAAGCATTTTGGTGTGTGACGAGCACTCTTGTTTACCAAAACCTGTTGTTATGCTACAGGCTGGTCTTCTGCCCATGACAATTATAGATTGAGAGTAGTTTTCCAGTTGCGGCTGCATTTGTTTGAGTAGCATAGAGGTAAAAGCAGCCATGGTAACTCTCTTGCTACTGCTGTCTCAAAGCAGATGGGGATGAAGAGTCAATTAGGATGGAAAGGGAGAAGTTTGCAGTAACGTCCCCTTGCCTTACCAGTGGAACAGAAGAGTGTTTGGGATAAGTAAGGAAAATAGGGGTTCGTTGTTTTGGGCTGCCATTACAGAGCTGATCAATCTTGAGTAGAAGGACTGTTTATCCCATCTGGGCCTCTGTCTACCCACCACCTAAATGAGTTTAATAACGGCTCCAGCAAGGTCCTTGTGACACTGTGATGTTTTTAAAGAGCTTTGAGGTCTTCAGATGAACACACAGCATGGGAGCAAAGTGCTACTGCTGTACGCCTGCGAAGCCACTTCTGCGTTTGGCTCCAAGGACTCTCAGTTACTTCAAGATGCTGAGATGGAAGTGCATTCTGGTTCAGGGCATTGCACGTGGACGTTGAATATCCTCTTGTGTTAGAGCAAGAGGTTGTAGCAGGCAAATATCTCTGAAAAGAAGTACTGCGTATCCTCTACAGGTATAAATCTCAGCGAAGCAGGTCTGCACTTTGGGTTAGAGGTTATGATTAGAGTGTAATTAGGCCTTCCACATTAGCAATGCATTGTGGTGATGCTGAATTTAATGGATTCCATGGGGTCTTTGCATTCTTCGTGCAAACATTTCCTCCCCAGCCAGACATTCAGAAAGCACAGTATATTTCCCCCCATCCTTTTCCTGCTCTGCAAGCATGATTTTTGGTTTTGATGGGTTTTGCTTAATGGTTTCTTCATGCTGTTTAAAGAATTTGTGTGCCGTGGGTTAATGTATATCAGTGTTGTCATGGATTTGTACCAAAAGGGCTTTTGTTCTCAGCCCTGGCCTTTAAGAAGGCTCTCTGAGTAATTCTTAAATGGTCTCTGGTGTGTCATTGGCAAACAAGCTCTTCTGACTCCTTCAGCTCTGAGGTTAGACCTGAAAGTAACAGCACCTTACTGTAATGCCGGGGTCCTGTTATGAGGCAGCACATCCTTAGGTGGAGACTTAACTCTGTAGTGAAATACTGGCAGCCAGCAGCGATTACAGAGAAGCCATGTAACTTTTTAGGAAAGTGAATGTGTGCTTACCAGGTACAACAGCCAAGTTCTTGAGGTCTGAACCTGTGATAACATGTCCTTTCTCGACCAGAGAGAAGTTGACTACCCACTCACCAGCACATCTTGCGACACTGGCAGACTCCATCTATTTTCCTTCTCTTTCTTCTCATCTTGTTTTTCTTCCTCCTCTCCTCTTAAGGTTTCATCTCTCTGCAGGGAAAGCATTATCTGGTGCTGAAAGTGCCAGGGTGTCTCTTGCTCTAATAGCCCTGCTGTAATGCAGAGGAACATTTGCCTGCAGGTTGGGCAGTGATGTGCAGACCCATTAAGACTTGTCTATTAGCTCATGACAACACTTTAAGCTGTTTCTTCATGTAGAAAAGGTATACTGAGTGCTGGGGGGACTGAGGCAAAAACAGTGAACCTAAAAGTTACAGATTGCTTTCAGAAAATTTTGTATCCGTAAGAGTCGTCCACGGTCTCCTTGCCTCCGGCAGCGGAGATGAGATTCTCTTTCCCATGCCACCTGCTGACAGACGCAAATGGGGACTGTGTAGAAATAGCCTGGGGAATGGTAATTTCATGTTTCTGCTCCAGATCCTGCAGAAAAGCCTCTTGGATGGCGATCAGGGATTAGTCACCCCTATCATCCATCTGTCCTTAGTGCAATAACAAATCTGAGCCTTGCTCTGACCAACCTCGTTTATAAACTGCAGGAGTGGCACTGCTCTGTAGATCTGCTAGTGGGACAGCTGTAAGGATCCAGCTGAAGATGATCTGCTGGGAGGATGTTTGTTCTTCTTGGTGGTAGAGATATAGTCTGAGCCACTTCAGAGGGATCCTATTAGATTCTGTCGTCTTCCACCCACCCCTCTTGGATACATGTAGAGATGGGGTTTACTTTGCAGTTGTGATCTGAGAGTTGTTAGAGAATCTCTTCCACAGCATGTAGTCTTGGGTAAATCCAAAAGCAAATGTCCCTCTTTCCTTGGTGACTCGGGTATTGCTACTGTAAAGCGAACAAAGCAGGAGTGAGTAAAATGACAGATCTGCCCCTGTTTGACTGGAGCCGTGCCTGCATCCTGTGGTGGGGGAGCATCTCCTGTCAGTTGATACTGATAGCGAGGAGAGGTGACTGTGGTCCAATGGCAAATCCAAATCTGTGTCTTTTGGGTTGTTTAATTCGAAGAACGTAAGACTATACCTCCAAGCCTTCCCCAAACTGTTACACCTACAACTCCTCTCCTCTTCACCAGCTCTTCAGAGGAACCCTGTGAAACTAGGTGGTTCTCTCCCAGTTTTTGGACATTCATGGTTTAATTTTGCAGCTTGGCTTGGCTAGACAGTCTGAGATCTAGAGATGTGCCATGAAGTCAGGAGCCCCTCAGAAGCCAGAGACTGGCCAGGGATATGCAGATGGATGGAAGAGGGCTTGCAAAGTGGAGACAGTTTCTAGACAAAGACAGCATGCAGTAATCCCTGGAAAGTAAATGGAAGAACAGATTACGTTTGTTCTCAGATCTGTTCAATAATGGAGCAGCAGGCAGCTGCTGGCCTGTCTCCCCTGGGTCCCTCGCAGGAGCAGACAGTCACTACATTATTAATTGTCTGCTGCTGGGAGTCCAGTGGGATGCAGCGTGGCTTCTGGAGGGTAGCCTGTTTTTTTGGGAAGCAGCCCTTTCCTCCTGCCTCCAGGTTTCTTTTTATAAACGTGTGTCTCTCCCTTGGAAACACCTCTTCATAGTGTGGTGTCCATGTGGCTGTGGTCACAAGCACTGTAGCCTCGAGGCAGGGAGTTTGCTCAGTATTCTTGATTTACTGTGTCAGTGTAGCACCTCTCCTGCTCTGTGCAACACGGTGCAAAAACCCACAGTAAAAAGCACTCTTTGCCTCAGAGAGCAATCAGGCAAAGCAAAGGCTGTAGCCTCATCCTGTGCAAGGGAAACTGAGGCACAGAGTTACTGTCACATGGCTACAAAGGCCATGGAAGTGCAATAAGCATCTGCTGATAGCATTTCTTTCAGTTAGAGGTTATCCTTGTCATTGGGATGAAGTCTGAAGATGGAGGTGAGGCCCTGTCGACAGCTTGTTCTTCAGCAGAGATGCACCAAGTCCCATTTCTTTCACCACAGTTTCAAACTGGAAAGTGTTTCCCTGCCTATGGCTCCAGGCATCTTTCAGCCAACAGTTGGCCTAAAGAGCTCTTTTTTTGGCCAATGTTTTTCCTGTTGTCACCTGGGTTTTCTGCTCCATCTCTTGCTCCCATGCCCAATGTTTAGTAGATCACATTGGCTGCACAGATAATTCTTGGTCTGACCCACAATATGGTTGTGTCTTGGGTGAAGGCCAATTTATTTCAAATCTCCAATCTTTAATGAACATTAATTACTTTATCTGTTTATCTTGAAACAGTCATTGCTGATCTTCCAACCAAGGAGTGTGCCTTGGCCTTAGCCCCTAACCTTTGCAGGAGCACTGTGCGCTTACCTGATTTAAAAGCTCGGTTGTTTTGACCAAGTACTTAAGTCACGCAGTGGAGTCTGTGACTCCGATGCTGAGCTTAATCTTTGAATTGAAAGGTCAAAATGCACATTTGGTGACTTTTACATTGCGTCCTCAAACAAAGAAAAAGCTTTACTAGGAGACGTCCAAACAGAACAATGAAAAATATTTGTAAAAACTGAGAGCGTTCTTTGGCTTTGTCTTTTCTTGTGTCCTTTTTTGTTTTCCTACAACCCTTGAGCTGATGATGGTGGTATAGTCGTGTGAGGAATTCTTAATTTCCTTTCCACAAAATTTCACCTGCCAATGCTGCTTGTTTCTTTTTTTTCTTTACTTTTTCAATATAATATCGCCTCACAGTGGCTTGCTTGATAATTTTTGCATGAAACGCTGGAAGGTGCCTCCCGTGAAAGCTGGCCTTCTTTCAAGAAACTGCCTTGTTCTGGGTTTTTTTTTGGTTTTGTTTTTTTTTTTTAAGTGAAACCAACAAAAGAAAATGTTATCTTTTCCTCTAGCACTTCGTGTAATTGGAATGTTTCTGTGCTCATAGTGGGATGTGGACTGCCTTGAATTACAACTAGTACCCACCCGTATTTTTGACTGCTTCTCACCTAAGCAGTAGCTCACATTTAGAAAGCTTAGTGACAAGCACCCATGGATTTTTTCCAGCTGGAAAAAATTGTTTCCTTCTTCTGTCTTTTTAACTTTAGAGCATTTTCCCTCTGGACAGGGCTTTTCTTTCATCATTTTGCTCCTTTCTCGCCACGAAGTCACAAAACGCGTCCTGTCTTCTTGCTGCCTGTAGCAGAATTGCAGCCAGAGGGGATCTGTTGGGAGTGGGTACCCGTGCAGAAAGGGAGACCCTGAAGAAAGGTGGTAGAAACCAAGTTATCAACGCCACCCCAACAGACTCAGCGGGGCAGCATTTTGTCACGTGCAGTGTCTCAGAATTAAGCCCCAAGATGAGTGACGCATCCCATCAGAATATGACATTTAGGCCAACATACATGTAACCTTATACATCCACTGGAGTTGTTGTGGCAACCTCAGAAGAAAATCATTTAGAGGCTACTCACCACTTCAGATTCTGGGATCTGGGAATTACTAGGCAAGATTTTATCTGTTCTTTAATATTTTTAAGCGGCTCATTTTTTCCTCCTTATGGATACTTGTCTCTGATCTGCCATCAGTCTCTTGTGTCTGCAGCTTCCCTGCAAGGGAGGGGGAAGCAGAGTCAGGCTCTTTTTACTGGAAGGGGGAAAGAGGATCATTGGCACCGTAAGGAGGCCTGTGTGCCTGCAAAGGGGTGTGCAAACCCATGAACATCCGTGGACCTGAGCTTGGATAGTCTGTACACCTTTTTATTCTGTACTGGGGGGCAGGGAGAGTGTAGCTTACAGAAATAGAAGTCCAAGCATTTATACACACTGAACAAAAATAATCTCCTGTTCTGATAAGCACTGCATTAGTGATATAATAAGAAAGCAAGGGCCACTCCATATTATTTTCAGCTCTGCTCCCACCCTGGACAGCTTACCGGGCCCAAGCAGGGACTTTTCATGAGCAAAAGAGATTTTTACTTGGCTCCCAGTTAATCCAGTGATGGGGAAGAGGGAGGCAGCTCAAACATTCAGTTTTCTGCTGTGCACCTCCAGGGAGAAAGACAGTTAAATAGAGATGTGAGGACTTGCCTTGCTTCACAAGGAAATAGTCTCTTTTATGTGTATCTTGCCTGTGTTGATATTTGAAAGCTATTTTGGGCCACAACAGCAAATTTAATCCACGGTTTGTTCTCTCTCTAAAGTATTGTACCGTAAAAACTCAGATCAATTTTGACAGCTCCGACTATTTAGATTGGAGAGAAAAGCCAAACAATGAATCACTCTGAATATTTACAGTTGAATTCATCCCAGGGTACCTGTACCCACCTCAGCCTGAAATGAAAGCATTATCTGAGATATGAACAAAGGCTTAGAGGCTCCCAGCTGTTTTCCCAGCTCGTAGCTGTATCGTCCGTGGCTGGGATGTGAGGAGCAATCGAGGGCTAATATTGCAGAGGGGTCAAGGAGTTCAGGGTGGTCCATGCACTCCCTTTGGAAGGCTTGGGGACTTGTTCCACACTCGCTCTGCTGAGAGTCAAAGCGCTTGAACTAGAGTAAATATAGCTTTCTCACCTCCTCAGAGCTGGCTGAAAATGTGGGAAAGATGTGATCACAAATAATTATATAGTAGTCAATTTTCAACAGTCCACAGGAAAAAAAAAAACCCAAACCACAACAAACCAACACACCACAAAAACCCCACAAAGCCTTCACAGTAAGTTATGGAATGAATTCCCTTGGAAACCATATCATATTATAGCCTATGGCCATGATTCGATATGCAGGAATCGGTGTTCAATTCTCAGCTCCGCTCCCTTCCTCCTGTGGTCTTTAGCTGAGATGCTCCATTTCCCTCCTGTCTCAGCTGGGAAATCTCTTTTCAGGTTTTTGCCTGTTGCCCATCACCGCGGCATCTTTTCCACTGAATTGATGGCAATTGCAAAGTCCTTTGCAGCTTTTATGGGCTTCATAATACTTCCTCGCAGGGAGCTCAACAGTCTATATTGGCTATCACTGTCATCCTCTGAAATATTGCTGTCATTCACATATGTAATGTCCCCAGTCCCAAAGGATCTGCAACCACTGTGCTAACTACAAATAAGTGCAGGGGTTGCTTTGCTGTTAAAATGCAGCCGTCTCCTGAGCATAGAGAAGAAGCTCCATGGCCGAGTTACCAGCAAACAGCTTTTTGGCCATTTCTTGGGGGAGATGACCAGCTTTTGGTCAGAGATGGGAGAAACAACTCCTTTTACAGGCTTTCCATCCTGATGTGCACTGCGAGCAGATACAGGGTTGGGGATTCAGAAGAAACAAGGGTGTATGCAGACCTCTTAACCTCATTTTCTCCCTCACCTTTTTAACTGCCCATTGATCACCATTCATGGTCTTGCACAAAAGGTGGGCCTGGGGACCGGGGCAATGCAGTCAAACAGGCAGATCTATATGGCTGGCTCAGCCCCATGTGCCTGTGCGTTACCTGCAGCCCTATGGTTCCTCAGCCTGGGATTTGGGAAATAACATTTATCTCTGCTCAAGTCACCTTCAAGCCACGTCTAGGGAAGGATACAAATAATGCTTCCTGGACCAAGGTGCAGGGGAAAGACAAATCGCATAAATTGGTATTTTCAGGGTTGCTTGTCCAGAGCTAAGCCCACGGTTCTGCGGGAAAACTACAGCAGCCTGATTTTCATGAGCACTGAGTGTTAACCACGGAGCAGAGGGCTTTTGCCTGCAGGGCCCACGTCCAAAAGACCCTCTGCAGAGGGAGAAGGAGGCAGAGTCATTCAGGTGTCATTAGTTAGTCTCACCATGCTAACTCCCGTTGTCCACAGCATCCTCCTAGGAGGTTGTGCAGCCGCTCTTGCCTCTGGCAAGGCAGAAAGCATCTGCCTCTGATGGTCTTTCCACCGCCAGCGCAAGAGCCATTTGTTTCTCCAGGCAACAACCTGTTCCGGCAATAAGGTATAACTGTGCACGCATGCATGCGTTTCATCTGCTGCCTGTAGGACTGGCTGCTGGGATCGGGATCGCTGGTGCTTTGGTTTGGCATGTTTTTGTTCAATCACCAAACAAGAGCAGGATGTGGTGATGTGCTGATTTTTGGCCAGGCTGTTAGGGCTGTGTCTGAGGTGTCGTTCCCTCTGACTTGCTGTGTAAATTGCTTCCCCTCCTCGTTTTGTGCTTCTGTTTCCTCTCCTAGCCTGTCTCTCTGCACCTGTACAGTGTATCTTTGGGGTTACAACTGCTCATGTCAATGCAGCGTCTCGTACCGTGGTCCTCTGAGGTCTCAGGTTCCCAAGTGCTATTAAAGCTCTAGCTTAAAGCAGTTGTGTAAGAACTTTCAAACCTGTCTCCTGTGTGATTGGAGCCATATCTGATCCAGAAGCAGGGATTATAACGGTTAAACTGTGTAAAGATAGACTGCTAGACGGACAATTGCAGCAAAGCTCCTGACGTGCTTTCTCCTTAATCCAGTGCCTGCCAGTGAATGCCGCGGATAGCACAAGTGGGATGGGGGAGCTGGGCACTGGGAGGGAGGGTGAAAGTGACAGCTCAAAATGGAAGGGGGGAAAAAAAAATATCCCTGAAAGCATGGGTGAATTACTACCGCTCTTATTCCACACCATTTACGTGGGGAGAGGGACTTGTTCGACTTCTTGGTGTTGGTGGTTTACAGGAGTTGAAGTCTCACTTCTGCAGTAACGTGCCAAAAGGGAGACATATACACATTACCAGGAAATCGTAAAAAGGTGCCAATAAAGGGCTTGTCGCTCACACATCGGGAGGGCGGGAGTGAGGGGAAGCGTCGTCACACTGTGGGTTGAACTGGGGCTGAAAGTGTTTCTCTGGGGAGCGGGCCAAGGCTGGGGGGCACTAGTCCCGTGGTGGTGGTAGTGAGAAAGTCTCTCGTCTGTCGCAGCCTCAGCAGCAATAGCAAGCAAGCCTGGGACTCGATAGCAGAAGCTTCTCGCCTTTCTCCTTTCTACCTGCCCCGCTGCTGCGTGCACGGGGATCCTGCGCGCTTTTGTGTCGACTCCAAGGCCGGTTGGAGAGAGGCAGGGAAGCGGCAGGGAGACCTCTGGCTGTCCATGGGGGCCTTCCAGCTTGGAAACAGCAGCTTGTAGGAGCCATCAGCAAACTGCTAACTGCCTGGAGCGGCAGGAGCAGTCCCTTGGATGGGTGTCTCCATGTCGCGATACCTCGTGGTGTGGCACAGCTTGCTCACCAGCTCAGCGTGCCTGGCGGCTCCTCCAGGCATGGTTGAGGCTGGATACAGTGAAATCCAAGGGCAGCACTCTTCGATGCTGGCTTTGCATCCAGGGAAAAGCCTCGCTGTGTGGAGCGTAAACAAAATGCTTAATTTGCAGCCATTGATTTATTGTGCTGCTTGCTGAAATGATATTACAGCCAGCTGCAAACTGCTTTACATCCTCTGACAGTGAGCTCCCGTAACGTCAGTGTCGCAGAAGCGATCGCTGCTCACCAAGAGCAATGCCAGCGGGAGGCTGAGAAACGCTAGCTGCGATTGAAAAGAAGGGGTCACAGCCTCAGCTGGTGTAAGCCAGGGTAGCACCACACGTGTCGGTGTTCGCCCAGGCCTGGTGGGCTGCCTGGGTGGATCTGGCCCATTTTGTGTCTGGTGAGAAGTCCTTTGCGTTAACATGACACACTCGCAGGCCCTGTGCTGAGAATATCAGGTGCAGCTCCTTCTTGCTGATGGGCATTGAAGAAAAATATCGCCCTAGATACAGAGAAATCTGGAGGAAGAGGCATTGGCATTTCTTTTGTGTGATAGCATGGAGGGTTTTATTCAGTGTATGTTCTTTTTTTTAGGGTTTGTGGAAGGGCCAATTTAGTCCCTGCCCCCTAATACTGTATGGTCACCTGTGGATCTCTCCTGATCACAGCCTGCTCATTGCATCTGCCTGCTTTGTATTTCCAGTTTAACTTGTATATCACAGTTGGACCCAATAATTTCAAGCGTCTTTTCCAACTTAAATGATTCTGTGATCATTGAGAGAAGGACTCTACAGGCAGCACTTTTTGTTTCTAGTGCCCTCATCACGGTAGCACCCTAAACCTCTTGGCTGCTGTGTGTGTATAAATTAAATACAAAAAAACCCCCCACTGCGTGTGGCTGGTGATCAAAGGTAGGGAGCTTGCAGCCTAACAGACATTTAAAACAACACTTGAAATTCTCGTTGATCTTTTATCATTGCTGTCTGTGCCTGCCAACTCTTTGGAAAGCTGCGGTCTGTGTATTACATTTATAGTGGCTCCATTTGTGACAGCTTCTTGGAGACAGAAAGGGAACTGGTGGGGCAAACACTGGATGGTGGCCAAAGAAAGGCAGTGTACACCGGGAAGAAGCTACAACTCATTCAGTGCAGTCGTAGCAGCAGAAAAGCATCGATGGTGGGAGAAAAGCTTGCTGAGGTCAGTGATGAGAGATGGCCTGTCAAACGCAGTTAGTCCAATTTTGAGACAATTCCTTCTCCTCCTCCCTCTGTGGGCAGCTGCCCAGGTGTGTGGACCTCTGAAATGTGCTCTTCTGTAACATGCCAGATCTGCTTTGGATAACTGTGTAATGGGCTACCTTGGAGAAAAATGACATTGTCCTTTGAAGTGCACAAGGCTGGATTGCTCAAGGGAAGTCCTTGAGCAGCAGCTGTGCTCACTGAGCCTTCTCCAGGCAGGTGGTCAGAGGCTGCCCTCACACCGAAACAGAAATCTCACGCCAGAAATGCAAAGTGGTGACAGCTCAGCCCCAACAAACTCAGCCCAGGTGTAACTGCCTCCTGCTGGTTTTTTGCCAGTCTGGGGGTGACCAAGGAACTGATGGAGGATAACGCCTAAGTGTTGGGGTATCCTCGGTGGAGCGGGGGGCTGGTGAGCAGGCGGGCAGACCCCTTCCCTCACTGCCTGCCTGTTGCCTCTTGCCTTGGATAGTCCGTACAGCGCGTTGAATCCAAGCACGGGTGGATTTATCATCTGGGCAGGATGCTGCTGTGGCATTTAGCCCTGCAAACTTCAACTAGATAAATTAACTCATTGCCTCTCCCTGTCCGTCGGTGTCGTAGTCGCTGCATGGGGGAGCAGGGAAGGCAGCGAAGCGTCTCCTTGCCTGTCAGAAAGGGCTGCTGTGAACCAGCATCAGCAGACCTCCAGAAACGCTCTCTCCCCTTGATGCCTTTTCCCCCCTTGGGGGAGACAGGTTCATTAAGCGAAGAAGCTTTGTGGCAGCAGGGAGCCAGGCTGCTGCAGGGAGAGGATTGCCTGGCGCTCGGCTGTGCCGCGCAGGCTGCCTCCCTTAAATCTCTGCCCTGTTAAACGGGATTGGCTTGTTTGCGAGCAGGCAAAATGCCCTTCTAGCACATGGGCATTAGTGTAAGCGGGTGAAGCTGCCAAGACATCATTGCTGATCATTAAGTGTGTTTATAAAGGCAAGGCCAGGAGCCAGGAGGGCCCCACTGATCCAGTCCTGCTGCTGGAGCTGAGCCAGCGGCAGGGGGATGCAGCGTGGGTGATTCTGCTCCCAGCTAGATTAACTTTTAAACTAAAAATGCCTGATGTGAGTCAGGTCCAAGGACTGGCTGTGTGCCTTGCTGGATGCAGCGTGGTGATGAGCGAGAGCATTGTGCCCTGCGGGCAAGGGGACGGGGGTACCGTCCTTGGGGCTGCGTGCTTTGGCCCTGCGATGGCCTCGGGCCGCTTGCTCTGCAGTGGAGGGATGGGTTTGGGGCCAGAGCATCCTCCTTGGTGCCCGCTCACACGCAAAACTACGTGCAGGGTGCAGGCTGGTGCTAGGTTTCTGACAGCAGCAGCCTTTGCAGAGCAATCCTTCCTCTAGCATGGACTGTGCTGCAGACTGAATTGTTGCCAGGCTAATTAAAAAAAAAAAAAAAAAAAAATCAAATTCCACTAAATTAATTGCGAGAGAGCCCTCGCTTTGCTCTGCCATCCAGAGGCCAGAGCACACCAGAGGCTGCAAGGACGGCTTCAGCGCCTGGGCTTTTTGGGTGGGCAGCGAGCAGCATCACGCCGGGTTCCTGGGGGAGCCGAGCGTGGCTGCTCTGCTCTGCACAGCACACGCGCCGGGAAGCGGGGAGCTGGCACGGCGGTCAGTTTGCCGGCTGTTGTCACGCTGCTGTTGACATCTGCTGCTGCTGACACGAACAATGTGCTCCACGACGGGCTCTCGGCACTGTTCATCTGGGTGGAAAAGCTCAGAGGGGAGCCAGCACCTGCTCTCAGAAGTTCATGAACTTGCTTCGGTTTCAGCGCTCCTTCGGCCCAGATACAGGCGAGAACAATTAGATGTCGTAATGCCGGAGGGGAAAAAAAAAAAAAACCCAACCTTGGCAAGAACAAAACTGTTCCCTGCTATGCTGCTCCTGGGTTTTCTAAAGGGACTAGCGGCAAAGGTTTTGGGAGGGTGGGAATGAGCCTTTGAAACAAACCCACGTGTCCGCATCAACCGCTCCATGGGGTGTTTCGCTGTTATCGTGGTGTTCTCCCGGCCCAGCCCCAGCTGAGGTTGGAATTAGCTGTGGGCACAAGGGAGGGAAACGGCAATGCCAGCCTTGTCTCCTTGATGGAGGAAAGCTCCGTCTGGAAAAATCATTTGGCTTCAAGTCAAAGCTGCCACTTGAACTTTTGGGGACTGTTAGCAGAAGCTGAGTAAACATATCCCTTCCTCTCTAAGCCATTATTTTCTGGTTTATTTGGGTACCAGCCAGCAGCAGAAATGCTGAAATTACTGCAAGGTAAGAAGTTGGGTTTCCAGCACCATCAGAGGCAGAAGGCAGTAAGAAATCACATCTGAGGAACATCTACTCTTGCAAAACTGACCGCCTGGCTAGGCTGCTATAAAGCTGTTACTAAAGCACAATCAGTGTTTGTTGCTTTGCTGGGCTTATGGCACAAGTAATGGAGGAACTCGTGTTCCTATTAGGGCTGAATGCTGATTGGAAAACAGTCTTAGGGAAAGGACCCTACACCCACTTTTTTCCTTTTAATGCTAATTTCCAGATTTCCTAGTCTCTCCTTTCCTGGATGTGGTCTGGGTGGTCGGCTTAGGAATGGCTGGATTGTTGTAGCTGTTTAAAATAATTGTGCCTCGGCTCTTTGCCAGCCTGCGTAAAATAATGCCCTGTTACTTTGGTAAAGGACGTGGGTGTTTGTGGGAACCTGCCAGTTGTGCATCCCCTGGAGCCCAGAGTGCACGCAGCATCCCCCGTTGAGCTCCTCGACAGCGTTGGCCATCGCTGGAGAGGGGACAAGTGTCCTGCTGTCCTCATGGGGACACGGCTGCCCTTACAGGAGCAGTGGCCATGACATAGGGTAGCGGAGAGGTGCCTTTAGCCAGTGCAGAGATCCTCCGCCTGCCCGGTGCGATGCGCACGCTAAGTGCAAAGTAATTTTTTACCTCGCTCAATAATGAGAAGAAAAAGGGCTTGTCTCCAGCTGTGACTGGCAGTGGAAATCAAATGCTCCTTTGGAGAGGAGGTAGCATGGCCCTGTGCTGAACATCTGCAAGTGATGGATGGTACTTGGAGAAAAGGTGTTGCAACCCATCACATGCCTGAATCGTGACAGCAAAGGGTTTCTTCTTCCATGCCTGTCTTCTCTGCTCTGGCAGCATTTGCACACATCATTCCTGAGGTTGAGATCATTCATGCTGGAATAACTTATAAAGCATCAATGTACCACAGGGATTTAAACTTCTCTTCCTCTGCAGCCTTAAAAGGAAGGAGCTAAAGGCAGGATACACAAACTGATGAAAATTACTGATTTTATTCACTATTTTTACTACAATTTTTTTCCAGAATAAAACTGGATCTGGATAATTTAATAATCCTTAAGTATTCTGGGTGGGAATGCAGAGCTGAAATGTAGTCAGCACTCAGTGCTTTGGAGAACCATGCTGTATTTCTGGTGTCTAAGGACCATTTTAGGATTCTAACTTTAGTTGATCAGACAATTCGCTCCAACACATTGCTTCTACCTCATTTACTTCACGTTTTTCATAGACATTTTTGCTGCGAACAATGTAATGTAAGCAGACTCTGTTATGCTAGTTACTAAGGAGCGGACTTGCAGAAATGAGACTGGAGTATGGTGGTCCTTCCCCATCCCTGCCTGAGCCGTCAAGGGACAGTATTTGCTGTACTTGGAGGATTTGGGGACTGGATGAGGCTGAACATCTTTCTTGGGCAAACTGGAGCTCTGCTAGTGCCTTGTGGGATGCCAGGATGTAAATAAAGCTGCAGATCTCCTAGTTTGTGTTAAAAGAAATAGTTAGGAAAATAAAATCAAAGTCAGATACTGATGTTGCCCTAGGCCAGGCTTGATGGTAGGTTTTGGGTAAGTGGGCTGGTGAGTAGGGAATCCAGGATAAGTGACTAGCCCAACTTCATAGGCTCGTAGCCCCAAACCAAGTTACCGTTTCTTCATTCCTCTTGCCTGTGCTGTGTTTTGTCACTGCCACTGCTGCAAAGTGGTGTTAAATACTACTGCTTCAGAGGGAATGGCTTGGCCTCTGCAGGGGGCAGGTAAAATATATGTTCTTCAAGACACACTTGCTGCCAGCCACCTTCCCCGAAGGTGGGACATTTGTTATTATCCCTGGAAAGTGAAGGATGTGCTGCTGCGAGATGTAATTCACCCCGGCAGAAGCCTCCTGCCAGAGCCATCATCTCTGCGGCACGGCGGAGGAAGGAGGACAGCCCTTGGCTGCGAATAAGTAGGCTGAACCGTCAACCTCTTCTGGGTGACATTGGAACGGCGCAGTGCCAACGTGTTGGCTCTGTGCTGGCAAATGGTAAAGGCTGGCTTTGGCTGAGGTGGTAGGAGCCGGGGGTTGATCTACCTGGCATGGCCGGTCCTCAGAGCCACCCCTGCTGTCACTGGAGCAGGGACTTGCCATGGAAAATGGCAACTGAAAACCTTAAGGTCAGGTTTCATTGGGACGACTGTTCCCATGCGTCTAAATCATATTTTAAAGTGGGGCTTAAGTGAATAAGTAACCTCAGCACTCTTGTTCCATGGTAATCCCCGTGTCCACTTGATTAGCGGATAGGAAAATGATTAACCGGGAGATAATTTCCCATCGTTTGTGGTTTTTTTGTGGTTTTTGTTTTGGTTTTTTTTTTTTTGAAAGTCTGGGCCTGTGGATTATCCTGGCTTTCTCAAGGGTGAGCAGTTTCTCATGTCCTTGAGAGTAAATGCCAAACTGCTCAGGTCTGGCTGCGGCATTGGCTTTATTTGCCAAGGACTTTAGAGCGTGCCTGAAGAAGAGAGCAAGAGGGAAGAGGGAAAATAGACAAGTAATTCTGACATACTTTAGTATTCCTGGCGGTGCTGCTGCCATCAGCTGTTCTATCAGCTTTCACAGCCCATGCTATAATTAAGATCTGTCAACACTGATAAAAGGGAGAACATTCAGTCAACTAATTAAGTATCACTTTAATACTCTAATATTTAAATTCAGGTTCCTAAATCAGCAGAATAATAAAATGTTTTATGTCTGCTTAAATGGCAAGGGAACAGAATGTGAATATCTCAATAGTGGATTTAATTATCAATCTGCCTTGCCCCTGTGGAGCAGAGCAGATCTCAGTGCTGGTGAAGTAGAACCAGGATCCCTGACGGCTGCGGGAGGCGAGCACGGAGGTGCAGAGCTGGCCGGAGAGCAGGTCCCCGAGCCGGGGGGAGCCGGGTAACCCCAGCAGCACGGCTGGGGTGGCGAGGGCTTAAAATAAACCTGAGGATGCTCCGGAGGAAGGGAGGTGGGCTCGCTGAGCAGGGGGAGGGAAGTGGTACCCAGCACTAGAAGGAAGATGGGAGTCTTATCATCTGCCGCTCTTCGTTTTATTAGCAGCTCGCCCTGCCCTGTGCTTGCAGATGTATCTGTGCTGTGGACGTATCCGTGCTACTTTGGTCTGGAATTGTAGCTAATGCCTTGGGTCTTAGGTTGCAGGACTTGCTCAAGTGACAAATCCGGACGAGAGGCAAATGTTTAACTGCGGCGTTGAGAGATGCCTCTTCATCCTTTCCGAGTTTGCTGCTGCTAGCGATGGCTCTGCACGCTGGGGAGGAGAGGGCGATGTGCAGGGGTGGCTCAGAGCATCGAGGGGAGCATCCATGAGTTGGGATGCTTAATGTATCGACTGTGGCTCCAGATATGGGAGAAGAGCTGAGCAGGGAGAGTGGTGTCTGAGCTGGACCAGGAGTTAAGTTGAGAAAATGCTTCAGCAGGCCTGGCTTTCAATGTTACCTTTGCTTTGTCCTTTTTGTGTTAGCTTTCTGTGAATATTTTAGCGAGTGCGTTTACCAGCAGGAGTGTTCGTGGGGAAGGGAAATATTTGTTCAAATTAGTCTCCAAGAGGACCACAAACCTAGATATTCTAAGTATTTGCATTAGAAACTGGATGGTGAGTGCTGTACTCATCCTGGTAAGAAACACGAGCAGCTGAGCAGCTCGTGGATGCCATTAAACCAGGTAGGGTAATCGTGATTGTAATGAGTTGTTTGCTGCTAACGATGGCCGTGGTCAGGCCGTGAGCTCTGAGCAGGCAAGGATGCTGGGTCTGGAGTTCTTTTAAGGCTTAAAGCTGTTCTCAGAAATTACATGGGGTGGAAAAAGGCTTGAAAAAAATCAATTTGGAAAATCCCGCATTGTTCATGCGTAATTTGCAAACTGGAAAAGAGGTGAAATTCATCAAGGAAATGAATTTACAGATGATTTGTTCAGCTGTGGTAGGGAGATGATTTATGAATATTGATCTATTTGTAATTGTGAATAACTCCCTGTGGAAGCTGTGTACCGTGTGAAGTGTTAGGTATCTGAAATTGGCTGAATAAGTGCATTTTTTTAATACTGCACTTACTCCAAAAGGCTTTAGTCAAGATTGCAGCCTTCTTGTGGTGCACTTTTCAGACCTTACTGTACGAAGGAATGCTTGGTCCAAAGAGTTTTCAGAAATACCGTGACTTCCATTTTACGACAGGGCTCCAGCAGTACAAAATGACTCACCCAAGGTCAATTAGAGTCTGTAGCAGACTTTGGGAAAGAATCAAAGTTGACTTAGTCTAAGTCAAATGCTTTGGCTTGCGTGAAATAGTCCCAGAGCAGGAATTATTGTTATGTCTGCTATAGAAATCCCATCTTTGCAAAACTGAGGATTTTGTCTGAATGCTTGAGTTTTGAGGAGGCAGTGTGAAATCCTGTGTAATTTTCCCAGGCTGTAGGAAACGGAGTGTGGGTCACCTCCAAAAGGCAGTTCAGCTGTCAGGTAAGTGTGGGAAGTTGGGATGGATGTGCCCTACTGCGTCTCACCTGGAGGTTAGGCATGGGCAACTGCAGAAGTTATTTTGAATTGAGCAGCTAAGGAGAAAACATCTCTGGAAGAGAAACGCCACAGAGAATTCACAATACAGCACTGGTGTGCAGCTCAAGGGTTATTATCTTTTCTCCTTCTGCTGGCGGCTTCACGTCGCAATTATTTTGTGGGTGGGCTATGGCTGCTGTTACTGTGCGACTCTGGCTCGCGTGCTTTGTGGCAAATGATTTTCTGTCCATGCTGCCCAAGTGTTTCTGTCCTGAGCATGCCACTCAGTAAGCGGAATGGGATGACCAGCAAAAGCATGGGGTTATTTGTTTTAAAATAGAGAAATGCGGTAATTTCATACCCTGCAGTTCCTTCCTGACAACTCATCCTCCCGCATCACATTGCAGTGAGTGACAGCAACCAGAGGCTATTCATAAGGGTGGCATCTCAGCATGTAATAATCATAATTACATGAAATAATAACTATCTAAAGGGCAGCATAGTGAGTGACAAGCCAGAGAATATACCTTGACACCTGCCAAAGATGTACTAAACACACAGAGAAATTTTCCCCAGGATTCTGTCACTTTGTCAACTAACAGAACCAGCCACAGTTAATAAAATTACTCCAACGAAGTCAAGCAGGGTTTTTTCCCTTGCTGTCAGAGGCTTACTGCTGTAACACAAGTTCACAGAGTCATCGATGAGTTTGATCTAGGTCTGGCAATCCTTTTGTCATTACTATTTCTGGCTGTAATTAATTGGAGAAGTTCCTCTGCATGGAGTTTAATCTGATAATTATTAGCAATGATAATAATAATAATAATAATTGATAAAGTGCAGGTGGCAGCAGGCTTTGGGGACCTGGCTAAAAAAAACCCTGGAAAGTTTTGACATTTCCTTTGCTACTATTCCTGCTAATGTTTAATTCTGCCTGTGTGTAAGGGCTAGAGTACTAGACGAGAAGCACTGCGTGGCAGCTGATAGCGCTTACAATTTTTATCCTGATGTGCAGCAGCAGGTGATCCTATATTGTGCACTGTCTAATCCTCTCTGTAAAGCAAACAAGGAAATTGTTTGGACAGACCCCTTCTCCTGAAAAAATGGTTATGGAAAGACAGGAACGGGTGGGTGGGTGTGAGCAGATATGTGTGTAGATAAAAGATGGACCACTACAGCTAGAGTTAAGGGTATCGAGTGTGTCCCACAGGACCTGACCTCTTAAAATCATTTGCAAGTTATCCCAGTCTCCCTCAAAATGAAACAAAAACTGCTGGCTGAGTGCTGGACTTACTGCCCAAAGGTCCCTGGCTTGCATTGTGGATGGATTCAGAACAGATATTCCCAATCACCCTGAGTATCCAACAGGACTCATAGTATTGGAGGTGAGCCTATGCCCCCCTACCAAAAGTGTGGGGAGCACAGTAGGACTGGAAGATGCAGGGCTATTTTTTTGCATGACTCCTTCACATTAGATTATGTGCATTTTAACCGTTTCTTTAGCGCTGTTCTTTGTCACTTTAAAAATTCACACAGGACAATTAAAATTGGTGGTAGGACTATTTTTGTTCTACACGCTTGTGAGATGTGGTGTTTGACTATGTCTTGTTATATTCCCTGATATGGTCCCTCACGGCCCTGGGCTCCCTTGCCTCTGCCTGCGTGTCCTGCCTTGGCTTGTATTTAGGTACAAGGGGGAAGAGCGCTGTGCCGGTGCACTGCCAACACAGAGACACCCGTGTCCCAAATAAGGGTGTTAGACGTCACGGTTGTAAAATAACACGCAGGATGAAGTTCATACGAGAGGTTTATTTATACGCCTGGCTGGATGTACCAATGGTTTCCATGGGAATGGGAAAGGCTGCACAGTAGGATGGCTGCTCTTACTGCACATGAGAGAGAGCTAATGGGGAGGGCTGCAGCCTCCTTACGCCCTCGTTAATCCACCCCCCCACCAGCTTCTCAGCCGTATGTACCTCTGTACCATGCACCGCTCGAGGCAGGTACGGCTTACAGGCCGGTGGTGGGTCAGGATGCGAGCGATGCAATTTTTAGGAAACAAATGCATGTTCCTGTTGCAGCAAAGGGATAAAAATAAATTTTCTGTGCAGCCTTTTGGTGATTATTATTCTGGAGAACGGAGGTGAGGAGGGTTTCATTATTTATTTATCTATCTATTTATTTATTTTTATTCCCGTAATGAAACTGCCACAGGGGAAAGCAGAACTGCAGGTGGAGTTTGCTTCTTTTATCACTGGGTCTCACTCCTGTGTAGCTGCACAGAAAACCCAGGGGAGAACGCAGGTGAATTCAGCGTCGGCTGCCATGTGCTGGTGGAAGTTGCCTCCTCTCTTGAGGGGCTGCCTGCCAAATTCTGCTCCTGGGGCATATTCCCTGCAGGTGTTTTCCAGGTCTGTAGCACGACCCGGCCCACGCTTGGTTTTGCAGGGAAAGCATCCCAGAGGGAAGAACGGCTGCCTCAGCGGCTTTTGAAGGACAGTACAAAATTCACCCTGCTCCTCCCTTCCTCGCAGCTGCACGCCGTGGGCTGAGCAGCTTTGGAAAAGCGGGTGCTGTGTCCATCCCCTAGCTCAGGCTGGGCTCCGTGGAGGGGTCGAATTGACCGCACGGCACCCACCTGAGCCCAGCAGCCCTCCTGGCAGGGGCGACCTGCACCCCAGGTTTCCCTGGATAGCCCTGGGGGGGGTCTGGGGCTTAGCATCCCTGAGACAGTGTCAGCTAGAACAAAATCTCAATTGCCCCATCATTTGCTGGGCAGGCAGGGATTTCTGGAAGCGTGTGGGAGCCGCTGAGTGCCATCTACCGGGTGGGGGGTTCCGGGGGCTGCGGCGTGCCGGGAAAACATCCGCGGGGAGATAGAGATTGGCAGGGAGAGGCCGAGGGCTGTTAATAATACAGTAGGTGGGGGAAAGCAGAGGATAAAACACACCAAAAATTGCATTCAGACAACACAGATGACAGTTATTTTGATTTGTAAATGTCTACCTAGTTAGAAAAGCTGCCATAAATAATACCCAGCTGCCAGCCTGTCCTGATCCGCGGGCTGTGCTGAGCAGGGCTGCGCTCAGGCGTGGTATCGATGGGGGGCTATATTTTTCACAGTGTACGTACAGGATAAACATACACTCTTCTCGCACATGTTTGTCATTGACAAATCCCTGCTGTACCTGCACTATGTCATTACTGTGTTCAGTCACTTGAGTCTTACTTCAGAAACAGAGGGTTGTTGAATTTTTTTTTTTTTTTTAATAATTTTCCTTCTTGTCCCTCAGCTGAGGCAGGAAAATCCCTCATCCCATAGCTCTGTTTTTGTCGTAACACAAATTGGCTGCTCATTTTGGATGTACTGTAGCAGCCAGCAGTGGCATTAGTGCTAGGTGGCAATCTCTGGGTAGCCCTGTAATGCACTGTGCCGCAGCTTTCTTCTCCCCAGGCTGGGAAAGCACATAAAACTGAGCTATTTCCAGGAAGATACTCGGCTGTTGCCAAGATTTCACCTGTTTTGTGGATAAACAGAGCACTTAAATCTCCAGGGCTATCAATATTTATAGATTAATCTGTTTGAAGGCCAAGAGGGAATGTTTATCCTTACCCACTCTGCCCTCCGTAGGCTGCAGAACAGCATCAGCCCGTCAGCCAGTGCCTGTAGGCAGTGCAAACAAAATCGGACCTGCTGTCGATCCTGACTGCAATTCAGGGAATGGGGAATGGTTTCGTGGTTGGAGCAGGAACCAGCACCAACGGCATGTGTGTCCTTGGTGGGATTTGTCTGAATTTAAGGTGTCTACTAGCCCTTGATGTGATGCAGGTAAGCTGCCTCCCTGCAGGAGCATCCCAATGCACTGGTGCTGTAGGGGGTCTGCACCCAGGGAAAGCTAATGCCCACTTACCCCACGTTACACTATGGCCACTGCTGCTCCAGGCTTTATTCTTCTGCTGCGTCCAGGCCTTTCTCTCTAATTGTATTTTATTTTTTTTTAATATGGTCCTTTGCTGCTGGATTGTAAACTTTCAGGGAGGTGGTCATCTCTTCTTGGTGTTTGTTTATGGCACGTACTGGGGCTGTTGGGTGTCCCTACAACTCACGCAGTCAAATCACGTTGTGTGTTAAAGGGAAATTTCACCCTCTTCTAGTTGTGTTGTCCAACAAAACTGGTTCCTGAAATTGCCTCCTGAAGGCACTGATCAGTGAGTTGGATTTATGGTCAGGTAATTGGTGAGAAGGAAGAGAGAATGAGGAGGATTTTTGCTTTTCCCCATCAGCTCTGAAAATGGCTCGGGAACAAACCCAGCACCCTGAGAGAGTCACCTTAGCTCAGCTGTGGCCTGTGTTTGAAATCCCATAAATAAATAGCTGAAAAGTCCCCTGAAGGTTTGGGAAACATTTAGGGGCAACCCTAGATGGATTTATAGCTTCCCATCAAGAACCAGATGAAATTCATGGCTGTGTGTGGCTTTGCCTGGGTATTTGACTGAATTCTGCTTTGCATTCTGGCGTCGGACAGATTTGCAAGAGAAATTAGGGGGAGGCAAAGTCTGCAGCTTGAACTGAACGTGATGTTCGCCTACACTCAGGGAGCAAACCTCCTGGGTATTTTGCACAGCTGTGACCTCCAGACTAATAAGGAAATTTCCCTGTTAAAGATGCACAAATCTTTGAACAGTCCCTTCTTTCAAGGAGCAAACTGCTACCACTAAATGCCACGTCTGAAAATACATTTTGCGCTGTCGTCGGCTTTCATGCACCGTTTCAGCTGGCCAGCCTTCCTGGGATCACAAAGCAGAATTTGCTGTTAAATCAAAGTGCCTTTTTATTTTCTTTGCTCCATGATTGATATGTCTCATTGTGTCACAGAACTATATATAGCTTCTCCCTACTGGGAGACGTAGTGGCTGCTCCTGGCTGTGTCACCTCAGGTTGGATTAATTAACCCTGACATCATCCATTTTCATGGACAGAGATCCCATTCCCTGCTGCTTGTAAACAGAAGCCGCTTACAGAGTGAATGCAGGCAGGAGGCAACGGGGAGGCTATGTAAACACCATCGGTCTGCACCGAGCCAAGGCATTTCCAGTGCCTACTAAAAAGAGCAGAAGCCAACTTTTCATCTCCTTGTTTTTCTTAGGGCTTAGCAAGGAACCAGTAAGTTTGCAGCAGCTCTGATTACAAATGTTTGCTCTTTTCTTTAGCCCCCGATGACTCTGCTGTTGGCTTGGTGACAGTGTTTATCCAGTGTCAGCGCTCCAGCCGTTCAACAGCACTTGGCTATTCTCTCCGAGGCCAAGCTGTCCCCAGTGCCTTGTAAGAATAGCGAGGCTGGGGTTTCCTTTGCAGAGGCTGTTTTGGGTGTGATGTCGGGGGGGGATTGGGGGTGAGGAGCCGGGAGCAGGCAGTCAGTGGAGGGTCCAACCACCAGCTCTGAAAGGCCGTAATTGCTCTCCCAGTCTTCTTGCAGGGGTTAAGGCTACAGGAGCAAAGTCAAGCAGCTGCTCCAGCTCTGTAATACACCTTTGTCGTTAGGAACCCTCCGAGTCTGCAGCATTGTTGCTGTGCCTCTTGGTTTAGTATTTTTTTAACTCATGCTGCTTGTCTGTACTGGCATTGAGTGGCCTCTTTTGAGAGCAAAAGAAAATCTGTGCAGTTGCAGGGGGGAAATTGCTTCAAAGATCAGCTTCGGGTGACTTGTTTTCATGTGTGCAAGCCCTTAGGAAGGGCATTTCCTTTCCCTCTTTTTCCCCTTCCTACCGCTGTCCCAGATTCTCATTTCCCTGCCGTATCTCCCAAGCTAACAGTCTCATGGCCGTCTGCCCCAACCCTGCTGGCCAGGAATGGCCCGTGCTCTTGCAGAACCAAACCTGCCGCGAGCGCTGGTGCGTTGGTGCTCGGTGCTGCAGAGCAGATGTTGGGGAGAGCCTTCAGCGGGAGCTGGGAGCACTGGTGGGCACCTGTGTGTGAGCGGTTGCACTAAAGAAGGTGTCTTCATGAGCTAGAGGAATGTCTGGGGGATTTTTCAGGCTCCTACTGTGACCTATTGAGAGTTGAAGTGATTTGAAGTCTCTGCAAAATGTCTCACGTTTTTAAGATGCCGTACCTTCATTCTGTCAGTCCTATACCTGCCTGTGAACTGGTAATGGCTGGGAGGGGGGATTTTTTGCAGTCTAGCACATATTCTCATCCACTCAAAGCCGACAGGATTTTCTGTTGATTCCTTTAGGACCGATTTTCATGTTATGGCCGAGCTTTGTGTGTGATGCCCCATATTCCTGTTCAGCTTTTTAGAATTTACTTTTCCCTAACAATTCTAGAGCTGAACATATGGATACAGAGGAGCAAACCCAGTTCTCTGTCTTTAGGGCCCTGCAGTTAACCTTACCCCTTTTGAAAGAGCCCTTGCCCGAGTAAAGAGTGAAAACACAGCGTTCTCTTTCACGGCTTTGTTTGCTGCATGTTGGGGCCTTGTAGTCTAAGACCCACTCGTGCTGCTTTAGTCAGAGAAGTAGCCAAAAAGGGCTTACAAATTAACGCACGACACCTCATCACACTCTTTCCCCTCTGCACGGAGGCTTTTGTGAGCCCAGTCCTTTGCAGGCTGATGCACTGCAACATGCACAAGACCAAACGCAAAGGCCTGTTCCTCTTCAGGTTTGGGCTCTCTTCCATTCCTCTGCGGTGATTTTTTTTCTTCCCTGCCTCATTGGTGTTATTCCTGCCGAGAGCTGGCAACCGAGACGGCAGTGAGTCAGTGGGAGTGGGAAGCAGCTGGGCTGAGACGTGCTTGGTAGCTTTCTCCTGAAATTATGAATCTGCCAGTGCCTCTGCAAGATGGCTCTGAGGTCACCCCTGTGTTTAGGGATGGTAATGATGATAATTTCCCAGGACAGCAGCTGGAAAGGCTCTGTGTAGGTCTGGTAATGCCGGATGTATGAAGAAGCAGCAGGTTGGAGGTGGGGACAGGAGGGACACAGCAAGGGGAGCGTGACAGACATGCTTCTGGAGAAAGAGCATCCAGCTGCAGTGCTACCAGCCCTGAGCATCTTGCGTGCCAGACGGGTTCATATGGGTTCTGGTCTCCAGGAAGAGAAGGGGGCAGATACCCGAGGTGTCTGCAAAACTTGCCCTGCAGTGAGCCCTTGGCAGATGTTAAAAGATCAGACTGAGACAGAGTTTTAAAAAGTTCAGGCAGGTGGGGCTAGGATTTAGGAGGTCTGGGTTGGTTGGCTGACTTAGCCTTGGCTTGCCTGGCTGACCTTGGGATAGCTGTAGCTGACCCTGCTGCTGGCATTCCTGAGCTTTGGCTTGAGTTTTTAAAAAATAAGCATGGGGTTTTTTTGTTTGGAGCAAAAGTGCTTCCATTTTATTAGAAAATACTACCAAAGGATAGCAGGGAGAGGGAGCATGAAAGATTAAGTCTACTCATGGACTGGATCAGAGTACAATATTTTGTCTCCCACTGTGCCACCAGCTGTATAAGACTAAAATGTCAGAAATCCTGCAGCAGGCAATTACGGTCTGACGGCAGGCTGCTTACCGCCTAACCTCAGGTAGCTTGCTCTTGGTTTATATGCTGAAACTAGGAGTCTTTCTCCCAAAGCTCTTTGCCTTATGCTTTCTCATTAAAAGTCTGAACTGCCTTCATGTCCCTCAGTATGACCCTTGGAAAAGTGGGGGGGATAGTGGGATGAGGGAGAGAGCTTAGCAGCAGTACTACGCTGGCCCCTTGGAGAAAACGGGCTTGCTGTCAGCCCAGAGCGTTCCCCTTATCGTGCCTCACGAGCACCTTCCTTCTCCTCAAACTGTTGCACATAAGATTTATTTCTCCAGCCTCCGCAGTACGGATTAGCTCTGCATTTTTCTGGCTGGAATATCATTTTGCTACTTCAAGCCCATATTTTGTGAACTTCCCCAGGCCTGTTATTTTTCTTTTATATCTCTTTGCAACACTTTCATTCTGGAATGATCTGAACTTAATTCCTGTACCTTTTGCACTGTGCTCTACTTTCGGCACATTAATAAAAATCATTTAAATTGTGCTAGGCTACAGACAAATCCCTGTAGTATCCTATGAGTATCTCCCTTCAAGCTGATGCATTTCTGGTCCTTATTTTTCCTTTGTTCATTATGCTTAAGGCAGCATTAAAGAGGGATGGAGCTGTGTGTAGCTGAGCCAAATTGGAAGCTGATGAGTAATAAAAAATTGTTCTATGTGAAATGAGGAGCGGGGTAAAATAGCCTAATGAGAAAACAGCCGCGAGGAGAGGGGATGGCTCATGTTAATGTTGATAAGTGCTGAAGGTATCAACCCAGCACAGCTCAGATGCTGTGATCTTCGGATGAAGCGAGTCCTGTCTCTTGATCGCGGGCTGCGCGTCGACGTGGTGGCGCAGAACCAGCACGTGCGTTCCTCGGTGGGCTGGGGGGGTGATTGCCAACGGGCTGGGGGGTGAGAGGCTGCTGCCCCCCTGCTCCTGGGAGGCTGGGTCCCTCCGGTGCCACCTCTCCTCAGCCCTGCCGCCAGCACAAGCTGTGAGCCGGCTGTGGCTGCGGGTTTTGCTCATGAGCCGGGGGAGAGCAGGGAACCCATGAGCCTGTGCCACCAGGAGACCTGAACGTGGAGAAGTGTATTTGTCAATCAGCACTTTTTCTTTATTTTTTCAATGTACTTGCTGAAGAACTATTATACATAATTGGTTCTGGATTACTGCACAAACCGCATTCGGATAACACGTGTCACCTTGGGAATAGCTAACGATACGTAACAAACCAGCAGCAGCATGCTCGGGCTGAAGGGCTTTATGTGTGTGTATGTTTTGTCTTCTTTTTGTTTGTAAATGTGTCTCGAAGAATAAAAATACACACATATTCTAAGCAAGCACTTCCTTGCACAGATCTGTTTTGTTTTAAAACATCAAGTGTGTTCCTTTAACAGATCAACGTTATTGTGCTGCTCTTCTGATGCAGTGCCAGTTTTGTTTATTTTCTTAGCTGAAATTATTTCCTTAACAGATTTGCTTTTGAAAGGACAGTGCTCTGTGCATATCTTATTCAAACCTAAGCTCATCTAGGTACTGCTCTGCTCTTCCGATAGATATCTTGCAGATAGGGAACAATACTTTATTATTGGAAAGCAAATGCTCATATCCAAGCCATCTTAGAAGTACATCAAAATCTGTATGAAACAGGCTTTAAGCAAATGAACTCTAAAATCCTGGGTTTGATTATCTCAGAGAATCCCTGCTGAAACTAATAAGGCAGCATCATGCAAAAGACATTCTAGGCTCAATATTACCAAGTATTAATTATTGTTATCTCTTTACTAGCTGATAGCTGTGGTTGCAGCCCTGCAATTTAGCTTTCCAACAGAAAGAAAGGTCTTGGAACAAAACTAGGAAATAAAGCTTGATATAAACATATTGGATCTGAAACAAAAGCTGTCGTGGTGCGCTGTGGTTCCTTCCCCGAACCACAGCCTAGCATGCCTCTGCTTTAAGAAACTGGGTTTAAAACCATCTGTGCCAGAGAGCAAATTTTGCTGCTGCTCCCTTGTAGAACCTTTTCTTGGACTTCTGAGGGCAAGGAGAGGCCCCAGAGGGTAGGTGAGGGGAAAGCCCAAGGTGTCTTTTCAAATCTACCATGTGCTCTCCAAGAAATGCAACTTGGATGACTTTGTACAACAGTGACATCTGGTGATACCCATCAATATTTACTGTTCCCATCTGCTTTTTAAGAGGGTGGAGTTAAAGCCTGCAAATTCCTTATTACTTGAGAAGTAAGTTAGAGCAAAGCACTTGGGCTTGACTCAAGACCTGCCAGGGCTGCTCCCGGCAGCCAGCTTGCTCTGTTTGGTTTGGGTATGTCGGTGCTGCAGTGTGCTGATGTGGGGTGGGCAAAGGCTGGATGCAGAGCAACGTCGCTGGCGGGGAAGGGTGCTGTGCTGCTGTCTGTGGAGTGGGGCTGGGTGACAAGCTCCCCTGGGCTACTCAAGTGAGAAGAAGGGGCATAAATCTCCGTGACTCCTCTTGAGGCCCTCTCACGTCTCCCGTTAACGCATCCTGATGGGCAGGGACCGCAATCCCTGCGGGAAGTGCATTATTCCCATTGCAGACCTCGAGTGTTGGTTAGGCATTACTTTTATCCCAACCGGTTCAGCCTTTCTAATTATTAGGGCATAACTGTTTAAATAAGATGGAAAGTGCTCTCTGTTGATGAGAAATATTTTGCCGATCTCTCTGTCAATGCTTCAAAGTCAAATAGCAAAACGTTAGGGGAAGGTCTATGGTTAGAGCCACAGTTTATTCCCTGTGAGTCCTTCTACCATCAGGGGAATAGGCACGGACAGGTTGTCTGCTGACCACAGCGTCCTCGCAATGAAGGAGAGAAGAGGGAGAAGAACCACCACTTCTGGTCTCCCTTGTTCTCCCTTCCCGAATGTCCTGCAGGAGATGATAACATCCCTTTCCCCTTTCCTTACTAAATATGGTCTGTCCCTGCCTTGCTGCTTAGTTTGCACCTGGGGATGTGACCTGGGGAAAAAGGGCGTATTTCCACTGAACGGTGGTGGAGGATGTTTGCTGACCTGTCTGTCATCACCTGGAGGTCTATGATGTGCCATAGAGTTGTATGTTGGCTCTTTTTCTCCCTCCTTCCCAGTATTCGTGCAAATTAAAACAATTCAGAAATAGAGGTTGCTGTGGGTTGATTCAAATATGTGGAGTGTTGGAAAGAAATCAGGTTATTCTCCCTTTCAAGGGATTATAAGTAGCTTTAGGCCTAAATTCTGGCAGTGCATCTAGACCACCTCCCAGGATCAGTACTTACATGAATACTTGATGCCTGCTGTTATGTCTCTTGAAAAAAGAGATAGCTGTGCTCCTGAGGGCAGGGACTGGGTACTCTCCTGTACTGCATCAAGCATATTAATGATGCTTAACAAAGAACTAATAAGAAAAATGATGGTTTGGATGTGCAAACATGGGGGACAGAGGGAGAGGCCTGTAGTGAGGCTGAATTTGATTTCTTTAATATTAGATATTATACATGCACAATAACGTGCATGTTAGTGTGATTATTCCGTACCTGTTTCTTTCCAAAGGATAGAATATGAACTAAATCACCCCTTGGAGAGCAATAGTAAGATAATGTTTTCACACCATTAGTCAGATGCTAAAATACCAACACACTTTTTCTTTTCCCTGGTAATATAAAACTAGAAACAACAATCAAACAGAAAGGTAACACCTCGTATGCTGCTCAAGGAGTTTTCTTTCAGTTCTGGAAACTTTGCTATAATTGAAAGCTGCAGCCACTGTATGTTTGTTTCCAGAAAGTCCTGGTTCTCTTAAGGAAACCTGTACCTCTCTACTACCTTCTCTGGTTTGTGTGTGCACCTGGAGTTTCTGATGTGATGCTGTGTTTTACATCCTCACAAAATACTAGTAAATATTCCAAAGGAAAAGCTTAGTTTTGGATGTATTAAAAAGCAGATAAACCCTAGAGACAAGGTCTCAAGGTCTCAAGACAAAGGAGACAAAGTATCCTCTAGGTAAGAACCACGGCACACATCCATATGGATGGACAAATGCTTTGAGAATCCTATTGAGAAATCAGAACTATACACCATGTTCAATACTCTTTAGTTTTAAGAGACAGTTTTTTCAAACTCAGCTGCTAGAATTTGGCAAAATGATTATGTCTTTGCTGGCCAGACCACATCAAATAAATCTGTGGTGCCAGACAAATCGTTCATTCTGAGAAAATGCATATTCTGCCTGCCCTGCTGGGATGGAGAAGGCCAACACGATTTGAGATCATACTGTCCAAGGACTAAAGAATTAGTGGAAAACTCTCAGGCAATTTTTTTTCCCACTGATTTCAGGGAGGCAAGGATTATAACAACCACGTCACGGGTTTAGGATGTAAAGGACAGCTAAACAGCTCTGATGCTTCTTTTCTGTTGAGCTGTGCTGGCCTGCTGGTAAGGTGGGATGTGGGCAGACAGTATGGAGGGAGTGAATTGACGGTGACTGTTGGGAGCAGCAACACTGAAGTTACTGGGGCTGCATAGGTACAAGAAGAAGTTCGGGCCCTCAGGGTTCCCTTGCTGTTTTATTTCTGAAGTAGCAGGAGGATGGGGAGGGCTTTGGAGCAGGTCTTCAGCAGTATTTGGTAGTGGCTGATCCCTCCTTCTACAGGAAACTGCAACTTCTGCCCCTGACTGCAGGGTGATGAGGAGGAGTTTTAACATACTAAAAACAATTTCCCTTTTTTTGCAAAAAGGGGCACTTACGGCTGGAAAACAAATATAGTCATGGGTGGACTCCCCATAGGGATTCCCCACAGACACTTTCTAGCGAGTCTTCTGCAAGGACCAGAAACCTTCACGCTTGCTTAGGGAAAGGTGGAGAGAAAATTGATGCAGCCTCTTTCAACAAACCACTCATTTAGATGAAGTCTATCCTGCTGCGTGCTCTTGAGCATCCCCTTGACTCCAGTTTATCTCACTAGCTCCAGTTCAGCTTTTCTGAGCTGGGGTCGAGGTGCTTTGGCAGGGCTGCCCCAAAGAGGTCATAGCCTCGTGTGCCGGGGCTCCTCTACCACCTGTAGCACCAAGGGACTGTGACTTGTTCTCCCCTCTCTCCCCTCATAACCCTTGTACCTGGGATTCCTCAGGAGCCTCCAGAAGCTGCTTGTGCTCCTGGGAAGCTGGGCCTGTCCCACAGCCTGTGCCTCCCTGTATTTCATCTCCCTAAACCCACTGCTATGCTGGAAACCAAAAGTTCCCTCGTAGTCCCTCAGGGATCCTTATTGACTTTTATGGTCTTTAACAGACCTCTGCATGGATTTGTAATCATTCTACGTGTACACCGAGAAACACTAACATAACTGGTAATTAATTTGTTTTAATTGTTTTTATATAATCCCCGCGAGCGACCTCATGTTTTGTTTTGCATCTGTTATGTTTCTGACTCAAATTTTAATGCCTTAATGGGAACAGTGCCAACTGCTGTTACACTGAGCTATGAGCAATCTCCTGGCACACTTCCAGTCCTTTATTGTGGAACTAACTATACAGCACTGTAATTTAACTAGCAAAATGTGGCAAATCACTATTATTAATAACAATAAATCTATTTCTGCAGGTTGACAGCATTAAAATAACAAATTACTCTGCAAAGAAAGCTGGTAATTTTGGGTGCTTTCCACTGCGATCATTGCAGAAGTGTAATATCCATTATTAAGAGCCTTTTGGTGTCTCATGAAGGAGCTGTTTGCACATGACAATGCATCATGGTACTTACTACGAGGGAGGATACAGAGGCCTTGACCGTGGCTATTTCAGTAATTCATCATTTTAATTTAAATGTTAATGGCAGGATGGGGCAGGTTAGGGAAAATTGTCTGCCTCCCCCGCTTCCCATCCCCCCTTTTTTAATAATCCTGTCTCATCCAGTTAGTCAAACCTTAATGCCCAAGATCTTAATTTCTCCTCCTCTCTTCCCTTCTTTCCACTCTCCGTTGCTGTCTTCATTCTTGAATCCACAGTGCCCTGCAATGTGCAAGTCCCCTGAAGTTTAGCCGAGTGCTTGATCTGTGCAAGGCTTCACCCGTGACACCAATGCCCACCAGAAACTTGCATTTTTAAAAGTTTGCATCTGAAGTCCTACAGACTGCCACTGGATTGCAGCAGCCCAGTCATTGAAAAAGATCAAGCCAAAATCACAGGCTTAAGATTACTTTCAGGCTGAAGTTTCTGATGGAATTCACACACTGCACCTGGAGTTTTTCCTGAAGCTCTTGGAGTTACCCACATCCAACCCCATCCAATGCCCAGCAGGGGAATCCTGAGCAGTAACTGTAGTTCTCTGTCGCCCTGGTACGAGGCAACCCTAATTTTCTACAGCCTAACTGAAGAAAGCCACATCAACCCCTTCGCATCTAGGCAGCTGTAACAAGCAGTGATTGTGAGGGGAACGAAGCGTGCGTGCCGGCTCCTCGGGGTGAGGCTGGGGAGATGTGGGTTGTGGGTGGTGAGAGGGAGGTAATTGAGGTTACGATAGGGAACTGGTGACTGTATGGGAGTTGGGGCTTGACTGACTTAACTGCTTATTTCCTTTGTTTCCATGGTCTGCGTTGGCGGGATAGGCATTCTAAATGGGAGTTAAAATATTATGGAAAAGAGAACACTGGAATATCTGCCTCGTAAGTTGCAGGCGCCAAAATGTTCTTGTACAGTCTGTTTGTAAAGTTAGTTTGTCTAAGAATTTATAATATACCCAGGGGTTTTACTCGCTTTCTGGTTGTTATTTCAGGGCAGTCCTTACCCAAACCCACTGCAGGTAACGGCGAGGTTGTTACTGGTCATTGCCTCAGCCCCTTTGCTTGTTCATAGAGTGGGCAGAAAGCTTCAAGGTATCATTTATGAAGGGGGAACATGAGACAGGAGCATCTGTTGCTGCTGTTTCTGCAAGCTGGTGAATGTGTTCCCTTGCTCTGTAAGGTCTCCTAGCCGAAGTGGGTAGGTGTCTGTCTGGACAGGGGTTGGAGTGGAACCACGCTGGAGACCTGCAGAGCATCTTCTGCAGTCTGTCATCTGCTGTCAGCTACTCACCAGCTGATGCCAATAAACTCCTCTGCAACTTCAGTGTTGGTTACTGTTAGTAACTCACAGGTCTTTAAAATATATCCTCGGGAAGAGCAGCATACGCTTAGAAGAATGTCAAGACGAAAGGGTGCAAGGTGACAAGGTCGGAAAAAGTAAATATGTGATGTGGAGATAACTGGATGGAGAAGAATAGTAAGGGAATGGGAAAAAAATATATTTGTGGGGAATTAAATTAAAAAGCCACATGCAAAGAGAGCTGGTTGATAAAACTACCAGAAATGTCAGACACGGGGAAGAGTCTATGGGCCAGAACTTGGTCACCGTGTGTTTGCTTCTGCGCCATTCTCAACGAGCGCGGAGTCAGACAGGGTGCTGGAAAGTCTGTTGGGTGAGCAGGAGACTGGCACAGTTTGCTAAATGGTTTTTGAACAGAGCAGCAGTTAGTGTGAAGAAGGAGTTGAGACACCTGCAAATCTCTTGGGTGCAGCTGAAGAGGTTGCCGTGGGGTGGTTTGCAGTGGGCTGCCATGTTCCTGCTTAACTCCTTGCACGCAAAAGAAGTGGCTTAGAGCGGCTGCAGCAGGGGATTGCTAGTGTTTTGGTCATTGGTTTTCTTTATATTCTCATTCCCATTTTGTAGGGGCAATTAGGAAGGGGAAGCTGCAAATCGCTTTGACTCTTTGTGCTTGTTAAAGACGGAGGAGATTCATTTCCTCACCCAGCTGGCTTGCAGCAGGATGGAGCCTTCCTGCGTCTACGTGGAAACCCACGTCTGCGTCTGCGTGGTGGTGTGAAAGCTCCCCTTGCAGAGCCCAAGCTCGCCGGCTTCTCTCGCGGTCGCTCCAAGTGCTTTGTCAGTTTTCTTAGAGATTAAAGTATCTCCTAGGTAGCTGAGTGGACTCTGCAGGGTTTAATCCATGGCTGTCTGCAGCTAAGGTACCAGCCATGCCATACGGAGCTGTTTAGAGAGATGCAGCCCCTTGTGAGCACTAATAGTCAAATACGGCTTTGAGCTGTTATCCAGCCTAATCTGCTGATCAGACTGTGATAATTCAAGCTTAGTGAGTTCGACACCAGCTGCTGCTCTCCCAGACAAGTGCCTGTAGCTCTGAGGGGCGGCAGTATTGACGGGTTTCTGAAGGGGGCCCCAATTCTCCTTAAAAAAAAAAAAGATAAAATTCAAAAACCTAGTTTTTTCTCTGCTATTTTTGTTCTTTGCATTCCACCCTTTGCTTTCAGCCAAAGATCCTATGGTACTTGAGAAGCAAGATGAAGGCAATTGACCTTTCTGAGTGTTTTCATCCTGCCGATTTGCAAAGCAGCCAAATCCTTGGCCTGGCATGGCAGAGTGGTGATATCCCCAAGCCTTGTTCCACCATCAGAGCATTCGGTTTGGAGCGTGCCCCAGATTTGCTAGTCTTTGAAGAGTCATGACAATTTTAAGGCATGTGTTTGCAGCAAGAGCCTGGCTTTGATGATCTACTTGATGTTTTTCTGTTTTCCTTCTTTGTTCCTTCTGGCCTGTCCCCTCCATTCAGAGGCAGCACTAGGCATGGGCAGAATAGGCAGTTGTCTTGGCAGGCAGACTGCTGGGGGCTGTAAAACCTTTTTTTATCTGGAAAAGCATCAGGCAGAAGCATGTACATGAGTAAGCCTATACTGGGAGACCTCTTTTTCTTCACTTAGGTCCCCCACTATGTGTACTCCAGTTTCCCACCAAGCACCTCACACTGTATGAATAATTTTGTGCAGATGTGTATGCTACCTGTGGGGAGAGGTGTAGTTATTGACATCAGATCTCAGTTCCTTTGTTCCTGGCCTCTAAGGATGCATATAGTGAATTTATAAGCCTTGTTCTCCGGTATTGCAGAGATTCAACTATTAGGAAGCAAGTTCATGCAAGAAGTAGGCCATATACTTGACGAGAGCTCTGCTGTCTGCAGGAGAACACGGTTAATTTAAATCAGAAGATACTTCCACCATTTTGTTATTTGAACTTCTGTTTTCTGCAGGAGTGGAGATACAGAGGAAATGTGCATTGCTGCAAAATTGCATTTAACAGAAAGTCGGCAAGTCAGAAGTGGTGCAATATTTGTCTCCAAAAGAATGTTTCACAATGATTAGACTAAAAAAAAAAAAAAAAAAAGAAAAAAAGAAAAATTAATAGTTCCTCTTATCTTAAAAGGCAGAGGCCAATGATATTGGAGATGGAAGGCATTGGCTTCTGTGACCAGAACAGTTATCTGCAAATTAGCAACTGATGGGAGATGTTAAAATAATGAACTAAAATGCAGCCTACCTGCAGCTGATTCCAAGTGCTAAGAGATCCACTTTTAAAGGTTTTATTCCTTACTCAATCTGCAGCAGGAATTTGAAGCAAGATTGTGCATCTTTTGGGACCGTAATGGTCCTCAGATCTCCACTGTGCAAAATAAAAGGGTCTTTGCCGAGGGAATATTCGTGAGATCTTTGCATGGCGCAGGCACACTATCCCATCAGTAAGAGCAGGCTGATGGTGGGCTCGGTCTTTTCATGCATATGGCTGGCTTGTTTTGCAGCAGCCTGGAGGAGCACTAATTGAATGGTTTGTAAGGATTAGGAGCTGGCAACCAGAGCTCTACCTTTTCTGCATGGGGTTTTTTTTTTTTTACTTGTTAATCTTATTTTCTATTGCAAGTGATCAAAACAAAGAAACACTACCAAAATTGTCCTTTTTAGCTATGTTTGAAACTGCTCTGTGTGTGCAGGACATGTCGTAAACAGACTGTTAGACTTGAAACTACCTTTTGGGGAGAGGGCACAGATGTGTGGTGGTGAAAAATGAACTGCTGATCTACAGCTGTCTGAGAGTAGTTGCCTTGGGATGAAGAAGGCTAGTTGAAGTGGAGGGGAGCGATAGCAATATAAGTGATTAAGTCTGGTTTCTTTCATCTGTAGATACTTGAATAACTTTCCATTAGTTTAATCTGGGTTGCAAATGAACATCACCTTTGATCTGTAATGGGACTTCCCAATCAGTTAGGCCTGAGCTCAAAAAATGAAAAGCAGTTTACCTTGATGGGACCGGTAGAAAGATCTGAATCCTGAAGAATAACCTGCTCCAGCCCTGTTGGAGACAAAAGAAAAGTGGAGGTGGATCTGTGGGAGCCAGGAGGAGCTGAGGGTCAGAGAACTTGCGTGGATTGCCCGAGTGCAGGGAAAGGCAGCGACACAGCTGAGGTTATTCAAGGCCTGAACTCTTTTACATGACCCTCATTCCAGGTCTAAATCATTAGTGAGAGGGTCTTGACCAGTGTCCTAATTTGAATGGTGAGAGTATTTTGGGTGCATGAAATGCCTGTTTTGTGTGCGTGGCAGAGAGCAGGGTGGGGGCAGAGCATTGGGTGGGTGTGTTTACTGCTCCTATTTTCATTAGGGGACTACTTATGCAGAACCAAAACAGGAGAAAAATAACTGCTTTCTGCAGATACTAACAATATATTGGCTTTATTTAAAAACATCCGAGCACCTAAATAGTGTGGTTTATTTTACTGGTTGGTTAATATCTAGATTACGTTCCTTATCAAGTTTGACAGGTCAACTTCTTGGCCTAAATTACTTAAGAGTGTCTCTTTAATGCTGAATTCCCAGCTTTTGTTGGTCTGTCTCACAGCCAGGGTGTTATCTAGCGTATGGAATTTGATTTATTTCTGTGCTGGCATGTCCAGAAGAATCCGTGTAAAGAAAACAAACTGCATGTCCCCTTCACAGGAGATCTTGGCTGCTATTTCTCTACCCACTAAAAGCTTTATCACTCAGCCTTGTTATTACCATACTAAACGGAACACTTCAGAGCTTAGCGGCTTAACAAGATAAAAACATGCTTTGTGGTTAATGTGGTTACTGTAGGCATGCACATGGGGCCGGCGAGGAGAGCTGCTCGCTTCCTGCTGGTGCAGCTGCGGATCGGCGAAAATAACTTTGCTTGATAAAGCCTATGAAAGCAGGCAATTCAAGATATATTTTAGCTTTATCAGGGTAACGTGCTGAAGACTGACCTAAGGTAGAGGAAAGTATCCCTTCCTCCCTGGCCACCCTGCTGTATAATTTGTATCCAAACCAGGTTTGCTGCCTGCCTGGATCTGTTTCTGTAATTCTTTCTCTAGTCAAGTGCTATTGAGTGCAAGGGTGTTTTCCAGTTTAAAGGGGCAGATTGGGATTACCTTCCTGACACCACGTCTTGAAAATAATCCAGAAGGTTTTCTTTTCCCTGTGAGTAATGAGTGTCCTCTGTTGTCTGAAATGTGCAAATTTAGGAAAATTCTCTTCTCTGTGTCGCTTGCTTTTTGGAAATTTGTGACTTTGGGTACATGATGAAGGCAGATGCCTGGATTCTCAGCTGCTAGAACTTCACAAGAACTTTATTTTTGGTGTTTCCTCCTCCCAGAGATCCAGGTTTGACTCCTCAGGATAACACCAAAACACACACCTTCTCCTGAAATACGTCTGAAGAAGTAAATTTGCAAGTGTAGCTCTGGGATCCTTTTCATGGACCTTCCCAGAATTTCCGAATGTATCTTAGTTTTATTTAAAGCATAAGAAATACCATAATTAGACAAATCTACAGAAGACACTCAAAGGCAGCCTTCTATCTTAAGCCCGAGAAGCAGGACGCATTAAGGTTTGTCTCTTCTGATGTTGGTTGATTCAGTGTTCAAGAGGGATCCGATTGTTACAGGAGCAGCGAGTCCTTTTTTCTTCTTCCCAAAACTTCCTGGACCTGGCTCTCTCATGGCACCTTTTTCAACCTTCCTTGTCTGTTTTTTATTGTTGCTGTTAATGTTCTACTTTTATCGCTTCCTTTCTCGTCCCTACATTTTGTTCTTCTCTCTTTTTTTATACTGAAGGATGAGCTGTCCTCCCCCAGTGCAGGCAAATTTACTATCCCAAGGCTCTTTGCTTAGACAAGGCAGCCATTTTTAACCAAAGATTCTGTAAGCAAAAAGAATATCCATCTTCCAGGACACTGCTAACAAGGACATTTTTGCGGTTGTCATTGCGTACTAACTTCATGTCAACTGGAACTGCTGTGAGCTGAAAGATAGTCCAGACTACTCATGGATCGCACGGCATCGCTTCTCAGCTTTTTGCATCCCTTCTCAACCTGGATACAGGACAAACAAATAATGAGCATCAGGATGAGAGGGGCGGTGAACATACTATGTCACATTTTGCAAACACCTCCAACTGTGCTCTGCACATCAAATCATTCATGCCGAGATACCAGTACCTTCTCTTATCAGCTCTTGTATCTTAATACTGTGTTGCTTCTGCTAAAGCTAGCAGTTAGTTAAATAGTACACAGATGTGTATGTTTAAGCGTATGAATTAGTATTTGGAGCTATAGTTCAGTTTGCTGTGGAAGATATTTTTCATGCACATAGCATGCAATAAAAAAAGCAGCTTCCATCCCAATAATTATGGCAATCTTTCACTCACTAAATGCTTAAGCTCACTCCTAAAGGCTCCACTGAGGAAGGAATAATAACCAATTAACAAATACTATTGACGCTTACAGATAAGGCAATGCATGTGCTTTAAGCATCAGAAGCAGGTGCTGCAGGTAGGGGGAAAGGAATATTGATGAGCAACCTCTTGAATCTTCTGCCTTGTGACCTGTCTAGGAACTCTGACTGAGAATTTATTAATGCAGCCGTTAATTATCTGTTAGCACTTTAGATTATGATTCCTTATATAAATAGCTTATAAAGTGTATTCAAGTGTTTCATTATAGCTCCTGTGCAATGTTGTGATCCTCCTCAGCCCCTTCGCAGGCGGTGTGTACCTAGTGAGCTTGCTCAAACTCTGCGTGATGACCGGAGCTACAGCCCAATCCTTTGAATGGTTACAGGACAGCATCATACCACGTGTGAGATCTTTGTAATTATTCTGTGTGTTACAAGTCAAACTGCCTTTCTGTTCGCTCAGAGATGTACAGCTGGTGCGTTTAGAGCTTTGGAAACCTAAAAACACTGTATGATGCGTTATGAAGAAAGACATCTGCCTGCATAATCACGAGCCAGTTTGAGAGGGAGCGCCTGTTCTAATTCTGGTAGATCCATATAGCACCCATTCCTTCCTAGGGATGTAGGTGAGAAAATGGTGAAGATCTGGTGTTCTTCAAACCTGCACGTTGCCCTTCCCCAGCATTGTCATCATGCTCACTCACAGCTCTGCAGATCCGTTCCAGGCCTGATGGCATCACATGTGAGGAGCAGGCATAGTTCGGTGAATGATGTGCTCTGCTCATTGCTAGTGACTCCAAAATTCACATTCACAGGTAAGTCCTGCCAGGGATGTGCTTGCCACATCAATATCTCCAGTTCATGCGTTATGCAAATCGCTTGCAACAGCGAAATGCTGAAACAGCTGAAAACATTTGAATTTTGTGCATAATGTACACTTTGCATTACCTGTACTGATTGCAATGTTTTTTATTTTAATTAAATAAGTATGGAATGTAAATTTCAATAAGTTGTAATACAGAGTAGTTGATTTGCAGTATTTGTGTAATCCTCATATTTCATAAGAATTTGAATTTCACATTAATTGACTTTTTTGTTTTGGTTTAGGTTTTTTTCTGTTTATTTTAGCTTTGGACACATTTTCATATATATCCAGTGAAATTTGTCTCACTGGTTGAAAACACAGAGGTGGACTGTCCACATCTAGCTGCAGAAAAATCGTTTTGCATCCGTGGAATGTCTTCTTGCAGAGAATGCGACACAGGAGTCAGACATTACCCTCTGCTCACACTGGGCAGCATCTCAGTTAAGCATAGAGAAGAGTGGTCTTTGGCAAGGCACTGACCTAATACTCCAGGGGTTGAGGTTCAATTATCAAACCTATGTTTGAGACCTTAACTATGTCCCTCGTGCTTAGCTAAAGCTGCTGTGTGTGTTTCAAGGTGCAATCAGCTAGTTAGACTGAGCTTGAGTATGACCGTAAATTTTGTGATGGATCTGAGCCCACCTCCAGCTCTCATCTCGCTGCCCAGTGGAGGAGCACTTGAGGAGTCCCTCAAGGTCCCATCTTCCTCTGTGCTTCACTCCCAGCTCGCTTAAGGACTCGAGGAGCTCCTGCAGTGCAGTGTGGTGCATTCAGGTGGTGTTGAAGGTCTCCAAGTCCCTGGTGGGGTGTCAAAAGGAGATTTTAGTCAGAATTTGAATGCTTAATAAAACAGATTTCTCAGGACAGAAAAAAAAAAAAAAAGGCCTCCCCCCCCAGCCCAATATGGTGAAATAATTGTAGTCTCTGGAAATTTCAATTATCAGTCAAAATATCCTGAAATCAAAACTTTACCAATATTCAGCCTCAATTATATAAAAACCATTGGGGATATGGAATATGTTCATATAAATGAGGTCTCTGATAACGGAGGGAATTTTCAATGTACTTAATGGATGTCAAGAGACTTGACCCTGTTTTGAATACCAAGGAGTTTTGATAATTGAAGTTTGGATAATCTAGGTTGAACTGTAGAATTTAGCAAATTAAGATAATGTTGCGAGTGTGTGTGAGTTAATTTTAGTTCTGACAAATGAAACCAGTTTAACTAGCTTAGAGACTAAAGCCAGCAGACAACAGCAGTGTGCCACAAGCTGCAGTTATCCAAGGCATCACGTAGAACCTCACTAACGCTCTCCTGCCCAGCCTGTGGAAGGATCCATACGCAGAGGTGAAGGGTGATTTAATTTCTCCAGATTGCATAGCGCATGCTGTCAATAGGGCTTTCGGTTAGTATGAGGGTGACTTCGGCGATAAGAATTTGTGTGTGCTTGAAAGTGAGCAGAGACTAGTGAATGCTGGCAGTGCAGCAGGCTGTGCAATGGCTATTGTTGATAATGATATGGCTGATGAGAGATGGATGTAAGACAGAGAAGTGCAATTCTCCCAAGACTGCAGTTCCCAGTGTTGTCTGATATCCCTAGTGCATATGTGTTCATCCTCCTCTTCCCTCCTCCCTCAACATACATGTTTTAAAAGATTATTTTAATATATTTCTAGATTTCCAGGGAGGAGGAGGAATAAATTATTAAAAAGGAATTACTAGTACAGTGGTTTAAGGACATAAGGGATGCCAGGTTTGTGGGGAAACTTACTGTCCTGCATTAAATCAGCTGAGAGCAGTTACCAAAACCTGACAGGCTCACAAAAACATCTTTATCTGACAGGTCTGAACAGACTCGGTGCCTGGAAGTTTGTTTTCTACCATCTTGTCATAACGAGAAGCAGTACCTCTCTCTCCTTAACGCCTTTGGTTTGAGTACTAGACCCTGAAATACTTCAAGAGAGAACTACCAAGGGGCAGGAGGGATGTCCATGCAGTGACCGTCCAGGGGACTCCTGGGAGCTGTTATCATTTTCTTGCTTAGCTGCAGCTCTTGGGCAAGACTGTTGACATCAGTAGGAGTTTGCCCCCTAAACTTTTTAGCAATCTCGGTCTTAGTGTGTCTTTGACTGTAATGTTGAGGTGTTAATTCTTCCTTTACTGGCTGTAGAGGGAAAAACGTTAGATGATGTAGCACATAGGGACTGCTTAGATGTGGGTTATATGAGAGGCAATGGAGGAATTTTTGACAGAGGCATGTATTAAATATTGGGCCAGTACATTGTGTATCACAAAATCTCCTCATCCTTCAAAAATATGTTCCCATTCTTAATATAAGCCCTTTTGGCAATAGGAGGGTAGTGACAACGTGGTAACTGGTGAAGGCATTCTTTGTGAACATTTTAACTTGACGCAGGCTCCGTCTGTCTGCAAGTGTGTTTATCAGAAAGCATAACTGCTACATAACACGAGTGGAAGGATGCTCTGCAAGTGGACTGTGTTTGTTTTATTACACTAGCAGCTGGAAACCCCAGATCACCCTGGGCCTCCACTGTGCTGGGCTTTGTATAACCCCCTACCTCCTAAATGGGGGGTGGGGGGGAGAAAAAAAAAAGAGGATTGTCCTCTTTTAGAGATGGCAATGGAGGGAAGCATGATGCTGTTGAGTGACACACGTAAGGTTAAACAAGAAAGTATAGATAAAATGAATCTTCCCAGCTCTGATCTATGGTCTTAAACACATAACTGTCCTTCCCTCTTGGATCTCAATTTGAAACCCATTATATTAGAGTGGATGGAAAATTAACCAAGAAGGGCTATCTAATCCTACACTGAAAGAGCAAAAAATGCTCAGTTATGGAAAGACTGAAAGATAAGACACCGCAAAACTTCAAACAAGTACTCTAGAGGATACTAGCTAGATATCAGAGACTTGTTGGAGAACTGATAGGAAAGCAGCATGTATCAAAGCACAGAGGGGAAACACAAGGGGTAGTTTAGACCAAATGTCAAGGGGGGCTGTTTTGGGGAAGAAAAATAGAAAGAAAAGAAGCATTATTAATCTGCAGGTGTGTGATAGCTGGAAAGATATTCTCACCCGTACAGCTTTATTAGAGCTAGCTTTCCTTGCAAACATCACCAAAAAAGGAGACTAGACAATGCCAGCTATTTTCTACAGCAAAATTACCATATAGAGAACCACAGGGAAAATGCTGAGACCGCGAACTGTAAACAAGCTGAGCCACTGGCAGGCTTAAAAACCAATGTTTTTTTAAAGTGTATGTTAAAACCAACTTTGTTTACTTAATTGCAACAGAACATTGTATTTTCCTTAAGAGAAAATTGAGAAAACCTGGAGGGTGATTCTGTGGTTTGCAATAAACAAACACAAATGTGAAATTGAACACTACCCAAATTACAAAAGCTAAGTACATGAAACGCCCCCAGTGCAAACTTGTCACTCAAGTGCCAACTGTCAAGAGTTGGATACTTTTCATAAAGCATAGTTTTAGCCTTTATCTTAATGTCAGGGCTTTGTTATGATTGACCTTCTTCTGGCTGGAAGCCCACTTAAACTAAACAATACTATTCAGTTCTGAAGAGGGCGAATAGAGAAAGCATTGTTACTTGGTAAAATGTCTTTGGACTGAATCCCAGATGGGAAGGAAGTGGTGTAATTACTGTACTCAATACAGAGCACTGTAGGGGCATGTAAGGCAACCGGTCTGCAGTGAACAAGGAGCAATCCTACACCTCTGCTGACTGTGAGACTCGACTAACTGAGCAATTTTCGTATTACTGTTTTATTTGTTCTGCTTAAGCAAAAAAATCTGCACTTGACCACTGCAAATCAAAAATTCAAACCAGGCTCCCTAAGCAAATAAAGGAAGAAACTTAAAGGAGCCTGCTCAGCTCACAGCGGCTGTTTGGCAATGGTGAGCATAGTCAAACTAAGCTGGTTTTGTTTCTTCTTTACCTGTGGAAGGGAAGCCATATTCTGTTCCAAATACCACAAAATTACCTTCTGATAACAACTCCATTAAATATAGTCTGTGCTATGAAATGTGTCTGATCCCAATGCTAGAATCTCTGCTTTTAAACTTGTCACAAAGTAACATATAAATGGCATTTTAACACGTGTATTTATTATGATACGCATTTCCCTGAACGCTGTTTTCATAAAATAGCATAGGAAGCACATTCATTACAAAGCTTTACCATGTCGTGATGAGAAGCTTCTCTTTTACGTGGAAAATGAACTCAGTTACACTATTGTGATTCGGTTTTATCTTAAAAGCATCTCAACAGAGAAGTGGAGAAGGTGAATTATTCCAGATGCTGTATCTACCCATTGTGAGAGATGCTTTTTGCCATGCACAGCTCAGTCTTAACAGAAATGGGCGAAGGACATGGGAGGAATTATTATTGCCATTTTACAGAGAAGTAACATAGACATACAATTACTCACAGTCACTTGAGAGGCTTAACATAGCCAGGAACTGAATGCAGCCTCCTGAGATGCAATCCAGGTGCTTTCCTCCCGAGGAAAAGCTCCAGTTTGGACAAAGGCTCCTCTATCCTGAGTGCCATCCAAAAATGAGACACAGGCAAGGTCCCCATCCCAACAGAACCACCCCCCCGGGACAGAAGACTGCAAAGCACTCTGTGTTCGGTTCACGAGCTCTGCCTCATGAGGTAAGCCATAGGAAATGAAGCATAGCCTCACTTGCAGGATACGAAGTGCAGCATGTTCAGGACTAATCTAAATATCTAGGGAAGTTGGTAAATATAGCCTAAATCATGCCTTCACCTTGCTAGTCTCATGGGGCTCGATTCAGTTCAAGAGGTAAACCAGATGCTTCTCTTTAGCCATATACCTAGGTTTTTTTGGTATTCCAGTTAGTATTTTTGCTGCTGGTTTGTACCAGCCCAAGCATTGGTGTGCTTGGTGTGGCTGATGGACTGGGTAGTTCTGCTGATCATATGCATTAACATTTGTCTTATGTTAATACCAGGGTCTAGCTATCCTTCAAAAATACATAAAAGGTGGTTTGTAACCCTTGCGTGACACTGGCGTCGAGTGCATCCTCTGATTCCGTAGGTTATTCACTCCCTTATGGTTGGAAACATACACCAAACCTGGAGGGGCTTTGCCCCATTTTTATGCAGTCTTCATTGACAGCTCCTTGGTCTTTAAGTGCAGTGCAGCCTGAATGGGTTAAATCCACAGAGGATGTGACCCAGTTGAAAAGAGCTTCCCAACCAAAATTCTTTTAATCTGGCTGCAAAAAGGGTTGGGATGTAGTGAACACCTACAGCCCTTCCCAGGGAAAAAGCCAAAGTGGTCGTAACTTGGGAGAAAGATACTCTGCCTTGCCTACAAGGTGTAACACCTCTCTCCTTTCTTATACTGAAACATTCAGTTTTTGAAGAGGAAAACCATAGGTTTCTCATTTAAATAAAAAGCTCCCTGGGTCCCATTTGTTTTTCATGCAACTTTATCCTCCAGAAGTAACATGGAAAAACTGGAAATGCCATGTTTTGAATGGATGCTTTGTTTCAATGTGAAAGAGGCAGCTCCAGCAATTTTCTGGATCCCTAATGTGTTTTTGAATGGCATCCAAAGTTTGGGTCAGGATAGACAGGAAGCCAGATGGGGATGTTTCTGTATTTTCTGAGTCAAATTGCTTCCAATGCTATAAGGAGTTTTAGCCTCTGGAGAACCCAGCTGCGATGGAGTCAAAGCTTTTAATTCTTGTAATGCTGACAGATCTACCAGCCGCTGTGTTGAAGACATGTTCTTGCCTGGTGGAGCAGACAGTGGTATCCTGCATGTTTGGATGGGTGTTCATTCCTGGAAAACTTCTGGGAAGACATATGTGTGGTCCAACAGGAGTGAAAGGTTTGGTGCCTTATGCAGAAAGATGTATGTTTTCATGCATATGGTGATTATTTGAGACAATCACTGCCTTAGTGCTTAGTTTTCCTTGGGGACCATTTTTTCATGATATCTGGTGTTTTCTAAGGGCCCATGCACTTAGAGGAGCTGGAATTCAGCCATGGTGATCAAAATTAAATGGAAAAAGATGCAGGTTTTTCAGAAATTTTTTTTTAGGATATTCATTTTACTGTAACATTTTTACAGAGATCATCTTTGATGTGCACAGAGGCATTTTAGCAAGGAAGCATTCTACCAGCGTGGCTGTGTTTTATTGCTGGTGGAATTATTATTAGATTAGGGGGAAGATTGCAGCTGAGGGAGGGGGGAGTTCAGTGGGAGCTGGAATTTGGATAGATCTGAAGGGGACGACTCATTGCTTGAATTGCTGCCGGTAATGAAATTGCTTTTGACTAGTCAGAGGGAGCCGCTGGCCTCCAGTACGCTGATTATATCTATAGTGCTCAGGTTGCTATTGGACGAAGATAGGGAATTCAAAAGGCTCCATCTTAATTGTTTTTGCTTAGGCTGTAGGTTGGTTATACGCAAGCAACAACATGCAGAAAATAAAGTAGGTTCCTAGCAGTGACATTCAGAGCATTGAACACTTCACTGGCAAATCCTGTCACCCAAAACAAAGACGAAATTGATTGCAAACACTAAAGATGGTGAGCGTTTGGTGCGTTTCGTGCCTGTCCTTTGCCTTCCCGTGGTGGGTGTGCTGCTGCCAGCTCTGCCCCTCCCTGCTCCCGCCGGGTCCTGCTTCAGCTGGGCATTCCCAACCCCGCGAGGGCAGTTTCCCTGCACGTCTGCTGGCACCTTGGGTTTTGGCTTTGTAGGGCTTTGCTGTGCAATGCTGGATTGGGCCGGGAGTCCCCAGGTGGGGCTGCTACGGGTGAGAGTAACCTTCAGCTACGGAGGCGAAAAGCGGCCAGTTACTGGCAAATTTTCAAAACTCTGGGGGCTGAAAGCACCAATTCAGGGAAGACTTTTCAGAGTTTGGAAGACCACCTCCTGCTCCCTGACTGTGATTTGTGAGTGGTTTGAGCACCCGAGGCGGGGCTTTGCCCACTGGGAGTGATGTGGATCCTCAGGGAAATGGGCCAGCGCTGCTCCATCCCTGAGCAGGCGCTGGAGCCCTGGGAGCTGGGGGCTGCGGTGTTCCAGGTGTCTTCTGGGGGGAAGACACATTTGGGTGACCTGCTCTGACCCAAGGTACAGGGTTTGCCACAGATGTCACAGGCAGGGCAACACCATGCAGTTTGGGCAAGAAGCTGAAGGGTTCAGTCCAACAACTTGGAAAATATTCTGCCTCTTGCTAGCACAGTCTCATACAAAAAAGATGAGGTTTTAATTACTGTCCCCTCTTTCCGTACTGCCCATTACAAGCAGCTATCTCCTATTGAATGGAGAGCACTAGAGTGGATTTTTTTTTTTTTCCCCTAACCTACTTTAACTAATTTTCAGGATGCTGGCAATTGACATGCATTATTTATACTGTGCAAACCTCGTATTTGGGATGAGAAATCCTACTGCCAGGCTTCCTGCTTCTAATAAGCATTCCTTTCACTACATTATCTCCTCGCACAGCCCAGGGCTGCTCTTGCCAGGGACCCAGCTGGTGTTACTCGATGACTTTGTGGCGTGGGGAGCCTGACTGGTGTAGCGGATCTGCTAGCTTGCGCATTGCTCATCAGCACAGAGACACGGGCTCCTACATCAGCAAAAGGAGGGGGATGAGGCAGAGGCGGAAACCGCCGTGGGATTGAGTGACAGAAGTCCTGATTTTCCATGACCTGCTGTCTTGTGTTGCTACTCGAACCTGTGCAACCTGAATTTAAAATGCTTCCATCTTCCTCCCCCCGCTACCCAGTCTGGATGACAACAGAAGGTGAAACAGGAGGACAACCAGCGCAGCCCCTGGAACAAAACGCTTTGAGGGTCCTAAATCTGTCTCTGTCACACTGGATCAATTGCCAGGGCCTACACTGCCACCTCTTTTTGTTCATTTGGAAGATAACTCATTCCTTAACAGCTGAAATGGCTTCTGACAAACTTCCCCTTTGAAAATTGTGCTCAAGGACACTGCTCTTCCACTGTTTGCACAGTCAAAAATATTCTGAGGAGGATTTTTTTTTTTCCCCTCTCTTTTATCTGAGGCAGCATAATAAAATACCTTAGATAAACAAATTTATTCTTGGAGGGATGTTTATTAAGCACTGGCAATCCCTACGATAAATAATTTCTCTGGGAGGGAAAAAAAAAAAAGTAGAAAGTAGGGCAAGGAAATTATTTGAGTGCAGGGGATAACGCAGGGAGCAGAGGATGCTGAGGCTCTTCTCAGCTGTGGGGGGCTCGGATGCTCCCGCAGTGCCATCTGCAGGGGAGCCCACGGGGGGGCACGGGGGCCTGGGGCAGGAGTGGATCTCCCATCATTAGATGCTCATTTTCTGGGGATTTGGGAAAAGCAGAAAGATGTCACGTGGCATAGGATCCCCCCGTGGGAGACACTTTACAGACACATGGTAGAGGGTCCCGAACAGCTTAGGCTGTATGTCACCAGCTGGGTGAACAGTGCAAGAAACCAAGCAATAATATATGAGAATTACTGGTCTTTTCTGCTAGCTGAGAAACTGAAGATGGGTTTCAAGGCAGGAGGTATGTGGGGAAACAGTTCATGTTAGTTTGAGACCGATATTTTTGTTTTCAGTTTTTTTCAGTGAAATGAAAACCGCAAAACTTTCATTGTGGGTCAACCTGAAATGTCCGATTAGATGTAAAATGAAACGTTGTGTTTTGATTTGGTGTTATTTAACTCCAACTTTTCCTCTTTCCTCCTAATTTAGGTGACTTTTAATGTGAGAAAAAACAAAACACTTGAAACTGAAAAGCCAGAAAGTTTCTTTTTGAAAATATTGAAGGGATACACTTCATCCTTCCCAAAATGAGGCGTTTCATTTTAACTGTGTCCTGAAATGCAATATCTTGAACTCTTTTTTTTAGGTTTCCCTCCTAACAGCAACCTTCCTGCCCCTCACCCTCTTTGCTTCAGTGACAACCATTTGCCAAGTTCATCTGCCGTTCAGTTAGATCTCTTTAAAACTCGGTTTCTCAGTAGATCTGTTATCTGTCAAACCTCTAATCTCTTTTCTTGAATGAGTACACCATTTTACTAGTAAAGAACTGAGTTACAAAGTGACGTGTCCCAGATTATGTTAAAAAAATGGGTGGTGGTTCCCCTGAGACCCGGTCCTCCATCCTACCTTCCCGCAGCCCCTCTTCGCTTAAGAACTGGAAATGCCAGTGCCTCCGCAAGCTGATGTGTAATAAAACGTAGCTGTCATGTAAGGGGGCTGCATAAGCATGCAATGCTCCAATTGTGGAAGGAAATGGGATGAATTATTTTTTCTCTGAGGGGCTACTCTCATAAAAGGTGTCCACTGCACAGCAGAGGTCAGGTCTGTAGGTCGGTTTGGCCACTGAACACAGCTGAGCTCAAGGGAAGTTTTGGGATGTGAGAGGTGAAGAAGATCCTTTTGGATTTACCGTTAACGACTGATTTTTGAGGTTTCTATACTGGCTCAAGTTAGAGAAAGCTCCAAGAAGATATTTTTGCCTATGCATAAGAGAGACTGGTTAGGTTTGGTACAGAAGGTGTGAACTCCAAGAAGACTCAGATAAGGAAAAGTGTGGCTACCTTAGGATATACTTTCTCTGCACACTTTGGGATTTTCAGAGAGGCTGCTGAAACACCAAAAGCCCACTGAAAACTATTCTTGCCTTAGGATTAGGTCTTCCTGAAAGCTGATCCACAGCATCTTGATTTGACCTTCTTGTAGGTTGCTCTAAACCTCTGCACTGTACCTTTTGTAGGTGTGGGGAAGCCTGCAGGCTGTTTCTGTTCAGGATGCTGCTTGAATTACTCTTTGGTCATCTGCTAGCTCTGAAGTTTGTCGGTAACAACTGGGCAGTCGCTGACTGCAGTCTTAGCATCATTGCTATGAGTCTTCCATCTGTAATTGGTTTTTTGTATCACCTTGTCTCCTAAGGAAAAGCCTGGATTTAACACCAGTTATACCAGGTCAATCTGAAGAGCCACTGCAGGCAAGAATGGATAGACAAGTTGCTCTGACTCTGGTTAAAACTATGCCTAAGCTTTGAGTACAAAAGGGAAGTGGGTTTTGGCCACAGGGAAAATCCAGCTTTTCAAGGAAAGACGATGAAGTTAGAATGCTCGTAACTGAGAGAAACGGGAACACAGGCTGAGTTCTCGTCAGTGGATTTCAAATACAGCGTGATTTGCTTTATGCAAATGGTAGCTGGTGGTTCCCGTAGGTCGGGCTGGGACAGATCCTCAGTGAAGGGGAAATAGCAGCTCCTGCTGCCTGCTGGTGAGCCTGCGCCAGCTCAGGAGGCAATTCAGGGTGCCTAAATGTTGCCGGTGATGCCAGCACTCATGAAAGAGGGCTTTCCACCTCCATGTAGATGTGAAACAGTGGGAAGGCTGTTATTGCTGCTGAGACCCTGCAGGAAATCTCAATTCTGGGAGTGTTTTGAACTTTCAGGTATTGAGGTGGAGAGGGAAAGGAGAGAATCAGAAACAGAAAGAGATTAATTCTTGAAGCCTGTCTGCATTTTTTTACATAAATTCTGCTCTGCATCTGGATGTGTAAGGCACTGGCTACAAAAATCCCTGCTTCTGCTGTAGGCAGAGCAGAGGATAAATATATATGGATGAATAAACACGGCAAGTAATCCAATCTCATTGCTAGTATTCAGTTCCTGCACTGTTGCTCTAGGCAACCAGCTTGAGTGGGGATATTGTCTATAACCTTAAAAACTGATTATAGGCTACTTCACTGCCTCATACTGTCTTAAAGAGGATTAGAAGAGAGTGTAAAGCTGGCTTAGGCACTACGTTAACAAAGCCTCAAAGGCATCTGCAGATTTCCTTGTTCATGAAGTGATTAACTTATTTAGTAACTGTGAAAAAATGCGAACATTCGGGGAGCCAGGCTGGTAATAATTAAGAGATGTAATTCTGCCGACGTGAGCCTCGCTCGGGCTGACAACTGTCTCTGTTTCACACGAACACATCCGGCTTTGTTTCGGAGGCGCGGGGTTGTTTTGTATTCACGCTCGCACAGGTTTCTTCCATTGTTTTTCAGCTGGAAGGGAGGGAGTGTTGCGTGGTGGAGAGGAGGGGGGGCCCCCACTTGTCAGTAGTGCCTTTTACTATTCCTAAGTGCTGTCTCGTATCCTGACGGGTCCGCGTTTGAATTCTGCGCGTCGCTGTAGGCGTTTCGGATGAGCGGCGGTGGGTGTGCTGGGGCAGGGCCGGTGACCCGCGCCCACCGGAGGAAGCATGCACCAGCACTTTGCTTCCTCCCTCAGCTGCTTCGAAACTAGAGAATAAAAATGGCAATTAAAAACAACACCCTTATCCTGAAGCTGAAGCGTGCTGGCTGGGGGCAAACACGGAGCAGGCGAAGCGGGGGTGCCAAGTGATTGTAAGTAGTAGGTGAGGCAATCCTGATCTCCCTCCTTGATGGTTTGCCAGCAAATGCTTTTCTTTGGTGATAACGATGCCAGCAGGCCCACCGGAGAGGATTGTGATGGGGCCGTCATCTCAGGTGATGCTGAGGAGGAGGAGGAGGGACTTAGGCTCCATGAAGCCCCCAGGAAGCTCTGTGTTTAGGATGGCACCGAGATCCCACCAGCGGGTTTGAACTGGGGCACTGCTTCCTAATGGAGAAATCCCACGAGGCCGTGGCAGGAGCTGGAGTTCCCCAGTTGTATGTTTGGGTAAAGACCCGTCTGTTCTCCCTCTGCTCTCATGGAAGTTTGTTTTCAGCTTTCGAGATTGACGGGCATTTGTGTCCCTCTGTGGGTGGGAGGAATAACCTCTCCCATGTGATTGCTCACAGACGGATTGTGGTCCAGACCGCGTGGGGATGGATCACCAGATATCATTTGTTTTATCTCCAGCCTAGGGTGCTTTCTGTCTGATCACTTCAAAGTGCACTCACACTGATTTATGAGTGACCCTTCTCCACCCAGGTTGCTTTTGTAATTTAAAATAAAAGCAGGTTTCTTTAACAAATTCACAAGAAAAAAATCCAAGTACATAGTATGACTGGGAGTAAGTGTATCTCTTCTGGTTCCGAGAAAGGTATCTTTCTTAGTGGGCAAACGTTTGTATTGTGAAGAATAAAAATAAGTACAGGGTAGACCAAATTTTCTGCCAGCATCAAAGCTCTCATCTTTTTAGTCTGGAGGGTTAGAATGATCACAAGTCTCAAATAAGTCATATTTTAGGAGAAAAGGTTCTTTCTGTGACAGTTTTTCAATCTTTCCAAGATCGCATCCTTACATCCTCAGGAGTTTTATAGAGCTTGTCTGTTCCAGTTTTGTGTAGTTTTTATGGGTATCTGGCCACATCTTCTCAGATCTGTGTGCAAAATCATGTGCTTATTCACGACTTCTGCTTCACACATAGACTCCCTATGAACACATCCAGGACATGAGTGACAAATCACTGGTTCCTCTAGGCTTATTTCACAAGAGAGTCCCAGCATAGGCTTAACTACGTTCAGAAACAATATTTGTGCAGGTGATAAGCCATGACTGCACACTCGTGTAGTTGAAGGGAGGAGAGCTTTAATAAAAATGTCTGACTGTAGCCATCAATATGCTGCACAGTTTGAAGTATTTGCTCTATATGTGAAGGAAGTTTCCTCCTCCACTTGCTAGCATGGTGCTAGCTGTAAGATCTTCCTTCCCTTTTAAAAAATGATTAGTAGTGGTCATTGCAGTTGCCCAACTCAATCGTCTCATAAGGGTTGGATGTCACAAGTGTTGAGAACCCTGTCTCCAACAGATAAGGCTTTTTAGAACTGAAAATATGTAAAATTGTTGCAAGCTGCTGGATATCTTGGCTTCTATCTATCCTGAAAGTAAAACGAGTAAAAGTGGTTTGAAATAATGCCAAATCTAAGTCTTCAACTTCAGTGTGTTGCTAGTTTGTGAAGATCCTCTAACATCACAAGGCTGAGAGAGATATCTTGAAAGCGAAGATAAACACTGTCACCAGTGCTTCTGGTACAGATCCTGCATTTTTGTTGGACCTGACCTGGATGAGCTGCAAGAATCCTTCTATTGGTGCATGGCCCATATTTCTTTTAACACTTCTCACTTTACGTTTTTCCCCCAGGTCAATGTTTTGTTGTTTAATGAGATGATTTCACCAATTTATACAGAAGTTCCATGAAAATCTGAATTAATAATGGAAAAAATGAGGAGATAATTCCCTGTGTCTTCATAGCACACTGTAGTTAAAACTCAAGCTCTTTACCATCCCAAGCTTACATGTGTGTAAAGCAACAGGAAGATGAGAATAATGCCTTCAGAAGGGAAAACAGACACTCCAAAGAAGTAACGTAAGAACAGTTTCAAACCAAGAATAATTTAAAGAGAGGAAATTAAATGCTTCATATTGAATCTATATGGGAAGGTGCATGAGGCCTGCTAATAGTTCACAAGCTTTCTGCTAGCGGATGGAGATATGTTTTGATCTCACAAGAGTGGAACAGCACTTTGTGTCTTCCATCTCTCCGCTTGTTTTCCTGTTATTGCTTCAGTCCCAGATAACAGATGGGATTTTCAAAGTCACACAGCCTTGACCTATTTGCTTTGTCACCAAATTCAACTCAAATGTTGAAAATTCTGCCTGCCTTTCTATTTCTGTCTTTCCCAGGAGAGGGACTTTCATGAGAGTGAATGGAAAGGCAGCACTACTGGTTTAAGGAAAACAATTAGAGACCTATGTGTGCTTCCCCACTTAGCTTCTCAAAGGAAAATAGGTGCTTTCGAATGCTGCTCTGGTGTTAACAGCTCTTCTGAATCTGTCATTGTAGCTATGTGTGTTTCATTCAGCATCTCTGGAAGAAACTGAAGTAGCATCTTATGGATGAAGAATCTCCATTTTAACCTCTACAAATGTCAATTGTTCTAAAGCTATATGCAGCACTTAGCATCAGGGCTTACTCACCAATTATTAACAGCATCCCTTGCTATACTTGAAAATACGTTCTCAATAAGTGTTGGCTGGAAAACAGCTTAAGTACTTAGTTGTTCCAGTCCTATCTGGTTTCTTCCCCTCCTCTCCTTTTTCTTGAACCACTGTGCATTAACAGTTTTCCCATAATGATATCATTTTATGCACTTTCCAGCAGAGCAGAAATACTGAATATGTTTAGTGGCTCCCAGGGTATGGGACGAATTCATCTGGATTAGTTGATCCTCATCTTTAAAAACCCTACAGTAGGCAAGGTGTCAGATTTTTCTGTCTTGATTTACAGGACCTGTATTTATGTGCAGCAACGACTAGTCTGCTCCTTTCACATGTGTCTGGGCAATGTCAAAAGGCAATTACTATTTTGGTTTGGTCTAAGAGACGACTTGGCCAAGAGAGATTTCATATCTCACGATCTGCTTCTTTAAGTCATGTCCCTTAAGTTACTTTGCTTAGGGTACAGCTGGCATCCAGCAGCAGTGGGTACCGGCATGGGAGTTGGTGCGAGGAGCGCTTACATTAGGTAAGGTCTTCCAAATGTTGCCTGAAGAAGTGCCTTCACACAGCCCACTTCAGCCCACTACCTGTATTCATTTTCAGAGAAACTACTGTGGGCATGTGGAGACCTCGCTAAGGAGAGAAACCTAACTGGGGAGTTAAGTATCCAAGAAATGCACTGCAATTTCATTCTCCACATACCTACCGGCGTGTAGTTCCTGCTAAGACCTATATGAGCGGGGCTGAATTAGATGCTGCAGGGGAGAACATTTCTCTGGATGTGCAGCGGTGCCTGCTGCACACACAGACATCTCCTGAAGAGCAATAGCTCCTTACGCCGTGACTGCTCAACAGAGTGAAAAAGCAGCAGCCTTTACGTGTTTCATTACAAGAGTCCTGGAATAACACTTTAGGCCTGGTTCAAAGCTACATTTTTAATGAATAAGTAATCTTTTCCTCTCTTTCTAAGCTGTTAGCTCCTCAAAACACGAAGGGGAGAGGCAGGGAAATTATTTACCTTCCAGCCAGAGGGCTGACCAGCAGACGCAGCGTAGGAGGTTGACAGGTTGAATATGTCACCGGCCACTTGGGCAAGGAGAGAGATCCTGCTCCTTGCCTTTGAGAAAAACAGACGTGCTCCCTCCACCTGCAAGGAGAATACCAATGTGAATCATTTCATCCCTTCCTCCTCCTGGGAGTCATTTATGTTGAGTTTTAAAGCAGTTCCACGGCTGAAACTCAACCGCCCGTCCATGCTCTCCTTCGGCTGTAGACAGAGCTGCAGGGGGAATTGGGTGCCTTCCAAAGCAAACAGCCCGTTCCCGTGCTCCAGCCAGGCTGCAGCAGCTGTGGAGGGAGACGGGAGAGGAGGAATATTAAAGACACCGAGCTGGGTTTTGGTTGAGCACTGGCAGCTACTCCTTGCAGATGAGCTCCCGCTCCTCCAGGTGCGCCCATTGCTCTGCGCATGGTGCGGTGCGCGGGAAAGGGTTAAACAAGATAAACCCCACCAAAGTAGCTGGGAATGAATGTGGCTGCTGGGTACAAATACCACCGTACATCATCCAGACTGGTGGCTGTGACATCTCTCTGGCTCTGGGCTGTTCCTGATGGTCTCCCAGTTCCACCTGCAGGAAGGGGCTATGAGTTGCCTTGGGTTGATCCTTTATCTCAGACCTGGGGGTGGTCTTTCAGGCAGAAGTCACGGGAGTTTTTCCTTATGGAAATAGCTTAACAAAATGGTGCAGTATGATAAACATGGAAAAAAGTTGTGTAAATTGCTCGTGTGACTTATAGAAATGCTTATGTTCATTTACACAGACTATAAAATGTGTTTTCACAGTAACATTAGCCTGAAAGGGATCTCTTGGGTCATGAAATCTAGCTCCTTTGCTGCTGTGCGAAATCTCTCTTATGAACTCACCGCCGAGTGAATCTCTGTATTTTCCTTGAATGTTCTATGGGAAATAGCTGCAACAGGAATATTTAGTTGGCATATTCCCTTTTAGCCATACTTTCGCCTCTTTATGCATGCTCTCTCTATTCAGTATTCCTTGAATCTTTATATTTGCTCACTTATAAGCTATGGCAGCTTCCCAAGGAAACAAGTTATTTCAGTAGCTGGGGTGTGCTTTGTAGTTGTATGCAGTAACACTGAGGCCCAGGGTCTTCAGGTTGGGAGAGTTACCCATCATCTGTGAACAGGTAAAAGAATCTACTTTTATGCCCCAGGTGTGTAGGGAAGGAGGTCTGGATTTTTTTCCAGCTATAACAGACATTTCATGTGGCATTAGGCAAGTCATTCAATTTCTCTTTACAACATGTCTCCACTCTGCAGTGTGTATTGCAATCTTTATCTGGTTTTGTCAGCTAAGAACATGTTCTGTAGGACAGAGGATTTTTTCATATGTTTATGTGTAGTTGTGTCATAATTAGGGTCTCTGGGTATTGCCCTAATTCCCACTATAACATCACCAAATTATACTTGAAAAAATTACACATCATGGATATTAAATGCCTAGCTCAGTTTCAGTGCAAAATAAAAAGCCCAAATGATGGTAACTTAAACTGGCAATAAAATAGCCAGCATTACGCTTGTAAATACTTAATTTGCAAATGTTTAGAGAATTAGGCACCTGCTATAAATCCTTATCGTGGGCTTTGCACCCTGTTGGCAATCGGTGAGCTATATCTCACTTCATTATGCATGAATGTGTAATTTTCCAAAAGCATAAATGTGGCCTCCAAGGGCACGCACATTAATAGCGTTCGAATGAACCAATTTGTTTCCTACCCAATGTGTTTATCTTCCAGCTCTTTGTTGCGAGTGCCAATGGAAAGGTTAATGGCTCACAGTTCCCTGTCAAAAGATGCACTGATTTAACCTCCGTGGTGTCTGGATTTTTCATTGTCTGTGGCCTTTAGCGTGTTGAAAGTTAACAGCTGCATCCTGTATGCTAGCTGGGATGTGAGAGGGTCTTCTTTAAATTATTGCACATGTCCAGGATTAAATGGGATCCTTTTTCCCCTCTTGCTTGTTGTGGCCCTGATTCATCAGGTACATGATACTTTGGGAGCACTTGTGCTTGCTTCAGCAGAGTCTTTATGCCATTTTAAACACACTAATAGCCACTGGAGCAGCTGGGTCTGGTCACCTGCCAAAAGTCAACAGCACTTAGCTGAATCCATGCACGTCACTCCTAAAATCAGTGGAAATACCTGGGCAGGAGTGAAAGGAATATACAGCCTGAAAGGTAATACAGTCTAATGGATGGGATGAAATGTTAGGTGGGGCAAGGCAGGTGTTTTCAGTGATATCAGAACCACTGTGCAGCACATCTAGTTAAGGTCATGCTAAAGCTTGCAAAGTTTTGATGTTAACCAGGTTCAGTTTTGACAAACTGGGGGGCAAACCGTCTGTTTAAAAAACAAGTCATGTGCAAAATTTTGCTCAATTCTGATGAAAAGTCAAATTCAATGTGGTTTTTTTCCACTAAGAGAGGGTGGAAAAAGATATCTTTTGCAAACCCAGAACTCATCATAAGTCAAGAAAGGAAAGTACGGTTAAAAAAACCCCAAACACAATCAAACAAGGAGATTTCTCCTAGGGTTGAATAAAAAATTGCCTATGTCCTGAAGTTTTGAGGAAGAAGCTACCTGAAAGCCACTGTGAGGACTATCAATACAACCATATTCCCTGTGAACCTAGTAGCTGACTGTCGTGGTTTAACCCCAGTCAGCAACTAAGCACCACGCAGCCGCCGCCCCCCCCCATCCAGTGGGATGGGGGAGAAAATCGGGAAAAGAAGTAAAACTCCTGGGTTGAGATAAGAACGGTTTAATAGAACAGAAAAGAAGAAACTAATAATGATAATGATAACACTAATAAAATGACAACAGTAGTAATAAAAGGATCGGAATATACAAATGACGCGCAGGGCAATTGCTCACCACCCGCCGACCGACACCCAGCCACTCCCCGAGCGGCGAAAACCTGCCCCCCACTTCCCAGTTCCTAAACTAGATGGGACGTCCCATGGTATGGAATACACTGTTGGCCAGTTTGGGTCAGGTGCCCTGGCTGGGCATGAGAAGCTGAAAAATCCTTGACTCTAGTCTAAACACTACTGAGCAACAACTGAAAACATCAGTGTTATCAACATTCTTCACATACTGAACTCAAAACATAGCACTGGACCAGCTACTAGTAAGACAGTTAGCTCTATCCCAGCTGAAACCAGGACACTGACGTTCTCAGTACAATCTGGAAGAGCCAAGAAGGCGTTTAGAGATTATGCGGTCATCTCCCTGTCTTGAGGGAAAGCACTTCGCTGGAGGTGGGTCCTTTTGAACTCAACCCTGATGCTGATTGCTGGGACATTGCTTCTGCCGCCAGTGGTCAGCACAGGAGTCACCAGTTGCACGCCTGGACGGGCTGCGTTTTGCTCGCCCAGTGGAGGAGTATTCTGGATGCATGAGCGGCTGCATCCAGGACCACGTGTTGCCGCTCACAGCAGAGTTGTTGGCTGAAGTAAACCATTAAGCAAAACCTGAGAAATACTAAATGCACTCACAGAACTGAGGTTTAGTGCTGAATGGCGTGGAAACAAGGATGAAGGGAAATGAAACATATGAATATCACTTCCAGGCAGAAACAGTCAATATTTTCATATGCAGATGTCCAAGAAAGCCATCTAATTGAGGGTATATGTTTAAAGATGGGTAGAAGTTATTCTAGTGCTCAGAGGTGTCAGACCCAAGCTCTACCAAAATTAATACTCAGCCTCTCCAAAAATGAAGGTGTTTCTTTAGGTGCTTAAATATGACTGCAAGTGTGGCATTTTCAAGGCAACACGAGTGAATTAGAAGCAGAGCCATGCTCAAGGATAATGCACCCCCTTAGGCACCCAAATTTGAAAACTGCAGCCCAATTAGATATGCTCTAATTATTACTATTATTTGCTACTTAACAGCTGTCATTGACGGCTCAGGACAGCTTTGTGTTGGATGCTATGAATACATAGAAGAAGAAGAAGAAAAAAATAACCTGAAGGTGCTTAAAATCTCTGCCTGAGAGACAAGGAATAAATGCAACTGGCTGGGAAGCCAGAGGTGATGGAAAGATAGCTGTGAAACATTTGATCAAGTCTCAAAAGAATTCAGTGTTCTCTAAATCTGGACTCTGAGCTATTACAACAAATAAGTAGCATTAAGTGGGCAGGAATGGCTGTCTCTGAGCAGAAAGAATATTTATTTCTAAGCTTGAGTAATGATTACAATGGTGAAGTCGATGAGTTTTAAAGGAAATAATTAGGCTACAATTACAGAGGTGGGATGAAAAGCCAAACCCCAACCATCCAAGCTCCCTCTTCCTCCACTAACCTTCTCTCACTTTCTTTCCCTGCTGTCCACTCCGTGTGTTAATCTGGAATCTGAATGAAGATTTAAGTGTATCTAAATGTAGCCTTGCCCCTGGGAGAGGGAGTGGATATGTCATCAGGGATCTGTCAGAGTCAATAACATTTCCCCTGCAGCCCCGAGCTGTGCCTCAAGATCTAACATTTCTGTCTGAATTATCAGCTAATGCTCTGACAAATTGCCTGTGATTTTCTTTTTTTCTCCCTGAGTGGATGTGCCTGGTCTACAGATTAGGTAAACACCGCCTGGCCCTGGTGTGTCGCAGCGGCTGATGATTTCCAGCCAGACATTTCTGTCAAGCCAGGAAAGCAGGAGGACGTTGGGGTAGCAGCCAGCTGGATCACCCACGCTGGCTGCGGATGCTCTCGGGTTTAGGGCCGTTACAGCTACAAGCCCGTGTTTAGGAGATACCCGCTGACCGACACGGCGAGAAGCGACGGAGTTGGAAGTTCAGGACCCGATGGAGAGTTTGAGTAGCAGGGCTGCAGCTGAGGTTTTGGTCTAACTGAACAGCTGGGGAAACAAAACTGGGTGGGTGTTAGCATAAGCTGTGTTGCTAAAATGGGTGGCAGTGCTGGATTTTTTTTGCTTGCAGAAGGAAACGGCTATTGGCAGCTTAGTCCTCAGACACAGAGGACTTCAACACTACCAGGTGACTTTGCACTTGTAAAATGAAGTCATCTTTGAGAGGAAAAGCTGTGTGGAAGATGCTGCAGAGAGGCACCCAAGGGGTTTGTTTCCCTGGCCACAAGATTCAAACACCTCTTGAACTAAGAAAGCCATCACCACCGCCTGCCTCTTCTCAGGCTGCGTGAGATCTGAAGCGTCTGTTTGTGCACTTGCTGTAGAAGTGATTTTCCTTGGAGCATGAGCTGGTTTTTAAACACTGTGGGCGTAGTGACAGTCTGTAATTCTGATCATGAAATAAGATCATGAATGAGGGAGAGGTAGGAGAAATTCTTATCTGAGCTGTCATCATCAAGATTTACATTAGCTGTTGCAAGTCTCTTCTCCACAGGTCAGGTGGATATGCTCTCACTCCCTGGCCTTTTCCCGATTCCTCTGTTCCTACGCAAATCCCTGGCAGTGTAACACCCTTTGCTCCCGCTGCTGCTCCTCCGACCTGGAACAGCTCTCCCAGACTCTCTGCAAAGGGCTTCCCGGTGTCTGTTAAATTCCAGCTGAAAACAGGCTTTGCCCAGCCTTTTCCCTTGCTAGTTATTAATTGGCATGATAATATTATTGGCCCTGCTCTGAAATATTTTAGGAATTCAGCAACACTGCAGTCTTCCTTTAGGCTGTGAAATCTGGTGTCCCAAACCCATTTGAAATCAATAGGATTTGGGCGCCGAATTCCGTTAGGCTCCCTTTGCAGTTTCCAGTCTTTTACAAGACTGTGGAGTAGTAAAAGCAATTTGGGACGTGTGACATTTTCTGATGCCTTCTCTAGGGGCGTGTCTAAAGGGAAATAAAACCCCTGGGAAGGCGAGAGCTGTGGGACTGGAGACACCCACGCCATAAAGGCACCAAGGTGCTTGACAGATGAGCGGTGGCACCAACCAGAAATATTCCTGTATAGTTCTAGGAAGCCAAATGACTAAAAGGTAGAGACATTTATAATCTTTCTCAGATGTCCATATAAACATGCACAGCAGCCAGTAATAGAAATGCAGTTCTGGATTCTTTCTAGGCAATCTCAAGCTAGGCACGCTGCTTTTTAATTACATGCACTGCACAGACTTAAGGAGGGAGGGATTGAAGAGGAAGGAGAGACAAGGGGCTTTGTAATCTACAGTATTGCGCTTAAAATAATTATTAGTCATAAGTAATTAAAACAGTGATACTTGTTATCAATATTTGGAAGTTGATATGTAATATACATAAATAAAATTATTAAAATGGGAATTAGTTGTAGAAATTACCATTTCTTATTAAAAAATCTTTTTTCCCCTGAAATTCCTAATGGGCTATATTTAATACTTGAATTGCCCAGAATTAAATCCCTTTTGTTTCCATGTAGCAGTATATGTGTAGAGGGCACGCAGATAAAATCTTTAAAGTCTTGGAAGATAGATTGCATTTTCGATAGACTGGAGATTTGGTAGTTAATAGATACAGCAAAGGCCACCTGAACAGATGAAGGGAAATGAATGGGTCATTCATTTCAAGAGTCTCTGCGTGTGGCCAAGGTTTGACTAAATATAGAAATAGTGGATGGCTTGGGCAGCTGCGTCCTTCTTGAACCCCACCTGGGGGGAACCTCCCCCAGAGGCAGACCTTTGGTGAGCCCTACAGCGGGTCGCTGTGGTAGGAGTGAAGGTTTCTAGAGAAAGCTGTAGGGTTGGGGTTTTTTCCTTTAAAGAAAATACTGCCTTTTGCTTGGCTGGAGAGTCCAGCTGTCCCTTATGTAGGAGAAGGCAGAGGTGCTTGGATGAGGATGGGAACCGAGTCAACAGGTAACTGCCAGTGTGGGTAAGCAGTGCTGTTACTGTCCCGTTCCCTGAATCCAAGGGCAGAGCAAGAGGGCTAACAGAGGGGCTAATACCCAGGCTTTGGGGTAGAGGAGCCTTAAGAAAACTGAGTCATGAACACGTAAAGAAATCTATTCTTGATTCTGCTACCTACTTTCACACTAAGTTAGCGTAGGCAGAAATGCAATAAAGAATTTGCCAAGTGCGATACATTAAGGCTATTTCTCTTGCCATTAAAGTTTCATGTAGAAGTTCCACAGACAGGTCTTGGTCCTATTTATAGGTATCTTTTTTGCCTTCAACAATATTATTAAACTCTTTTGTTATAGAAAGCCAGTCTGAAAATGAGCCGACCTGGTAAATAAAACATAACGCTTGCTTTTGCTAGCATACTTATCTCCGCAGAGCAATATACCGAAGAATATTTTCCCCATATGTTTTTGTCAACACGTTATTGCATATGCCTATTTAAGCAGTAAACCAGTTTGAGTACATTGCCAGAGCACTTGCTTTTCCTATCGATCTGAGGTGGGGATCACAGAAGTCATGAACAGGCAGCACTGGGTAATTCCTGACCCCAAAGCCCAGGAGGGACATGCAGGGGAGAGTGGAAGTTTCTCCCCCATATATTCTTAGGCAGCCAAAGTGTCTGCTTGGGGTCTCGTGCCTTTGAACTGCCTCACGGCGGGTGCTTTGAGAAGCTGTTTGCACGCCGATGAGGGCCGTGGCGTGGGTGAGACAGCGCGGAGGGGCTCCCCACCCTGCAGGTGAAGCTGGGCTGGGTGCCTCGGTGGCAATGCGGGGACAGAGGCTGCCTCCGTCCCATCCCCAGCACCGAATCTTCTTCCCGGGTGCCGCAGGAGGACCGAGCGCCACGGTTAGTGCTCCTGCGGGATGGGGCCGCAGCAGAGCCGATGGGTCGTGCAGGTAGGGTGTAAGAGGTGACAGAGGAGGGCGGCCCTGGCTCTTCTCCTGCTGGGGCAGCTGGATGGGAGACTTGTCGGGGCCAGAGCATGGGTTTGGGGTTTGTTTTGGATGTGTGGGCCATGCAGAGCTGGCATTAAAAGTATGAGTCCTTTGGGATGGACTGGGAAGAAGCAGCAGAAAGCAAATTTTGGAGAGGGTTGATCACTGCAGGGGTGCATCTCTAAATATGCCTTGGAGTCTCCTCAAAGACTAAAGTTACTTCTGCCCTTCACCAGCTTTGCCGAGCAAGATATGTTATTGCTTCAACCATAGCCCAATTTTTTCTCCAGTTCAAAGAGTCAACCTACAGTATCTGCTACAATGAAATGTGCTACCAAAAAAAAAAAAAACTTCAAATGCTTGTTAATTATTTTGTTAATCAGGGTTTTCTGCTCCTTATTATTAACAAGGCAAATTAAAGCAGGAGTCTGTGGTGCCCAGAAAACATCTGCTCAACAAAAATGAAACACTAAACAAAATGGCCCCCCTCTGTGACTTGTTTTCATCCGGCTGTGCCTGTCTTCAGGAAGGTCTAGGGAGGCTGCCCTCGCTTTTGGCGAGAGCACTGGCATGGTACATGGCATGTACGGGGCAGAAGCTCTTGTGCTGTGGTTTGCTGTGTTGTACCGTGCACTGCCCTGTGTGCTGGAGTAGGATGGCGTAAGCCAGAGACTGGGTAGTTTTCACCGCCCTGTGACTTTATAGTCATGTTTTGACCTTGGTTTTGACTCCTTTTTCCTTTTCTGGCCATTCTGAACAGTAGCATTTTCACCTGAAAACAATGCATGCTGGCCTCTGAGCTAGAGCACTCAATCACCCTGTTTGTGGAGGGAGTTTGTCTTTTAGTGGGTGCATTGGTCTTAATCTCAATTCTGGGATCTGCTTCTAGTTCACGTTTGTGTATCTGAGTTTCTTCTCCCGTTGTCTGGTTTGGGGTATTTTTGGCTGTGAGCATTTAGGTTTCAAAACTGAATCCTACTGTGTGGCCAGGATCTTTACCAGCTGTGGCTTCAAAATATCTGTTTATCCTTAAAAATCCTGCTGCTCTGCGAGCCTGAGTGGAGCACCTCACTGCATTGCTTCTGCTAGCTGATCTGAAATACTTTAAAAAGTTGCTGCTATTGATTGTTTGAGAAGCTCTTAATGCAATTAGTTTGGGGACTTTTTTATTTGCAAATGAAACAAGACAACGGACTCACATATCTAGACCCGTTATCAGCCCTACACTGCACCTTGTTAGTGCTCCCCCAAGGTGTAACAAGGACAGTTGCGGAGAATACCTTATAGCTGTCTATAGCAAGAGTAAAAAAATCCCTATGCAGAAAATCCTGGTAATTGTGAGTGCTTGTGACCCGAATTTTCTGTACTCTTCTGAAAGTTTTTCCACAAATATGCATGAAAATGTACCTTTAGTCAAGTCTATAGCCCATAAGACATGGATTTTTATCTCCATCTTTTTAGCTCATCCAGTTTTTATACCAGGAAAGCATTTTGGATACTTTTGAAGTAAGAAACCAATAAGAGTTTTTGATATTTTTCTGTTTATAATGTGCATTTGGTAGCTCTCTCGAAGATGTTTGAAAACAAAATGCTTTCCCTGTTTGCTTATTAAGCTCTTTCCTTATCTGACAAAGTGTGGATAGTGTACTCCTGTTTCTCTCGCTTAGCAGCTTCAGGAAGCGTGATGGAGTATGTTGACTCTGGAGTTACCGGAATGGAACCAGATATGATAGATAACGTATTTTATCTCCCAGAGGAGGATATAAACAGCCTTACTTCAGGGCATACTCCAGCTGCGAGTTAGGGTGGGAGCTGGGCAGGAATGGCTTTTCTCTGCAGGTTGCTTAGTTTTTTAATTTTTGTTACTTCCGTAGTTCCTTACACCAGTGTTTTTCAGAGATGAGACATTAATTTACACAGACCCCTCCTACGTTGTCAATTTTGGCAATGTTAATACTCCAGAACTGGTATTCTTTTGTTCCTCTTCTGTCTAAGACTAAATCTGAACTTGCTTACAGTGATCATAGATAATAATTCCACTGGCTTTCTTGGGATTTATACCTAAATTCAGGGAATTCAAAAGCAGAGGTGCATGTGCCTCTGTTGACCTGAGATTTTCTTTAAGTCCTATACTATGTATGGGATTCAAATATGGGAGGATCAAGGGCTTCTTCTGCATTTTAAACTCCCTGTTGAGGAGCTGGACCAGCCTAGGAGAGTAACACTCTCCAAGAAAAGAAGGCTCTTGCACAGCTTTCATGCTTTGCTCTCCCGGATCATCAGCGAGTGCTTTAACTAGTTCCAGCTCTTTAAATAGTTTAAAACAAGGAACCCTCTTTTGAAATTAGTATGTCTCTGTTCATATCTAACCAATGTGTGGATTTTATGATATTTTTACATTCAGAATTTCTCATAGAAGGAATTCCCAACTGCTCTGCAACCAGAGAGGATTGTCCTTTACTAAAACACAATAGAATGAAAAACTCGTCTACTGGAGGTTAAATCCTCTACTAGTTTGTGTGAACTCAGCACAGATTAATCACGTTTTAGCTCAGCTGGAAAGATATCCATGAATTATGTTCCTAGCTAAATGCACGGGGCTACGCCTATTTTTCAAAGACACAGAAGAAAACTGCTGTAGGTGACTCAGTTATAAGTGGAACACGTTATTTTCAGTGGTGTCTTATAAAGAATGAAGATAAGAACTAGAGAAAATTAAATCAACTGGGGAGGGAAAATGATCTCATGTTAGCTGAAACTTTGTCCACATTACATTTTTTCAGCGGTGAGTACATCTGGGTGGCTTCTGGGAGGCCATGGCAAGTGAACGACGGTTAGCTGGTCCATGTTGTTTTATCGAATGCCCTGTTTATGTGTGTTTACACTGTACTTCTTAGTACCTGTGCACAGTGTTAGGATGGAGGTGAACCTTGGAGGAAAACACAGAGGAACTGGTGTGGTGCATGTATGGGATGTGGTGGCCCTATGGGGTAGATGCTGAGATTCCCCTCAGTGCCTCGGTTAAGCGCCAGGTTACTGTTTTTTGCTGTGTCAGTGTGAACTATAGATATATGTAAGGAAGATTCCATCTGACTCCAACCAGATCTGTCTGGAGAAGCCATTTGGCGGTATAACTCCTTAGGAAAGTTAAGCACAACATGCTACTGCATGCAAGGCAGGGATAGGGACACAGCATTCAAGCTGGAGCATGAAACACTGTCTTACTTCTTGACTAGTGCATCAGTGCCATCATCAGGGTGGCTGAAAAACAGAAGTTCCACATGACTAACTGTTGGTATCTGCACCGGAACAAAACTGGGATAAAATTCATCAAATAACATGAAGTGTGCCTTTCAAGGTAACCACACAGCTGGCAAATAAGGGAGTTGGCTGGGAATGTGAGAGGCTGTGTTTAGACCCTTGCATTGGGTACTAGCTGATGGTTTATTGAGTTGGACCTGGGAAAAGGCTATGCTTCTTTGCAAAGCTCTAGTGAATTAATTGTTCTGTGTAGGAATGACATTTTCTTAATAGAAGAAAGGATGTGAGGAGCTCGAGCTTGGCACCAGAGAGGTCCAAAGGAAGTAACTATCTTGCTGACCTGGTTTCAGCTGGGATAGAGTTAACTGTCTTCCTAGTAGCTGGTCCAGTGCTATGTTTTGGGTTCAGTATGAGAAGAATGTTGATAACACTGATGTTTTCAGTTGTTGCTCAGTAGTGTTTAGACGAAAGTCAAGGATTTTTCAGCTTCTCATGCCCAGCCAGCAAGAAGGCTGGAGGAGCACAAGAAGTTGGGAGGGGACACGGCCAGGGCAGCTGACCCAAAGTGGCCAATGGGGTATTCCATACCATGTGACGTCATGCCCAGTATATAAACTGGGGGAGCAGGGGCGGGGAGATCGCCGCTCGGGGACTAACTGGGTGTTGATCGGCGGGTGGTGAGCAATTGCATTGTGCATAATTTGTATATTCCAATCCTTTTATTATTACTATTGTCATTTTATTAGTGTTATCATTAGCATTATTAGTTTCTTCTTTTCTGTTCTATTAAACCGTTCTTATCTCAACCCACGAGTTCTGCTTCTTTTCCTGATTGTCTCCCCCATCCCGCTGGGTGTGGGGGGGAGGTGAGTGGGCGGCTGCGTGGTGCTTGGTTGCTGGCTGGGGTTAAACCATGACACTTGCTCACCTGGAATTATTTCTGGATTTACAACTTTTCACAGCCCCCTGTATTTGATGGGATGAAGCAAGAACCAAAGAGCAACTTGCTCTCTTCTGAAATAGCTCAATTACTACAGAGAGTGCACTTCCAAATATAGGTAGAGAACAGTTACAACCATTAGAGTTATAAAAAGAGCCTAGGACAGCATCTAATCTAAATCAGATCTTGAAAGATCAATCAGCGATTGTCCCTATCATCAGTGGTAACATCATCTCACTCTGTGTTGCTTTGATGCCAGAGATAAGCATAACATAAGAACCACAGGTGTGAATTCAAATGGGGGAATCAAAAAGTTATTTCTACCTTGATTTTTCCCCTCAGTCTGAGCTATGGATATGTTTGTTAGAAATTTGTTCCCCACTTCCTTGATGGTGACTTAAAACTCCCATTGACTTGGTGTGCTGTCCATGCCTCTTGCTAGAAATTAGCCTTCAGAAGGTTTATCAACCAGGTATTTTTAGCTGAGAAGGTTAAAACAACAGCAACAAAAATCCCATTAGAGATACTTTGGCTGTCTGCCCACATCTGCGCAGTCTGTCTGTCTGAAAGGAACCCCTTCTCAGGCCATCTGCTGCTTTTTTGCCCTGAGCATAGGCTGCAGTACCAAACCCCCATTTGACACCCATCACAGCCCCTCACACCCATGCAAGCTCTCCCAGGCGGGGTGCAGGGCACCCTGGCTCAGCTGGTAACAAGCTGTACCGGGTTGCCAGCAGCACTCTCCAATTCCTCGGGGAGTCCTAAAAGAGAAAAAGTTAATATATAACCGCAAGCACAAAAAAGTTACTGAGTGCCTGTGCTGTTGTTTATACATTTAGATACTGTGATTAAATTACATACATAATGCATAGTGTTTGTAATACATTATTAATAATAATAATACTGTCTTGTGTTATTCGGCTAGAACAGGCATGCTCCGAGTGATGGTTCATTGGTCTATTCACACACAATTTTCATACATCTCTAAAGATTACCATTTTAACAGCTTTCTGTATGGATACTGCCAGGCAGTTACATTTAACAGTGCATAAATCTAATTCCCTCCGCACTCAATTTTCTCAGGCAGCAGAATCAATTTGAATCTGTCAGGATTTTATTCTAAAGTCTATTAATGCCTCCTGCCTTTTTCTGTATTTCCCCCCCCTTCTCTCTGTCTCTCTCTTAACAATCTCACTCTTTCATGAATTCATTCAGCTGCAGAAAAAGATGCCCCACTGATACAAACAGTCTTTTATCTCTTTACAACGGAAACCTAATTAGGTGTGAAGGAGACACAAGGAAGGTCACAATTAGCCCTCCAGCAATAAAGGTTAACAGTTGTGAAATCCTATAATAATGCTGTTGAACTTTGTTATTATCAATAATGACGGCCTTTGACAAGGTCAAGTTCATTATTCTTAACAGCTATCACTGAGGCGCTTAACATCCCCACCTCACCAGCCTGGCTGTGCAACACCTTCCCTTCCCTACTCTTCCCCTACAGGCTCACGGGTGCGTGCTGGCTCCTAACAGGGGACCTGCTCCCACCTCATTCCGCAGTTCAACCCGTTGGGCAGATTTTGAGACAGGCTTTAATATGTTTTTGTATTGAGCTTGTGCTGAAGGATCACTCGCCATGCCTTTTAATTATTGTTTAAAAAAAACCCAACCCGTGTGTGGGTTTTCTTCTCCATGCTTCGGGTGAAATGATTCTGCCCAATTAAGAACTTAAATGGAGATGGTAACAAGAAAGTAATAGGAAATGTATCCTGGTAACATAGCATTTCAGAATAGAGTGGAAACAATTACATGCCTTGCCATTAAAAGCCAATGGATCTCTGACATCTTCAAAAGGCTTCTGGGGAATGATGCCAATGTTGGGTACCTGTTGTATCTGCATCCACTCTTAAATCTCTAGAAAGGAATGGATTGTAAACCAAACATTTTAAACAACTCTTTATGGGGTCGGGTTTATGCCTGTTGAAGAAGGCTTCCCAGCAACCTGAATCTACCAGAGATGTTAATCTCTCTGTTTCTTTTTAGTAGGGCTCTTGAAGAAGCAGGATCACAACCCTGAGTGCTAAATCTGTAACGTAGTTCTCAGGTTTCCTTTACACTGAAAAATGTGGTTCCACAGTCATTAATATCAGATCTGTGCCGTGCCAGATCATCTTATCCCAGTCAAGTGTAGGCATGTGATTTCATTTCCTTTTGAAGAAGTGGAGCACATGATGGGGATTTAATGCCAACTTGACTCTTCCTTGCCTGCAGTTTCAGTTTGGATGATCCCTCGCGTGGTGGAAAGTACCCAGGTACAAAGTGAACAAGCAGAGCGAGTAGTCCTTTGGGCCATCTCGCAACGTTGTTTTGGGTCTATTATGCCAGATTTACAGGGCATCTGGCCTGAGGTATGAGAAAATGACAAAGTTGTAATTTGCTGCTGTTTCTGTGTGTTCACTTGATTCTGAGCTATATGCTGGGGGAAAAAAGCTTCCTTTTGGTGCATTGAGCATGCCTTCACTCTTTAACCTGCTCGCTTCTTAGTTTTTTAGGGCCAAGAATCATATTTAACCCTTATTTTCCAGTTCACCTGGAATTTGGACAATTACTTAGTGATGTGTAAGTTGGGAAACTCTTGTCCTAGGTTACTCCTAGACTCAGGGGAGGGAAAGAAAGAGGGGCAATTCAGACCTTAGATGGGCTGAACAGTCCTTGCAAGCTGCCTCTCTCTCTCCCTGTCCTTGACGGAGTCTTGGATGATTACACTTCTAACTTAGATGCCTCAGGAAAATACTTAATAAAGTTTCACAGTAAGTGTTAAGCTTATATTATAGAAAGTAAAGGCACAAAATGTGTATTAAGGGTAGAGGGTGAGAAATACCAAATATTTGATGTACACATAAAAAAAAAAAGTTATAGATGAACATAGATGTTTAGTTCTTTCGCTTCTACTACTTCTCAAGAAAGAACCTTGTCTTCTCAGGTAAGATAGTGTTGCATCACGATAGGCAGCAATTGCTGCCTCCTGCCAGGGCTCCAGGTAATGCTGAATTTGGTCTTCTACTGATATTAAGCCATATCCCATTTAGTATTTAAAAATATCTGTAACTTTTAAAATACTCTGTCTGACCAGCCCGCTGGAAAAATATCAATAAACCAGGATATTCTTGAGATCATTTATGCCTTCTAGAGAGGACTGGGTGCTTGCACAGACAGTTGTATAGTTTCAAAAGCTTGTGGGAGCAGCATGCACAAGTACAGAAGCATAACAGCGTCTATGCTGCCCACAGACTCCAGGGTTCATGCAGTGCTTGACAAGAAAAAACATGTGCTGCGAGTAGTTCTTAATTCATGGTTCAAGGCTGAAGTTCAAACCGCATTTTCAGAGAGTGCAGACACAGATCACTGGACACCTTAAGGATGTTCTTCCTGTTATCTTGCTTCATTGACTCTCTGCTTCCAAGTGCACCAAAGGCTCAGAAGCCCATTTGAAGGTGGTGTGAACTGGCACTGCTCCGCTGATGTTCACAGAATTGTGCTGATTTACACCAGCTGAGGGTCTGGCTGAATAAACAGTATACAATTGACTGAAATACCTGAATGTGCAGACAGTGGGAAAAGGGATAATAGAGGCCAAAGTTGCTGAACATCTCAAACAGATGCAAACAGCTGTCCCATTATTAAGTTAAAAAAAGGGAATGAACAACCTGCTAGGAAAAAAATTATTTACAATGCAATACACTAACTTGAAATGCAATATTAGTCGTGTTGCTTGCTCGTAAAATTTGCTAACATGGTCCCTGATAGTTTAACCTCCAATTCTGAGAACAGCAGAATATTGCATCCTGAGCACAGACGGTGAAGGCACCTTAAAATGAACATTCAGTGAGAAGAATCCTCCTGTCTGTACAACTGATCAGACAGCCCTGTCAAATGTATCTTCACATGACTGCGCTCTCCTGCACCCCTCTCTCTGACAGAGAATACAATATGCAAAAACTTGCAGAAAGGACATGTTACAGCAGAAAGTTGTGACCTTTATTTGTTAAATGATTCAACTATAGGAGGAAGATTAAGCTGTTCAGCTTCCCAGTTGTGCTCATAGCAGTCACTGGGCATTTATCTTGCTAATGTTTCTGTATCGCTATTCCTACGCAGTTGGTTGGAACTTTTATTTGCATAAGGCAGCAGATTTTTTATTTATAAAGCCAAGGACATGTCTTTGTACTTCAGCAAGAAGTTTATCAAATGATTGACATTAAATGCCAATTTTATCAAAATATTGATTGGAAAAGTTCTTGTGCTTCCATTGTATCATATAGATATATCTAATCGCAGCTTTATCCAGCCAATGCAATATGTTGCTTGCCAGACTAGAAAATGATATATTAGCCATCTGGGCAATGGGCCCAACCCTGGGCAAGATTAGTGCTTCAATTAGCTGTTGATAGCATTCCATTAGAATATTGGTTTCAAAGAGCACTAAACAAGAATGTTGTGCTTTGATTTTCAGATTTAATTACTTCCATCAGGGCTATAAATGAACTCATTAGTCTTAGTGGCTCTAAAACCTAGAGACAATAGAATGTTATTGCTATTGTTCTTATGGTTTGTGCAAACATTACTTTCAAAATGCTATTAGGAATGGCTATCAACCTTTCCTTTCTTCCTAATGTAGCTGACTGGCTGACCCTGCAGAGCAGCTCTGGAGTAAACGTGAGCTTGAGTTCATTATTGTGGTCTGTTGTGGGGATCCAGTGCCGCTTTAGCAAACGGCAGCTTTATCTGGGGGGTCGTTACGTACAGAGAAAGTTACTGAGGATTAAACTTATCCCTTTGCAGTACTGGGCTTCTTTTCAATGTATTTGTGTGTTCTCTTCTTCTTTCTTTTCCCCTCTATCTCTTAATTTGTTTTAAGATTTGCCAGAGCTTCTGAGGATTCTTGAGGCTTTTTTTTTTAATCCATTGCACGAGGATTTCATGACACTTTCCCCCCCTAGTTTTGTGAAAGAATATTCCTTTTTGTTTAACTTTTTTTGTCTTTGCCTTTTCCCCTTGACCTAAGCGGGTGGTACACTGTGTTCCACAAACACTAGGTTCTTCTTTGAACATGATTCTTGCCGTGTTCCTTCCAAAAAAGAGGAGGAAAAAAAAATGAATGGAGAAGGGGAATGCAGATGCTGACAGTCACTGCAGCCCTTCTGCCCCACAGCACTCCCACTGAACCCAAGACAGTGTTGCCATTAGTTCAGCAGCGTATCATGTTGTTTGTTAAAACCTTAAATGTCACAGAGCTTTCTTTAATCTGAGCTGAACTTCACTTGGTAAGAGTCTCTTTGTTTTTTCTGTTTTCTTTCTTCTGTGGAGGAAGGATGCCATGTGTAAATAAAGGATATGATGCTCTGCATCACTGACATTTATTAAATTAAAGCTGTAATCAGTGCAGTATGTCTTAACCATAATATTAATGTGGCTAAGACAGTAAATGCTATCATGTTTAAAGCCTAACACCTGTTTTGTATTAGCGTCTGGATAGTTATTTCATTTTTCATTTTAATAGAATATTCTTTGATGAAATCCATAACTCGGTTGTAATTTTTAGCTCCCAACCCTGCATAAATCCCAGAATATGGTTGAAAAAGCCTGTTCTCAGATCTTAAATAAGTTTCTCCTAAATTTTGCTAGACTGCTATGATAATGTTGGGAATATAGGGAAGTGAATAAAAATGCTGAATCCTTTGACATCACTCAGGATTTTACCCTTGATTTCCAGCAATCAAGTCCTCTGCAGTTTGGAAAAACAGCGTGACTCCATCCTTTCCAGGCTTCTGCTGGTCACACACCTCGTTCCCCTTAGCCCTCTCCTCTTTCGCTCTGCCCTGTAGCTTGCTGGGAGCCTGCAGCAGGAATGGCAACGTTCATAGGCCTTGGAGGCAAAATGGAGGAGGGGAAAGACAGCACCTGGGATAAACAGAGGTGAGAGGTGGGGAGGAGCAGGAGCCAGGCTGGGCAGCGCAGCAGCCTCCTCTCTGGTTTCGGTCCCTTCCTCAGCTGTGCGCTGGCAGGGATGTGAGCCAGCCCAGCGAGAAGGAAAGAAAACATCCCTGCCTAGTCTGGTCGAGTGCAAAGCCTGCGGTGGAGTCAGTCGGAGTTTGGATGTGTACTTGGGTGATTTTTTCTAAAAGTGCTTTCCATGCCATTTTCAGTAGTTCTGGAGCCATTCTCAAGTGTTTAAAAATAGAATGTCGTCTCTCGCTCTTTTCTTCTCTCCCTCCCTCCTTGCGTTTCCCGTCTTTAGGGGAATGGTCTGATGGATGCGTTTGTTTTTGTGGATCTGTTATGCTGAAGAGATGGGAAGAATGAGAGTGAGGAGTCTTCCTCCGTAGTCACTGTTTTGTCTAGCAAGCTTTCTGTTCTCTAGGGCCAGCTCCTGTAAAAGCTAAACTACTTCTATTTTTAAGACTATTTGGACTAGAGAACATCAGGCAGATTATACACAGTTGTCAGAGTTTCTGTCAGCAGATGCAAGCAAGGCCACTGTTGGCTTCTGGCGAGTATTTCTAACCCGATCCTGTTCTGCTTCTGCTTTCCTGGTGTATCTTGCCCCAACGGTGCTCCTGCAGTCAGACCTCACAAGGTTCCCGTCTCCCACCATCGGCATTGCCCTGGGGTGGGCTGTGCGCCAGACAGTAGAGAACTGCCATGCCACACTGGCATGTCAGGAGGGATTTTGCTTTCTCCTGAGCCCAAGTCCAATGATTTCTTGCAGCTGGCTGGTGCTCACAGCATGTTTTATATCTAGCACATACTAAGCGGAAGGGAGATGTCGTGCTACCAGTGCGTAAGGCGTGATCCTACCAAGAGTGGGAGAGGATCATGAACACAATGCAGATACCTAAGTCCTGTGCTTAGGCTATCCTAACATTAACGGTAGCAATAAGATAGGCCTCCTTCCCATCACTCTGCTCAGCCCGGCTGCTAGTCTTGGCCTTGAGGGGTGACACAAGTTTAACTGAGTGAATGAATTAACAGATCTCCTGTGTAAGGCTCACGAAAGACCTCAGTTTTAGTGTTAGTTTAGCCATAGGTTTGGTCAGTATTATCCTAAAAATCCTGAAATAAATTAGAACGAACCCAAACTCTAATGGGTTGTCATATTTGATATACAGATTGTCCAAACACTGCTTGCTTTCAGTGTGTCACAAATCATGCAAGACTGAGGAATAAACAACAGATGTTGAAAATGAAAGATTTTTCTTCAGCAGTCTGTTGCCTCCAGCCGGTCTGCTGCTGCTCCTGAGCCACGTTCAGCCTGAGAGCATGGCTGCACCCCAGCACCGACTGGTATTGCGGCTCTGAGACCTCTCCAGCAAAATCACTCAAGAGCTCCTGTTTCATAACGACGCTACAGCAGTGGTTTATTTGAAGGCTGAGCCAACTTTGTATCAAAGCCAAATATGTCTGGCTTGGCACCATGAGCTAGCACCGGAGCCAAGCAGCTGGAGCAGACTGTACGTGTATTTAGAAGAACAAAACCAGAGAGACTCTTAAGTTATCTCCTGTAAGAGGTCAATCAGAGTGCCAGAATGCAGTGCCAGGTTTTGCATCAGGCTTTCTCTGGTCTATCCCTGTATACCTACGGATCCAACTCCAAGGCTAAAGCTTGACTCTCCTCTGATTTCCCACCTTTCCTGGCTTGCTTCTTGCAGTCTGCTAATTGCAGGAATTACACCCCTGTGGAGCATTAGTGTCTTGCCCCTATGCCCACCTGTTTTCTTCTTGGGTCCAGGTCACGCTCTTCGCAATCCACACCACCACAAGGAAAAGCACTCTAGGATTTTCTGCGTGGACTTGTCTCAAAGCTGTCTCTATCTGAGAACTAAGGAGGTGCCTTTTCCCGTCGCACAATGAAGCAGCAATGACTCTTTGGCCTCAAGATTTCAGTCATATTCTGTGAGTCAGGGATCTGCCGCTGGTCCACCAGCTCCATTGAATGATGGCTTATAGGATAATTAACGATTATTAAGGCTGTGGCTGCCCCAGATGGCTGTGGAGGAGAAGCTGTGTTCTCTGAGCTCAAGACAGTCTGCTGCTGACCGTCTTCTGCATCCAGCATGTGGAGAACTGTCCTCCCCTGAAAACTGGACACGCTTCAAGAGCAGGGAGGGCTCTAATGGGGATGCTCACGAGTGGGACGGTTGGCTGTAGATGTCTGCTCTGCTTTACCCATCTCCCAGAGCTTGCCGCTCCTGCTGCTGGGGTAGCTCAGCTCTTTGTGGAGCAGCTGCTGAGGTGGTGCGTTATATGGGCCAACATACTGAGGCTACAGCTGCAACACTCCGAGCAAAGTTGTGCCATCGCCTGAGTGACATCGTAAGAGTACACCTTCCATTCTAGAGTAGGGATGAGCACAACTACTTTGGGCTTTTTTTATCCTTCATTCACCTGCTAATTTTCTACCATATCCATTTGTCGCTGGGCCATGATTAGGACAGAGCTGTCAGGAAAGTCCTGTGTTCCCAGTCACATCCAAGAGGTTCAAGCCATCTTGTGAGACACCTGTCCTCTGGAGAAATTCAGGTTTTCTTAGTTAGAAACATTTAAATTTGAGTGAACCTGAAAAGGCTTGCTTTCATGCAGGGTGTGATTCACCACTAATTTGACCCCTTTTCCTTGAACTAGGATGTGTTCAGATGCTGGATAAGATGGATCCTCTTCCCCTCTGGGCCCCAGAAATGCTTCAGGTCTTTCTACCAGCACCATGGACTAAGAATGAGAAGGAATCATATTGGATCACAAGATATTATGAACTCAAGGCACACTTTTCCTTGTCTAATTAACAATTTTACCCATTATATTAAATCCACGTGTGCTCATAACACACCACAAATGAGAAGTCTGGAAACCCATTTTCAAAGCACTTTCCATTATGCAAGTAGCAGGAGATGTACCGTAGCATTTCAGTAAATTGGTTGGTAAATTGTTTTCTCTCTCATCTTTACTGCTATAACAAAAACACGTTAACTTTAGGTCTCCATTTTTTTTTGGATTTGTTTGCTTATTTGTGCTCCTACCTATTAGCTTGGATCAAGGAAATAACACAGATAAACATGTTTGACCTGCAAACAACTGCATGAATAAAGGGTAACGCCTGTTTACTGAAGTAAATCTTGGAGAGATTCTGGTGGCGAGGTGAATTGTCGCGTCCAGTGGTCATTCATACTATTTTGCTTCAGCACGTGTGACTACTGAAACTGCCCTTGATTTTGTGCAAAATGTCTTGGGGAAGAGCTTAGCTGCCAGCTCATTCCTTGCCCTGAATTCGGAAGGGAATCGAGGTGCAACCCAGTTAAAGGTAATTACCTCTAACCTGTTTCTGTACTCTCTGAATTGCCTGTGAGATTCACAACCCTTGAAATGAGGAATCTGAGACCTTTGCATAAAATGTTTGTTCAAGGCTCTTTTTGAATGAGGGAACGTGATTGAATTGGAGCCCCGGTGAAGGTGGGCTGATTTCAGTGGCACTGCGTTAATTTTGCATCACGTGAAGTCTTCACTCCGTAGTGCTGCTGGAAAGCTAATGTCCACCCCCAGCACAGACAGACATTGAATGAGTGACTCAGTCTCAGCTTCATTAAGGACCAACTTGGGGCTCTTAGCCATTTCTGCAAAGACGATACGCAGGCAAGGAGGAGAAATGGTGGTGGCTGAAGACATTATTTCTGCATGGAAGAGACAGCTAAGGAGGCTTGAGTCCTGCCTCTCTCACACAGGTTTTACTCCCCTCTCCTGGCTGGCCGCTGTGTGAGTGAGGAAGACCTGCGCGGCACTGATTGCCTGTGGAAGCATTAATAATGCATGTCCAGCTGTGAGGGACTGGACACATGGTTCAGGCTGACAGCACACAAACACAACCCACGTTTTTAAGCAAAAGCAGATGGCTACCGTGAAAGCAGCAAATTGTTGGCCACAAAGACTGAGCTGGGCGGCGACCGATATTATTTAGGGGAGCAGGGGTGTGACAGTCTCATGTGATTACATGGGTGGAAGCTCACAGGGAATAGGAAAGCCTTTTGCTTCAGCCCTCTTGGTCAGGGCTCCTTGGCCGACTCCTTTCTCGGGCACAGCTAGACGCCACAGGACGAGCGGCAGGAGCAGACCTTTTGTTTCGTGACTTACTGCCCGGGTTCACGAGGAGCCGTTGCTATGCAGCGTGCGCTGCAGGCATTCATCTTACCAGAAACACTTGCATTGAATAATGCAGAGCGGAGCTGCTGGGGCTGCAGACCGCGCAGTGCATGTGGCTGCCCTTGTACCCGAGCGAGGAAGGGAGGACAGGATTGGGGAGTGCCTTACGGGGGGGTTATCCCTGGCGTTTGCAAAGCTTGAGCTGTCAGAGGAGTCCTGTGCAATCCTTGGTTTTGCTCTGGCACTCCTGTTCGAATTGGGTCCAGTGTCCATTTGCGTCAGCTCAGGTTTTTTAAAAAACTCACACCAGTAGATCATCCGCATGGAGAGATCCAGAACTGGGGCTTGGTGAACAGCTGAACCCACGTCTTCCGTTGTGCTTGTCTGGAAGCACAGTCTTAAGATCGTTACCTTGGAAGATAAACGGAAATGTCACCAACCTTGGCGTGGTGCTTAGAAGGTGAAATACCCTTTCAAGGTTCCTTATTCTGGCAACAGTGGGCTTTTAATGATCACGTAGACATGCACGGGAAAATATAGGAAGAATGTGTGTATAGGGAGCGTTGTACCTATTATCTAAGTACAGGTAGCGTTGTGTGTATTACCTATGTTTGTTTAGCCAAAGTAAGACAGGCATTAACATTCTGTTTCAGTCTTAATTAGTGACTGATAAAAGCACAAGGTGATACTTAACAGTCTTGACAGTGTAATTTATCTAAAATTTCCTAATAATATGGTTGCAGCAGTCTTGGAAGGGCTGCTTTAATGACTTTCACACACTTAAGGTTTGGTACCAACAATATCCAATATGTTGGTTGCTTAGGAGACAAAATTAAGCAAAGCCGAATGCATTTATTTCTCCCCTTTTTTACTGCACAGAGGATTATCTCACTGCAATATTTTTCTCTATTAAATGCCTAAGCTTTAGGTGTTTATAAGAATGAGAAAAAAACCCCAAACCCCTAACAATCCAGATCCCGTATTAAATCAGCAGATGGCTCCTAGAGCCAAATTAGGGACCTGTGATAGAACAATAAAAGCTCTGCTTTGTACAGTGCACATGTTCAGAGTTGGCAGTGTTAAATGAGACCTCCACGCAATCTGCTCTGAGAAATAGCCTTACTGGCATTGACCTCTTCCTTTGTATAATTCAACACTGTGTCATCAATTGCAATTGCACAGACGTCTTTGCGATTTAGCAGACCTTGTATGGACTGACTTTCCCAATATTTGTTTAAGATGAACTGTATAAACTTGTTATTAGTAGTCTGCCAGAGTAAGGGAGATAACAATGTTTGCATTAGGCAACATAAAATACAGCACCTGGACAAGGTGCACCGAGCACGTTCCTAGCAAATGTTGTTGCTTCAGGGTCTGCCGCTGATCCTGCTGAAGGTAGAAGTAAAACGCCCAGCAGCTTAAGTCAGGGCAAGAGCGTGTCTTGTCTAGATTGTGAAGAGGTTCTGAGCTTAGTAGGGCTGAGTTATTAAATTTACGATGTTTTTAAAAAGTCTCTGAATTCACCTGAGAAATACAGGCAGCAGAACAAGGCTGCAGAGGGATCTGACTGATTTCATCTCAGACGTATGTCTGTACAATCCTACTGATTTCATCACGTCTTAGTCCTGCTTTTCAGCAGCTTATGTGATACAGGGATACGGCCCTTTTGGAGCCTATTCTCAGGCACATCGCCGGCCCACAGTGCAAGCTGGGGGTCATTTTGCCTCTCTGTGCTGCCATTTTGCATCAGAACAGCAGTCTCAACTCGCACTGGGAAATACTCTGTGGTGGATAAATAACATCCCTGCAAAGTTGCTTCTCAGCCAAAAGGTTGCCCCATGCAGGGATCCCCTTCTTGGGAAATAACGGGAGTGAGTAAAGTGGATGTCTGATGGGGAGTCACTAATGCTGGGAACTAGGATGTGTTCAGATGCTGATCAGAGGTCAGGGAAAGCACCTGGCCATCTAAACATATGGAAGCCCTTCTTAATTTCACCGCTCGATCACGAATTCTTGCTCTTAAGACTGACCGAGGAAATCAAAGCCCTCAGTAACCTGGCAGTAGATTTCTCCCCCCTTAGCCGAAACCCTTTCAAGGGCACGGTCCCGCCTGACGAAGCGAAGCAACGCGAAGGGCGAACCCTTTGTAGCCGGCGGTCGTTTTTCCAGTCGCTCCGGGGGGTTTCGCCGCCGGAGGCCGGGCCGGGGCCGGGGCCGATGCGCGGGGGCGCAGTGCCCCCCGCCGCCGCCGCGCCGCACTGCGCTGCCTGCTCTGCCCACCGCAGGCAGGGGGAAGGAGAAGAGCCTGCCCACGGAGGAGGCGAGGGGAGAAGGAGCCTGCCCACGGAGGAGGGCAGGGGAGAAGGAGCCTGCCCACGGAGGAGGCGAGGGGAGAAGGAGGGCAGGGGAGAAGGAGCCTGCCCACCGTTTCCCATCGAGGCGGTGAGCCGGGCTTGGTGGGTGCCACGTTCGACCCCTGTTTTTCTCCCGTCGATCTCGCAGGATGCACCGAAACGTCGTGGCGGTTCCCAGCGAGAGCCCTGGGGCTCCAGGCCAAGCCCTGAGCGCTCACTGCTGCAGCGAAGAGTGGTCCAGGCTCCAGAATGGAGTTATTTGCAGAACTCTCAAACTGTCTTTGAGTTGCCAAACTCTAACCTTAGCTTAAGGGATGGGAAAAAACAGGCCTGTTATTAAAACCGCAGTTTCTTACGGTTGATCGTAACAAAAGGTCTGGTTTTTCTCTCCTGCACAGAAAGCCCGGGACGGGAGGGAGTAAGGAAAAAGCTCTGGAACAGCAAGGCTGGTGGTAGCTAACGTATGGGCACTATTTCATTCTTCATTGAGTTTGTCTTTGCTTTCCCTGCTCTCTCTCCCTCCCCACAGTATCTCTGCATTGATTTTTCACTCTGCCTGTTTATAAATGTTTATAAAGCATTTAGGGAGCCTAGGGAAGAAAAGGTCTCTAAGTACTTAGTGGAGGAAGAACTTAAACACTAGGCTGCTATATTCTTGCTGACACGGGGCAGTATTTCATGCCATGCAGAGCCCTGCTCCTAGGATATGGTGCTGCTTGGGTAGGAATGATTATAGCAGGCAAAATATTAGTGCAGCCCATCTACAGCCACCGCAGTGCAGCCAGAGTTGCAGAGAGCAGGAGGACTTGAAACAGTATTGGTGTTTACAGCTTGAACAAAACCAACACGCCAGTAGATGATAAAGGAAACAAGTACACATTATTCCACGCTTACTGTTTGCTTTAGGTGATGAACTTTATTTTCACATGAAATACTAAATGACCTCCTTGTCTTCTTTCCCACCCACTGAGTGAAGTCTTCTTGATGAAATGGGAATGGAGAAGTTATTAAGCCAATAAATACATTTATTGGTACCATCATGCTCGTCATTAGAGAAATGAAACCAATCAGGGTCCTCATTTAAACTCACAGGAAAGTTGCAGGAATTCATATTCCAAGTATCCTCATGTTTCTGATACCTGGAGTGTTAGTGCAGCAGCAGTCCTACCTTCTCACCAGCATTTATCCCTCTCTGCTACACTGCTGAGTTTTTCTAATTCCACACTCCACTTTGGCGACCTTACAGCACCCATGTCCTTAACGAGGACAGAAAACTGCATATGCAAGGGTGGAAATCACCTCTGCTTTGTGCAGGTGCAGGAAGTTCCACAAAGCACTGGAGGAGCTAGGTTCAGTCTGGTTTGCATCAAACACTAATTTCAGTATAAGCTTTTAGCATTGTTGAAAGATAAAGCATTCTGTCTAAAAAGGGCTGAGGGAAATGATAAGAAGTTATTTTTTTTATCTGATATCCCTGTTTCCCTCTCATCATCCTTCTAAAACATACCAAATGGGGCATCTTGAAACCACTGAGGCTTGGTGATGCTCTATTCCCCACCCCTTTTCACACAGCTTCATCCGATTCCTTCCCCAGTGGCCCGACAGCTAATTAGGGGATCCTGCCTTTCACTCCTGCTTGATGCTGCTGCCCTGCATTGCTGCTCTGGCACATGCTTACCTGGGCCCTTCTGGTTATGGAATTCAGTGGGGTAGAAATCAGAGCAACAGCTAGATATCCATGTTGGAGATGAGTGGAGTGAAGGCTGCAGGTGAGACAGCGAGAGCCCAAGTTCCTCCTGCTCCTCTAAGTCTGCTTGCAGCGTGGTTCCTTGCCAGAGATGCACAGCGCTACCAGAACTGGGTAAGTTGTAACGTAAGAGGCAAAGTGCCATTGGTGTGTTTTGAAGCTTAGCCAGTGTAATATTTCAAAAGGGTTGGGGGTGTCTTAACAAGGTAGGAAGCTAAAAGAATGTCTACGGCAATTTCCTTCTGTTGCTGCATGTTGAATGTTTTTTGGGGTTTTTTTTTTTTGGTTTTGCTTTTTTTTTTTTTTTATTCTTGAGGGTTTAATTTTAGCAAAGTGCTGTTTGTCTTACTTCTGCTGATCCCTCTGCTTGAATGTTATGAAGTTTCAGTCTTTAGAGCACTGTGTTTTATTGGAGGCTTAGATGCTGAAGGTGCCCAGATAATTATACTGCTCCAGTTGGGGGATTACAGGGAAGCCACAACTTTTGAACCACAGTGGGTGATTGTATGTTACGGATCTACTTATAACCATTCCATGGGGGAAGTTAGCAGAGTTAGTGTCTTTTATAAAGCAATTTTCCAAGGGAAGCTCTTTTTCTGCTGAACTTGAAATGTTTTGCAGGAAGGTGTCTATTTCAAAGATGTTTTGGCAGAAAAGTTTGGAAAGGAATGTTTGTTTTGACTCCGTTGTTTTGAGCTATTTTTTTTCAATGCTTCATTAAAGTGGCTGCTTGTTTCTAAACAGAAGCATTTTGAAATTTCTGCTCTGCAGAATGACTTGAAGTTTTGAGTTTTTGTTCTGATTCAGAGTAGCAGCAACCTTTGAAGCATCAGGTTACCCTGTAGGTTTAGAATTCACCCAACACCAGGTAGGATACGACAACTTTTTGTGTGAGCTCCACTTGTAATTGCTTCTGCTCTCACCTCTGTGGGTCTTGAGCTTGGCCCTTGTTTATGAGAATGTGTTTGCTAGCATGCCTGTAGAAAAGGTCTTCTGATCTGGGAATTGCCTGGTTTTAGTTGTTTATGTGATTAAGAGTTTTGCTTGCAAAAGAAAAAGTCTTACCAAATGCAATACTCAAAGAATTTTGATAGGCTAGTGCTAGGCTGAGCTGTTAAAACGTACCTGATACTGAATGGCTTGGTTTGGTTCTTAACAAAAAAGATTAAAGAGGTCTCAGACCTGCAGCGCAGGTAGGGCCTGCGGGGCTGTGAGAGTCAGGAGTGCTGCTGGAGGAGGGACTTACCTGATTTCTATAGCGTGAAGAACTCCCTACAGGGTGGAGCAGCAGGTGTAGGCATCGTGTACCCAGGCCGAGAGTTTGTGCTTTAAATGGGTGAGGCTGGCTCTTTTCCACACTACTGTCTCGGAAAGGAGACATTTCCGTGGGCATGGACTGACCTGGTGGGGGTTACATTCAATTCAGGGCGTTTTCCTGGACTGCGTTGTTATTTTCTCATAGCCCCTAGCAGTGTCACTGTGGAGAAGTCCCTCTTTTCATGCACGCCTCAAAATGACGGAAATGCCAAGTGTCGGTATTCCGGTGGGTGGGATTGGGAAAGCCATGCTGGCAGGAGGCAGAGAAGGGGCTGCAGCCCCAGGCCACCGGCGGGTGGCAGCCAGGACTCCCCTTGGGCTGCTTTCCGTGCTGCTGGTCCCCAAGGGCAGGACACAGTGCCTCGAATCCCAGGTGTTCCGTACACTTTCATATCTTTGCTGTATTCTGATAAACCAATAAAGCTCGGAATTATTTTGATTTAGACAATCCCAAACTTGAAAACAGCTAGACTTACACAGTCAATAAAACAAAACTGTCTCTTCAGCACTGCACTGACAAGGCTCTGAAGAAAGACACACCGAGAACCTCTCCACTAATATTAAACTGATGTGGCCATTTTTATTCTATAAAGGAGGCTGGTTATGAGATTTAAAAAGACTCATATATCATGCTGCCTCATTAATTTTCCATTTGGGCTCAGCTGTCAGAGGATACCATATTAAACTGCTGCCTGGAGTAGTCTTCGGTGGCAGAGAAATGATGTTTGATACCCTTTGCATTTCACACAGTCTGTATAAAAGGTCTCCTTGATTTGCCATCCCTATTATTTTCTGTCAGAGAACCCTACACAGCCTCTCCAAAATAATATCACCTCTCCAAAACCCTGAAGGTCTATTTGTGGTTTCCATGGTGACAAAATGACCCATAATATTCTTTGACTACTTCAGTAAATGAAGGACACAACTGGGCCTTTGAAGAATAATAGATTTTTTTTCTCTTTCTTAAGAAAAGACGTACTCGTGAGCTCAGAAAGGGCGGGGGGGGGGGATGAAAAAGATATTAAGGGAAGAGATTTGGCTTGTAACTCAAAGGGCTTTGTGTCAGCAAGTACAGCAGACAGCACTTGTTGAAAAATAGACCTTGAGCCATCTGGTACCAAAACAGAAGTGGGATATAGCCCTTGTGATGACTGAGATAAAGGAGCTTTTGCTGTAACTCATTTTTACAATAGCTGCGCTACTTAATTCTGAATTCGGTGACACGCAGGGCCAGGCGCTGCAGGTGCAAGTGTGTGGTTAAAACATTTTCTTCCAGGAACTGTCAAAACCCTGCTCTGTCTTGTGTAGGAGGGAGGATGGGATTTTCCAGCGGAGCTGGCCTGGGGGAGAAGTGGGTGGGAAGGAAGCAGCGAGGCTTTTCTCAGGGTATTTGTAGGCTTTGTGGAAAAGCCAGGTTTCCAGTTGTAGGGCTGTTAATGATCTGCCCTCACCGCAGCGCCTGTGCTGTGCGCGCTGAGGAGGGGCTGTGCTGTCTGGAGCCACCGCTTGCTTATCTGCTCTTTCCTCCCACTGTCGTGGGACTGCCCAGGCTATTTTGCCTACAACCTCTCTAGGGTAGAAAGCATCCCTTACTGCGTGATGGACCGTTAAGACCCATGTCTCTTGGCTACTTTGCATAAAACCAGAAAGAGATTTGTAAACTGCTTAGTCTTGTGAGAGCTGCTACCCCAGGAGCGTTCACAGCGTGCTCTGGAAACAGATTTTTTTAAACAAACCCACATCTTACAGGTGGAGAAACTGAGACAGAAAGCAGATAACTGAGCCCAGCGGAGCACTGCAGAATCTCTGCAGGAACACTGGGGAGGAGAAGGCAGGGCTGCTTGTTCTTTCCCAAGGTACTTTGGGATAATGCTCTTTCCTTAAATGAACTATAATTCAGTTTTCTTTCGCACATGTTCCCTGCCTGTCCAGTGATGCTTTCCCTCATGGTAAGCTGCTGGTCTCATTATGCGCTGGGTCAGAGCTGGGTAGTCATTAGGTCAGATGTATGGAGAAAGGACAATTAAAATACCTCAGAATAATAAATGTGAGATTCCTGGACTGTAGGAGCCATCGCTTCCAGGTGGTTCAGGTTAGCCTGGGTAGGTAAAATCCAAACGTCTGAATTATCTGAACATTGAGGGGGCTGCACCGCAGAGCAGGAAGACTCAGAATGTTCCCAGGAGCCTGTCAGTAATTCCTGCTTCTGGAGTTACCAAGCTTTTCTTGTGATGGTTCTGGCCTTTTGGGTGTATTCTAGCACTTTACCTCCCAGTCCTGGAAGAAATAGGGAAGTATAAAAATGACTAAAACTTGAAATTTAATTCCAGAGTGTCCTGGTGGTTTGCAGATGTCCTTGAAATGACTTTAACATCTCTTCCCCTCCGAGTATGCTGGTGCTGCAAGAAGGGACCAAGGTCTGGTGCAATTTGTTACTTGCTATTTACCCTGCGTTTTGGTGTTTTTCTAGCTTGGATGGTTTTTTTGGCCTGAAAATAAATTAACAAAGTTAAAAAAAACCAAAACACTACCACCAAAAAAAACCCCCACCAAAAAACTCCCCCAAACCCAACCCAACACAAAACATTTGCATGACTGGCTGCTTGCTTAGTACAGGACTGTAATTGAGGCAACTTAAATAATATAAATAGAGAAGGAAATTAGGGCAAGATTAAGCAAAAAAACAGGCTAAAATCACATTTACCACCAGCCTTGACAATTTGAGGTAAAATCCTGCTTGGTTCCTCTGTTCCTTGCATGTGCATGCCTTTGGCAGGGATGATTAAAGTCTCTGCTGCTTCCCCTCTAATGTGAACAAAGCCCTTTAGAGCCCTATTCTAGTTTCCTCTTAGCATCGTATTTGGCTTCCTTTGGGACTGACCTTTTACTGCCCACAGCCCACCTTCATCCTGTTAGAGGGCCTGCAGAGAGTTACTAAGTTAAACATCATAAATCCCACTATAAATGATTACACAGAGCTTTTCACTAACAATCTTCTGTGGGGATATCAAGCTTGATAGAAGCATAAATCATTTAAAGAACATCTGCCTAATGAGGGGTAACCTAGAACTGCTTCCTTGAGCCTGAGCGTACCAAGGGGAAAAAAAAAATGTAGGCAATTGGACTGTTTTAGCTAGTGCCTGCTGGATGCAAGTGGTTGATTTCGGTTGTCACGACTATGCCTTGCTGGACACATGGGATTTGCCCAGGTTCCCTGACAGCGACATTTGCTTGCCCGCAGCCCATAGCACCAAGAATGAGGGATACAAACTTAGTTTAGTGTGTGTGGTTGTAAAGAAAGTCTAATGATGCGTGTAGTCAAAAAGTTCTACGGAGGCAGATGAGACAGAAGAGGAAGCCCAAGCAGGTGGTTTGGAGGCAAGTTGAGCAAAGATGTGCTGTGTTCTGGGAGCTCTGGTTTATGAAATGGCAACAGAACTGGGGAGGCTGAGAACAGGACCCATGACTTAGGAGGTGGGTAGAGAGTGCACCTGGACTTACCTTACCAAGCTCTTGCTTGAAGCATCACGGCAGGACACACAGCATCTGTTTATGGGAATATAGGGGGGTGTTGAAGGCAAGGCTCGTAGTCAATGCTACGATTGCATTTGTCAGGGAAGGAACAAGTTGAATTTGAGGGAGGGAGTCTAATAAACTTATGAATCAAAACATGACTAGAAGATAAGGAAATTGCTGATAAATGCAAAGCGTAAGTTTGCGAGAGATTCTGACATGTTCCTTAGGACCCATCAAGTCTGAACCAGGGCTAACAAGTCTGTTTACGGATGAACCTGCAGGCAGAAAGCAAACTCAGCACTTGAAAAGCCCTTTCTGACCTTTCATTAGGTGTGCTGGGAAGAGTTTGAGTTTCCCTTTGTCAGTCACAGTTAAGCTAACCTGTGACTTTGACCATCTGAAAGATACCTGACTGTCAAACTGATGATGGAAGGATTAGTGGTGAGGAGTAGCAAATGGAAGCTTTTCCATTTAGAATCACGGGATCATCAAGAAAGGTGTAAACAAACAGCAGTAACCTTGGAATGCAATTGAATCACTCCGGCAGTGCAAATTTGACTGCCAGATGCTCATAGCAAGTCATGGTTTGAAGCTGCTGCTCCCTGATGATAGATTTAACAGAGATGACTAGCAGTAGGAACAGGATAATTTTTAAACTGAAGTTCTTGTCACATAGAACTGGGCATGAGATTTCAGGGAATTCGTTGCCTCCCTGCATAAATAAACTTGTTGGATGTATGACTTGTCTGTCACCTTGTGGTGGGGTTGTTGGGTGTTACTTCTCTCTGACCTGCAGAGACGGTGCCTTGGATCTTACTTCTGTGGTTAAAACCAAGACAGCGAGGTCAGGAATAGTTCAGTCTTTTCCTTGTGCTGTTGAGGATTAAGTCAATATGAAGTAAATATTATTGACTGCTGTTTTCATTCAAAAATCAAGATTCATTGAGGTGAATCTGAGGTCAATAGAAGCTCTCAAGGGGGAGGAGACCGATAAATCATGACACTGAATAAAACAATGTTTGTAATGCAGCTAATTTTGGATATTGAGCGTTATTTGATCTAGTGGATTTGGGTTTTGTTTTTTTTTTTTTAATTGTCCTGTTAACCAGATCGGTGGTCTATACCATTTAAAAAGACTTTTAGTCTTACTCCAGTTATGTACTCTTAACTACAGTGGATTGAATTTCACCTAGGTGTAAAGAAATTGTAGAGTAGTTCAAGTTGGAAGGGATCTTTGGAGTTTACCTGGTCCAACCTCTGTTTGGAGCATGACCAGCTTTCAATGGAAACTCAATATTCTGTGTCGTGATGATCCCAACAGTAGGCTACAGAGATTACCAAACAGCAGTCCTTTCCCAAGGAGCTTTCTCATTTCTCTTTAGGCCTTGGGCCTAAAGAAAGCAACCAAGACATCATCTGTTAAGTATAAGAACAGCCTTTGATTTGCTTTTATTCTTTAGCTTCGGAGATGGAATAAGCATGTGCAAATAAAACAGTGATGAAGCTAGATAACTGGTACTTCTGAAAGAAATATGCGAAGACAAAGTTTATTATGTATATCTGTTCTGTGCCTAGGGCAGTCTAAGTCTGCTGCTTGGATGCTGTGGGACTGTGGAGTACCTCATTTACGGTCATAAAATCTATGAGGCAATGTCACACAGTATGTTAACATTATGATGGGCTGTCCAACTTCTGCTGGAAGGCGGAGTATTTAGCCCTGCCTTTTGGGACAATAGAAGTCTACGTTTTCAGTGTTTGCTGAGGATTTGAGACAGTTTGAAGAAGCCTCATATTCAAGAAGTGCTAGGGACCCTCTTTGGAAAATCAGGCCACCTAAACATGCTGCAAGTGAGGCAACCTAAAGCTCACTAGACTATAAAAAGATTGACTGCTCTTAGATCAAAGGTAACTTTCTATGCATCTTCATGAAGGGGGCTAAGGACATGGCTACAAAGCACAGATTTCCATGGGGAATTCTAGTTAGTTTTAAATGATCCAGCCTGGATACTAAAAGCAGCGTAGCTGAACTTGCAGAGTTCAGGTAGGGCTAATTAGTCTTAGTTGGTATATTTGCCTGGGTGGAGCTCTTTCTCTACTTAATTCAATTACACGCAGTTAAGGTTTATCTTTATGGCATTACTTTGTGCCATGTAAGCATATGCAAGTAGGACATGTTTACAGGAGATAAGAAGATGTATTTTGGGGAAGGGAGCACAAGCAGAGATGGAGGGGGAAGTGCTTAAAGTACAATCCTTGGCAAGTCTGAGTCATTTATAGCATCTTTTTCATGTAATTGAATAAACCAATATGAACTAGATAGTAATCTCACTAAAGATTTTACAGTTTCTTTTGGACAGATTTTCCTTTTTTTCCTACATGTGCATACATGGCCTTGATCAATGTGGCTGCATTCTGTGGCTGAGAACTGTGTACCTTCTCTCAGTCCAAAGCAGGGTAATTTGATTAGATTGTCAGCTGGTCTAAATAGCTGTTGCTCCACTTGAAGTCAGTGGAGTTACGCCAGATTATACCAGCTGAGAATGTGACCATCATTTTTCCTGAGTCACATTTCTAACCCTTGCTATGCTCTTAAATTCCTGAGCTGAAGCCAACCCTTGGCGATAGCTGCAGGGTAGGATTTTCAGAAGCATCCAGCATTGGCCTAACTCCGCTCCCTCGGCAGTCAAGTGATGTTTGTTGTGTTACTGCATCCAGCCCCAGAGTCAAATGGGTTGGATTCAATTAGGCTGCTGCTGTAATGCTGAGGATCTAGTCCTCCACTGAAGCATATCAGCTTCAGTCTACTGAAATCAGCAGGGCTGGGCTGGTTTACAGCCGCCTGAGAATCAGGCCTTGACTCTGCTTGTCGTACTGACAAAAGAAGGTTGAAAAATGGTAGTAAAAGCTGCCGCCTTTACCACAACAGTGCATTTCCTTCCCTACCTGGAAATGTCGTGTTCTGGTTCGGCGTCCTCTGGGATGGCTCTTGAAGTAATGCAGCACTAAAGGCTTAAAGCGTTGCCTCCTGGCAGGTTTCCTGATGACCCGGTGGGTGTCAGCTTGGCCTTGCCATGTGCCGTCGGAACTACTGGGCGTGTATGGATCGATCTGTGTGCACATGGCAGCAATCTGGCCCTTTGTTCGCTTTTAAGTAGCGTTTCAGCCCTGCTGCAGATGGTCAACTACCCACTGTTGCTTTGTGTTCGTGCAAAGGCAAACTGCAGGCTGCCTTTGTGGCTGAGCGTGCCATGCTCTCAAACCAGATACTGTGCTTCTAGGAGTGCAGTTACTGGTTCAGTTTCTTTTTGCCTTTTTTGGCTAGGGTATACTTAGCGTTTGGATGTGTTATTGTCAGTCACTCAAAGCAGGAAGATGGAAGAAGGGATGGCCTTCTGGTTGGCTCTCGCTAAGGCGTTTGCTGCAGGATTGCCAAGTCAAGCAGGGATTTCAGAGGAGGAAATCATTATCTGCACACTTCTTCCTCAAATCTGCCTCCTACTCTAACGTTAGAGAGCATCTAAAAGTAGCTGCCAGAGCAGCTGCAGTGCCAAGTACAGCATTCCCCAGTGGCGTCTTCCTCCCAGAGCAAGCTTGAGCCTGTGATGGGAATTAAGGCTGGAGATAAGGCACTTGTGTTGACTGACTTGCCACTATTCTTCCAGCTGGCTAAACAGAAATGACTCGCTCGCCAGCCTGTGTGTAACCCCTTGTCTTCCCTCCTACCTAAAGCATCACATGGCTCTTACCTTTTCCCCTACCATGCTCTTATCTTCTGCTGCTTGGAGAGCTGGAGGTGCCAATGCAGCTTTGCCTTTGGCTCAGCGCTGTGAGATTTGTCTGAAAGAGGGTGGCAGCTTGCCAGCCCCCGTCATGCCTCTTGCAGTGTGAAATCGGAGTGGGTAAACTCCAGCTACTTCAGTGGAAAATGGGAGCGGTTTCTCTGCAACTGGGGAGGGCTGCCGGTGCCTGAAAGCACCATCAGGCTCCAAATAGTTAGTGGAAAACTTAGCACGCAGCTATATATAACACACACTCATTCCTCCGATGCATGGGAATTTGTGTTTGTAACTGGGAATCCCAGCACACTTATCTGTAAATAAACCCTGAACTGCTCTGCTTCACAAGCTGACTCTATAGTGTTTTGCAGGTCTAAGTTTGTGATGGTTTAAATTTTGTGAATTCCAGAGTTTCATATTTGTTTCATTTCCATTTTCCAGTGCTTCAGGTTAGAGACTAATACTTGATGAAGGCTTTATAACTGCTGAAGATCTACCCTGTTTTTTATATTGCCTAATTCTGTGTGAACTGGGGCAATATGAGAAAACAGGTTAAGCCCCAAGATAAGGAATGTGTTAAAGACGCTTTTTCTCACTTGTAATTGCCAAGCCCTCTGACCTGGCCTTGGAGCTTGGAGCAAGTCAGATCTAGGGCACTTTTTTAGCAAGTCTTTGCTTGAAGCATTGTGTTCCTCGCTTCAGCCGTTCGGTTCATTTTAGTCTACAACATGCCCAGCCTTGTTCTGTCACTGTTTGAATCCATGGGACATGTGCTGCGGGACAAGTGTGTTTGGTTTTGGGCTCTGCTCTGACTCAAATAGGGTTCAGAAGATCTAGAAAAGTGCCAGGACTCTCCTTCTGGGGAAGAGATAACCAAAGAGAATATGACCAAGGACTGTAAAATCCTGAGTGAAACAGGAAAACTGGATAGGGAAGGACCATGCATTTTCTCTTCTGGGATGTGACTTAAGGGGCATCAAATGAAACTATCAGATGGCAGATCCAAATCAAACAGGACATCCTTCCTCACACAGTGCACTGCCAAGCTGTGGCCTGCCTTGCCACAAGGTGTTGTAGATGTTGAATGTTTATGTGGCTCAAAAAGCAATTGGATGAATTCAAGGAAGAAATGTCCATTGAGGGCTATTAAGTATAAAAGCTTTCGTCAACTGTGGCCATGGCGTGGGCTCACGGCACAGGCACACCGTTAACAAGTTCCAGCAAAAGGGCTTTGGGGACTGCACTGATCATCTCTGCTAACTTCATCAGGTATCTGTCACACCACTGAGAAATGTTTCCAGTGCTAAACTACATACTGTATCAGCAACCCACCGCTTCTGCTCCCTTTGCTGCCTGCATAAAGGTCAAAGATAATTATTAAAAATAAATAAATAACCCAAGAAACCCCCACTGCTTCCCTCTCGGGTCGTTCAGGCTTGAAATAAATCATCTTTCTATTTCTGAAGGCACAGATGACTTAAGCCAAATTGCATTTGGAGCCATTATCCTCACACTTATTTATGCTGTCGTGTTTTGTGCTAACACTTTGTGAAATATTTATTTGCTTCTGGTCTCCCGCAGCTTAGCTCTGGATTCATGAGGCTCTCGCTTTATGTCTCAATTCTGTGCAGCTGCATGATGTCAAGGAAGGAGAAAATGAAGACTCCAATCTGTGTTTTACATTATAACAATATACTGCACATCACCGTAGGTAGTGCCATTCAACAAGTGGACATTTTGTTTGCATGTGTCAGGCACCTGGGTTCTGTTAGAGCAACCAAATGTACGTGTGGTTACAAAACCCTATTGTCTGATGAACAGTTTCTGTATTTGCTTCCCAAGCCTGCCCTTGTGCTTGTTGTACAAGTCCCAGGAAACTTACGTGAAAGAGTTCGAGAGGAGATGGGCATATCCTAAAAGACACCAATACACTATTTAGTGGTTCAAGGGAGGCGTTAATTACAAATTTCAGATTCTCTCTGCGAGAAATGCTGTAAATACCTTTTATCTTCTATTCAGGGCTGAAAGCGCGCTTCCTCAGGCACGGCCTCGGCTTCCCTTTCCTCAGTCTGGAGGGGAAATGAGCTGCGGCAGCATCTCTGCAGCTCCTCCGCTGCTCGCGAGCCAGGAAGGAGGAAACCTGCACGCTGGGTTTCCTCCCCTTCCCTCCCTTTAGCACAAACACTAGTGCAAGTGTCTGTTTGAATCTCTGCAAGAAGACCAACTGCGTTTGCTGTGTTGGGATCGGGATATTGGCTGATTTAAGATACTGAGGTGCAGCTCTGACCCTCGGCCCAGACAGCAGAAGTGTGCTGGAGAGAAACTGTTCTCTTGTTTCCAACTCCCAGCTAAAATCCAGACTAGCAGTGACTGGCTGTCATTTGAGTCGAATTGCTGTTCAGTGATTAGTATAAAATGTGCAAACGGTTCTCAGTCCAGTTATGGATGGACAAGTTTACCTAGCCTGAGAACCTCTGACAGGGCTGGCCCCCTTACCTGAGCAGAGCTGCCCAAGATTTAGCCCATACTGCCTGCAAACTGCCTGCATCTTTAGAAACGGTGTCTAAAAAATGTCTGGGTTGTGGCACATGATTGTACCATGCAGGAGATTTTACTGCTGTAAACTCAAGCTTGGCACTCTGGTGTCGTCACTAGAAAACCTTTCAGAGTCGAAATCCAGCTTTAGATAAATATATTTTTATATATACACATGTACGTGGGAGAAGAGCTGCTAAGCTGCTGTTGCCACTTCTTGCTGAATTATACCAACAAGCTCCTTCTGGTGTTAGCTTTAAGTGACATTTACTGTGTAAATGACACTGACATTCAAGATGAGATGTTGGCTTTTGCAGCGGCTTGCTAATTCATCCTTGGGTCTCCCAGGAGAAGAGCCTGCAGCAAAGAGCTGCTGCTTTTGCAACAGGTGCTGCTTTGGCCTCCCAAGCCATTTGCTGTTTGGGAAGGAGAGCGAGCAAGCAGAGCCTTGTGCTCACTTCAGCGCTTTTTGCTTCCTTTCATGTCTCTAGGAAACCAGGGGACACATTGATTTAATCGTCGTGTTTCTGCAACCAGCGACAGTGAACGCTGCTCGCGCGTGCAGCAAAGGACCAAGGATATGCTGCCCTTATTTACTAAATGCCTCTCACTAAAGATGGAGCAAAGGTCGATGGGTTGTGTCTAAAGGATTGATCATCTGAAGGATGGGATAGGGGAACAGCACTACCAAAAATTGCTGTACAGTGATTGCACATTGATCGTCTAAAGGATCAGAAATTTGTATTAGGTGATGCATAGCTTTGCTAGAAGAAATTGGGATTTGTTTATTTAGTTATTTTTAACCAGAGGACAAGCTTTCAAAGCTGTGAGTAGAGCTTTTCAAAGGACAAGTGGGAGTTAGTTGCCTAATTCACATTGACTTTCAGGGAGATCTGGCTGCTGAGCTGCTCTTTATGCCTTTCAGAAATCTCCCCTTAGTCTCCATAATCTCTCTGTAACCCCTTTTTAATTAGCTCGTATTCTGGAAGAAGAGACCAAGAAGTCATGTTCAAAGATTATTGCTCTATCTAGCAGCTGCTAGAATAGACCAGTTAATGCTGCAAAATCTTATTCCAGGTCCCAGCAGCATGTCTGGTCTGCCTCCCCTGTCTAATTTAGCTGAGGGATGTACACTGCCCCCAAACTGTTGTCCAAACTCATTTCTAGCCAGTGGTACTCTGTGCTATAGCACCAGCTGGTCATTTATCCAGATAGCCTAGCTTTGAATCTCTTGGCAGAGCAAAATATTTGAAAGGGAGAGAAATGAGAGACTGGGGGTGCTACAGAATATAAATGCCGAGAGCACGTGTATGCCAAGCAGGAGATAATGGTGCCACCTTCACTGTCCCAGGCAGTTTGTGCCACAGCTATGCTCCTGCTGTTTGGGATCAAGAGAAAAATGTCAGTCCTTCAGGCAGTGTTTGAAGTTACAGCCTGAAGTTGTGTAGAGGAAACCAAAGTCTTCTTAATGGGAAGTTAGGTTTCTCCAATGAATTCAGGGTGTGGATGAGGAGAGGTTTTTGAAGCTACTTAAATTGTTTTGGCATCTATAATAATAAATTCAGCTCAGAATTAGTATAATTAAGTGTAAACATCGAAGGTAGGGGCCTGGTGGATTTGGACCCTGGAGGGAAAATTTGTGGTGTTGTCATGACGAGAGCATTCCCAAAAGCAGATGGGGGAAAGCAGTCCCAGGGGCTGGGAGAGGCTGAGAAAGCGGGGACTGGTGAACTGGTGGCCAGGAAAAATACTGGATATTGCAATGGGTAGGAAAAGCTGCCTTATGTTTTCCTGTATTCTGGACCTTAGCTGGATAGAGGACTGAATGGTGGTTGTGTATGAGTTGAATAGAAAACAGATCCATTTTAACTTTCATCCTGTCTTAGAGGAGGGGAGAAGAGAGAGAAGCAGGGACAATTTTGGGGATGGAGGGAGGGGTTAAGCAGCTGCAATTTCCCGTCATTTTTTCCTGGCTTTTGCTGTTAATGTAGTACTGATCCAGTGACATAGGAGCTGTTATGTCGACCCCATTAACTGTGTCATAGATGAATGAGAGCCAAGCAGTCGGGTTTTTGCTTGAGCTAATTTAGAGCTAGCATAGACGTGCGTGGGATACCCTTCGGGCTTTTCTCACACCTGTTGAACTCTGCAGTCATATGCAAGATCTGCACAAATGTCATTCCAGCTTTCAAAGATGCATCATAATTTTTTAACGCTTCATCTCAGGTTTTGTGTACTGAAGGTTAAGGTCCAGTTCCTTACTTGCTAATGTGGTTGCCAGCAAAGATGGTATGGTCAATCTATTTAAGAGCAATCCTACGGTGGCATACCTTTCAAGCAAGGGTCTCTAGGAGTTGCAGTGGAGTTTGGTGTTGTCACTAAATGTAACAGCTCTGCTTTTGGGGAGCTGGGTCAGCCTTGCCCCCCACATGTTTGGGAAGCATTTTAAGATCCTGAAATGGAAGGCACAGAACAGCTGTAACATAGGCCACACACACGCACACACAAAGGTTACTTTTTAGTTCTTCTAGTATAAAAATAGCGAAGAGGAGGCTGACCACTGTCAGTGACGACCCTAAAGGAGACCCTTCAGGTTGAACTGGCTACTGTCGAGCTACTCCAAGGGGAAAAATAAACTCTCCCATATCCTTGCTCTCAGCAAGTCCTTTAAAACATCACCACATCCTAAGCACATGAGCTAGAAAAACAGCTGCCTTCCCTACTCCTTCTCTGCCTGATGAGGTTAATAATAACTTTGAATGCATATGTACAGCATTAGCTTTCATGGTAACATGCATAATTCAAATCCCCCAAAGAACAGTAGAGCTTTGAGGAAGCAAACTTCCTTAATGTACTGGGCAAGGATCCAGCTTTTACCAGCTGTTGAGGGTTGATGTACAATTTTTGGTTAAGTGAATAATTTATCATGGATATTATCTGTAGTGTATCACATCCCGACAGTTTGTAGGCCTGTACATATGGCTCTCGAGATGCCACAGCACTGCCATATGCTTCATGGCCCATTACCACTTCAAACTCCCTTAAGATGTTTTCCCCTTTGTTAAGCATGTTAGAAGTACAGTGGAACTACTAGTTCAGTGCAAATGCTGGCTGGATTTCCCCCCTCCACACATTTAAAAAAAAAAAAAAAAAAAGAAAAAGGAAAGAAGGACTGTTCAGACTCTGTCCAAAGCCTTGTTGTCCTCTTAAATAAGCTGCCTGCTGCTTCACGATACAGATGTGGATTATAAATTCTGTGGAACACCTGCACTGAACTCATCTCCAGCTATGCCTTGTAACATGGTCGTGTTGTGTTGTTACAGATCTACTTGCTGTAGCTCCAGTCTACTGTTTGCATAAATCAAGGCTTCTTTAAGCAGGTGGTGAGGCTGCTCTGCCCCTTGTATTCACAGCACCAAAGCAGAACTGGGACATATTGACAGCCTCTGAGAGAAGTATGTAATACTGTGTCCCAAATTCCAGCTGCAGGTGTCCTATTTCTTGGTCAGGAGAAGGAATGCTGAAGCTGAAGAACTTCACAGTTTACATAGCTGCTACAGTGCAGGAGAGGGAGAAAACATCTGGGTGGTTTGTCAAGTTGATTGCTTATGTAGGAAGCAGCTTCAGATGATGAAAAAGACTGAGTCAAGATTGAGAGCAAGCAGCTACTTAGCTGTAATTATAGCTATGTGTCCATCATAAGGACTACTGAAGGTTCTTCAGCTATAAAATGTGCTTTTTTTAAGTTCAGTGACTCCGTGTCCAGGAGAAATATCTTCATTCAGCCACATCTTGAACTCTCGTGTGGTGCTACTGGTGAGTGGTCACCAGGCTCTCCGTGGCTGATGGTTGTAGCTTGCAATAAATGAAACAATCCCCGCATGAGAGTTTTTCACTTGTGAGTATGCCTCAGGAGAAAAACTGCTAGAATGGGGCTTTTCACTGATGCCGGATGAATTATTTCCAATTCAATGTTACACATGTTTTTCCTTCAGTAAAAAACCTACTCTCTTTCTAAACAGATTGCGTTTTTTAGATCTGTTTATTACTCTCCATTTGTCTCCCTGTGTAACGATTGTGTGCAGCTTTCTCTTGCGAGTCTGTTGCAATCAGGTTGCTTTGGTTGTGTGAGATGCTATTTTTTCTGTTTCCTGACTAGATTTGAATTTTTATGTTTTCAGTCTTTTTTTTTTTTTTTTTCTTCTTAGTGTGAATATTGGTCTTTAGATCATCACTTCCACATGCTTAAACATTAGAGATCTTCTGGGAAGTGGAACAGGAAAGGGGTGTTGTGACAGCCAGCACAAATGTGATGGGTTTCAGGTGACTGGAGCACATCTGCTCTTCTGCTGACAACGGGCACCCTCGGGCCCTTCTGGCAATGGGAAACCTCCTCCCTCTGCACTTCAGGGAGAGGAAGGCAGCATATCTTGTGCATGTTGATTATTGCTCTCCCTTCAGTTATGCAGGGAGAAGCATGGAGGGCTGTGATCAGCGAACTCCTGCTTGGCTGCAGGAAGGAAAAAGGGACCCAGAGGAACTGACCCCAACTGGAGGAGCTGGCAGTTATCTCTGCTGGTTTTAAGGGCAATTCTGCGTGGCCCCCTCCCTAAAAGAACTGAATGCGGGTAAATTGCAAGGTGAGGAGCTGGGTTAATCCTGCCAGGATTGAAACCTGTGCTTTGCTGAGATCTGGTCATGTCAAAGCTGCTGCCTGGACCGAGGCGAGGCAGTGCCTTGTGAAGCAGTGACCTTTCCTGGCTGGGATCAGCTCGGAGGGCGCATCGCTCCGCGTCTAAGTGCACTTGCTGCTAGCGAGGGAATGTTTATCCAATGCGTTGAGTAATCAACCTTGAAAAAGGGTCAGATGGATTTACTCAAGCATCTAAGTAACCTTCATGGCAAAAGATATAAGTTCGTGTGTGTGCGTATTAAAGGGCTGTCTGTAGGGCTGGACTCGGAATAATGCTGTCTGGAGTCTTAAGCTTTTGTAGCATTATGGTCTGGATCTGACACCAGAATGCTTCTTGTTTCTGAATACGCCCCAGTTCTCATGTTGTTCACCATGGCCGTATGTCGGTGTCTTTCCTGAGGAGTCATATCTTGGTGCTGGCAATCTGAAAAGTTTTTTCTCAAATTCCCTTTTTATCATGGTGTTCTGTCTTGGTCTGCTTGTTGTGCTGTGTTTCTGCTTTACTCCTGCTCCTCTTTCACCCTACTGCTTTATGCCTCTGAATTCCACCCTTCATACTCTTCCCTCTTCACAAGGGGAAATTTTAAGGATTTTGCAATGGGGTTAGTGGTGCACTTTGTCTTCATCAGAGAGTTTCCTTAAATAACAAGACCTCCAGAAACATCATCTCATTTTACACCTCTAGCTTTTGCAAATATTAGATGACTGAAAAAAACCCCAACCCCAAACCAAACCCCACCCACCCCCAGTAAGGTACTGCTTTCTTCTAGTGTTTCTAGAGGGCTCAAACAATGCCAAGGATAAGATCAATATTTAAACAAGAAGTTCTTGAAGCTAGTGTTCCTTTTACGAAGATCAGGCACTGAGCTGAATTATGAGCAGACCAGTTCCCGTTGCATACAGGAGGAATTTGGCATGTGTCTTCTCCCATAAGCATTAAGCCCAATATGTTCTTGTGGAACTATCATATTAAATTAAGATGTAAAAAGGCGGTAACGTTTTCATTCTTTGTGGCAACTGGCATAACAGCTAGAGGAGGGGGGGGGGGGGAACCAACAAACCAAACAATTACTTCAACTGAAAGTCCAAGAATGACATCTAGTGGCTTCAAGTGAGACTTCTGGGATACTCTTGTGTGAGAATATTTTAAAGCCTAGTATCAGGGGTTTCCTTCACTGTTTTTATGCTAGGGATCCAACTCCTAATTTTGTATCCCTCCCACCTACCCATTTAAAAAAATACTGCAAGCTGAATGCTTGTTCTTCAGGTTTGCTTTGCTGTTGCTGGTTTCAGTCATCACAGCTTCATTTTAGTTTCAGTAAAGCTTATATAAGCTTAGAAACACTTTTTGCTCTATGGCTAAATGAATGCCATCTACACCACACAGCTAAACTAACACTTGCGTTTTCTTTAGCTTCTTTAAGTCAAAATGAAAATAAAGGCAATTTCTATGGGATTTCCAGCACCAGATTTATCTGATGAGAGCAGAAGAAGTAAGAGACAGAAGAGCTCTTAGGGAGGAGGAAGAGTAGAAAAACATCCATTCTTCAGGTTCACAGTGAGCCTGCTCTGACTTGTGTTTGGTGATTTGAAACTTATGAAAGGTAAAACTTTAGGTAAAGCATTTTTTAAAGGCATTAGTGCATCTTTTGGGTGATGAGATTCAATTATTTGGCAAGAGGTAGAACTCAGAGGGTGGATAAAGGAAGAATTGGTATTTGTGATGGTATCTTCTTGCTTCAAGAAGATGGGGAAGTTTCTCTCTATTTGATACGCAGGGTCATCTGAAAGTAAGACAACCAGCTGACAAATTTGGCTAATTCAGACCCGAAGGTATTTCATAAGTACCTGTAGCCCTCAAAAAGAGGCTTTTGTAAAAGCAGCTTAAGATGATGTTTGAGAGTGTTCCAGTCTTCTTTATACACAATGGAGAATTGAATGCTTTTAGGATGATGACAGCTTGTCTGACCTTCCTGCATCTTAAAAGCCCATAGGATCTGGTGAGGATTGTATAATATAGTCATCACAGCAAACTTGATGATCCCAATGCGATGCTGTTAATCTTGGCTGTTTAATTTATGTTATACATGTCTACTTTGGGATTAAGACTCCTTTTCTTATGCTGTTCCACTGGTAAATATAGCTCTGTCCTCCTCTGCTGGGAATGAAGAATTTGGAGTCTAATTAGCAATTGATTGCACTCCCTCTCTTAGAGAAAGAAACAGAGAATGGATTTTAGCCACTTGCTTTAAACTCTGAGCACATATGTGGCTATAACGCCACATAATGAGGTAAATAGTTGCTGCCCTAAATGCTCTGGTTCCCTTTATTAAGAGGGAGTTTAAATTGATACAAGTGGAGCCCTTTTATCTTTTTACCCAGCAGGCAGCAAATTAAGTGGGTTAATATCTTTGGAGGAGGAGCAAACTGTGTTTATAAAAGGAATTTTGATCAGGATATAAAACTGAAAGGAAAGAGGGACTCCTAGAAAAATGAGATGAGCACAACTCAAAACTAGGCAGGTGTCTTGACAGTAAAGACTCAGCTTTTAAACAGGAGCTTGATGCAGCACATCAAAGAGTCATGAGTGTTGTGACTTCCATATGACAATCCCAGTCCTAGCTCTGTCCTCATCCAGGCTCCAAATGCTGCCAAGAGGGATTGCAGAAGAAGGACAAAATGTAAAACTATAGTAAAAATTCTTTACTTTGATAGTCTTGCTTCCCTCAGCTAAGGACAGGGGAGGCAGCCCCACTGCTAAGCGTCCTCTGGAAGAAAGGTCCAATGCGTAGCAGCCTAAAGGCAGGGCCTGGTGACAGTAGTGTCTTGGGAACAGGGAGGGGAATTGGAGGAAGGCAAGAGAGTTGAGTTGGAGGAATAAGTGTTGGAGAATAGCTGATGGACTTAGTGATGAACATGCAGAGTAAGATGTGGATGCAGACCTAAACACTGCGATTCCAGAGCAGTTGCAACCCTTCTAAGCTTGGCGGTTTTACTGTTTTCTCCCAAGAGAGAATTTAGCGATGGTTAGTGTCACTTTTGAGAACAGTTTCTTGCTATGGCTTTGTTAGGAAGCTTTATTTTGAAGAGGGCAGTAGTACTAACTGGGAATCTCTAAGGTTGGTGCACTGCGCGAGCTTTAATTAGACAAATGCCTCCGGGTATGAATGTTTATTATTTCCCAGCCTGAACTCTTCCCTCTTTACTGGAAAGCAGTCTTTCTACTGGTTGCCAAAAAGAAATATTTGCCAAAAAGAAATATTGGAGACTTAATAGGGGAGGGTATGGTAGGGGCAGCTCTGTCCCTGAAAATCTGGCCACTTAATATCTGGAAATCGAGAGGGAACCGTGCTCTGGACGAGGTGGTGATGGAGGCGATGAGGGAGCTCGAAGAGCAGCTCTCTCGGGGGGCCTGCTCAGGGGACCCCGAGCTTGGTTTCCCAGGAGCGTGGTACCAGATCAGAGGAGCACTTCGTGTGGTCCCAAACCAGAAGGAGGAGCCTTGGGGGAGAACTCTGTTATAGTTGCAGATGCCCACTAGATGACGGTGCTGTCCCACAGACTCACTCCGCTGTATTTGAAACTGGGCGTTCTCTGGAGGAATTTGGCTGCATCCACAGTGGAGAAGAACAGGCTCTGCTAAATTAAAAGCAATAATCATCACTTTTACCCTGCTTAAGTTTCTTGGTTTGTTTTTATTTTCCCCTCTGAAATGAGAGGCAATTTTCACAGCAAATATTAAACAGAAGGGTACTTGTTTTCAGTTCATTCATTCTGCTTAATTTGCGATGTTAAGCCTGCATCATTTAAGAGAAATGAGGTTAACAAAGTTGTGGCACCAGCACTGAGGATACATTTTGGGTGCCTTCACTGAGTTTTATTATTAGAAATTATACCAGGTGTTTGAACCGTGAAAACCTGTTTGGAGTAATAAGCAATGCTACCTCCTGAACAAAGCTAAAAGCTATACCTGGTCTATTGGAGAACTGGACCATGCTGACAAGGTGCTGCTTTATTCAAAGGGCTATCTCTTCCCTCTGTGTTGGTCCTTTGAAGTCAGTGGAGAGACTGTGATTTGTATGAGATACATTCCAGACCCTCCTGTTATCAGTTGGCTATGGAAGACCTTGTTTCCCTGCCTTCACAGACTATTAGCTTGAACTCTAATTTTAGTAATCCTCTAGGTTTCCTATAGATTTAAAAAAAAAAAAAACAACAAAAAACCCACAAACAAACCAACAACAAAAATCCTTAATAATTCTCCACATAGCTGTCCAGTATATATAACAGAGCTCACTTACTTGTTGTGGGAGGAAGATTTACATTGAAAGAAGAGCGCTCTTCTGAAAGCTCCCAAGCAAACAGAGCTTCCCAGAAGCCCAAGATGTTGGGCCTACAGTCATAACTCTGTCGTCTTTGAGCTTCCTTATCATTCCCTGCTGAATGGTATCAAAATATTTTGGATTTCTCAAGCATCTCTGTGGAAGTCTACTATGATTTTTTTTTTTAGGCCCTCTAACAAGAATCCTACTTTGTAATGCAGAATCAGGGATATGCTCTGTTTCCCAGTGGAAAACAAGTAGCGATGTAACCTGTTTGTTGTATAACCTATTTGTTTGTGACAAAATAAAGCCCCTCACCAGTGAATCCATAGCGGGATGCAGTGGGGTAGCCCAGGCAGAGTCTGGTCCATACAACCAAGCTGTCGTATGGTGTGTGGCTTTTAATTCTGGAAGATCCTGTTTCCCCATTCATCAGCAAACGCTCAGCTGTCCCAGAAGCATTTGTAGGGTCTCATCAAGCTCTGCTATGTGTGGGTTTACACACAATTCATAGAATTCTTAGAATAGTTTGGGTTGGAAGGGACCTTTAAAGGTCATCTAGTCCAACCCCCCTGCAACAAGCAGGGACATCTTCAACTAGATCAGGTTGCTCAGAGCCCCATCCAACCTGACCTTGAATGTTTCCAGGGCATCTACCACCTTGCTGGGCAACTTGTTCTAGTGTTTCCCTACCCTCATCCTAAAAAACTTCTTCCTTATATCTAGTCTGTGAAACTCTATTCCACTGGCAAAACTATGGAAGCAGACTGAGGAGTTTGACCACACTAAAGTGTTTCCTTCCAAGTATGAAATCTGCTTAAAAGTTTGTGTGGCCAAACTGAGTTGAATGTAAATTGCAGTGAACTTTTCTCGGATGTCTTTGCTAAGCTTTGTGCATTGTATCACAGCATGTTTTTTTTTTACTAAATATAAAGATAGATGGGGTTTAGTACATAGCTCTTTCTTCATGGTGGCTGTGAGCCCTCCATCATCTCATTCTGATGGACAAATATGAGCCAAGGTACCAGCATCACCCCAGTTTATTATTGTATGCCAGCAACTCATTGCAATGATAAGGAGTTGGGTTTTTTTCTACTTGGCTACTTGTTAACTGTATCCGCAAGAACAGTCTCCTAAAGGCTTTTGGTACTTTGCGGCAGAACGTCCAGTGTTATATCTTCCCTCCTGAATGTAAGTGTGGTTACAGTCAGGACACCTCAACTGTTGTAGGAGAAATAATAGTCCAGAAAAACATTCCTGTTGATCCTGAGATCTCTAAATCCTCTGGCAGTGGTACAGGGCTTTTGGAGTGTTAATGCAATTTACAGACACAATAAGGCACCAGCAAGTTGTAAGAGGGCTGGATAGTACCCTTTCTATAAATGAGATTCAGGGCTTGACCTCACAGAGATACCACTGCAGAAATTTGACAGGGTTTGCTCAAGAGTTTTTTGGTTGGTTTTTTTTTTTTAATTATTAGTATTGATCAAGAAGAGTGCTGAATTTCATAGCTTGGTGTTTTCTCTAGGTGATATCCTTACCACTAGTCTGGATAACACACTGATTAACATGGAATGATGAAATGCAAGCTCAAGCAGAACGGTACTTCCAGGGTATCCACTGAAAGGACTTCCCTTCAGCGTCAGCCAGATGGACTGAGTGGATATCGCAGTTCAGACTCGTAAACAAACTCGGCTCCATCTGGCTTAGAGATGAATTTCATTCCCAGCAATGTAATTCTCACACCAATCTCCCTCTATGTAATTCATCTTTGTCTCACATGTGCATACACTCTGTTTCTTTCATTGACTTGTAAATAGAAAAGAGTTGCTGTGCAGCTAGAAAGCACCATACTTCCCCTGTTCTTCCTGATCACGATTTCCCTGCTTCCCCGTGGGCTGCGAGTAAAGGCAGGGTTTTGTGCTCGAATGGAGCATTCCCGACTTCCCAGGGGGGTGAGGGAGGAGCCAAGGAGAATTCCTTGCAGTTCAAAGCCTTTTGTTTTGCAGATTTCTCTAATAGGAGCCTGACTTTGCAAATTTTATTTAAGGTTGTGGTTTTTTTTTTTCTTTTTTCCTCCTTCATCAGTTAATATTTTGCCCCAGGAGGATTAACTTGAACTGAGCAAAATCTGTTTTTCATCTAGGCATGCTAGACATACTGGTCTCTCAAGGCTGCCCTTGGTATGAGACAGGAAGGGAATGCAAAGGTGGCTTTGTATCTAGTATGTCTCTGCTCCTTGAAAGGGCTGATGTATGAAGCTGAAAACTGATAGTGGGCAGAGAGATATCCTTTCCGTTAGGTGATATGGAGCTACTGCATCTATCCTGTGTCTCCTGGGGAGACATTTTGTGCACAGAGGTACCTAAGCAAGCCAAGCTGGCTTTGTGACCCTTTGCAGTTCTAGGGCCAAGCCTCTCAGAATCCCGGTGAGCATCCCACATGCTCTTTCTTCCTTGGCAGCAAACAGCCCATGTTTCAGTGCAGACACTTCTCCCCTTACCTCTGCTGCTCTTTGCCTGCCTTCTGTTGTGGCTGCATCCTTGCAAGCTGCAGGTGCAAGGCGTTGTGCAAGAGCTTTGGAACTGACCTCCACCAAAATTAGTCAAATTAGTAAAACCACAATATTTCATGTCATATGATGTTGAAGTCCAACTGAACCAAGTTAAAGAGAATTCACCCCAACATATATGAGTGGGCAGTGGGAATGAGCCTGCAGGTAGAGTTTGCACACTTAACTTTTCCAGCCAGTACAGCCATCATCCTAAAGGGGTGCCGATACCTTCAGAGACAGAAAAGCCACTTTTGTTTCAATACAGCTGGTCCTAGCTATGTTGTCTGCCTCCTTTAGGGCTTTTACTCAATTCTCTTATTTCATACAAACTTTTGTTTCTTTTTCTGCCTTGTTGTTATTTTTTTCTTCCTTTCTCCCCCCCCCCCTTTCCCCTCCAGCATTAAATATTTACCCGTTGTTCAGCTGAGAGCACAATTTGGGCATGCTGGAACTCATGTCAGACTTCTAAAGTGCCACTGGTGAAACAGCTCTGGCATTAAAACAGAATGACTTGCATCTGTTTGTGGCTATCTGTAGTCTTTTAATTATCTGGCTAACATATTCCATGGGAGAGAGCTGGTCTGCCTAGAGCAAGGTTAAAAATTATTGGTGTTTTAAACAGCAGATTCCAAAAAGGAGAAAGAAACAGAAATGCACTGTTATGACCTTAGCTTCTCAGCTCATATCCTGGATACATCAAATTGCACTGGTTGTGCCCTGGTCTAACTCAGCATGCATTTAATGAAATGCCATGTAAATTATTTAAGATTGATTTTAATTAAAGCCAGACCTCTGACAAGGCAAAAGTCATATGCGTTGTATTAGCTAGATGGTTAGCTACTTGCAGATTCATTGCTGTGTTTTCGTGCAATACCTCCTAGTCCAACTCAGCCCCCATCTGCATCACCTTGGGAGGAGAAAACGTGGTAAAATTCATGTTGAATTTGCTCCTAAGCTCAGTTGTATTCCTTCTGAAATTAACAGGAGCTCTGTCCCTGCTTTCAGCATCCTGGTGTTCGTGGCTTTCTGGCTTCCCTGTAATGCCCGCTGTTTGCTGGCTGGAGCAGGGCATGCCTGTTGCTCTCCCTCTGCAATTCCTTCTCCATATATTTTTACTCTTCTTTTTTTTTCCTTGATGCTTTCCCTTATTTCCCTAATAATGCCTCTGTTCTCCTCCGGATAGAAATGCTCAGTTTCTGTGAGAGCACACAGACCTACTTCCTTCATTCTGAGTGGGAATACTTGGAGGAAGGGTACTTCTATGTCACTACTGATGGCATCTATATTTGCAACAGCATTGATTGTGGGTCAGGACCTCTGCATATCAACATTTGTGCCTCCACTAGAGGATAATTTTGGAGTTTGTTTTCAAACAGTTTGCTTTGGCGTACTTCATGGAAAAAGTCGACATTAGTTAACAGAAAATCAGGACTTTGGTCTTAGAAGTAGTAACAGCTCTGGATCCTCTTGGCAGTACTTTACTCCCTAGTGGATTCAGTGATGTCTTAAAGTTGGCAGAGGCAGAAGATCGCAGGTTATCTGTGCAGGCATCTCTTGCAGTGCTCCCTGGTGTAGGCACTTGTATAACTGTTTGGACCTCTGTGAAGTTTCCAAAGCAGCTACAGGAATGGGAAGAGGATTGGGACCACGTCTGTTGCGCTGCACTGAGAAACAAGCATCTCTCCCCCCTACTGACATTTGCTGCATGGTTGTCCCCTTTTTAACTATAGTAGGGAACTTATTCTTACAGTGACCTGACAGAATCAATCACTGTGTTTGAAGGAGTAATATATATATTTATATAAAATAGAGAAAAGCATTTCAGTTCAAAGCTTAGCATAAATAATACATTAGGTTTCCTGCCTAAGCTGTGGCTTACCATCATGCTGAGACACAAATGTAAGAGGGGGGAGAAAAAAACCCCTATTATACGGAGCTCAGCAGGCTTCCATCTTGTTACTTATACATAAACTGAGGATAGGTTGCCCCTCTATTCACATTATGAGGTGATTAGCATGTTGTTTAACATCAATTATGCATGTTTCATGTTTACAGACATGTTAAATTATGCAAGCTGTAGACTTTAGACTTTTTATTTAATTTGTTAAGAGGGAAGAAAAACAACTAGAAAGCAAACCTTTTAGTTCGATGGCTTTCCCTCCCTTTCCCATCTGTGCCCTGGTTTTTACAATCTGGGCGATGTGTGTAAATGAGATGCTCCCCATTTCTTTCTGCTGTCCCCTGCCTCTCGGGGACATGTGGCCCGGCTGCCAGCCTGGCCCATGGGCTCGTGGCACCCGAGGTGGCTGGCTGTAGCAGCAGCAGGTGTCTGGAAAATGTGTCTTGTAGCAAAATAAAGGCACTTTGGCTGCAAGTTCTTTTTCTGTATTTCTTTACAGTCATTGTTGACTTTAAAAAAATTGAGTGTAGGTGGATCTAGAAATGCTTCCCTAAGAGCACTTGCCTTGAGTACCAGGCACAGACTGGATCTTGCCCTTTCTAGGGCAGGTAGATTCAGTGTCTTGAAGCATGGAATACTTGAACTTAAATAGGCTCTCAAGCTATGGAACACCATGCTGTATTTAATGATCCAGTCTCAGTAGTGGAGGAGACCTTTCTACAAGTACTAGTCAGAAAGTGTCAAGATGTAGTGTGTTCACTGACACTTTAACCTTCCTGTGCTTAAATCTGGTGAAGTGGGAACCTGACCCTGTCCTTGAAGGACATAGACTCTTGTGAGCTGGTATGCATGTTTCCCTGATGATTAAGTGATATTTGCTGGTGATCCCAAGGAATGCTCACTTCCTAGAAGAATATGTTGGTTTGCAAACTCCCAGAAGGAGTACTTTTGTTTTTCAGCTGTTTATGCCAACTGAAAGTCTTTCCAGAAATGGAAAGTTTGGAAAGAGATTGAGGTGGGGGTAAATGCAGTGTCTGGAAGAATCCATCCTCCAGAGTTTCACATAGTCATAATGCACAAAATACTTCCCTGCAAAAATTTAAGACCTGCAGTAAAATTCAGAAGCTACAGCTATGTTATGTTGTAAGAAAAGAGCAGGAGGGCCTGAAGGTATGCTGAAGGCCATAGGTCCCTGCAATAGCAGGAGCTTAGTGAGGTGAAATTCCCAGCTGAGGACCTAAGAAGAGAAACACATCCTCAGTTATGAAAAATCACCAAAGGGCAGAAAAAGACATAAAATATGGTGATGTGTTTTAACCCTTAGCATGCATGCAAAACGAAGCAGCTGGGAATGCAGTGCACGCACCCTGCTTTGTGGTGTCGGGACGCTCATGCGCAATGCTTCTGTGAAAGAAGAGCCTTATGTACATTCTCTTTAAACCCTATCCAAAACAATGACAAGTACAATGCTGTGAAGATATAATGTGACAGACAACACTGCCTGCTGGGACCAGTGGTTTGAGCAGAAGATATCCGGCTGCTACTCTCTTCAGCTAACCTAAGTACACAAAACAATCCCAAGAACAATAATACAGGCTGTGGTTTTGCATCCTGTGCTTATCGCAATAATGAAACGGCCCTTCAAACTAGATCTTGCTCCTGAGTCTTGATACAACTGCTGAGCTGATGTCCGCACCTGGACAGCAGGATGTGGTAGGGCTGGTTTCAGAGCCTGACAACCAGGGCACAGCCAGCCACAGGGACACGTCAACAAGGCTCTTTGTTAGTGTTATGGACATTAATGATTTTTTTTATTTATTTTTTTTTTTTAAGAGGTGGTGGTTCCATTTTATTCAGGACCAAACTCAGTTAGGACTGACCTTTATTTAATTGTGTAAGATGTATCTCCCCAAAGTACTAATATTAACCAGGAAGGTTGGGCAGTGCAATAAGATTCCTCACTCAATGTTTCAATGTTACATGTTATTGGCAAACAAACCAAGAGGAATGTGATACTAACAATCTGCTTTACTATCAGCATAAAATCCAGAATAGTAATGGGCCAAAAATAGAGTCTTAATGCACACAAAGAGCTTGTAATCCCAAAACAATCTGTGTAACACCAGGGAGAGATGCTATGTTGCAGGCTATGATTCAGTAAGGAGAAGATAGGATGTGCAACATGATTCATCATGGTCACAGATATTAAAGAGGGAGCGGGATCAGCAGTGAAGCAGATTCAGAATCTCATTTTACAGCATTGTCACGGCAGGTCCTGACAGGCTGCGTGTACATGCTGTGCAGTCGGCAAACATACACCTGTCTGGGTAATAGCTATATAGAGAGATACACGTACCGTACAGAACATGCACACACATCTCACAGAAACACATGGGGAGGCTCATAAAGTAAGTTTATGGAAAGGTGAGATTAAGCTGGAGAGGCAACAAAATGCTGCAGGAACTTAAATGAGAAATATATGTTGGCAATGGGACAGTGCTTAGAAAGAACAGAAAAATCAATTATTGTTTAGCTGCAGTAGAGGATATGGATCATTTAGCAAGGGCTCTTAGAAAATATCCCAAGAATAGTAACATCACTTCAAAGGATCTCAAAGAAGCCAGTTATTCCGTGAGTTACTGTTCCCAGTGACATATCACCACCTGCCATACTGTACAGAGACAAAGTCTACTGAACCAAACTGGAGAACGGTTAGAATATATCAGAGGTTATTTTACCAAGTTAACAGTGAGGCATCTTGCAGGACCTGGAGATCTAGGACCTTGGAATTTGTACTGTATCCCCCATATTTTGTAAATTATTTTAAATATGAAACAGCTTTTTTGAGGGGAAAAAGTCTTATTTTATGACAGCTGTATCTTCAAGACCCACTTCTGTGACATCCGTAAGTTTTAAGGCAATTACTGATCATTTTAGTGGATTGAGCAGTTTGGAGTTTTGCTGATGCGTATTTATTTTTCAAAGAAAGTGAGAGTTTGAATGACTTTGAGGCAGTGATCTATGCCCACAACTACGACCTACCTGCATGATGTCCCTTGACATGTCTTTCATAGAGGCTTTTTACCCTTGATGGTGTTTATGCTAACTTGAACCTCTTCTGTTATAACTGGATTGTGAAGAATTCAGTTTTATACACTGCATGGCTCTGCAGGGTCTCTGTTATTCAACAACATCACAGTGCTACTGCTGTAGAAGTAAATGGGAGCAGTAATGATGCAAAATTACTACTGTGAAGTCCCCATATAGATATGTATTGGGTTGTGTGTGCAAACCAAACCGTTGAAGGACCAAGAAACGCTAGAAACTTTCATACTGCTCTGAGTAAAGCACACCTTGAATTTGAGTCAAGCGTTTGCAAAGTAAAGAAAAAAAACATCTGAGTCTGTGTACGCATTGCATAACCAACAAGATTTCTTTACTTTGTATTTCCTGACTGTGTTTGTCTGGAATTTTTTATCTAATGAATTTAAAATATCAGTAGTGGCCCAACCTCTGCTTAATGTTAAACTATTCAAATACCAGAACTCTGATTTCAGTTTGCTCCCTGAGAGCATTGTGCTGCTCTCTAGTCCTTTCAATTCCTTACTTCTACCTAAACTGACAAAAATCAATTCTCTTTCTTCAGTCTCTTTTATGCATTTGCTTTTGACCAGAACACTGCAGGACTGTATCCAAGTTACTCTCTCCAGTGACTTGCGCTCTCTGTATGTTCTTGTACCATTACATTTTTATCAAATAATACTGTAGATGCTAATTATCTGTATTCTTACAAGGCTGGGCTATTTACAATATGGGCAGTAATGTTTTGCTAGCAACAAATTTCTACCTGCACCTGGAGAAGGAGCACTTCCAGGCAAAGTTTTGTCGGATGTAGGTTACAAATTAAAAAGTAGACTTGTTAAAGTGGTTAATCCCTTTTCTGCCCTTAGCATGTGTTACACACATGAGTTATTAAGAATTAGCTGAAGTTGGTGGTATGTGAAACTCTCTGGAAGCTGTGGTGTCTTGTGACTATGTCTTTTATCACAATGGGAAAGAAATGTTCACCCGCCACCCCCGCTCGCCAGTCCCAAGCTGGAAATAAAACCAGAATCTTATAGGTATGAGTGATCTATCTACTGAAGGAAGTAAACAAAAAACCCCAAGAAAACAAAAAAAGAAAATAGAGCTAGTGACAATGCCACTTTTAGTGTGCAAATAATAAAACCTGCTTTTATTCCCCTTTTCTTTTCTTAAAAAGGCCATGGCAATTGAATCAAGGTAGTGGAAAACTAGAAAGTCAAAAGTCTGATTTACCAGAGCCATGGGCACACTTGTACCTATGACAGTAAGGTATAATAAAGAAAATTTCAAATCAATGTCTACTTCTTTTGAAATCTTGGGCTAGCTTTTGCTTTGCTGTGCTGAAAGACAAGGAAACTACCTTCCCTTTCTGTTTTCAAGAGTTACGTGTATCCTTTGCTGTGAACAGCATCTGAGAATATCGAAAGTAATAATAGTGTTCTAAAACAAATGTCAGCAAATCATATTCCTGCAAGATATCTAGTGGTCACTTGTTCTTTCCTTGCATGGAATGTTGGTGGGAGTGCTGCATGGTGTTCCATCTCAGCAGGATGTTATACAGCATTTACACTTATAGTTTATCATCTGCAGTCAAGAGACTGATTCCACTCAAAATAATCCTGCAACATAGTAAAGAAAACTATGTTAACATTTATGACATTTTTTGAGAGGTACCCAAGCCTCAGCATTAGATGCAAATGCTGTGGATTCTGGGACAGGAGCTTTTTGATCCAATACTTAAATTTATAGTTACAAAGATGCTTTAATTTTGTTATTAATATAGTTGTTAGTTTGGTTTCAATCCTTAAAATTCAGGTTTCGTCTGTGTACAAATGTGGTTGCATAAGCATGCATGTGTGCCTTTGTGTCTGTGGAGGACACATAATAATGTTCATTGTATTGTTTCTATCACTGTTTACTAGAGTACCCTGACGACTAGAGTACTAAATAACATAGTGAGAGCTTTCTTTGTTTTTATTTCCACAGTCTGTATAAGGTATTCTGTGTATTTACATTTTAATGGTGCATCTCGTACTTTGCTACCCCCTTTCCCAAGCATTTAACCTCTCTCAGATTCTGCTCCAGTAAGACTTTGTTCTTGGTTGATCTACCTTTGCTCAAAGGCACCTCTGCTCTGAGGAAAACCTCCCAATAAAACGAGAAGCAAGTAAGAAGCAGATGACTTAGATTTAGGTATCACTGAGAGCAAAGGGCACTTCAGAGCAATAAATGTCTGGGATTTTTTTTTGTGGCTCTTGTGTTTTCTAAATGACATTTACCGAATGTCCTTGCACTCAATCCAGACCTTATAATTTGCCTTGGTTTAATCTGTAGTCTTTGACTACAGGATTGTGAGATGGTCGAGGACTTTTTGGCAAATGTTGGTGGAACTGGAGGGGAAACTGAGGCAAAGAAAGAGGGCAGAATCAGTGGGTTGAATGAAAAGCGTCGGTAATGGTATCGGGGATGTATGGCTGAGAATCATGGCTCACGGTCATCAAGAATGAATGAAATCTCTTGCTTGTCTCTTCAAAACTCAAATGGATCTTTATTTGAAGATGTGTGCCATAGTGATATTTTGTGAACTTTTTCAGGCATGTAAGTGTGGCGATGCTTCATTCTGGACAGGGTTTGCAAGAAGAGTGTGGGATCACTATTAGTATAGATCTACTATACAACACAGCTGCTGGCTCCTGTTTATCCTTACCTAATTCAGTGTAAAATGCACTTTCTGCTGCTGATCAGTCCTATTTAACCTTTCCTATATATCACACATTGTTTCAAATTAGGAACAGTATAATAGACTAGCAAGAAGTTCTCTAGGCTAAGGATGAGCAAAGATCCCTCTGGGGACTCATCTCTACAATTGCTTTTTGTCTTCAGCTCTGAAGTACAAGTACTACTGCTTTCTAAGATCTCTTATAAATGGGATTCAGGAAATTTTAGGGAGGCTATTTCTGCTCACAAGAAATTCTGCCTTTGTATGTGTTGCATCTTGACTGGAGCTGAGAAAGAGGCAGCTGGTTTCTGAGCCTCTGTGTGTCCACTCTGCGGTGTTCAGAGGCTCATGGAAGACAGTTGGGGTTTTTTTTGTTTTGTTTAGTTTACCTTAGTCACAGTGATGCTCTTGTTGGACCAGTGGGACTTGAAAGCTGTTTCTGCCACGGGTAGGATTCGGGAAAAGCAGATACATTCCTGTGTCCAACCCTTGAGCATCGCTCTTGTATGGGTCTGCTGTGCCAGTACGGAGCAAGACCCATGTCTTCATTTTTTAAATGTACCCCAAAACACAGGTGACTCTTTTGTAAAAAGCATATAAAAATTTAAGTGATACAACAACAAAACTAAGCAGTAGGCCAAGTCCAAGCTGCTCTTGATAAAAACACAGGAGAGTTGATCTACAAATACAATGTTGTCAGGTTTCTCCTTAGAGAGCAAGATATACCATCGAGTTCCTATTTTAGAGCTTTCTCCCATTTCCTCTGTTCTTTTTCTAGATAATTGCCATCTGTAGCATACAGCAGGGTACTTTGCCTCCCAGTGGATTCTCCGTAGGCCAGACAAACTTTGACTGTCTTATTTTTGAGTCACATACACTATGGTCTTGCTCCCTGCCGTAAAATGGCTCCTAGCTCAGCTTTGCAGGTCAATGTTCTCTTGCTGTTCTCAGATGTCCTTGGGACCTGCTGCTGTCTGCTAAAGACAGTGTAAAAAGGAAAACCATGCCTCGCATGTTGAGTCTGTTTTGTTCTTTTTGTTTGTGCTGCTGACACTCTTCTTTTATTCTTAAGAACTGCCTTGAATCTTGTGCGGGCACTTGATAAGTATGTGTGAAATGTGCCTGTTGTGATCCGATCAGACCTGTTCAGGTTTCGTTCCACACCAGTAACTGAATCCCTCACGGAGGGAGCTGCATGTGTCAACTGTGACAGACCAGTTTTATACTGATATAAAACCATGTGAATTATGCTAGAATAAACCAAGTTAACACGTTAGTGAATCTGACCTTTGTGATTTGGTGGCCGGAGGAAACAGCAACTGAACTCATATAGGTATCTCAGTAGTCATCACAATTTTCCATTCTCTTGTTCTGTGGGGGAGGGAAGGGGAATCTGAGGCTATTTGAAAAATGAAGCCTATAGAAGAAACAAACTAACTGCCTGCTTTGGTATTAGAGTCATCAATCTTGGTCAGGCATTATTGCCAAAGGAGAACTGGGCTGGAAAAATATGCTTGTCAGTATTCAATCATTACGTCCATTAGATACTGGTTGGCATTGATACATATTAAATAAAGGAGTGCGAGTTGTAGCTGCTCCAGTTTTCTCTGTGTGGAACACCCAATACAGTGATAACAGGCTGAAAATGCTCTCAGCAGCTCATTTATTTATGTGTATGTGGAAAGGGGGGTTGGCAGCTGGACAGACTTTAACACTGTAAAGAATAAATTTGGTCATGTGCCAGGAGATCTATAGTCACAATCAACAACTTTTAAAGGATTCAGCTCAGGAAGAGTGAAGGAGTGGAGCTAGGGCCAGTTGAAGCATTTACAAAGTGACATGAGCAATATTTTTTTTTGTATTAGGGCAAGAAATAGCAATGAATCCTGTTGCCTAGAAGTCAACTGGAGACTTAGAAACTCGTTGAAGTAAGTTAATAGCTATTGATAAAGCTCCATAGGAATTACACCTGCAGATCTGAGCTTGAAGGGAATGGTGCCACAGGTGTGGTGGGAGCCAGGATCAGATTGGTATAAATAAGAAAAAAATCAAGTTAATGGGCTCAGTTCTCTTTTGCTTTGAAACTCATGCAGCAGTAGGAACAAACACTGTCAGCAGTTGCTGTTATATGATGGTAAAGAACAGCATGCAGGGGCCAACAGTGACAGGAGAAAGTCTTCAAGCTAAATTGCATGCAGCTAGGGTGTGACTTGCTTTCCCATCAACAAAACAAATTTTATAATATGGTGACTGCTCCAAACAAATGTTGTTCTGGCATCTGCATTGTAGCTGTTTTAGAAATAGATACACAGACATAGGAGTCTGCAATTGCCAGCAGAATTGCCTCCCTTCCAGGGAACATAGCTCTCACTGGTGATAGATATAGCAAAGGTGACCTGCCTCCTTCGCAGCATGTTGCAAGGCTTAAAAAGTACAGCATTACCCTTCAAAAGCTTTCCGTGCCTTCCTTGATGCTGCAGCTCTGGGTCATAGGAATTCTTGGCTAGAGAAAGGCAAAGGTCTGAGCACAGCTGTTCCTCTCCATAGAGAAGAGTTAAAAAGCAAAATTTTCCTTTCACAAAATGAAAGAAAATATTTCTGAAGTCCTGATCACCCTGAACAGAAATACTTCATTCCTGCAGAGCCGGGTGGAAGCTGTGCTTTGAAGCCCTTGCGCTCCTGTCTCCATTACAGGCAGCAGTTCTCTCATCGTGTTGTGTCCCAGCCCAGCCAAAGGCTGAAGAAATCAAAGTGGGGAGGGGATCCTGCACAACAAAACCGGAACATCGCCAGACAGAGCCAGGCAGTATATATCTTAAAGTGAGGTTTTTCTATTGACAGCAGCAATGTCCCTGTCTCTTAGCATGACATGGTGGAGGATCACTAGGCAACTGTGTCTCATTACCTGGGTCTCTCTTTCACTGTGTGGAGCTCTTCAGTGCTCAGGATCCCAATCTGATTTCAGCAGAGTCTCCGTCTAGATTGGTACAGTTGCATTATAAATGATAATGCATTGGGTGTCAGTTGTGCCAATGAATTTACTGAGCAACAGCTGCGCTAGCCACACTTTGTTACTCCAAACTTCAATTTACCTTTAAAAGGCTATTTTCTCTAGCCCAGCAATGTCTGTGCTGCTTCTACGCTCACTTTGTTGCTGGACCTTAGTGTAGCTCGCTCTTTGTTTGTTTTCATATCCTATAGACCTAAAATGTACGTATATCGGGGGTAACACTGTTACATAACGACACCGTTGTCCCTTTGCTATTCCCACTGACCAGCAGGAGCATTGACTACTCCATTAATCATGCATCCTATGTAAGATTAATGTAGCTCTTCACCTAAAACCATGTTCTAACAACAACAACAAAAATCTTCTGTTATACAAAGCACAGTTTTTCCTCTTTAATATGGTTTATAGTATGGCTTTTATTTTTCTTCTTTCTACTTTCCACTCCATAGTGCTGAGGCTTTGCAAACGCACACAGAACTGGTTTACTTTGACAAAGTGGAAGTTTGGAAATGCTTCTGAAGAATGACTTGCAGGCAATTTCATCCCACACAAGTGTGTTTTGACTGTGCTTCCTGACAGCTGGGTGCCAGGGAGGCCTGATCCAAAACTAGGTATTAGAACTGTATTTCCCCACTGCAAGTCTGTCAAGGAGATACCAGATGTGTTATCTTTTACCGTTCACAACCCTCATGTTCAGCCATTAGCAGTGATAGAGCCGCATATGTTGCAAACATGAGTGGATGAGGTCAAGGATGCTGTTATTTTGTTCTCGTTTTTGCCCTGAGGACCCCCACAAAGCTAGTGATAATGTGGTCTTCGATCTCTGTAAAACATCTTGAGATCTCAAGATGGAAATTTCTCCAGTGCGCTTTACCACTGTCTCCCTTATTTTCCCCAATTTTAGAAAGCCTTCTTCATATAAAATCCCTTATCCTCAATAAATGAGAATCAGCAGTAGATTTTGATATATTCTTGTGGTGGGTTGACTTTGGCCAACTGCCAGCTGCCCACTCAGCTGTTCTCTCACTCCTCTTCAGCAGGATGGCGGGGGGGGGGGCGGAAATAAGATTAAAAAGCTCGTGGGTTGAGACAAAAGACAGTGACCATCATGGACAAAACAAACTCGACTTGGAGAAAGTTAATTTATTGCTGATTACAATAGGTTTGGATAGTGGAAAACAAATAAATTAAAACAACACCTTCCACCCCCGCCTTTTCCCAGGCTCACCTTCACTCCATTACTCCCAGCTCCTCTGCTTCCCCTGCCTCAACTCCCAACTCCTCTGTCCCCCCCAGCAGCGCAGGGGGATGGGGAACGGGGGTTTGTGGTCGGTCCCTAACAGCTCCTCTCCGCCACTCCTTCCTCCTCACACCCTTCCCCTGCTCCCCCGTGGTCTCTCTCTCCATCATGGCTGCAGGGGACTCTCTGCCCCAGCACCTCCTCCTCCTCCCCCTGCTTGGAGCCAGGTGCTCGCAGGGCTGTTTCTCGCACTTTTCCCCTCACTCCGTGCAGCGCTTTGCCCTTTTTTAAAGGTCTTTTCCCAGAGGCGCTACCGCCAGCCTCGCTGTGGGGCTCAGCCGTGCCCGGCGGTGGGGCTGCTGGAACCGGCCGGAACCGGCTGGAACCGGCTGTGTCCAGCGCGGGGCAGCCCCGGCCTCTCCTCACAGAACCGGCCCCTGCAGGCCCCCCAGCTGCCAGCGCCTGGGCACGGGCACTCAGTGGAATTCTATGGACTTATTTTGCATTCATGTGGTTAATTAGTGTTGGAGTTTCATCCTCTGAGCACGGTAATGGTGGCAGCTCTCTAAAGGGCATCTAGGGCCCCCTGCAACCCTGGTGCTGGTGAGGGGAAGGGTTGGCATCCATGCAGGTGGTGAAGGAGGCGGAGGGGCAAGAGGAGGGCCTTCGCCCAGGGCTGCTGCACTGCAATCCACTGCTGTGGCAGGGAGATGGGGGATCTGCCTCGTGAGTGCCCATGAAGTAGTTAACCAGCGCCAAGAGAAGCTCTTTTCTGTGAGGCCTTTCTGTGACAGACCCTGAAATGACCCTGGAGAGTCTGGCACCCAGGCACTCTGGAAGTGAAGTGCTCAAATGGATGGCTGTTGCCGGCTTTCAGGGAGGAGGCTTTGGATCAGGCTCCTCAACAGCAATCAAGGCATCTTTGGATACTGAAGAAACAACTTTTATCTGCGTTCAGTGCCAGGCACTGTTTGGAAGTGACAGCTGGAAAAAAGTGCTAAGTCTGAGTGCATAAACTACTCAGGCCCCTGGGAATCCATTTCATATTTACTTCCAATTCTATTTCAGGATGTACAGCCCAAATTTCTTATGTTGTCCTCAGGATCATAGAGAAAGAGTCAGTCCGCTCTAATTCGAGACAGTCCAGGCTGATTTGTCAAAGTCTCTCCCCTGCAGCGCTGGGATGTGCACGGTCGGTTGTTATTCTCTAGCTGTCAGACGCTGCAAACTCCAACTGATGCCTGCGCAAAGTGTCGGAAATGACAGGCACGGAGACTTCAGCTGTCAATACCGCTCAGCGTCCTACGGCGGTTCTTTGACATGCTTGCGTCGTGGTTGTACTTGAGGTAAATCCCATTCTGCCCACAGTGGGGATTGCGATCCATCAAGCTTGAGCGACTTGGATCATCGGGAAGGTGAACGGTCTTAACTGAGTGAACGAATTCAGGTAAACACTGGGTTTGCATGTGAGCTTCGGTCTCTCTTCTGTATGATGAAATTCTTCTCCCGCACAAAGCGAGTGAGAAAGGGAATTTACAAGAAATACAGCACACATGTAATGCAGCGTGTCCTCACAGACTTAATCAGTAAAATGCCAATTTCCTCCCATCCAAACTGAGGTTGGACCAAATGTTGGCCAGCAAAGAGATCCTGGTGATTTCTCTACTGTTTGGAAAGGCTCTTGTGCCAAAATGCAGCTGGATGAGCACGATTCCTGAGGTGCACTGACTGTGGTTAAAGGAACAATGCTCCTCTTAAAGTTACAGTAGGTAGGAATGCCAGTACATGGAACTGACGTTACCTAATACCTCTGTTAGAGGCATTTAGTACTTTCTCCAAATTTTAATTAATTTCAGTGAACGATGCTACAGGCCTACTTGGTTAGAAAGATTCAGGCTAAGTAGCGATTTCAAAGATAAGATCTATAGGGTAATCTGTAGAGGGCAGGGGCTATAGGAGGTTTTCCTTGAAATAAATAATTGCATACATCTTTGGTGAGTGGCAGTTGAAGGCAGGCTTGTACACTGTCTCCTCCTTCCTTTTTTTGAAATATATGAGCAAGTTTTGACTCATGGGAAATACGGTTCATTCTGGTAACTTTTATGGCCTCCTGGTTTCTGGACAGGAGCAGCTGTGCAGGGCAGGGGAGAGAACTGCTGCTCTGTGCCCAGGCTCTAATTGGAGTTACTCTCCCAGGGGATGCAGAACTGCTGTCCTGCAGGTGGACACTGGTTGTCCAAGCACGGCTGTGACTCTTAGAGGATTACTCTGCTATTTGGCCATCTCTTTTTAGACTTTGTGTACATTAGAAGTAGAGAATTGTGAAAGAGATTTATAGTTAATTAAGAATTAGTTTTATAATCTAATCTTACCTTTTATTATAATTCAGGCTAATGAGCTTTACTCAGTCGTTCATGTACTAAGGCCAGGACTTCGAAAATGGGTTCCAGCTTTGAAAGATGCAGCTGAATTCACCATATCCCTTTCAATTATGCTCATGAATAATTTGCTTATGAAATTTGAGGATGCTTGCAGGGTCTTGAATAAGAAATTCATCTCTGTGTCTGGTTTCCCTGAAGAATGTTCTCCATTTCCTGAAATATAGCAGCTTGTGCTGGATGTGGACTGCCTGTCTTCTTGTCATTATATCCCTGCTGAAACATTTCCGGTGGCGAAGCAGAAGCAGAAATGTGCTACAAAACTGCATATCTTGAATTGCTTGCTACTGAAATGGACATTTTAGTGAACTGCCCAAAGTCTGGAAATGATTCATGCTGACTATTTGGGAAATACTTTCAAATAATGAATAAATTTGCAGGAATCAGAGATGGCTCATGAAAGATTAATGGTAGTAGAGAAGACCTCCTCCCCCCCTCCCCCCCGAAGTTTCAGCATCAGGTCTCTGCTTTGTACTTCTCCTGCTTTTGAACTTACTGTAACAATGCTGATTCATTCCAGAGGAGAATTGGGCTCAGAATAATTTTAGGGAGTACATTATATTTAAGGGTGTGGAATGGGGGGGCAAGCCCTCTTTTTTTCACTGGGAAAATATTACTTAACTTCTGATTTCCAATTTTTGCTTTTGTTTTAATTTACCACTGCATTTTCTTTGTAGTGGTTAATTAATGCTATGCTATTACTAGAAGTTATTTCCTTTTCATAATTAGAATGTGATGTTCGTTTTATTAGCCTGTTTTATTATGGCCAGTATTCATTTCAATGCTTAATCATTTCTCCTCCTGTCTGCTTATAAATTTGGCACTTGTCAATGCCACAGCAAGTGTTTCTTAACGTTGGTTTGTTTTCCCCCAGTATACAACACAGTCACCTTTGCTCTGGGTTATACTGGGCCTATAGATGGAGAAATCTGATTTTTAGGATAACAAGTGCTCAACCTTCCTAGCTAAAAGTAACCAGAAATGATAGCTCCTTAACACTGGCATCTGTGGGAAATGTAGCTGTGGATACGTGATGCTGTGTGTCATATAAAACACTTGATGTCCTCTTGCACGGTTTAAGATAGGCCAGGGGAAACAGGATGTGTTGAGAGCCTTCTTGTAAAGTATTTCTAAAGGAATCACAGCCAGAAGGGCCTGACGGTCCCTGGAGAGAAGGGCAGTCCTAAACAAGCTGTGAGAAGGCTGTAACTGGGGCTGAGAGCTGAGCCGCAGTGACAGGATTTGGGAATCCGGTAGAAAAATCGAAATCATAAAGACTTAGCTGAAGGTGCCCTGATGGAGCCAGGTGCCACGGCAGGGGCTCAGGGTGGCGACATTCGGGGGAATTATTGTGTGAATTTGACTGTTAACAAAGTTCATGCCAGGGGATGAATCCTGTCTGCATTTGAAATCTGTGCTGCCTCTGACTGCATGGCTGCAGTCAGTAAAGGGCCTTGTTGATCAAATTGTGGGATTTCTAAATTGGAGAGTTAAGTGCTACTCGGCACAGTTTGTTTCGTTATCCATAATGATAGGCTGGACTGCCATGCATTTCCAGCTATTCTTTTTTTACCCTGAGCTATGTTTGAAAGGATTGGTGTAGCTTGGCTGATAACTGTGGAGCAGAAAGAAAATGGTTTCTTAAAAATAGCTGAGTCTACACTAGGGAGCTCATTATTTTCGCTGTACTGAAAGACACTTCATTCACCAAGACAGGCTTCCATCAAAGAAACCATCAATGCAGCCTGCCATCATCTGTCAGAATACCTTGTTCTTTTCTTCATAATTAAAATACAGTATGGGCTATTCGTTACCCCCTTGGCAGCATGTTCCCCACTGCTTGGCTTATGCAGTCTTGCTGAATACAGGGCCAAATGCTAAGAGAGAATTCTCAATGAACTGCCCTGAGATTGATACGCGAGGGGATTATAGTTCCTCAGTAGAGGTAAAAGTGTCTTTGAGCTGTTACAGGGGAACTACAAATGTATCATTTCAATTCTTGCATCATAAAACACTCATTCCCATTTCACATTGCACTGCAGAGGGTAAACATAAATGGATATAACTTATCATTACTTGTGTTTCTGCACTGTTTGAGGCAACACAGTCTATTCACCGTTCGATTTCCTTGGCTTTACTAGTCACCAAGGGGTGCGGCATTCTGTGAAACCAGATGGAGTGTGTGCGAACTGCTGGCCTAACCTCCTAAGCAAATTTAATGGATGGCAAATATTGAGCAGGAGTGAAAAATACTGCTCCGTTGTGGTAGGCAAAACCAAAACAGATCTTAAACTCCTCTGTGATCTCCTAGCTTCTGCTATCTTACTATGCAATTTAGCTTTTAACATTCTAGAGATTAAATTGTCCGCAGTACAAATTAGAAGATGCCCATTACATTAAAATACTCGGCACAGTGCGGATCATTTCTGCAACACTTATTTCTCTAGCAATGAGAAAGTCAGCGCCAAAAGATAAAACGTCCTCCCCCCTTCTTTTTTTTCCTAACAAGAATTCATTGGTTTGTTCCCTTTATAAGCAGATAGTAGAGCTAATAAAGATAGAAATCAAGTTTTTCTAGAAACAGCTAACTGTGTTGACTATAATTTATTTACAGTATAGCAGCAGTCCATTTTCTTCACATACATGTGTCCTGAAAATTGTTATTGCTGCAAAGTTCTTACAATTAAACTTTGAAAATGAGGAATACATATTTAAATGGCAAATATCTGCAGAAAGGACTGACTACATGTGCACTGAGAATAAGCCTAAAACATCAGTAAACTCTTTTCCTACACAGTTTGTTAAGGCATGAATGGAGAAGGGGAAAAAATAGACAGAAAAGGATGAATTATATGGTTTGTATTTTGGAAACGTGAATTTTACAGAACTAGTCTCTAAGTACAGTAGAATTGGAAGGTGACAATGGCAAAAGTAAGTTCTGTTGTCCAAAGTGAGAAAATTGCCATTGATAATGAATGTAGTAATGACAGTGGTGAAATTTACCTTGTGTTGATTATCTGGCATGTTGTTTAGCTGCTCTCTGCAAATGCCATCTAGATCCAGTTAACCATCCTTTTTGTCAGTGTCACTTTTTGATCCCATTGTCCTTACATGCACTGCAGCTATATTTACACTTCTAAAATACTATATTGTTGGTGCAAGAGTTACACATCGTGCTAACCTGTGCAGCTCCCTTTTCTGACACTCAGGAGTGGCAAGAATTTGATACGAAAGAAGGGCATATGGTTTTTCCACTAAAGCGTTCCCCTGAGAGTCTTTTCTAAAATGGGAATCTACCATTCAGATCTCATTTTTTCAACTACCCGCGTAGCTGCACTTATCTTTTGTAAGCTGCAGTTTTCCACCAGGGTAGCACTCCCTGTTTTTATGCTGGGTAAATGGCCCAGATGTCTATCCCAGAGATTTGCACTGGCGCGGCTCTGTCAAGATTTGGCCGTTAATGAAATTAGTCCCAAGGGCAGATGATCCCTCATTTTTACCAGGGAATCTACAAGACCCTGTTGGCAGAGGCTGCATCGGTGACGTATCTGGCCAGGTCTGCTTTGCAGACAGTACCACTGGGAGACTGTTCCTGGGGGCATCTGTTTGGTGAAAAAGGAGATGCAAGGACATCATCGCATTGTGAGCCTTGGGAAAGACTGTTCGCATCTGTTTCAGAAATAGGCTTCCAAATGTTTCCTTTCTTAAAATGGTAATCCGTGCTGTGTACTCCATGGACCCTCTGCAAAACACTGATTACCTTAGGCATGTATGAACCCCAGGTTAATGAGACGTGATCCCAGAAACACAGGGGAAGTATGTGTGGCTGTGATAGCAAATGACAGAATTGGACAGAAAGAGCTGACTATCGTTATTCTTTTTTCTTTTTTACTTTTTTTTTCTTCCCCTTCATGCCTCCAAGATTGTTCTCTGTACCCTTGGAGGGTACAGAGCTTAAAATGAGACCTTTGTCTCCCAAAGCTCCCTTTCCCTTTTTAGACGTGAGTGGAAAAAACACACCTTTTTTTTTTTTTTTTCTGACGTAGAGGAGGAAAATACATTATTTTTCTTTGCAGATACTTTGAGCTGCCTTGCTTGCACCTTCCCCTCACTCTGAGTTATTACAGAAAGTGGTATCTGGTAGTGTGAATAATGCTATGCTCCTGCCAACAGGCACAGAACACATTGGCTATAGATCTCATAAATGTCAGAGGTATATAAGGAAGGTAATTGGGGATAGTTCAAATCTGAAAAACAAAGGGGCTGAAGTGCAAAATTTGGCTTAGCTGATGTTCATCCTGAACTTTTATAGACTTCTGAGAAATGGGTATTCTTGAAAAGCAAATTGCAATTACAGTTTAGCACTGATTTATCGTAAAGCAGCTTAACGAGGAAGTTTCACAGAATGCTTTGTGGGCTGTTACTGAAATGCAGCATTAAATCTTCTAGGGACTGTTAGCACCTCCACACTGATGCAGGCCTCTTATCAGCAGTTACTCTCTTACCCAAGAGAAACTGCAGGCAGAAAGCACTAGGAGGTTCTGAAGAAATTGTAGGACTGCGCTGAGCAGACACTAGATACTCCTGGTACTTGTCTTGACAGAAGAAGGTCGCTCAGTTAAACCTGAAAAAATATTTCTACTTTTCTCCATGTTTATATACTAATGATTGCAGCCTGGCACCTGAGGTCTGTGAAGGGGCACTGTGAATTTCTTTATGTTCTTGGGCATTACATATTGCTCTTCTTTAGTATGAAGTAATCGTGATCATCCAAACCCTTCTCAATCTGTACGTCCTTCAGGGCATTTGTGATCCTTCTCTGGAGGAAAGTCCAGAGAAGCCTCCACAGAGTCCCAATCCTTTAGTGAAAAGAATATCTCGGCTTTTATTTTGTTCTCCTTCCTTATTCTGTCTCTAAAGGTGTCACAGCATCTGCCTTCTACTGTTGTGGTTTAACCCCAGTCAGCAACTGAACACCATGCAGCCACTCACTCGCTTCTCCCCCACACCCAGTGGGATGGAGGAGAAAATAGGGAAAAGAAGTAAAACTCATGGGTTGAGATAAGAACAGTTTAATAGAACAGAAAAGAAGAAACTAATGATAACACTAATAAAATGAGAAAAGTTATAATAAAAGGATTGGAATATACAAGTGATGCACAATGCAATTGCTCACCACCCGCCAACTGATGCCCAGTTAGTCCCTGAGTGGTGATCCCCCCCTGCCTCCCACTCCCCCAGTTTATATAGTAGACATGACGTCACATGGTATGGAATACCCCGTTGGCCACTTTGGGTCAGCTGTCCTGGCCATGTCCCCTCCCAACTTCTTGTGCCCCTCCAGCCTTCTTGCTGGCTGGGCATCAGAAGCTGAAAAATCCTTGACTTTAGACTAAACATTACTTAGCAACAACTGAAAACATCAGTGTTATCAACATTCTTCTCACACCTAGCTCAAAAACACAGCACTATACCAGCTACTACGAAGACAATTAACTCTACCCCAGCTGAAACCAGGACACCTACCTATCCAGTTTTTCATCTCTTGCCCTCAAGGTATTGGTGGTTTTCTGTTTTGCATTTATGATCTTCCAGGCTGCAGTCCTCCCCTTTTCTACAGCTGTAACTTTACCAGGTCTCTGATTACCTGTAGCCAGTAACTTGCTGATGAAGTTCTTTTTCAGACTTTAAATCTGTGCTGCTTTTCTCATTTTTCCCATGCAGTTGACCATGGGCATCTCAACAGCAGAGACATGATGTGCCATATTTCCTGTCCCATCAGGATGTGTGAGAGGGATGTAGTTGGCAATGGGATCCTGTTACTCTGTACAGTAGTCTCTGGTTAACTATTCACTCTGAATGTAAACAGGGTTTATGCTAACAAGTGCTGCTTGCTCCTCTCCTCACTGCGTCAGTGACAATACCTGCCTGTCACCTTTCAGGCTATACTTCCTCACAGCTAGGAGTTTTTGAACAGGGCCCATCTTCACAGCACAGTGAATGCCTCTGCAGCTGGGTCTTCTACTTAGTGTTGTTGGAGCAGATATTAATGGCGGTAGTGTAATTGGGGTCTGGCCACAGTGCATTAGAGCATAACAGGCAACTGCTTATCATTTCACAGTAAGAATTTCTTCCAATGTGATAGCTTTGGTAACTGTTAGAAATCATGCTCTGTTCCTAATTACAGAGTGAGTGACTCATGATAACTCTACCATCCTCCAGATAACTCTGCAATTAACTCATGTCACTGCTATAATTTAAGTACGATTTAAGAAGAAGAGACTAATTTTTGCAGCTCTGTTAAAGTTACACATGATTTTTCACCAATAGACTCATGAAAGTCACACAATGATTGTTTTTTGTGGTTTTTTTTTTTTTTTCCCCAGGCTATTTCACTCACATCTAAATGAAATGTAGAAATCTCGTGAAATGTAATAGGTTCGATTACTCTGGGAGGAATCCCTAATGTTTCATTTCATATCCTTGTGTTCTACCAGGGAACGTACTTCACCAACGGAAGCTGCTGAAAGTGCAGTTGGGACTGCTCGTTGCTTGGTAGAAGAAACACCAACGTTTTTAAAAGGGTGGGTGAAATGAGAAAAAAAACAAACAAACAAACAAAATGTTCCTGCAGGGTCATATTTTCAGGGTTAATTCTCCTCTTGGCCTCAGCAGTCTGCTCACTCTGGCCTGCTGAGCTAATGAGCAGAAGAGGGGGAAGACTGAAAGCAGCTCCCACAACTGGGATACTGTCTTCACTCCATATAAACTGTCCATACCTTTTGGGTAGCCACAAAACAAGCATTCTAATTCCTAGAGCCCCACCAGTTTTAGTAGTGAGCTGTATACTACTCTTTCTAAGCAGCAATATGAATTTGAGTTTTTTTCGGCAGAGCTCCATTCACCCCAAATTTCCTTTATACTGAATGGCATTTTAGTAGTGGGGCTGAATTCAGTGGTACAAGTGCCAGGCAAAATTCATGATTTTTGGCACACCTGACTGAAGTTTTGAGATCAAACATGCGACAGTTGGAAGCAAGGATGAAAGAAAAAAATCTTCTAATGACTTAATTACTACATTTTCTCTGTTTGTAGTATCACCATATAACAGTAACAAAATAGCTTTGCAACATGGGTTACTGTTGCTGCAAATGTTTCTCATGGAGCTTCAAACTTCCCCAAACCTTTCTACCAAAAGTGGCAAAGCTCAGATCCAGATTTGAATTTGAAATTTGGTTACAATTTAGCATTGCTGGTCTGCTTTAGGCCTTTACAAGTTGTGAATTAAATGGGGAATTAGGAGCTGAACTCAAGTGCTTTGGTAATTCAGAAGAGTCAAAGTTATTCAGAGATTTCTTTCAGACTTGTTTCTAGAGGTTAGAGGCCTTTCTACTCTAGAGACACTGCTGCTTCTCCTACTTTGAGGATTAACAGGTAGAATGTGATAACTGACAGCATGTTACTGCAGCATGTTTCCCCTGGGTTAGTGAAGATGAGGAGGAAAATGCTCTACATCTCCTTCATATTCTCTTAACTTGGGGTGGGTTGAAGATGTCTGAACAAGTCTTTAAGAAGTTTCTGTGAACTGCTTTGTTTTTCACCCATTAATAGTGACATTGCAGTAACTACACTAGGAGAGTCCACAGGGGTTTTGCTCAGGGCAGTTATTTTAGGGATGAGTAAACCTTTAGATTGCTCTACAGGTGGCATCCAGGATGTAAAGATGCTGATCCTTTCTGTCTTTAGATTGAGCTTTGTTGTGAATTTGCAGTGGTGGTGTACTGCCAGGAAATAGATGAGGAGGCTGATAGAAGTGTTCTTAGAATGAAATGCTTGACCCCCGTCTCTCTAGGTCAAGATAGAAGCAGACAGGTAAAACTGTTGAAGGGAGCTTGTTCTGCCCCAGCCCGTAAGGTACCTGCGCTGTGCAAAAGTGCTGAGATTCCTTTAAATTAAATACTCATTGAAGTGGGCATCAGATTTTTACTGTTCTGTTACCTGGATGAGAAGTAGCCGCAGTCTGTGCAGCAGGAGTAGATGAGGAAGAAGACTGAATCCCCTGCAGATCAGCTGCTCCCATTTCACTACTGCTGCAGGATTGATTCTTAAGGATCTACCCAGGCTGCAAATGGGTGTCTGTCTGTGGCTGTCCTGACAGGGAGGAAATGGGGCTGCTATTAGCATTCTTCTGTTCTTTCTAATAAATCTCTTTCCACTTGCCAGAAAAGAGGCTTTTACCTCTAGTGGTTTGTTCTTATTACAGAAAGCATATTGAAGAATTAGAAAGGTGCAGGAGAGAGTAACTAGCAGGATAAAAGGACTCGATGGTTTAGAGCCATGTGGAGAGGTTAAGAAAATTAGGTTTGAATTCATTAGAAGACAGGAGATTAAGAGAAGTCATGATTGAAATGTAAAATTCTGGATGGGGAAGGTGGATGGAGGCAAAGCTGTGTGGGAGCAAGTTAGAAACAAGAGCATATGAACTGAAACTAAGAAACAGAGATGGAAGAAGATAGAAAAACTAAGGCTTCAAGTGGATTTTTAAGAGGAAGTGCAAGCGATAATTTTTAGGCAAAAGAAAAATGAACTGGAAAACCTGAGAAAGTGGGGAGACCAAGGGGGAAGCATTAGTAGGATGCCACTTTAGACCCTCAAAACAAACCTGATTTCAATATATGTCTAGCTGTTATCAGTAGAGCTCTGTCTTAAGTGGAAACCAGTGCTTGATAGGGAATTTACAGCTCATACATGATGATATCTCCAACAGTGGGTGAAGTGCTGGGCCTTACTTACCTTAATAATCCAAAACCCTAAGTAGGGACTACCTTGCCCAGCTGGCTACAATAGCACTGACCTCATTAGGACCTGCTGTGTCAGCAGCATACCTAGAAGGTGAGGAACCAGCGTAACCATACATCTGTATGGCACAGCAAAGACAAGGTAGCTCCAGAACCACCAATGGCAGAGCAACATTTTGGTTGAGAATTTCTGCAAATGGACCGTGCCATTGTAGTGTGCTTGGATGAATGACAGTCAGCATAAATTGACATGGGTATAGCACCACCCTGATTAAAAGAGGCCTATGGCAGACAAAGCCCTCCCATAATAATGGTGACTTCATTCTCCTAGATATTGGGCCTGTCCTTTTGGTGTTAAAAGGTCTGTGGCAGTTGGGTTCCAGACGGTGAGTCCTTTTGGACAGTTTCGTATGAATGCATAAATATGTCCATGTCTTGTCGTGATGCCAGTTCCCTGTCCTTGTATGCTGTGTGTTTGGCTGTTGGATATGGGTAAACCCAGCAGTTGTGCTCGCAGTGTTTTTGGGTTTGTTCCATCTGTGCTCAGCAAACCTTTCTCATTAATCAAAACCAAATGGCTGCCTTGCACAGATGCTACCCAACTCATGATGAGAAACTGCCAGAAACTAAATGAATCTTTTTCTCACCTGTACACAAGTCATTTTAGAATCCCCAGGTGATCTTGCAGCTCATGAGATTTAAACTGCAACCAGACCAAAACGCAAGCACTCAGATTTTTGCATATCACATCAAATTTTACCCCAATTGTAGTGGAGTTCAAAGATGTGTATTTCCAGGGGCTGGCATTTCCTGATGCCAGGAGCTGGCACTAGAAGGAAGGTAGGGACACAGCTGCTGAGCATGTGCTGCCTGCAGATACAGGAAGGAAGAAAAATTTAAAGCCTGGAAGGGTGCTCTGGACTACCATTTGCACAAACACTTCAGAGGGAGCCTACAAAGAATTTAGTTTGTCTGTCAGATTTCCCAGTCTCTGCTGTTTGGAAAATGGTTGGAGACACAACTCCCATGGGGCCAACAGTATTTACACAGCTGACAACTTTCATTTGGAAGCTACAAATGGACAGTTAACTCTACAAGCAAAATGTCCTAGTGAGGTGAAAGGGCTGCTGTAAAGACACATTAATCATCAGTCCTTCTCCTTGCCGAAGTCACATTGTCATGATGCATGCTAATGATTTTCAAAATGGCCATGCAACAAGGAAGAGCTCACTGCAGGCAGTTCTGCAATTAATGTCAGGGAAGTGGCCAGAGTGTGGCCTGGTCTTTAAAAGGCAACCTCTCTTGCGCTATCCCCTTCATAATCTCTGTAGGGTCCTGCTGCACCTCCACCAATTGCTCCAGAAAGCAAGCACTGGAACGGTCTTCCTTAAGTGCAGTTTGTTCTGCAGAGCTGCCATAAAACCAGCTTGCATGATTATAGAAGTTCACTATAAGGGAATCCTGAGGTGCCTTCCAACAGCCTGCAGCTCCTAATGCTTGCCCATGCTGATTCCCTCGAGCACTAGTCATTCCTGGTTTCAAGAGTGGCCCCTTGAGGATAATGGCAATCAGTGTAAATTGAAGTGGTGCCTGGCACAAATCACAGCATCCAACCCAGTGCCTGAACACTTTAGGTCAGGTATGTGTGCAATTGTAGCTAAAAAATACCTTTGTATTCCCTGTTGCGTCTGCTGGTTTCCATCTGGATCAAAAGCGCTGAGGGGATTCCCCCTAAAGCAAATGCAAAACCCAGTCCTTTATGTGCCTCTTTGGGTCATATTTGCTCTCACACTTAGTGCTTGCTCCAAGATGGAGGTTAATGTCCTGTTAGCTCAGGGCTTCTTGCTGCCAGCCTTATCCAGTTATTAAATGTAATGCTGGATTGCTATTGGTTCTCAGTTGAATGAGAAAGAGCAGAGTTCAGAAAAGGTTGAGAAACATGGTGCTATCCTGTACTCCCACAGCATCTTTCCTTGGCTTGTGCTGGCTTCCTGCAGTGTTGAATTGTCATTCTTCAGAGTGAGGAGTGAGACTCCATGCTCCCTCTGGGAAGGAGGTGTTCAGACACATAATTGCCCATGTATGTGAGCCTGGGGGAAAGGTTGCATCATCTCTCTAGCATCTGCTTGGTGCACAAGCTGGATGGATAAATAAATAAGCCTGCAGCCTCTCATAATAAAATATGCTTGTTGCTCCAGCTCTTCTGCTGAGTTACAACTTTGGAAGTCAGCACAGTCTCTGCATCTTCTGTATGAAATCCATGCAACTGAGGTTTGTGACACAGAGTTGTATTTTACATAGGTGAAGCCCCTACTGTAAATTGTACCACATTAACTGCTGAGCTCTTTGCTTCTAGGACCTGTTTAACGTTTGGCAGCATTGAAAGAAATAGCAACTGAAGAAGAGAATGGGAGCACTGTATTTTCAGGTCAACTAAAAAAGCTGTGCTCTGTTTTCCACTGCCTCAATTCTTAACACCAGCATAGTTGCAACTACAAACTTTAGTCTATCTGAAAGAGATGATGTAATCAAACACCTTTAATTAATTAGTGGAAGTGCCTTTACCATTCTCTGAATGTCATCTGTTATTGGAGAGAAATCAGTCTGTAATTTTATATGTTCCTGTACTGCTTTTATTCTGTTGATTTCATGCCCATTATTGTCCAGCTTCTTTATATCTAATGAAACTTTCACTCAATAAAATTTATGAGCTTTTCTATATGCTATCATTACTATCAATGCAAATCAAAGTGACTCTGGTTAAGCCTGAGAACCCTGGCAGTACTGACTCTGTTTTTATTGTCTATCTCCATCTGGGAATGCATTCTGAGTTTACCAGTGTAGGAGACAAAGGGCATTCTCAGCATCCTTTGGCTGTCTGTGTAACCTTGGTCACATTGCTTAATCTGGCCATGCCTCACTAACAAATGCTTCATCTGTTGTTATGGTGTATTTGTGTGTTATGCTTTTGGAAGCAGAGTCTGTGCATGGCGCAGTTGGATTCCATCTCTGGTGCACTACATAGCTGCTCTTTGTCACAAATATATCAGTAATAAATACTGCTAGGATGGTAGGAGAGGGTTATATTTTATTCTGTGTGGCGATGTGTGTACGCAGACCTGAGTGCAGAGTAAGTGGGGAAGTGCTGCGCTTTGTCCCTCATTAGAACCGGTCCATTGTTTCTTGGCACTAGTGTTCTCTAGCTCTGTCCCTGTTCATTTAGTTTCCGGAGTTAAACGATAGCTGTTAATTACTTTGCACGTATGCTGGGTTTTCAGTGCAGTGGGGGGACTGCTTGGCTCAGCACAGCTATGCACTGTTGATGAGGAGAGCTCATTTCTTCTGGCAGTGTGTCAGAAGCACATTTTTCCAGTTGACCTGTGTGGTCACAGTGTCCTGTTTGACATCGCTGGGTCTTACAGGACTGCAGCCTGCTAGAGCCTGTCTCAGTGCAGCAAGCAGTCACTGAAGTTCTTTCCAGAAATGGAAACACAACACACAACTGTTTTTCTACCACATCAGAAAAGATCATCGCATGCTAGCAAAAGCTTTCACAGGCCAGCAGGCAGGAAAAATGTTCACATCTCCTCAGGCAGAAAGCCATCAGTCGTGTGCTGGTGCTAATTAGCAAAATTCTGATTAAGTCATTGGAGCAGTGCCAGTTTGCACCAGATGAGGAGCTGGTCCACGTGGAGTTGGTTGGTATGGCATGATATAGCATGGACTGAGAGCGCCCTGGGGATGTGGTAGCTGTATGCTGAAAGCAGAGCCCAGAGTAGCAACAATGCAGTCCCAGTTTAGTCTGAGTTTCTTCTCCGGTACTTCATTTATTTACTTATTATATATCTCTAGATAGATATAGATATATAAATCTTTATTTAAAAAAAAATAATCTTTCTATGTGTACACAATATATGCATGTACCTGCCTTTCCAGTGTGTCATGAGGGGTTGCTGAAGCCTGCAAGAGCTAGCAGCATGTGGTTAAGCTATCAGCTGCACACAGACATACTGTCTGCCTTGGGGGGATCCCCTTGGGGAGAAGGAGTATGGGTACTGTACTTCAGTCCTAAAGGAGCTGGTTAGGAAGTAGGTCTATTCCCCCTTCAGTTTACCAAACGTTGCATTTATAGGAAAATCAACAAATATAGCCAAAACATAGTTGTTATTTTTTTTGAAAATTTTGGAACTCTTTTCAGCTCTGGTCATAAATATAAGTTCTTAATATAGTATCTTAACATTTCAAATTATCCATCACTTTAGTCTTCCAGTTACCCCATACCCACACAGATATGTTATTCCACTTTACTGTCTGAAAACATTTCTGGATTTAATGAGTGAATCATCATCTGTAGAAAGATATGAGTTTACAGTGTTTTAGGTTTCTTGCATGAAATTTTTTTAATATATGTACGTCTCCATGTTTGTTTCTTGATCATTACTGGTGTCTACATTCGAGCATGGTAAGCTTAGAGAGAAAAGTTTATGGGGCAATATTTTTGTCCTTGCAAGTTCATTACAGATGTATATAGTTTGGCAATATTAATTAAAAAAAAAGTAAATATTATGATATTCTTAAAGCACAAAAGTTTGACCTATTTCTCTTCCTCCTCATCTAGCTAAGCCCACACAGCTATATACTTGATACTCATTCAATGAAAACACTCAGCACATTTATAGGTTTGAGCTTTGTCGTGGTTTAACCCCAGCCGGCAGCTAAGCGCCATGCAGCTGCTCACTCACTCCCCCCCATCCAGTGGGTCCTCTGTATGTATGGTCCTCTGTTGTCCTAACATACTGGAGAAATCCGTCTTCAAAGCAGATGTGCCTAACAGTGGACAAACTTGGGAGGAACTAATAATTTTTCTGCTGTTAGTAGAAAAACTTCCTCATCCCATACTATTCATCGGCAAAGTACTAGTCTTATTAGGTACTTACCTACCAGGACCTCTGATTCTAATGTCAAGCTAGGCTTAGTTGGGAGGTAATATTCTTCAAGCTGTGGCCTAAAAAGCCTCTTATGTAGCTACAGTGTCAATGAACACTTTGGCCTTTCCCAAATAAACTGTGTATGTTCCCCCTTTCTGGGGTGAGATGCACAAGCAATGAGATTGCCTCTGCTTGAAAAGCTGATCTGTGAAGCATCATGAACTCTGGTCATGATATCCTTGGTCTCATGCTGGCTAGCTGTACAGGGTAGAGCTGGGTAATCTGCGTGCATAAGAATTCCTTTCCTTGTCATTTAAATGGTGAAGCCTCTGGGATGAAATGCAGAAGCTGTTTTAAGGCTCTGTAACCGTGCTGCATGGTAGTTGGCCACCAAAAAAAAAATCAGTACATTGAGAAGATGGACTGTCGGAAGAGAACAAAAGCCTGATAGTGTGGAGTGATGGACGAACTGTGATAGTTTGTCACCACATCTCTGGAGATTGCTCTGTTTTTACTTCGCAAGAAAATGAGCATTTCGGCTTCATTTGCAATCTTTTGCAATTTCTAACAAAGACAAGAGGTGTCATTCAGTGTTGTATTGTCATGCTGGAAGAATGTTGGTGGCTTTTAGCATGCTGCAGACTGAAATTATGCTTTAGGGTTTTTTTTTCCCCACTTTTTGTGATGGATCCCAACCAATTATTTGGCCCACTGAGCACAGTGAAGGTCCAGCAGGTGTGTAAATGCTCCTGAGTGTTTATAAGCAGTTTAAGAGAACCTGCTGAAATGAGGAGGGGGAAATAATAAGATGTGCACAACTGCTGTAGACATTTTAGAGTGCTTGCTGCCATCACAGCTCTGGAAAAAATAGATTCAGAGTCTGGAAGCACTATTTATCTAGGACTACGGGACTATTGGCTTAGGGTTGTAAGGCTAAAAGACATGACTGGCTAGAGAGATGTAATGGAAAGTGCTCTGGGAATGGATTCAGCAACTGAAGAGCCCTTGGATGCAGTGAAGCTAAAGGTGTAGAGAGACAAGTCACTGACCCTTTAAGGAATTGCCTTTCCAAATCATCTCTGAAACCATCAAAATGACAGTTCCCACCTCATAGTCGGCTGGTGCTTGAGAATTATGGCAAGCTTTAGATACAGATTCATTTTTTGGTTAGTTCAGGTAGGAGGATAGCTGACTGAAGCTTGCAGTGTCAGTAACATTGAAAGACAGGTCTGTATGCATCACGTAAAATGAAATCAAAGGCCTGGGTTTCAGGTAAGCATTTCAGTAGTGCAGTGCGCTATTGTAGCCTATGATATCATTTCACTTTTTGTGTTAATGAATGGTTCTTTCTGCCAGCCAGCATGCGTTTGCTCAAAAATATATAGCTCAGCTTCTGAGCCTTAGAGCTGCATCTATTCTCAATGGTGTGTTGCCTAGGGAGGGGAAAATCTTAGCAGTTTGGAGGATGGTAGGAAATCAAGCTTGCAGATGTAAATGTGCATCACAAGGAACACACATGGCTACCATGTCTGGAGCCAAAGGACATCCCTCACTCCTGTGCCTTGGGAATCAACTGCATTAGTTTTGGGTTTGCTGCATTGATTTGACAATGCAGCTGAACTTCTAGGTTGGTTTGGGGGGTTTTTTTGGGTTGGGTTTTTTTCCCCCTTTTTCTCCCCTGGCAATTACATGGAAAAATTTTCCTCAACCCTCTATTTTTTTGAATAATGAATTGGAGTTTTGCTAGGAGGAGATGCATTTCTTTTTTGTGCTGTTCTCTATGATGAGTGTGGTGGGAGTGTTTGTCTCCCCCAGCTGCCTTCGTTGTGGCCAGCTGCAGAACAATTGGTGAGACACCATCTGGCTTTTCCTAATTTTCACCAGCTGTAGGTATAATCAGCAGGATGATTGCAAAGTCCCTCTTCCTTCCATACAAAAACTCTGGAAAACAAATCCAGTGATGCATGGATGTGCAATGAGAGATTGAAAACATGCCTTGGTTTTCAGAGGGCTACAAGACCTGCACTAAATTATTCTTGTACAAGTTTAAAAGCATCTGGGTTGATGTGCATCTGGTGAATGAACTGCTGATGTTCAACTGCTGCAGCTTAGCTGGGGTTGGCATTTCTCAGTGCAGGTGTGTGGGGGGGGGGAGGAGGGGGGAACACAAGTACAATGAGGATTCCTGTTGGTGCCTCCTAGTGCTCACGAGACACAAAGAGAGTTTTTGCCTGTTTAGATGCATTTAGATTTTAATCTCTTAAATCAGGGAAAGTATTCTTAAGTGTACCCTCAGTGAGAATTTACCCTGTTACCCCACATAGAAGCCAGCAAGATAAGGGTTAACTGTTGTTAACTCATTAGAAGTATCAGGATTAAGCCCTGCTTGTGCTAGTTTGCAGCTCTGCTCTCTCCACCATGCTTCTACATTAGGTGTGATATTTCAGACCTGCTGAGCACCTGTAGCTCCCATGGCCTTCAGCTGCTAAGTTATTCAGTGAACTGGATCTTCCAGAAGAGCCAGGGTGGGTTTCTTTTACTGCTTTTTACCTTGGAGCTTAGCTGGATTTTAGCTGATCTGACCGTGATGTACATTTTCAAAACTAGCCACTGATGGGATGATCTCCTGCTGTTTCATAATATCAGGTAAGGTACTACATTCCCAGTGGCTTGAAGTCCTGTTGGATGGGGACTGAAGGGTTGTCTTGGATTGGTGAAATATTGTGTGACCGAACTGTGCTGAAATTGCTTAAAGCCATGTCTGCTGTAAGCCTCTGTAGTGTAGGTTTGTGTAATGTTCTAGTTGCTTGCATTTGAATTATTTAAGCAGTGCAAAGTACAAATAGCTAACAAAGCACCTTAATAATAGAGGGCTAAGGATTATGACAAACCTGCATAGAGATGTAGAGGAGTAATAGTATGGAGGGAGGGCTATTTAAAGGCAGGTAGCATCTGTGGTCTGTTATGCATTTCAGGTTAGTTTATTTTTCAGTTAAAGCAGCCAGTATTCATATTCATTCACATCTACCAAAAAAAACATTGCTCCGGTAAAAATAAAATTGGATGCTTCCCTCCCATGTGGTTGAAATTAATATTGTCCAGAGAGCAATTTGAGAATGTTCCAGAGGGGCTAGATCTTTCCACTTTTGCTTAATTGTTTTAGTAGAGGTTCTGGGAGATGCAGGAGGTCATGTAGTATCCCATGATTATCTCGTGTTTACTATCACAGGAGACCAGAGTTTCAAATGTTTAAGGGGAAGAAAATGGTGACTGGGAAGCTAAATGTCCATTTAGAGTATGTGAGATTGAAAGGATTTTATGTAAAGTGTTAGCAGTGCTCTGGGACAATAATACATAGCTAGTGCCCAAGCAGCTGAGAATCTGCACTTTACTGTGAGTATTTCAGACTACGGAAAAATCTGGGGGCCACGCTTGGCCCTGGCCTCTTGCAAGGCCAGGTCAAATATCATGTTTGTCCTTGAAACACACTATCAGCATAGTGAAAGAAATGTGCACATCCCTGAAGAAATTGTAGTTGAGCTAAATTGGAGAATACAATTGTGATTTGAGCTTAATGTGAGTTTGTGGGCAGGCTGAGTTTAGTTCTGGCACTGGGGGAGCTGCAGACATCTCAGTCTTTAAAATTTGTGGCAGGATGATTCCTTGGTTAAGCCGAAGCTGCTCATAGGCTAGAGATGGAAAGATCTATAGCAAGCAACAGTTAAGGTGTTGATTACTGTCATAGGAAAAAACTACTCTGTTTTGAAAATAAAATACAACGCAGGGAGAAGGGTATGTGTTTGAGTTTGGTAAGAGCAATATTAGTTTAAAAAAATACAACAAGCTGTTTAATAGAAACTGATCAATTCCACTCATATCAAGACTCCAAATCTTGCTACTAGTTCAAAGCAAAATAAACTAGCAAAAAAGACAAACCCACCAACAAAAAAATTCCTCCATTGTGCCTAGCAGAAATAGCTGCATAAAAGCTCTTCAGTGGAATTTGAATTTCTGATTAATTAGACTGCAGTGTTAATTAGTGCCAGTAGTCCTGAGACAAACCTAGTAATTAGTGAGTTGCATATCCACTGGGGAAGCCCAGCAGAACACCTGTTTTAGAGTGGCTCCTGGATGCAAATGAAAGATTTGCTGTATTGTGGCAGTGCTGTTCATTTTTCTAGTTCTGTGCCTTGTCCTCCAACCATTTGTATGCAAGTTTGAGTTTGTGAGCAATTGTGTGAGCAATTTCTCTGAAATCATGAAAAGTATGGTCTTCTGTTAGGCTGACAATGCTGGGCCAGGTATTACCTAGCAAATGTGAACATGGTGACTATGGATCTGGAACATATTATTCCCAATTGTTTGGACTGGAGTAATTAACAGTCAATCAGGCTTGTGCAAATGGATTAACTGCACCTCAGGCTCTCAAGACAAATGCGTGTAAACCTCAGACCCCAAACTGAATCTGATCCATAAAAGATTTAAATCAAAAGATAGGCATGTGAAGTCTTCTCTTTAAAGACATGCCTGATCACATAAGGTTCCTTCTGGTCTTCACCAATGTGACTGGGTATTGGTTGCTCAGAGCAGCTCCTGTTCAGCTCTGATGAGAACAGAGCAACCGCAAACCTGTAGAACGTAGGTCCTCTCATTCCTGAGACTCTTGTGTACTAGGAACTCCCTGTGGGATTTTACGTGTTCATAGCAATACTGGTAAATGAAGACTTGTTTCTTAATTAAATGTTTTTGTGTTTTGGCCACTTTTTTTTTTCCTTCTGAGAAGGGATTTAGCTTTTGCTCTGTTAAGTTATAGAACAGACACTGCAGATTTTAGGCTTGTGGGAAGTTCAGTGTGAAGCAATAGCTGAGGTCTGTGGCATTAGGGAAAGATGTTTGAACACAGCTCTGGGCACTAATTAGTTGCCCTAAGAGCAGAGAAATACTATTTTCATTCCTACCAGAGGTTTTGTGTTAAGCACAGAAACTTTTGTATCCTGACCTGTCTGCTTGGAGATAGTTGTCTTTTTTTTTTTTTTGAAAAACAGACACATTCAGGATTAAGATTTCCCCTGGCCTTAATTAAGGATGTCATTGGTTGAATAACAAATATGGTACTGGAAATGTCCAGGTGCCCTTTGGGGCAAGGTTCATCCACCTTAAATGCTACAGGTCCCTCTGGGTGGTGATCTCTCCTGCAATACGAAGCATTGGCAGCTTAAGGGCAGGCTATAAGAAAGGTGAGGTTCAAAGCAATTTATTCCATCTGAATTTGACACTTAGTGTTGACACAGCTCTGATCTGCTTAAGGTCAAGAGGCAGAATGTTTGTGTCAGCATGGAGTGGTACTGAAAACCAGAGTTTTAAAAGTGCTGGAGAAGAAGGGATTGTTGCTAAGGATATGGGCTTATTTAATAGTCTGTTTCTTTACCAGCCTGCTCCCCATCAACTTGAATAAGGTCATTCTTAACTTGATACAAATAGAGAGGCAAAATGCATCCCTTGGCCATAAGCCAAGCAGACTCAGCAGAATCTTGAAAGAAAAATAAAGCACCAATCAAGTTAGCAAATAAAAGTGGAGATTTGTGTCTTTCCTCTGAGGATAGTTGATGGTTTTTAAGAAGTCTTGTGACCAGAAACCTTAAAATCTTCCAGTGCACATTGATCAGCACAGGAAAAATGCTCCACAGCAATACTTTGGTCTCTGTGATTTTTTTCAGGAAAATTCAATCTAGTTTTATAGTATTTTGTACAAGCAAATAAAAATACCATGTAAGACACAAGTTAAAATACTGTGAAAAGCAACCATGGTATAGGCTAGTATTTCATCCTGTCAGTGCCTTAGCCTTTTGGGGATGGAGATTTATCTGTCTAAGTAACTATATGTGAGAAAATCTCGGCAATGTGTTAGGTGGGGCTAATATCTCTTGCTAGACCCATGGATCTCATTATAAGAGAGAAAGAAAATTACGGTTTGGGGCATTCAAGCCCATCCTTGGTCCTGAAATATAAGCCAGTTCTGTAGTCATGGGCCATCATGTGAAGAGGAAAGTGGACACTGAATGCCTGGCATAGCTATATTTTAGGCTGGCTAACAGAGGTAAAAATGTTTAAAGGCGGACAGTCCTGGTCACCAATCTAGCTACAATCTCTTATCAGAATAGTTTTGCGTCAGGACCTTTTTTCTTTGTTAACTTGAACTATTATAGTACTGATAGATAACCTTATTAGAAGGAAGATGACCATGGGTGTGACACATGAGGAGATTAATCATCATTTTTCTTGCTGCAACTTCACCTGGACTAGTGTTTCTGTGCTTCGAAACTGCACTGATGAAAATGGCTTGAGCACCGCTAAGCACCCCAGGTGTTCAGGCAAAACTCAATGCCTGGGTTGTTCTGCCTGCATGGCATTGAGGAGCTCAGCTTAAGCAAGCTGAAGAAAGAGCATCAAAATGCAGAACGGCTTGTCTGGGAGCCAGGCCTGTGGAGTGCTGTACTGGGCTTGGGGTCTGAATGCCAAGCATGGCTTGGTGCTCTGCTGCCAAAGCTTAATGGGTATACATGGGTTGTAGTGTGGTTGTGAGAACTGTTGTTATACCTGAGCTTTCTTACCTGGCCTTCTCAATGGGAAGCAGAAAAGAGACTGCTTCTTCCTTGCTCTGGTGTGTAGAAATGAATATCAGCAAGGCTGGGCTTTCCTGAGGTAATAGCAGCAATGCCATGAGGACAGCCCGAGCTCGTTTTGCAGTAGGCTGCCAATCTGGTCTAGATCAGAGGAGGAACAGTAACATCAGCTGCAGAGTGAGGTCCTCTGGGGACCTTGTCAGTGCTCGTGAGATGCAAATACTTGATGGTCAATACTTGATACTTATAATACTTGAGCTATATCTATATGGCACAGTCCAGATACCAGCTTTAGTGCTGGATGATGTTGTGTAGCTGAAACTATAGGTCTTCAACATGAAGTTACCTCATCTCCGTACGCATAGTCAAATGCTCTGTGTTTCCACAAAGGCAAATTGATAAGCAATAGCTCACAGCAGACAGTACACTAAGGTTTCTCACTTTCTCTGCTTTCAGCTGCACTGAATTGCGTAACTCATTGCAACTGTTAGCTAAATGCACCTATACAGAGCAGCTGTAATCACAAAATCTATAGCTTTATGGAAATCAGAGCTGGAGTGCAAGAGACCTTGTGGACTTGCAGTCTATCATAATAACCTCTTCAGATCGATAAATGCTGTGAACAGTAAGCCAAATCTGTCCTTTCTAACCTACCTCAGTTTTGAGAAAGGGCAAAATGCTAAGGTTAAATGTAAACAATACCCTGATGATGGGCATGATGAAACTGCCCACATGCAAGGGCTTGTTGTTAAAATGACTCATAGCCATTTAGCCTTGTTAACAGTGTTGCCCTGGAGCTATCTAGGCAGATGAGAAAACAGATTTTTCTGAAGGTTTCTAGATTTGCTGGAGGCCTTCAGCCTGTTGGGTGCTACCTGAGCTCTGAAGGAAGATTAGGAAAATTGTTAACTTTTGTGGCAATAGTGCCAAGGTTTTTGTTAGTGCTCCCTGCCCAACCTCAAAATGTGAAAAAATGTGTTCCTTAATTTCTGTGTGTATCATTGTGGGGGGACTACAGAAAAAAATTCCCAATACTTGAAATCCTGTTCTGCTGTAAGGAAACTTGTAACAGATTCTTTAGCAGAGGTACAGGAATGGGCATTCTCCTTTGATGCTGTTTCCAAGCAGGGTTTCCACAGTAATGAAATATGACACAGTCAGTGATAGCTCCGCTGAAAAAAATTGGCCAGTTAAGGAGAGGCTCAGCATACGTGCCCCTTTGGTGCACCATCTTAAATCACTCTGTTACAATCTGAATTGTCTATTCCTGATAAATCTGTTCAACATTGCTGGATTTGGAGTGTGCGGAATTAATGCATCCTTATGGGATATGTTCCAGCTTAATTCAGACTTGTGTAATTCACTGTTAGAAGCGGCCCAAAGTGATACTTCTTGCTTTATTAGTTTTGCTTATTTTTTTTTTAAACAAAAGGGCAATTGCCATGCAAAGTACCTTTGAGAGCCATCAACATTTGAAATATCTGTCACTGTAAATAAATGTGGAGTGTTCATTGTCTATCTGGAATCGTACTGTAAAATGATAAGAATGGAGACTTTAGTTTGTTTTCATTTATACAGAGCATGAGCTGCTGATGTGTGACTAGTTCCAAGAAGATAACTAATGAAAAGACACCTTTACTTGATGTTAAAAAGAATTCCCCAAACCTTCTTCTCCTTGGTGCCTCTTCCGAGAGTCATGCGTGTCTTCCTGAGCAAATTCAGATGCATACCTAAGTGAAAGGAAAGTAAGACAAACTGGAGGAAGTGAAACCCTCAGAGGCAATTTCTGAGTTCAGAACTGCCTCCACAGGAAAACAGTGAGTGAATGGGCTCAGAAACATGGTTGATATGTCATCCACTCTTATGTTGCAAACGTGTCAGTTAAAACATTTTCTAATTAGCTACATACTCTACATGATATAATGTAAATTATATCTTTGTATATGACCTTCCTGATTTTCACCAAGGGAGAAGTGAGGGATATATAACATGTCAAGGAGACAGAGTGTAACCATGTAAGGCTAGCGGTTAAGCATATGATACTGCTCAAAAGAGAAAGGGGTGAGTGAGCCATGAACCATAGCATTGTGGAGAACATCCTCTACGTAACTTCAGTGTGTACAGATGGAAGCGCAGGGCTGGGGAAGGACCCAGGTGTGCCTCTTTGGGGCAGGGACAGAAACATGGTGATTGCATTAGATTTCTGCAGGCTGGAGTCAATCCTGCTTTGAAGGCCTCTCTCCAGCCCCTGACAGGTTGCTATAGATTTCATTTTCCAGTCATGCAGACTTCTGAGAACTGGTGCCTGAAATATCTGGCTAGTGATAAATAGGTCTAATAACAGATCACTTGAATGCCTGTGGTTTCTGCCTAGGTCATTTTGAAGCAAAACTCTGGGCTGCTAGGGCACTCTGGTGATGAAACAAACTATTAGCTTTTTACTTGCAGTTTAATTAAGTGTAGAGGACTGGATTTGCTTGACTGGAGGACGCTGGAAGTGATCCAGTGCTGTCAGTCCTGGACTCATGCTAATTACCCTAATTCAGGAAGTAATTTGGAGAGGTTCTACTGGAGTTTCTCCACCAGGAAAAAGCTCTCCGTTGGGAAGAAAAGAGCTTGATTCAACACGAGAGAGAGTTTATAGCTGTAGTTTTGCATTGTCCTGGAGGAAGCTGTGCTCTTTCCCCAGAGACAGTCCAGCAGAGCTGAGCCATTCAGTGCAGTATCTGCTGCAGGATGAGCCTCTGCTGAACCTGCTCTGCCAGTGTGCTTGCCCTCAGGCTAGGAGAGTTCTGCTGCTGAGACACAGCCTTTTGGTACCTGGGGAAGGCAACGTTTTTTGTTAGAAAAAGTGTTTTTGCTAGAAAAGGTGATTATTCCAGTTCAACATCTGTGCTCACAAGCTTCTTTCAGGTTTCAGTCTAATGGTCTTTATTTAGACAGAGGCATGCATTTCTTTTATTTTGGGAAATCTGCTTGTCACTTCATTAGACCACTTACAGCTGAGTGACAGGGAATTTAATTTTCTTCCTTTCTTTGCTACCACTGAAGAATCCTTCCCCATCTCTCATGTCACCCTGTCACATTGGAATGATGTTTGTGCTACAGAGATGCTGTAGCACAGCTCCTCAGCTCAGTACTAATAAGCCTTCTCTTATTCTGGTTTGGTGTCACCCAGTCTTGCTTTCTGTGTTATAAAATCCTTGATTCATCTGTTGCTTTAAACAGCTTAGTGATTTGAGACATTGTTTTTAAATTCTCCTGGCAGGATCAAGAACATGGGCACAATACTGGAGATGATAGAGACCTTTAGGTATGTGATAGTGAGATTTTGTCCCTCCTAACCTCAGTAGCCTTTTACCAGTGCATAGTTTATTCTGGTAGCTTAGAATCCCTCTCTCTCTCTGCATGTATGTTTATGTATGTCTGTGCACACACATATGTAGAAAAGAACTTTCTGTCCTTTCTATAGGTATATACGTATTTGTTTACTGTGCTTTATTTTGAATATTCCATGGCAGTAGAGCTGAATGTATTCTGAAGGGAGGGATTTTGCTACTTTAATGGTGCCACAGGAGACAGTGCTCTGTGCAAGCAGACATGTCAGGGCCTGTTACATCCTACTTCAGGTGGGAGATGCCTATGAACTGGTGTCCCAGATCTAGATGTTTCCAGCAACCCAGAAAAGTACTCCAAAGAAAAGAGTAGGGAGCTGGAGATGAAGACAATTTCCTTTCATACGCTTTGAGGGATTTAGGCTTCCTTGTTTCTTCCTGGGAGAAGAGAGTGGTGAAACGTTGGCTTAATTCCAGCTAATCAGTGTTCCTCTTTGGCATTGACAACACAGTAATTCAGGGCTGGGGTGTGTGTGGGGGGTGGGAGCGCAGCTTAGAAAATTGTTCTGTATCCATTGGTTTCCAAGGAATGCCAGGGATCTGGCATGATCTCCATGATCTGCATTTTCAGGTTCAACGCTAGCTAGATTGAACAAATAGCCCTTGGTGCCTCCTGGCCATGCTGCTCCCTCCCCATCCTCACTTACCCCTGCACTTGAACAGAAAAGTTTCAGTTCAATTTTTTTTTTCTTTCTTTTTTTCCCACCCATCCCCCCACCAGTGATTCATTCCCTTTGTCTATGAAATTAATGAACTCCCATCAGAGACTCTTGTCTCTTGGTACCTGCCCTTGAAATTCCAGAGACTGAAAAAAGAAGAGAGTATAGCAGTGCATCTGGAAAACTTACCTTCCACAACTTTTTGTATCACTGCTGTATTGCAATTTTCTGCCTCTGTTCTCTAGCTGACCTATACCTATAATAGAAAACTTTCTCCTATATTTCTCATAGTCAAAAGTTGCCTTATCTTCAAGGAACAAGAAAATAGGTTCATTACTCAAAGAAAGACAAGGAGGTGTCATCCCATGCTAGGATTTTTTTGAGTGTTTTGTTTGGGTTTTATAAGTGGCCGCTTACTGAACTGAAAATTGCAGGGGGAGGATAAAAAAGCACGGCAGCTTTTCCCATTACTATTTTGTTTTCTAATTAATCCTGTCCATTCAAGCTTTATCTGCTTTGCTCAAGTGGCGTTTGCTTTCATAGCTTAAAAAAGGGTAGAGGGGAGGTGTGAATACCCTCCTCTGCTAATGCGTTTTGATTGCTTTTTCCCCACTGTTGGGAATGCTTTTAGAAACACTAAGGCTCTTAATTTTCATGTGACACAGGTTTCCCACTGCTCTGGGTTATTCAACTTGATAGAAATTTTGCCTGAAGGGTTATGTTTACTTTGATGCACAAGGTGGATGAGCTGAAAGTTCAAGCCTTTGTGATTGCATTTGATGAAGACATAATTAAGACGGGGTCATTTTTGTGTATGTGTGTTTAATAACTTTTGAATCGGCATCTGAGAAATGAATGGTTCCTACTAGTAATCACTGCAAAACAATCATATGTTAGGCAAGTGCTTGGAGAAAAGGAATTCCCCTTTATAGGGGTTACATGGAAGTGCTCTGTAGCTTAGCTGGATGGCTGAAATTAAACGTACTCCTGTGGCAGCTATGTTTATTGAAAAATTAGCATGTTGCTCTGCTGCCTGTGTTCCTTACGTGGCAAAGACTTTTTTCATGTTTGCTAATTCCTGAAGTCTGTCTGAATTTTCCACTTCTGGTAGTAATGCAGCTGAATAATATCTGAATGTATTTTATTTGGAAAATGAGGCACTACGTAAGTAACTGTCCACGGTCCCCATCCTTCCTGCTGTAGCGGTTTCTTTTGGACCAACAAATTTCTCTTCTAGAAAAAGCAGCTTTATCAGAACTCAAGTTTGTGGAATGTGCCAGTTAGAGGAAACTAGATTTTGGGGGGAAAAAAAAAAAAAAGAAATAGGTGTTGGAATATTTGAAAAAGATCAGCTTTTAGAGCTGCAAAGTTGTAGAACAGACCTGATACTGACATCAATTATTTTCATGATTTGTCAATTAAGATGCAGCAAAGCGTGTTTAAAAATGCCTGTGAAATGAAATGTTTAGAAGAATTATTACATTTTGGAATAGAAACTGCACTCCATGAGCATTTCTCCTGGAACAAAAATTCCAATTTTAGCCAATAATGGTGATACTGAAGGATAGTACCTATCTCATTGGTCTCCTATGCCCTCATAAATGAGTGCCTCTAACATCTCAGAGTTGAATAGGTCCATGTAAGTGCTATTATTGTTTATTGCTATTTACCATTAGTGGATTTAGGTCTCTCGGGAACCTGATTAAAGCAGAAATAGTAATATTCAGGCCTTCATGTTCCTATTTGTCTTTCAATGGGGTTTATTTCACTACCTTTGAGACTCTTTAAGGAATGATTTCTAGCCCTCCCTTGGTAATTTTGTAATCCATTAATGCTGAAATATCTTGGGGAGTCCAGGTCTCGGGCTATTTTTCACCCTATAAATGTTTCTTGGAGCCATTTAAAAAGCCCTTGGAAGGTATAACAACAAATGCCAGACACTGTAAGTATGCGTGACTCTAAATTATACAGACCCTAATTCTATGACAGACAAATCCCACTTTGTATGCAGTATCATTCCCCCATCAGCAGCCTTCCCTGGCTAAAACTGTCAGGGCAAAGTGCATTACAAAGCTGAAATGTCTTAGTGTCTGGGCAGTGCTAGCCTGTCATTACTCTTCAATGTTTAGTGTGGTATTTAGAGCTGAGATCGAAGACAGGCAGTATACCTGCAGTTGGCTCCATTCTAAACAGCTTGGATCTTGAGGGCAGTTATGACGATCCAGCCTCCAAGGTGCTGAATAAGTATCTGTGGCTCCAGGTGGACTGCAGTGATCTATTTTTAAAAAGTGCCCTGTTGAAGCTTCACAGCACCCAGCCTGTGCTAGGCAGATTAAAGCCATGATACATGTGTATGCAACCTATAGCTGCATCTTCCAACAGCGCTGCAGTCATTCCCTTAGTTGTTGTGAAGTTTCATCTGTGTGCTGCTGGGGGAAAGCTAGGCTGAGAAAATTACTTTTGCACTTGAATCTGAAAGCAGTGCTGTTTCTGATCTGATGGGGAAGAAATTTGTACAGTTCGTTGCCCAGTTTTGGAGGAATTACATTTTCAGACTGTTCAAACCTCCCATCAGGTGTTGATTGTATTGTTGCTCCGTTGTCATCTAAATGGCGTAGCTGTAGAGATAACCCTTTAGTTGATTTGAAAAGGACACACGCAAAACTGAGGTTTGGGAGTGAGAGTCATTAAATAATGCTGTACTCTAGTTGTGTCTTTTGCAAGGTGGCTGGAGCTGGCAGATGTGTCTCGGATGGTAAGACCTCTGCTGGAAGGCTTGTATCTGTCAGACCCGGAGACAGCATCTTGCCAAATGGATGCAGATTCCCTTTGCTCTGGATATAGTTGGTGAAGCAGCGAGCAGAACAGCATGGAGGTGAGAGCATGCAGGGAGACCTGTGTTGCTCAGCAGGGAGCCTAGCTGAATGTCTTTCAGCAGACACTCTCTTTGTGTGAGTTAAAGGGACTTGATTAATCACCACTCTTTACAAAATAGGTTTGGTAGTATTTGTAGGCATTTCCATTTAAAGGACTCATTTTTTTCTCATCTCTGTTGTGGAGCTCCTGAGCTGGGCGACTCTTACAAGAATGCCTTTGTCCTCCTGGTTGTGCATGAGGAGAAATTGTGAGGTGTCATTGACGGTGGTGTCCACCTGCATTCTGGTCCACAGAAGGAAGTGAAAACATAGAGCAGCCAAACTGCACTTTTCCTGGGCAAGGTAGCAGCACTTCCAAACCATAACCTTTCTGTTTTTAGCAACAATACTTCAGCTTCCAAACTGAAATTGGAAGCAGAAAATTTCACTTGAAAATAGCGATGCATACAGTTGTGCTTGTTTTTCTCCAAAACGTTATATCACTGCCTTTCTTCTAACAGTACTACAATTTAACTTAAAGTCTGTTTACTTTTCTGTTCAATATCCCTGAAATTCTCTTGTTTGCTATTCACAGGTGCTATTGTCCGTCTCCTTTGCTCTGTTAAGCCTTCTGAGATAAAAAAATGTATGGTCTCTTTAGTGGTGACCAAGGAAATCAAAATTGTCTAAATTATGATCATCATCCCTTCCTTCCCCTTTCCATAAGAAGCTGTCTTTAATCCCACATTGATGGCTTATGTGCTTTTGAAATTCATGCAGTGGGACCGCTTCCCTCAGTATTTCTCTTAAAGTTGTTAGACCATTTCTACAGGCACACAATGAATTTAGGATATTTGTCAACTGAAAAGTCTGCAGGCATAGTAGATTTGAATAACAGGAAACCTATGGATAGTAGGAAGGGGGAGGAAGATGCTTGGCTTATTCAAATTGGAATCTTCCTTTATATCTTTTGTGGATTACTATTTTAAGCCTCTCTCAGATGTGTGTTTGTGTTAAATAGTATGATAAATAGGACATTGAAAATCCACTAATAAAACTCCTAGAGAGGTATCATTCTCCTGTGCAGAAGGAAAGTAGTGCTGATGCCCTACACGGTTTGAACTTTTCTTACTGCAAACTACTGTCACAGGTGATAAATGATCTTGCAAAACTTGAACTTTTGTGTGAGCATATTATCGGCCACCACTTTCTGGGGTTAAAGTTTCCCCAACACATACTCTTCCTTTACTTGCCAAACTTCAGCTATAATTTTATTTTTTGGGAGCTACATGTTCTTTCAAATTGTATTCTCATCCCCTTTCCCTCTGGATTAAGCAGCCACATGTCAAACACAGGACTTTAACCTGCAATAGGTTCTGTTCAGAAGGCAATAGGATGCACGTGACTGGCTTTGCACCATGTTCCTTGCCCTTCTCCACTGTACAGTCTGTTGGGATGCTGGTGCAACAACCTCATAGGATGTTTGATTCCAAGAGGTTGAATATTCTGAAAATTAATTAAATAGCATTAGAGTAGTTGTGTTTCTAAACAGCACAACAGTTCAGACTGTAAAGTATTAGAGGGTGATTGTGATATGATAAACTGGTTTAGTAGTAAATAACAAGGCCTTGAAAAATGCTGATTGTGAGCAGGGGCATTTCACTAATGTTAATCATTGCGAAGGATAACTTAGAGTGCCTTTTAATAAACGTGTATATTGTGAAACAATGTGTTAAGTGATGGTGACAGAAAGCTGGGATACTGGGGCAGGTGTGACTGTTAATTTCGTAAATGCAATGTAGTGCAAAGAGCACCACAGAATGGAGCAGCTGGATCTGTTTTTGAGTAGGGCAGTCTGGTGACAGTGATGCATTAATCCCCTAACAGCTCATAGATGCACGATGGCAGGATACTTCTTTCAGATTATTCAGTGTATAACACTAGGATGTTAAACTACTGGAATGAGCTATCTTCCAGATATCTGTGCCTTCCTCCTTCCTACTGACCTGGTGATACAATGCAAAGCCCAGATGCTCCTGTCAGCAGGGATGATGAACTGTCTCTTTAACTTAACCAGCTGGACACATGCTAAGTAAATCTTGCTGGTATTAACAAGGCTTTTAGGGGTGTTAGGCCCAGCTAACTCTTACAATCTGTCATTGCACCTTTAAATCTTCATCAGAACTAGAGCACTGAGTCTTTCCAGAACTGTATTAATTGGATTTCATGCCACTGGGAAGGTATGTGTTTTGTGTCTTGCATAGCAATTGCAGGCACAGCCACTGAAGATTTTAGTACTCCTTGTTTTACTTCCTCCAAAACTGCCATTCTTCTTGAAACTTTTAATAACCACCAGCTACGTGCCTTTGTGAATCAATGATTTGAAGGAGTAAACAAAACTGGACTAGCTTTTCAGCTAATGCAAATCACCTAAGTTTTTGGCTGACTCTGTCAAAGTATATTTCTTTCTTTAACCTTTGGAGGGTTTTCTTTCACGATGGAATGCCTGACACCATGGTGGCCTTAGGTCCATAAAACAAAGTAAGCATAACTTATGCATCTGAAAACTGTCATCTTTAATCTCGATTTCCAGACTGCATTGCTGACCAAAATGCAATTTTAAAAGCTTTATTCCCCCTTTTTCTGTCGAAGAGGTCTAGTCAGAAAATAGTGGAGAACAAACTCATTTTTCAGCCCAGATGAAGTGCATAAAAGTTATAAATTGATTTTATAGTGCTTTTTGAACTTGCTTGTTCAATAATAAATTATTCCAGTTATAAAGTAACCAATGCATTCCTTGTAGCTACCTACTCTCTGAACAGTGACAGCCTACAACTTGTATTAATATAAACCATATTGAGCAATCAGTAGAGCATATGCAGTGTTTCAATGCAACATCAGCACTGAAATCATGATAAAATACTTCAGGGTGCCAAGCTAGTCTATGGCAGGGAGCTGGTAATTTGGTATGGTCTTCAGAAATGTTCTTCAGGAGCTACAGTGGAGTTAATAGGGGAAAAAAAGGTTGACTGCCAATAAGGGGCTGAGTGGCAGTTTATTTGTCTGTTCAAATCAACTATCAGATGCCAATTAAAAGGGTCTCCTGCAGTCACTAATTAAGAAGCACTGAGGGATTGATTAGCTATTTACCGATGACTGTCAGTACAAATGCATTTGTTCTATTATCTCAGCATGTACTTCAGGGAATCGACTAGTTTCTGTTAATGAATTTGAGCATGTTCACGTGATAAGCATGAGAGTCTGGCATTTAATTTATTTTAATATATAAACCATTCATTTTATTGACTGTCCTATGTTCTTCAGTCATGGATATGCTTTCTATTGCTTCAAAGGAATTTGTCTTCTAAAATGATGCTCCATAAGGAGAGTAGCCACAGAAAATGGATAAGGGTCGAATTATTGTAGGTTCCACTAGTATGCTACCAGCATTCTGAGCTTCCCATTCCATTTCTGGGTGATGACACAGAAAGGTGAAGATGCAAATGAGGAGGCTGGTAGTGAAAAACATTGTTTTGAAAGATGCAAGTTGAAGATCTATGTTGTGGTTCTATATCGGGGTTCTAGCCAAAATTTAGAAAAATTTTGTGCAGTTGGCCATGCCCTGGCCTTGGCAGTACCTCCACTGTAAGGTGCTGGAAATCCTGAGAATGGCAAGGCCTGTTTTGGGATTTTCAGTGCTTCCATTTCCTTCACATATGTTTTGACAATAACTGTATTTTGAAACAGAAAAATACTTCTCCCACTGTTTGTCTTGAAAGTGATTTTTTTTTTTTTTTTTTTTTTTAATCCCCCTCACCCAATGTGAAGAAAATACTTTTCTGTGTCAGAATTTCCCACATCATGGTAATGAGTGTTTGGCCAATATTCTTGCCTCATCCTGTTAAGTTTCTCTAATGAAAGATATCTGAAGCTGTAAATGCAACTTCTGTAAGAGATACTGGGGTACTGAGTGAGCTTTGAGAGAGTCACCTGTGTGTCCTTCCATGCCTGGTGCTTAGAGCTGGGTAGCAAGTAAATCTCTTCAGAAGTATGTGTGAGAGACCAGCTGCAGCCCAAGATGTTTTTAAAGACAGATTTAATCTTGCTGTGATAGGGTCAGTAATTTTGATTCTATTGAAACCTTCAATATAATTTTTTTTCTGACTTCAGTGGGAGCCATTTGATGCAGCTTGGAAAGGGAAGAAATGCAACAGAAGTGGAATATACTGTCTTTATTTTCAGAATTCAAAGCCTGTTTGATATTAAAAAGCAAATAAACAAGATGACAAAAATCTCCTTACATACCATGATGCTTGTTCAGCATGCTGCTATTTGATGCCTATTCCAGACTTTATCCCAGTTTTAGTCCCATAAGAAAGTCTCCCCTGGTTCTGATTTAAAGTTTGCAGAAATTACATTTGGAATGAGATACAGTAGGAGGAAATATATCTTAAAAATTTGATGGTTGAAAGAAATATCTTTAATCTCTCCTGTTATTAGTACTAAAGGAGCTTTCAGAGAATAATAAAGCTATCACACTAAGCCCCTTAATTCTCTTTCTTTTAGTAATTTTTTTGTCCACTTTTTCATTTGATTTATTTTATTTTTCTGATATTAATTTTGTGGTTCTGTTTTCCTCTGCAGTTTTCACCTTCTTTCCCCTAGTTCAACACTCTGCATTTAGTGCTCTTTTTTCCCACTTCTCCCTCTTTCTTTTTAAAGTCTCATGATTTTTTTTTCCTTTCTCCCTCCTCCCTTTTAAAACCTTTATTCTGCTTCATATTCTCTGCTATAACTCAGTCCTCTGCTGTCATGTCTCTTTTTCTATTAGTGTGGTCATGGAGGACGATCCATGGTGCATTGTAGAATGGCTGCACCCACTTTTCTGAAGGCTCCCTGCCTGAGACTCCTGCTGTTCTTGCATGACAACAGCAGTTTGCCTGATATTATCCAAGATGCTTTACCTGCACACACCACTCTGAGATATCTGTGTGGTAAGAAATGTACCAGTTACTAAGTAATTTGGGAGCACATAGGAGTATAGCTGGCTAGTATTTTTGCTCGTTTAACTAGTTGCACTGTTCTCCTTTTACTTTGGAAGTAACTCTATGCAGTTACAGTTTATTACTGGCATTGCTTTGTATGTTAAGAAGCTACTGTAAGGGCAGTTATAGAAAAAGAGGTCATCCAGATGGCTCATCAGAATCAAAAACATCAGAGGAGGCAGTCAAAATGAGACTCATCTAATGATATGATAATCCAGCTCTTGTGACTGAACTAAAAGTCAAGAATAGAGTAATAATTCTTATGATATTTGCAATGGAAATGGTTACATGTATAAATAAACCTTTCAAGATTAAGTTGTTGCCAATCATCGGGTAGTTATTTTCATGGCACAACTATGGCATCATCTGTGTGCCTCGTGGCCGCTTGGGCTATCTGTAGTACTTATGTATGTACTTCGAGACACCCTTGCCATAGAGAGTTTGTAGTTGAAGTAGACAAGATGGATGGATGATCTGATCTAACACCAGCCGAGGCCAATGAAAATCCAAATGGGTTTTGATGAGTGTTGAATGATGAATTGTACTGGGGGGTATTGCAAGGCCTTTTCTAAGATGATGCTTGAGAGCCTGCGCAAAAGCCTAATAAGAAACCTGAACCAGTGACGTCTGGGTATTGAGTCAACCAGAGAAAGAACTTGCTTATTAGTTTCAGATGTAGCTGTTGGACATTATTAAGTGGACTTGATAAGCAAAAATGAACTGAATATAGTGGATTACAAATAAAAGATTTGGTTTAAATTTAAGACGCAGTCCTAGTACTAGGATTTGGTGGCCCTAAATGCATATAGTGCCTGAAATGATTCTTATGATTGCAGTGCTTTTGTTCACTTTGTATAATAGAGTAAAATGCTATAACAAATGCTTTTTGATGGCTGTGATCCTTTATAGTCATAGAAACTTCACCTGCAGTTGTAAAAATATAAAGAGTAACAATAATTCACAAAATTGGATAAGCTGTGATACTGCAGAGGTCAGCCAATAAAAAAAGAAGGCATATGTTGTCTGTATGTCTCCGAAGATAAGACACGATCCATTCTTAGGTACCACTTTATTTCTATCTCGTATAAAGTCCAGGAACTGAGAAAATAGCTTTTTGTTGTTGTTGTTCTTTGCAGTAATACAACTGAAGGAAATCTGTTTTACTTCGGATGGGGAGAGAGAGGAAACTTTTACATCTGTGGCAGAATGAAAAGGTAGTGTTCTGTGGCCTGTGTTATGTAGCAGATTACATTAATAGTCCTTTCTGGCTTTAAAACTGGGAAAAGTTTTTACCTGTTATTGCAATATCCCAATGTTGCATGTTGAATTATGAGTATCAAGAGTATAGTATAGGATGAAGGTAAGAAAAAGTAGAACCAGTTAGTGGAGAATACAGTTGAGACCCAGACTTCTGGGTTCCTGCAGGATGAGTACTGGGTGGCCTTGTGAGTCTTCCAGTCCTGTCCCTCACTGCCATATACAGCTATGTCTATCCAGGGGACCAAGAGGCATAATGCTCATCCTCACCCATGAGCACCCCTGCAATGATGGATAATTGACAGATAATCTATAGACTGCCATTTCCCACTTAAGTCAGGGTTGCCTCTGTCCAGAAACAGTTGCTTTCACAAACCAGTTACTACTGAGTTCTGCATGATTAATATTTACCAGAATGACTATGGTGGTCATTTAAATCTTTTTAGATCTCTTTGCTGGGTCTTGAGTACATCTTGACTTGTAAATTTTTACTCAGACTCTGCCTGAATTAGGCATCTCTGAATCTCATTGCTTGTATCTAAAATGGATAAAATAATAGTTCATTGCCTCATTTTAAAGTTTTGCTTGGAGAATTCAGGATTCTGATGAATAAGCCAAATTGTTTATAAAGATAAAAACTCTTTATGCAGATAATACAGTAGGCTTTTAGCAGTGCTTCCTTCTTTAAAGAAGAAAAAAGAACCAGAGCAAAAGCCCAGTTATAACTGTGGATGAAGTGCAATTAATCTTATGCTAGGATAAGCTGCTCATTCACTTGAATTGTGAGACAGATGAGTTTTCATGATGAAGAATCTCATCTAATTTTCATATTGGTGGTTTTTTCATGGCAGAAAACATGGAAATGGGGGCAATGCAGATCTGTCCTTGGCAGCAGATGTACCTAAGCATTTTCTTCTAGATTTGGTCTATATAGGGAATTATGTCCAAGCATGAAGTTACAAGCGACCCTGGTAATGGACATCAGGTAAAAGGATGCATGCCAGATAGCTCAAATGTTCAACCATTTCACAAAGTGGACTGTCTTCTCTGGGCTGGCATCAGTTGGCCAAGAAGGATTATGCTCTTTCTATTCTGTTTCCAAAAACTAAATAAGATTTTGTTAGAAATTCTGCTGTACGTTGGAATGGGAGGAAGAACAGAGCAAGAGGAGGAACAAAAGGGTTAATTCCTTTCAACTTGTGAAGATAAGAACATGCTTTAATGAGGAATGAGAAGCCTACTTCAGAAGGAAACCACAGCCCAATAATTGGCACTGGTATATATACTGTAATATCAGATAATTTTATCAGGGACAGTACATCTGAAAAGGATCCAAGGAATAACCAAGATCATATATTTGGTAAACAGATTTTTTGCATGTACATGTACTGCAATCTGCCACATGTTCCAAAATACAGATAATGTTTTTATGTTTTATGTATGTGGATGCTTTGGTGCTAATCTCTACCCAAAGAACAATCTGAATTGGATAAGTGACTGAAATATTAAACAAGTAGGCAACGGACTATTTCTGTAACCTGGAGTGACAAATTTTTTATGAGACTGGACTTTGTTTTAAAATCCCTGATAGGCTTTTTTTCCCTAAATCTAGTTCCAAAGATATCTTTGTTTTAGGCAGGTCTCTAAAATATTTGCTGGTCAATCCTTTAAAATCTCTTTAGGCTATCCTTAGGTAGCAAACCAAATAGAGAAAATTGTTTACACAGTGAATCCATAACAGGGTGAGTCTCAGTAAGTAAGCCCCATGTAACTTTTGCCTTTAATATTAATTTATTATTTTTCATTAAATGCAAGGTAAATGTTGTTCAGTCCTATCTCTTTTATCTTCAACCAATAAAATAAAGTTATCATGCAGCAAAAGCTAAAATACTGAGTTTGAAAGCAGGTTTTGTAAATCATAACGTCCCAAGGATGATCAGATCTCAAGTGCTTTAATAGAAATAGGATATAGAAGTAGGAAGAACAAAGGCTGTATCACTTGTGACTAAACCTGTCTCCCTATGCTGCCTGCCAATCAAAGCTGATGGGCTTAGATCTCTCCCACCAGTATTTCCTTCACCAGAAGGCAGCTGTAATAGGAGAAGACAGCCCAGGCCAGAAACATGCATCTGATTGCACACTTGTGTACAAAATCTGAACCTACATGCGGCTCCAGCTGCTGCTGAGTGCTGCCAGTATTACAGTCAGATAGGCAAGAGGGAGGCCTGTAGCCTCAGTGTCTGTGTGATGTTGAAATCCAGACTGATAATTTGGTTCTTGGGACCATCTTTATCTAGTGTCTACACCTCAGCATTTGGATGGTCACTGTACTGAATAAATGGCACTGTCCTGAGGGCCTTTGCAATAGAGTATTGTTGAAATTCAAAGTGGTAGCTGCTGCTCACGCAAGGGCCATGCTCACCTGAGCTGCAGTGACTGTTAGAAAATACAGTTTGAAGTAGCCAGATATTCTGAACTGACTATCTGCTTTAGGGTAGGTGTTGCTGTGACTCATCAAACCTAATCGCTTCTGTGATTGTTAGTAAAGAGGATGGGCTATTTCACTTTGTACACTTACTGGTGGTATTTTCTCAAACATAGATATCAGTCCCCCTTCAGATATCTGCTGGCTCCCATTTATCAAAGTGACAGCCAGCCAGCAAGCAAACCTCTCAAAACCTATGATAAAATTAGCTGCAATCGATACTCCATTCAAAGTAATATGATTAAGCCTACAAGTTTAGGTTTAATTTCATCTTGCAGACTGCAGATGACACTGTTTCTGAAGGACCTGATTTTTGCAATAGCTAGAAGATAAGCACAGATCAATTTACAGTTCTTGTTGGCCAACAACACTTACTAGGAAAAAAAAACGTTAGGGAAAACATAGCTGACATGTCTATTGCAGGGAGAGAGTTATAAGCTATCACAGACTTCAGGACAAAATAGCAGAAGTTTTATTGCACAATTTTTTTTTGAGGACTCCAAGTTATGATGAATGCTGAGCCAAACCACTTTCAGATTCATGTTATTACTGGCACGCATTGAACTTAGTGAGGCAGAATGTAGTTTGGTATTTATAATTGCAATTATCACTTGTAGGTGAATATAGCGTACCGATTAATCTTAACTACCAGTTGAGTGAAGAATTTGGGCAAGTATGTGAATTTAAAGTATTTGAGGTAGTATAAGGATGTTAGTGGGACGAATTGGTTGGGAGTTACACTGGCTATGACTAAAAGAATTTTCCAGAGTTTGAGTCTACCTCCATGTATCTGATAGCTATGTAATTTGATCTGCTTTAATGTTGTTTTTCTCTGATAGCTGCCCTCCAGTCACTGAGATGTCTGCATAGTGGCACTGATTCATTGCCAAAAAATACTATTAAATTTCAAAAATTTAGTACAGGGCATTATACTGTTGATGTCAGTTTTTGCATCATTAAGATGCATTTGAATACAGTCTTGAATAAGAGAACGGGGTGCCACTGGCAATGCTGATACTTATTTTCAGCGTGTAAGATCTCATCCTGCTTCTTCATCCACTGTGCACGTGGGCCGTTTCTTCCTTTAGCGCTCTTGCGTGTGATTCATCTTGCCTGGAGTGATCAAACTCTGGTGCTGCCTTGTCATTGTCACCCACTGTTGTAATGCTGTAATGCAACGTCAATGAAGCCATAAATCAAGTCTGCTCTGAAACAGATACTTTTAGAAAGCTAAGCATCCTAAAAGTTCTGCACAGTGCACAGTCCAGACACCAGGCTGATCAGCTTTTTCCAAGCTGATACAAGCAAGATGTTTCTTATTATAATTTGGGGGTTGCTGCTGGCAGAAAATTCTCTGTGAAGATACGTTCTTTGTGGAATTTGTTCTGTTCCTCTGTTTGATCCATTACCCTGCCTGGAAGACCCTTTCCTTTCGGCTCTTTGGTTGAGGTCCTGTTGTGGGCATAGGGTGAGGTGTTGGTGTGCTCTGTGGAAGAAGGATTGGCAGCAATTGCAAAAGGCAGTAATGCAGAGGGTTTGAGAATAAGGGTTTTGGCAGCTTCTGCTAGCAGCAAATCCTGAGCATTTGATAACACTTACAAAGGAAATGTCAGGAGTCAGTGCCATATTAAAGAAAGCCTGAACAAATCTTTCAATTTGGGCTGTGAGAGAGACTGTTTTACAGTGTTGTGTGCACACGTGCGCATACACACTGTGTGCTTTTGTGTGTGTGTGTGTGTATACATAAGACCTGGCCTCTGATTCTTGTAATCCCTTCCTACTGGAAAAAAATTTCATGGTATTATATGGATTTGTGGTCAATTCAGAAGAAGAGCTGTGTCTTAGCCCATTTCTAATCAATTGGTGCCAGAAACATGCATCTGACTGTGCACTTGTGTACAGCCTTTAGGTAGTATGTATAAAAAAGCAACTACCCCAGGAGTTTTAGCTCTACCTAGCAGGAAAGCAGTATCTGTGTTATGAGCTATCTTGCACGCTCTGACCATGCTTTTGTCTGAGAAGTGATCATGTTTTCATTGTAGGTCACTTGGAAATGTTTTCTTCTGAACACGTTTCTCCTGTTCAGCTATCATCTAACCCAGAGCCCAGTGAAGCAGCTGCCTCTTGGGTAAATCCTCTGAAGGCACAGTTCTTGTCAGACTCTTTCACGTGTCCGTGTAGGTTAAAATGATCAGATCCGCTGATGTGTGCTGCCATCAGCAACTGTATTGACTTGGGCACATCAGTGCATAGAGTGGCTAATTAAAAGAAATAAGCTGATCTCTGCTCGCCCTGAGCCGGTTTAAATTGTAAGTAAACTTGCAAACAGCAAGTCTTCTTGCTGGAGTCCTCCTGACACTCAAGAAGCAGATGCTGGGGGTGACTGTCACATTTCTTGTGCAGTTGGAAATGCAGTCATCTCAGGATGCTGACACAGCTGGAATTACAGCTCTGTTTCTATCTAGCTCTGCAGAGATGTGCTGTGGTTAAGGCTGCCAGTAGCCTTGAAATTGTATCTTGTTTTAGTTGGTCCCTCAAAGCAGTTATTTCTGTTGAAATTCACATCAGATTTGGGAGGTTTATAACCCACACTTTAGAGTCAGTGCTTGGCAGGAACTGTTGTTCTTAATTGAGGCAGTGCTTGCTTCCTGGCCCTTTGCTGGTGTGTTTGTCAGGTATGAGTTTGCTGCGCAGAAAGACTTTAGGTGTGTTTAACTTCATGCTCTGCAGCTTGACTTCAAAGGATTTGCCCATAGCTCAGAACTACAAACACCTTCATCTTCCCGTGTCAGAATGACCTGGTTACTTTGCTCTGCAAAGCAAAATGAACGGTGCTTGCAGATTGCTCTGACGCCAGCAATCGTCTATGCTTCAGCTGCCTCACTTGCAAGACGAGAATGCACGCTCACCTAGTCTCTAACATGTGTAGACATCTGAAGGTTGAGGTGTACTGCACATTGTTTTAAGTACCTCGCAGGTGGTAATTGTGAGAATCCATCTGACTGTACAGCTCGGTAAAAAATGTTACAAATATGGATTAATGAGTAAGTGTTCCTTAGCTGTAGCTGAACAGTGGTCAGAAAAATGGAAGGTGGCCCAGCATCCATGTGTTTCCTGAGAGCTTGTTTCTCTAGAATGTAGCTTTCCAAATGCCACCTGAAAGCTGATGATGACTTCATCTAAAACATTGTAAATGGCAAAGTATTCCACAAATGAACTCATCATCTTAAAAATCAATAGCATTTAAGATGTGTGTTCCAAACAGTGACAGCACTAATCTGAAAGTGTTCCCTGATTCAGCAGCTGAATGGAAATAACCATTAGAGAACAGGATGCTTCCTACTGTTCCACCCACGTCTTTCTTTTTTTTGGAAGTAATTCATGTTCCTTCACAGCTGGTAATGGCAATGAACTCCTCTGTGCCTATGAATTCCTGAGGCATGAGGAGAAATACTGAGAATAAAGAATCAGCAGCAACGTGACTGTGACACAAGACTACCAGTTAAGACAGGTAACCAGCTTAGCTTTGGTGTTGGGCAGGTAGGATTTGCTTGTTCTTGGGGAGAATATGGATAAATGTGGGGTTTGGGGCTTACAGGCATTGATTTGAGCTAGATTTTGTTTCTGGAGTTAGACAATGCTTGGCTTTAGGACTGGGAAGAGTTATTGGATAGGAGTTATAATTGGGCTAAAGGACAGAAGGTGCCAAAAACCCTCTAAACACTCTTACTGGTGAAGCATGTAGTGCCTGATAGTGTATGGTGGCAGGGGCTGACAGGTCTATTTGGGCAGATTTTGACCTGGGGTTACAAGGTGTTGCTGGCATTGGCCTGTGGTTTGGGCTACCAGGGCAATGGGGACCAAAAGGTTAGGAGAAAGCAATGATGACTTGATCTAGGACTAGGTTTAGACAGGGGTTTCAGGACACCATAATATGTGGAAGCTCAGTGTATATGGGGTAGGGGCATCTGGCCTGGTAATCTGCATTTCTTGTTGAGTTTTGAAGGAGTATTTAGGCTACACTAGGCTAGTCGATGCCTGCTAGTGTTTTCTTGCTGTATTAAATATGGGACTGAAAATGTCTGGGTCTTCGTTAAAATTAATCACTTATGTAGAAATCAATGAAACACGTTTTCCCAAGGACTACGGTAATTCAGCTCTCCAGAACACAAGGGGTAGTCATTCACAGAAGAGTGTCTCCGTATTGCAGTGAGCTTTATTTAAGCTGTGTGACTTGCTTTTTACCGTAAGCTGTGTTTGTGGGCATGGCTGCTCTTTCTTCCCTTCCAGACTGATGGGCACTGCTCCTGGCCATAGGGTGCAATTCTGCTCGAGCTCGACCACATCAAACTTTATGGCCCACTCATAAAAGTAGATTTAACAGTAGCAGGGGCCTAAATGCTACAGCATGATTGCAAAGCAATCCAGGCTCCAGAGTCACTGCTTTAACAGCCTTGTAAGAAGTTTGGCTAGACAACAACCTGCAAGCCACCAGGGTAAATGTAGAGTGCCTCCAAATCTGGCTCAGTATCAGATGTAGTTTAAAGCTGATTTCAGCTGGGTGAAATTCTCTGCAGGGATGTGTAGCACGCAGAACCTCAGTTCAGGCTTTCTTATGCTGCATCACCTTAGTTTTTCTGGAGAGATGTTGTGCACTCAGTCCTTTATGCATTAGTTGATTCTTTGCTGACCTTGACGCTCACTCATTACACCCAGCAGTCAGCTTCAAGAACAAAAGGAGGTTTCATTATTGCAGTTCGGCTGCAGCCAGAGAGAAAGATGGGCTACGGATTCAGGGAAAAGCAGACAGAGAAAGTGAGTGTGAATGTGTGTGCACATGTTAAATTCTTAAAACACAATAAACTAAAAAAGCCAAGGAGAAAACAAAAAGTCCAGGCAGAAGGAAAATCTTTAACTACTAGAAATCATTCCCGTAGTAATCTCCATCATAAGAAATCCATTTCTAAATTCCAATACCCTCTTCCTTCTTCATTTTTTAAAGCAGTTTATCCATGCAAAACTATTCTCTCTCACCTGCTCTACCAAGAGGCCCATGTGGAAAATGACCTATGGACAAACACAACATTAGAACAAAATAAAGCAACAAATGCTGCGGGGAGCAAAGACTTCTCTTACCTCTTGTACACAACCCTCTTTTGTACTCCTGCCACACAGGTCCACAGCTTTTTATCTCCTGGACACTGTAGTGGAGATAGAATATTCTTTAATTTCCAGATAAAAACTCTCTACCCCAAAATGCTCATTATAGGATAGAAATATCTTTGTTCTTTTAAGAGACTCATTTGGGAAGTCGCTGCTTTTACCGCTGCTTGCAGTAGGACTAAAGTGCTCTCAAGACTTTTATAAGCTATGGCTACACAATTTCACTGCAGCGTTTTGTTTTTTGATTTCCCTGTGCCCGTTTGCTGTGTCCCAGTTGTGCTTAGAGTATCTGTTTGTTCTTAGCAAGACTGCCCCAGGTGTTATTTCCCAATTGATTCCAGCACAGCCTCTGAAAATATGCTGGAGGAAGGGCTCCAGATCCTGCCTCAGAGAGGTTTGGTAGTAAGGGGCTGGTATGCGTCCAGTGAAAGTTTCTCTGAAATGCTTCCTTTTTTACCTGGCAAGGTCCACCTCTGAGGCTAACAGCCGCATGCTCCTGAAAAGCTGTCCCACGGTTTGGAGGTGCTGCACTTTGAATGCAGAAATCTGGCAATTAGACCCAGGCATGAGGGCCTAGCTGTTGGCAACTAACTCCTCTCCAGCTCAGCAGTGCAGTCCCTTGAATTAGTTTTGGCTACAAAGAAAGATTAAACAAGGTTTGTCAGCTAGTTTTTTTCCTTCCATATAGACTATAAGTGCCTTAAGAGACTATTTGTTACTCTACCTGTACGGCACCTAGCACAGTGTTCCTTGACCCTAGCAGTAGTAATGTCCAGACTAGTTAGGAGGCTATGTGCTGGAATCGAGCTCTCCAAAAGCCAAGAACCTGGAGAAAGTTTTGGGACTCTGATTTCTAACCTCCAGTCAGTTCTTCCTCACTGTGTGTAGGGGGCATTTATTTGACACATACAATTTCTTTAGACAGTTCAGTATCATTCAGAAGCATTGTGTGCCTGTGAATAAACTTTGCTTTTGATGCTGCTTTAACTGATACTGAAATCTGCTCTAGCCCAGATGAGGTATTAGAGATTGGTTTAAGAGAAAGCCAGTGTCCTTAATGTAGTGATGGACAATCCTAATATGCCATTATTTTCCTTATGCATTGTGCCAATACTGTATGCTAGTTGGGTGATCCTGAACACTTGGTAACTTATTTTGTAGTACCTTAGTATTAAAAATGTATTGAGTAGTTTGCCTTTTTAAGTGCTGAGTGTGTTTAGATGCCTTTTGAACCAAGTGCATTATCCAGTCAGCAAACAGCATGGCAGACTCTGTAAAAACAAACCCGTTCTGAGTTCAAAGCAAAGTATCCACATTTTACCCCAGGCATATGAGTCAGCGCAAAACCTAACTGAGTTTTCTTTATGTTCATCTAAGTATTGCTATAAAACATTGATATGTTCATATTGGCCCCTATAGTACTCTAGTTGCACATCTAAATAGCCTACTAGAGAAAACCCTTTTTTTTTCTTTTTTCTTTTTTTTTTAATTAACGGACAAGCATATGAAACACTACAAGATTAAACTGCATCTCTGTTCCAGTTGCATCCCTCTGACTCTAGCCTAGCTTTGTAAGGTATAAGCCATTTACAGGCAAGGGCTCTTACAAGCCAGCAAGGAGTCTCCCCACTAGATAGCCAGCTTCTCACAAACATCCTTCATTTGAGAAAGTCAAGGATTAAAAAAGACAAGTGAAAGCTTGCAGAGTGGGTTAGGCAGCATCCTGCCTCGAGGTCCTGGCTGAAGGGATGCCCCAAGGGGGACTGCTGATGGGATCCTGCCCCAAGACTTCTGCAGTTAGAGGGAGTGGGGATAAGGTGATGTCGCCCTGCGGAGGCTGCGTGCAGCTCTGTGCACACCTCCTTTGGGGAAGTATCTTTAATTCCAGAGGCAGCTGTGCTTGAGGCTAATAAATCTTCTTTTCCTCTTAATGTTGAAAATTTACAATAAAAACGAAGTCTTGTGAACCTATTCTGCAGCCAGCCCTAGCTTCCCGGGAGTGCAGAGGCACAGAATTCAAGCTGCCTGAACCAAATGAGACAGCGGGAGCCCTGAGAGCAGGAAAAGCCATTTAAAGCTCTTCTGCTTATATCTTCCACTGCTGAACTTGCTGTGGGGGTAGATGTTAATTTAATGAGTACTCATTAAATTATCTTACAGACTCAGATAGGTCCCAGCAGGTTCCTTGAACATGACACAGGATTTTGTATTGTTTGGGCTTAATTAATTTTTCTGAGGGACAGTTATAGTCCTAACAGAAAAGGTGTAAAAATAACATTGGACAAAACTTTCTGGAGACAACTTATGCTTATCCCCACCTATGCTCCTGTTATTTTTAGGGTAATATTTAAAATATAGTTCAGCTTTCAATATTCCCCCCCCCCCCCCAAACATTCTAACTAAATTATTTTTGAACTGTTAAGAACAATAGCCTCAAACAAAGAAAAATAATTTTAAGCAAAAGCAGTATGTATGACCTAAAAGAATTTGAAGTTAATCAGGATTTGTTTGGGGGTTTTGCCTGGAAAAAAGCCAAACATGTTTGTCTTGGGATCCATCTGAAAGTGTTTTTCACCATATTTTTCAGGTTTGCCACAGACAGAGAAGATCAGTTGTTCACACAACACTGTTATCAGTGTGAGTTGGGAGAGATTAATTCCACCTGAGATGTACAGTTGTAAGTGAAGTGTGACAACTCTACCCGGGCAATTAAAAACAAAAAATAGGCTGTTCATCTGAAATTGAAGCCCAGTAGAAAGGGGGAAAAAGTAGGAGATTTGAAGCAAAGAAACTACATAAGAGTAGTCACAGATGATGTTTTTCAAGGCTGTTCCTAAAGACAACTGACAGATTATCAGAGAAGCCATCTTGTATTAGCAGTAATTGAGGACTAATTAGCAGCAAGGATAACTACTTGTACCTCATCAAGTCCTTTAGTGATCCAATCTTGGTAAATATGAATAATAAGCCGTAAAATATTTACCATTTTCAGGGTTCAGAAGGCTGTCAGTGGACTCCGAAGGGAGGTCCCTCTCCGGGATGTGGCTGTGTGCTCCAGCACAGCCAGTGTGGTGATGGTCCTGCACCCCTCTCTGCAGACTCCCCTTACTCATGTCAGGAGAAATACAGGTATAACACATGAATTTTGATAAAACGGGCAAGCCCTCTAAACAGCCATAAGGTCCCTTTCCTAGATGGTGTGGCTGACTTCACCTCTTGCAGTATTGGATGTGTGATATCCTCCAGGCTCCAAACCCTCCTCTGTTAGCAGGAATAGAGCAAAATACCCTGAGGTCCTCCAGTGCTCTTTTTTGGTCCTGCTGGTTTCCATATCATTGAATGAGAAAGCTCACATGAGGCACAGAGTGAATGAGCAGGATGCTCAACAGCTAATTTTGTATTTAAAAAAAAAAAAAAAAAAAAAAAAATTTTCCCCCATATTTGGACTAACAGCTTATCAGTGTGAGTCAGGCCTGAAGAAATGAAACACTGTGTTACATGGGTTTACATATAAATTAGCTCACATTTTCTCAGAGACAGACTGGACATTTTCTATTACTTTAGCAGAATTTTCCAGTGATTGGGGTTTTGAAGGCCAATGTAGCGTCTGCATTAAGAATACTTGCTGATGTTAGAATTCAGTTTTTATTGGAGATGAGGTGTGGTCTGAAGGTTTATTAATAGCTGAACTGATGTGTAGCTGGCAGGTCAAATCGAAGGCAATGTTATTTAAACTAACTCAACACTCTGTGGTACGTTTATTTTAGGGAAATCTGGAAACAATTTCATTTGCCTCTGATAAATAAATAACATGTCAGGTTTGCAAATTATATTTTAAAGGAAACTTTGGGTTAGTATTTCCATGCTTCTGAAACAGTCAAGGCGAATCCACCTGAGGTAGACTTTAGCTAATGAACTGTGGGGAGGAACATTTTAAATCATTTGTCTAAAGTGATGAATTTTGAATGAACTGAGGTTTCTGATGGACAGAGTGATTGAAGATATTTACTTGAAAGCAATTCAGTAAGTAAGGACCACGATGAATGTATTCTATGGATGTGGACAGTCTATATCGTGAATCACTTCTGAAGCGCCTAATCCTGTGATATAAAATATGGTAATGACAGAGTATAAGCTGCCTACAAAGGCCACTGCTCGGTGCGTTGACCTTACTGTGGAAGTGAGCAACTTATTTTACTGTGATTGATGCCAAAGGTGTCCAAGACTTACAGTACAAATGCAGCTGGGCAGACGGGGAGCTGCGGAGAGAGAGGGGAAACTGAGACCTTGGTGGGTATATTTGGTGAGTCCCAGGCTGAGAGGCATAATCGCTCAGTGTTTCGTGGGTGGAAGAGCAAGGCCGTCTCCGGAAAGGAGCAAGGAGACCTCCAGAAATGAGCGCAAGAATGTTTTCTATCACAGGTCTTATATATTCAAAATACAAACTGTGTGTGTGTGTGTGTGCTTACTTTCCTAAGAGCAAGTATAGTACTTAACATAATAAACCTGTGGTTTCTGGACAATTTAATGATGCTGTAAAATGTGGTTTATGGCTAATTTTCTTGGCTCTGTGTTAATCCCCAAAACAATGCCAGCAGGAAACTGGGATTTTTTTTTTTTCTGTAAGAAAACCTGACAGTGATTGCTCTTGATTTTGTGGCTGAAAAACTCCTAATGCCTGTTTTTTGTTTATTTGTTTGTTTTTTAACTGAAACCTCAGTGCTTTTCCCAGTTGCAGGAAGGAGGGTGTTTCGTTACCTTGATTTATCAAGCAGTTGTATCTACATGAACAGTTGTTTTGAGTTATCTGCTTCCAACACTTCCAGAATGGAACTGGAATCTGCTAAAATTCAAGGAGACCCGATGCAAGCAGACAAATTGCACTAGGAATTCAGTGCAGTGCTGTTAAAATAAATGAATAAAGCATTGGTAATGAACTCTTAACTCGTGGACACAGAGTAGTTCTCCAAATTGCAGATTGTTTTCATACTTCAATACTTTCTCCATTATGAAGCAATTAACTCTCTTCTATTGTCTTTTAAGAACAAAAGCATTTGTTTCAAACATTGCATCTTCCTCTCTTCCAAAATATCTTTTTGCAGTTTTTTTAGTCTTTACTGTTTTGGATGAGAGATTCACATTCTTCACAGTGTCACAGGCACATGAATAGCACATGTATTCAATTTCCTAGAGCACAAGTATTGTTTAGGGTTGAGTTCTTAATATTTTTTCCAGTAAAATTAATATTTATTCCATTCATAAGTAGCAACTGCAGAAAAAAGGAAATGTCTGCATCCTCACAAGGTGTTGTAGATTTCAGCAAATTATTTTATTTACCTTAAATTGTGATTTCCTCTAATCATCATAGTAAATCTAGATTAGCAGCATGATATGCATTATAGAATTTGTGCCACAACTTCAGAGCATCTGTTATATTTCATAACTGAAAATGCTTGACTTCGCTATCTTATTTCAACATCTTTTACTTCCATTGCCTGCTCTTTGAACTAATCAACAGCAATCAAAAGGGGAGAGGAAACACAGTATGTGCAAAAGGAAACAAGGTGCTGTAATTCAATCCACGCTTGGAGAAACAAAAAATTGACTGGTACTTACTTTGATGGAAATGAAATATGATTTACATTTCTTAGTACAACAGCAACAATAACAGAAATCCAACAACAAAAGGGTCATGAATTTCTTTTTAAGATAGATTCATACTGAATTGGAAACATGCCTTTCAGTGTTGGGGGACAGGGAAAAAACCTGATGCACCACTTGCTAATTTAATACTTATTTGTTTGTGCTCAGCTGGTGTGCTATTATGAATATTATTAACCAGGGTGGAACGCAGGTAATTTTAAAAGAAAATACAAATTGTTTTCCTTAGGGCTCTCATGAAGTCCTTTCAGTCTCCGAATGTAAAGGACATTATAGACACTGAATATTTAAGGTCGTATACAATTGTATAAAATGGAGTTTGGAGCATTAATTACTTGTAAATCTTTGTCCTGTGTATTTTAGACTATACAGGAGGTTAGACTGGGTAGCCCTAAAATCTAAAGGTGATTTCTGGTCCAGCTGAATTAATGGGCTGTTTTGTCATTGGCATAATAGGGGCAACAGTTCAACCAGTGAGTCTTTTACAACCAATGTGAAAATGTGCACAAGGCTGTATTCAGGTAGTCCTTGCTCAAAGAATTTGTAATATTATATCAAAATGCATCGAACAATGGGGGTGTGCTCTCTTTCTATTTGAACTTTGTTTTTAGTGACGATGCATTCCTTGAGAGTGGTTGCAACAGAATTTGAAGATGCAAATCCCATGCTTAGATAAACAGAGGAAGAGGCAAAGAACCTTATACTGTCTGAAAGGTGCAGCAAAATATTTTCCGGAATGAAATCTGCAATGTAAAGGTTCTGTGACAGTAAGTGTTTCACAGTTAAATAATCAAGCAAAAAATAGTGATTTTATGAATAATTTTAATGATAATAACAATTCTTAATTTGTATAGTAACTTAAGCAGCATGCAAACAGATCTTTAAATAGCTTCTGGTGATCCTTGTACCAGAATCATGTTCCAGAATTACAGAATTCCTTGGGCTTTTTTGTTTTCAGACCCTGTTTTCATCAGGGCACAAGCTAAATTGTGGAATTTAAGCACATTGATTAAAATCCATCTTTGCTGCATTCCATCATTTTTTTCAAATGTAGCCTGTTGTTTTTTCCTTGTAAGGCTGAAAAACCTCATACTTTCTTACTCCATACTTTAAATCTCTCAACCACATGTAACTGGTTTTAAGAATAGACAACTTCTTCAAGAAAATTTCATAGTCATCTTGACAAGGCAGAACAGCAGTCTTTGAAAGACTATTTCAAAGGATTTGTCAAACATACTCATAGGTATGTGATTTAACCACCAGGCCATTCTACTGTGGGGTTTTTTGTTGTTGTTTTGGGGTTTTTTTGTTGTTTTGGGTTTGTTGTTGTTGTTGTTGGAGATGTACATTTAAATAATTGTGGAATATGCAAGAGCTTAGGCTGCTCTTGGGAGATTTCTGTTCCAAGTTTCATTTGAATTGATTAAAAAATGGGATTTGAACTCATATCTGCCACCTCCCAGGTCAGTGATTACTGTTCTAGATGATTTAATTATTTGTTCTATTTTGGGGGTTTGTTGGTTGAGGTTTTTTTTCCTCAAAAAGAAGCAGAGGCAAGTGTAAATCTCAAAACTTTACAGGACAAAAAAATTTATTTCTGCTCATGTCTTCTACATAATGTTCACTCTTGAAGATGAATTAGTTCATAATATCCATTTTCTTACTGACAAACTGAACAAGCCTTTGGATTGAAGTGCTGTATATGTTAGAGGAGGTGACCTTATCTTAACACTCACCTTTTATTCTTTCGATCAAAAAACGCCATTCATTGGCACAAAGCTGTATGGGAGATACAGAAGTCCTACTATAAAATCCACTTTTTTCCTTTTTTTTTTTTTTTTTGGATCTCCTTTTTAATGCCAAAAAGCTTTGAAAAGACACTGGGAATCCACAGGGGAGAGAGAAATTAGACTCTAGCTGACATGACTGAATTTTAAACTACTGAATATTTTACAGTCAGATTAGATAATGCTAGGTTCCACTAAGCGTAGCATCAGGCTGTTTGGGGGGTTTTGTTTTCAAATGCAATTTGAAAATTGAAACCAGCAGCTCAAACTATTGAATATCTTTAACTCAGTATATGAGTCGCCATCTTGCTCAAACCTGGTGTAAGACTCTTCTGTAAAGTTTAGAGAAATTTGACCTTTCCCAGCATTTCTTGTAAGTGATCTCAATTTCATGCCTTGTTGATTAGAGTTCACCCTATTCTCCAGGAGTAGCAGAAAAATAATGCAAAGAGCTTCCTTGGACTGGCTGCTTTCCGGCTTGTGTTGATAAGGTGGAGGTGCTGTCTCTGTCGCTTCTGAAAGTGGCTGTAGATGGTGAATCCTGCAGTTCTCTCCCAAATGATGTGACAACGCTTTACCATACTGCTTCCTCTGACCCCTCTCACAGTCCTGCTTAGCACTGGGTCCTGGGCTGGGAATTCTGCTGGTTGTTTGGGGGGGGGGGGTGGTGGTGGTGGTGGTGGTGGGTTTTTTTGTTTGTTTGTTTTGGGTTTTTTTAGTTGTTGTTTTTTGTTTGTTTGTTTGTTTTTAGAAAAATGAGATGTTACAGTACTAGTATGCTGAGTTGGCTGATCCAATGGAAATAATTACATCTATCATATTCCTGAGATGATGTATTTAATTAAGTAACTAAAGACAATGTAGCTGAAAATATGTATCCTCCATTTACTTTGATTTTTTAAATATGGTCACAAATATTTATGAGGCTCAAAACACAAGTGCAAAGCCATATATTTTGCAGTCAGACAATGCAGGTTTAGTAGGCTGAGACACATCCTAGAGCATCGTGCTATGAATTATTTTGGACAGAAAGGGTGAGGGTGAGGACCAGACATCTGCTGGTGTGGATCAGTGAACTGAGAATAATTCTATTTTACTTTTTATTTTCATTCATTCAGTTTAAAATGGAAAAATAAAAGTTCATTTTGGAAATCTTTCTTGGCAATGGTGAAACCTTACAACTAAAGAGAGAGAAAGATGCCTGGATCTTGCTAAGAAATATTTCTTTGTGGGTACGTTGTGCCTTTAGGGCAGCTTTGAGGTTCTGTTCTGAGATAAAACTAATGGGATCTTTCTGGTGAAGCTTTGCTTTTTACTCTGATGTTGCAACCAGGATCATATACCCCACAGTGGCATGTTGATAATTACTTCTTTACAAATGATGATTCATTTGATCTGTCTGCTAGATATGGATCTTCCTCCTCCTTTTGAGAAGGGGGGAGTATTTTTTCAGCTTTAAGATTGTGGCAGATGCAAAAGAGGCTGCTGAGTTGAAGGTCAAACAGTGGGGTTTTTTTTCCTTCTCCCTGCAAAAGAAAACACACAGTGCTTATTTCGGTGTTTTAATATGGAGTTGCCACAAGGGCCTTGTGCCCTTTGTGGGGTAACACCTTTGTAATGTGTGACATTGCAGCCATTGCTCCGTTACTGGAGCACAAAAATTGTTTGGCATATATTTGTGTCACTGCATGTGCTCTTAGAAACAGCAGCCTGGAAGTGTGTAAAAAGATATTTGCTCCTTGACTGATCTAAAATTCTTTAATTTTGTAAATGTTTTAAACTCTCTTGGATTATTGCTTTTCATAGGCTGAATTACTGCTGCTGTCAGGAGTTGGGTCCCTGGGCTTTTTCATGCTCCTCTTACACATGAGTGCAGTGAGAAAGGTGTTATGTCTTGTTGCAGAGTCAAGGCTGCGATTTCAAGATCCATACCCTCTTAGCCTGCCTGAAGCGCGTATGTGTGTTGTCTGGGAAGTGTGCATGGCTGGCTCTAGTTCCCCTTGCACAGCGCTCTCCATGCTGAGCCATCTGGGCTATCGGTACTGGGATGCTGTGTCAGCACGGGCTGATTTGAGGGTACACTGTAGATGTGATACTATTGCATGGTACCTGTTTGCTTTGCACAAGTGATTTAGAGGGGCATGGTGCCAATATTTTTAATGCCAGGGTACAGTCTCTTTCTGTTCTCGTAACAGTTGGACGTAGGGAGAAGACGGGGGATTCAAAGGGTTTGGTTTTGTTGCAAGAAGCCAGTGTCTTCTATTCTTTGTACTCCTTTAACAGCAACCCCATCAGTATCTTGCTCTTTTGTTGTGCAGCTGACTTTCCCAGCCTGCCTTGTCTGAAATGCCTGGATATGAGATCTGTAATCAGTCCATGCAAATGATTGCGCTGCCCGCTCTCTCCCTTTTTCTTTCTAATTTTTTGGAACAGTTATGTGTACATGAGTTCCTCTGCTGGCCTGATTTTTTTTCCTCCCCCCTACAGACTCATCTAGTCTTCTATATTGTGCTGATGTGCAGAAGCGCAGGGGGACATTTGCATATATGCAAAGCCTTACAAAATGTGCTGAGAGGTGTAACCTCTTCTTGGGCAAGCCATTTTCATTTTCTCGCCTAAGAGTCATCTTCTATCCTGTCCTCCCTGTTTATTATGTTAAAGGGACTGTCCTGGTTTCAGCTGGGATAGAGTTAACTGTCTTACTAGTAGCTGGTCCAGTGCTATGTTTTGAGTTCAGTATGTGAAGAATGTTGATAACACCGATGTTTTCAGTTGTTGCTCAGTAGTGTTTAGACTAGAGTCAAGGATTTTTCAGCTTCTCATGCCCAGCCAGGGCACCTGACCCAAACTGGCCAACAGTGTATTCCATACCATGGGACGTCCCATCTAGTTTAGGAACTGGGAATTGGGGGCAGGGAATCGCGGCTCGGGGACTGGCTGGGTGTCGGTCGGCGGGTGGTGAGCAATTGCCCTGCGCATCATTTGTATATTCCGATCCTTTTATTACTACTGTTGTGTTTTTATTAGTGTTATCATTATCATTATTAGTTTCTTCTTTTCTGTTCTATTAAACCGTTCTTATCTCAACCCAGGAGTTTTACTTCTTTTCCCGATTTTCTCCCCCATCCCACTGGATGGGGGGGAGCGGCTGCGTGGTGCTTAGTTGCTGGCTGGGGTTAAACCACGACAGGGACCTTCTATTTCTCCAATAAAATAGCTGGTTTTTTCACAGCAGTGGCAGCTTGTTACCCCGTGTATTCATCAGAAAAGATGACATAAGTCTTTTTCTTACGTGTGCTAAGACGGTCAGAGGTTGTAGAGTAAAAGGGAGTGAACGGTTCCCCTGCAGCCACTGGTGCACAGTTTCCTCCATGGTACAATGACCAGTGCATCTGAACTGTCATGGACAGCGACATTTGCAGCATATATACGGCAGACCAATTTTAGAGGAAGGAAGAGTTAAAGAGTGTTGTGAGCCTAAACAAGGATGAGGTTGTACTGCTGAATTTTCATGGACGTAGGGAAAGAGAACACGATTAAGGATGTTTGCACTTCAGTTGTTTTCAAGGCTCATTTTCAAGTTAAGAGGGAAACTTTATAACAGTGACAAAATCATAAGCTAAGTATAATTGCAATTATCATGCATACAGGGGAAGACTTTTGCAAGTCTGTAAGAATCTATAAAAAATAGTAGAAAAATTGAATAATTTATTTATGTTAGTGCTTGGCATTAGGCAAACAAGATGTGCAGTTGCTTTGTGTTCTCAAAATGGGCTTTAAGCATCTGTGCGAACTGAAACAAAGATGAGAGTGGTAAATTCTGCAGAGACAGACCGAAGAATGTGGTTCCATATTCAGTGGAAGAGATCCCATCACTTGTCAGAAGGGGAATTTGATCCTACACTGAGTCTATGTCCAGTTTCTTGCATGATATCTCTGCACTAGTTACATGGGCTGTATCCTGTAGAAGTTGGAATGGAAACTATGCTATACCATTGACACCTTGCTTCTGCAGTCCATCATAGAGGAGCTGCCATCGTGGGGCACCATGGCGTTAGTGCTACTGACCAACAAAGCAAGATGTGTTTCACAGGTGGCAGGCCACAGTATGCAGTGTTCCTGCAAAGTGTTTTGTTACAGTTCATTAAAACACTAAAGTACTGGAGAAAAGAGAGGCAGGATTACAATTGTCCTATATTTGATATCAGATATTATCAAAATGTCCAACTAATACCGCCTACCAACTCCATCAGCAGTTTATATATATATGGAAATGTGCCTCATGCTACTGCCAGGTTTTGTCGCAAATTGATGATTATGGGGTACCAGCCTATTTGAGCATCCAGTCTGAGTAACCTTAAAAAGGCCTCCTTTGCTGAAAGTGCTGCCAAACTGTTCGCCTTAGGATGTTTCAGCTTTGGAGGCACCTCAAGCTACTAGAGCTTTTTGAAAATCTTGGCTGTAAAGTCTAAAGCTGTGAATATATAATATGTGATGGCACTAGGCCCAGCTGGAGTACAAACACACACACACAAAAACACATGAGAATATGAACAGTGCTAACAAGACATAGATACTGTGCTCTGCTGCTGCTCTCATCCCAATTCCACAAAATGGCATATGGAAATGAAGAATTTTCTCTGCCCATTTCTTCTAGCCTTAAGGTTAAATTCTGAACTTTATGGGACTTTCTGGTTTCCTCTGTTTTTCATCTCCCCTTTCAACTTAACACTGCCTTTTAGTTTTATTATCTTGAAAGCTCAGAGAGATTCTGAATTTTATCTGCAGGGAAGCTCATTTGTTTTTAAATGATTTTCAGTCTGGAAGTTGGGAGATTACAGGCAGCTGTAAAACAAATTGCCTACGAATAAAGATGAGTTTCTTGGTTACCTGAAAACCCCAATGGGTTCAAAATAAGAGTTTAAAAGATGAGATTCTTTTGGCAAGTTGATCCAATGATTTTACACCTCAAGGCCTCTTAAATAATGAGGAGGACTTGGATTTCTCCATCTCTTATGGTCTGTTGAATTAGTCAAATGCTGAGCTGCAGTAGGATGTGAGCTCTGTTAGATAACAAGCAAGCATATGAGAGCACTTACACTATAGCACTGTTTTAGTCAGCGTTGCATCTAGAAATCACACAACATGTGACGAGGGAAGTGTTTCACTACTCTGCAGGCACAGGTCAGGCAAGGACAACTTCAAGGTTGACAGGCAGACCAAGAAAGGGACCCCCAGCCCAGGGTGAGGTACCTGGCTTCAGTGTTGCTCTCATCATGGGCTCTGCTTCTTGCTATGGGCAGCTGAGCCTGTACGAATGGTGAGGAAGGAAAAAAATCCACTGTGCTCTGGTGGAAATTTTAGTTCCGTCATTACATTCCCATCATTAGCAAATCCAAGTTATCAAAGTTTGGTAGTAGGATGATACAGACCTTCATTTATTCCTAGATTTCCTTTGAAATCAACTTTATTTCATGAAAAAAGGTGGGTAAATCAGGAAAATGATATGTCTGTCTTTGAGATTTTTCTGTTTTGTGAGACAGGTAAGATTAAAATACTTTTTAATGAATGGTTAAACTTAATGTAATTAATAGATCATTTTCCTGTTCTGTGGTTAGGAAGATGATATATATGAAACAGTAGAAGAGAAACCCTGGGGAAGTAATCTTTTCTTCCCGGGTTTTTCTTTTCTTCTGCTTCTCCCTTTTAAAATTTCGTTTTCTTTCCTTTTTTTTTTTGGTTACTTTACTGTCATTGCTTTGCTTTTAGGGAGAGAGAATTGTGATGAGAAAGAAGTTTAAAATTAAAATGTTTCAAAGTTTGCCTTCTAATATTTTCTAAGGAAACTCAGATTGCCTGTGTTTTTCCATTTCAAGTTCTATGCTGTGCTGTCCCTGATAAGAGACTTCAGTGGTTTTAATGAACACCAAAGTATCAGCCTAAAGCAAGAAAACTGGCAAAAAACAACTCAAGGCTGTCTTTTAATGGACAATGTTTGTTCCTTTCTGCTATGATTCTCCTGTGACTGTGATTGGGAATTCTAAGGACTGTGGTACCTGCCAGTGAACTGGTGCAGATGCACACGCACATGCGCACAGTGGGAGGAAAAACACTGCATTTGATCTGAGGGATGAAACATTTGGGGGAATCATCTGATCTCAAAGATATCTGCTCCTTCCTTTCCCCACATCCTTTTTTTAAAAGATGCATCCCTAATCATGCTTTGTCACTGCTCTGTAAACAGCAGACCTGTTAGCAGTGCTGAAAGATAAAGAGATGGGCAAAGAAAGAAGAGGGAGGTTGTTTTTGCATGGGTGTTTTAAATATTTATTCTAGATATGGGCCAGACCACTCGCTTCTGATTTAGAGGAAAGGGACCCCAAACACTAAGTGATACAAAACCAGAGAAGTATTATGCAGGTTGCAATCATTGTTTATTGTATTCCCATAGCATATATTATCTTGCTGAGAATGTAAAAGCTGCTCTTTTGGGTCACAGCCCTGGTCCTCTCTGATGGTGGCTGGTGCTGGCTACCTCTGAGTAACCCTTGCTGCATAGGAGCAGTAAGTGTCTCAGGGCAGCAATTTTCCCATCCTACAGGCTGAGCAGTAGCTTAGCCCAGAGCTGCCAGAATTTGGGCTGAGATAGTGAGTCCTCTGCAATGTCTGCCTTGCCTTTGATTTCATGAGATGTCTGTGTTTGTCAGGGATGGGCCTGGTGGTGAGGTTCAAAAATGAACTTGTTCTTGGTTTGTTCTTTGTTTTCCTGAAAATATAACAATAATTTTGAATTTGAACAACTATGTGTTGTCTTCTCTTTCAGATTTTTTCAGAATATCTCATGACAGAACAACTTTCTGGCCAGCTCTGCCCAGTCCCTGAGTGGTGGGACTGCAGGATCTGGAAGGTGCACCCTGGTGACACAGATGCAGCTTTGCAGTGGGTGCTGCTGTAACATGGATTAAGCCAGGTAAGGCACTGATCACTTCAGCCACCTTTGGCAGTGAGGATATACCCACTGTTTGTTTGTCTTTATGTTGTTGTACTTGCTACTTTCTTCTGTCTGACTTAATGAGACTTAGAATTGAAGTACCTAGAGCTGAGAGGTGAGACCCACTCCATCACCAGGTTTCTGCTGTTAACAGTTTGCTTAAATATTCTTTCATAATTATATTCAATTCTTATATTTACAGCTGCTTAAAGAAAACTTGGCCAGCCATCCTGCTTAAACGAAATGTTCCAAAAGCTTGCTGAGAAGCTCAGCAGTTGTGCTTTTCCTTTTGTTACCTAATTCTGCTAAGATTTATTATTATAGACCTACCAGTTGCCTTTACTAAAATACTGTTTGCCTGCTGACAAGCTCATAAGAGGGATGCACAGGCTTGAGGCAGCTGGGACCTGAGCAAGCCCTGGCTCACAGGAAGGGCGTCTGGATTTCCCTGGGCCTTATCACCAGACCTGCGGGTGCTCAGGAGGATCTGAGTATTGCTCTTGCAATGCAAATGGCTGTGTTGTGTGCAGAAGAGGTGACTACTTTGTCCTCATTTCCAGGGGAACTGGAAATCTGGGGAATTGGATATGTTTGTCATTTTTGAGAGTGCTAAGCAAGACAGAAGTATGCTGACTTGGGTTTCCTTGTGTTTCCCAGTCTGCTTGTGGCCTGTGTACTTGTCTTTGGGTGTCTTGATATGCTGGAAAGTCTTTGCTGGTGGGGATATGCTTAAAAAGTGGTACAGGTGTATGACCCAAAATGCCTCATTAACACAAACAGCTTCTCCAATAAGAGGGTTTAAAATACACTGGTAAACTTCTCAGTAGACATGACACTAAATCCAGTTCCTCCAGGAAAATAGAAGGCACTGATAAAAGCTTTTTTGCTGGTTTAACTGTATCTACACTAAGGCTTTTGCTGGTGTAAATCTGCTGCATAAAATCCAGAGAACGGTGGTGGCTGGGTATGCACTATGAGGGAGGAGCAGAGCAGATGTGACCGCTGCTGTGTCACTGCATCTGGCTCATGCTGAACAGTGATGAGTGGAGAAAAGGGGTTGCTGCTGTGTCACTGAGCTCCTGGTGAACCTGCCCCTCTGACTGCTGGTCTCTGTGAGATGCAGGGAGAGTTTCAGTCTGTATTCATATAGAATGTAGCCTAATGACACCTGACAAAGGTGTGTTGGTGCTGCAGTAGCACAAATGCGGTACAGATACAGAGCTGTTCTGTATGGACTACCAAAATATGCACTCACACCCTCAGCAGCATGGCATGCCTGTCCAATAAATGGAGAATAAGTATTTCATCTTATGGATGTAGTTACCCTATAGAAAAGAAGAGGGCTCTGTAAAAGTGGGGCCAGCCCTCCTTTCCATGGAGTCAAGCAGTATGTCTACCTTTTTGTCCTTCTAAGACATCTGAATTTTTGTGCCTGCCTAAAGCTGTTACCAAAGCCGAGAAAGCATTTCTGCTGTACCACCATTAGAAACCCAGCACACTCAAGGCAGAGATTTTTTTAAGTCCTTCAAAGGCAGCTTCTGTCTTATCTATGTGTCAGGGTGCTCTGAACAGGTTTCACTATGTGTATATAGCACTGTAATTCTTTCTAGCCTCGATGTGTACTTGAAAAGGAAAAAGTCTAATTTCTTCAGTCAGTACATAACAGTTTCACAAATTCTACATGGGATGATTTATCACTGGCTAAAAAGCAGTGGTTTTTCAGCCCTTAACTCTATGGGTTTCCTGCATAACTCCACCAGATTGTCACTGATCTGTCCAAGTTGCTGTAAAGAAGTCACACGCAGAGTTTCTTCTTTTTTTGTTGTGAGCATCAAAAGTTGACTTTCTGACTGCACAGCAGAAATACTCTATTTGCTACTTACATGAGCATAATTTTGTGACTAAATTACTTAAGTCAGCAACTAATTTCACTGCTGCCTCAGACCTACTTTAAATGAACAGGTATATTCATCAATCACCTCCCTTCTTTGCCTGCTAGCCTAATCAATAAGTGAAAGAGCTATTTAAACACTTTCCCCTAAAAAAAAAAAAAAAAAAAAAGAGGAAAATGTGTGGATAGACAAAACAGCAGATAAAAAAAAAAATAGAGAGTTTTAGGGACAGACATTGATGTTTGATGTTATTCTGCATTAGTAGTTTGTAAATCACTGAGCGAAGGTTATGTAATGGTACCCTTCCACCGAAGGCCCTAAATTAACAGGGCATGGTGATTGCAACGTTGTGGTTGCATACAGATACATTTGACAACTTTGGAGCTCATGTAGTTTGACAATGCCTACATGTTAAGGGATCACGTTTTGCTGAACAGCGTGAGCACTTAAAGCACATCACTGTCATAAAAGGCAAAGGGAACACCTTGGACGGTGCTCTGTGATGGCTGTCAAATGCTCAGATGGCAGGTGTCTTGCTCAAGAATCTTATGTACTGGGAAAAGGGCCAGAAAGGGATGAAATAATGTCTCTGGAATACCTGTGGTGTGCCGGATCTTTTAGACCATACCATCTCTCAATGAATATGACTTTTGTTAATGTAAATGCAACATTGCAGACTTGCTGCAAGGAACCGTTTTTGTATTTCTGTATTGGTCACAGCTGAACTCTACCGAAGTTTACCAGTACAACCTGCTGGCTGAAAAAAGTGAGACATTTTAAAATACAGGTATTAAAAGAATTATTGTGCAGTGATGCCTAAGCCAAGAGGAATGAGAACCTCATTCTGACACTGGATGTGCTCAAAGATAACTCCTCTCCAATCAGCTGAATTACTCTGGGCTTATGTGGCTTTAGCAGAGAGTGTCATCGCAAAGATGAAAGGTGGGGTCATACATTATTAAGACTTTATACCTGATCAGCTTTTGTGGTTTGGTCTGTGATACCAGACTATCTTGTGAGTGCTTTAGAGAGGGCTTAACTTCCTCTCTTCTTTTGAAACAACTATATTTTTACCAACGCCTCAACTGAGGCACCTGGTGCTGCAGAAACATAAATAAAGAGCACTGCATAGTATTCTGGGTTTGTTCAATAAGTGTGACCAAGGAGAGAAAAATTTTCCATTGAGCCAGCCATGTTGCTCCACAGAATGGTTTTGCCCCAGCTTTACACCTTCCCATAATTTACCAGCACTCTGCAGCACATTCCTGAGGTACCTTGGATTAATAACATGTATTTATGATGTGAGCTTATTATTTCTCATCTGAGCAATGATCATTTCCACAGCAGTCTGTGCATCACGACTCTGCCAGTGTGAGGGGGGTTCACATTATGTCCTCACAAGGAGAGATGTAACACAAACCTGTTGCTAAGAGCTCTGAAATAGCCTCAGTTTCCAGGAATACCACAGAAATGACCGCAGATAAAAGAAGGATGCGAGGCATTACGTAATTGATGATGGCTGGTATTGTAGAAATCTTTGCTACCCAATTAAAACTCAAAAGCCCCATACGGCTTTACACATCACTGGAAGTTACCATTGTCCTTTTCATTCTGTATTTTACAGCATTGAGGGATATTTGGTTTTATTGACTTATTTTCTACTCTCAGCTGTTATTCTTGTGCTGCATTAGAATGAAGTGGCTAACACGCGCTTGCAAACCAGAAGTGCTAATTATTAGAAATATAATTATAATTTGTTTTAAAAAATTAATTAGAAATGTAAATTAGTGCTATTATAGCATGATTCATTTAAAAGAAATGTTTAGTTAGATATAAGCTTTGTTTTCAACCTCAATGTTGTAAAACTGAGACTGAAGTTCTTGCATGAATGACATCCTTCTCTCTCCCTCTTTGTGTTTAAAACTCCATACCTACACATTTAACAAAATGAAGGCTTTATTTCCTTTTCTCTTTTTAAGTGTACCAGTTAAGTCGCATTAGTCTGTTGTCCGCCTGCAAAGCTACACGTAAATGCTTAATCACATAATCTGTTAAATCCAATATTACTTGCAGCACGTGCTTTTATGATCAGATATTTTTCAAAGTAAAAAGATGCTTGACTTCAGAAAGTGGAGGTCTCTCTTCTGGACATTGTGTAGCGCAGCTGCTGCATGTTAAAGAAACCTGAGCTTTGCAGATCAGCTTCCCTGTGGAGGAGACAACAGGGAATCAGTATATTAAATGTATCTTTATCTACATACCTATCCCAGTGCTGGAACAGAGGCCATCACAAAACAAGTACTCTGATAATTCTGCCTTCTAGAAATGCCACCCTGAAAGCTAATGACACCTTCCTAGGAAGTTTCCCTAGCCTAAAAATTGCTTACAGATTTAGAGAGGGTAGGAAAATATCTGCAGAAAACAAACTCTGCTAACCACCACTGATTTTCTCCAAGGGTGACTGCTGAACAAAACTTAAAATTAACAGCTCTCTTCAGAGACTAAAGCCTAACTCATGTGTTGGGAAAACAGTTTGAAATATTATGTGTAATAATAAAACAATTTGTTGACTCCTGTCTTAACACTCCATTAATATTAACAAAGCTTGCTCAGCTTTGAAGTTAGTAAGAATTGCAACTCTTTTGTGTTTGACAGGAAAATAATTCATTGCAACACAGTGTTTGGCCTGATATTCTTGGATGTTTGTGGCTGCATCTACACTACAGTTTTAGGTTGGATCAGGAACATACTTTTGAAGTAAATCTCCCAATCATTCCCACATACTGTACTTTAGTTCACACAGAACTGAATTGGAAGACGTGCTCCAATGGCTAAAGGGTGTTCAGTCTATGGGTATCAGTCTAGAGCCTAATCTGAAGTAATCAATGCTGAAATATAGACAGTAAAGCCAGGCAGCCTTCAGTGGTTCAAATGCACTTCTGTTCCACAACCTTAGAAACACGGCTTGTCCACCAAAAGGCTGCTTCTCCTGGGGATAAAAGACAGCTGGGTTCTCAGTGGTGGTGTAAAGGATCCCCTTCAACCACTAATAATTCCTTTATGTTTGTATATAGTAGTAAACGCCTAAGTGTTGTGAGATCTAGATTAGGAAAAGACTTCTCTTAGCGGTAGTTATCCTTTGTACCATATCTCAATCCCTTTTGCTTCCTTCCTTTCAAAATGTCTGGGGCTGCTTTTCTTCTTCTATTTGTGTATACTTCTAATACCTGCTAAAATCAGTGCCTCTAAGGAAGGATTCATTTTCTTCAATGCAGTAGGGTGCAGCTCTGCCATCCAAAACTCTGGGTTGGCAAAACAAAACCAAAGCTGAAATATTCCCTCCTACTGTTCCTCTAAATCCCTGTTGGTCTGTAGGGGACTGGAGAAGAGAATTGCTCCCTTCAAAGTCAGGAACATTCACATGAAGAAATTTTAAAGCTGAGTGTTTGTTTCAAATGGATCCTATTGTGCTTGACAGTAAAAGAGCCACAGGGCTGAATTTTATTGCACATTTGTGCAACAGGCATTAAATGTTTCATCTTAAGAATATATTAGATTGTTTTAAAAAAAGAAACACACAGCCACATTCAGAAAGAACAGATACAGAAAATGAGTAGCATTCCTCTGAGATTTTTGTGCACTTAAAACCTGAAGATTGAAAAAAGAAAGTGCTGAAGATAATGCAAAGTATTTCATCACCCCTCCTGTCCTAGCTGCCTCTGTGTGTATTTTGTTTGTTTGTTTGTGGCTTTGGGGTTTGGGTTGTTTGGTTGGTTTGGGGGTTTTTTTGGGGGGGGTGGGGGGGAGTTGTTGCAGGTTGGCAGGAGGTGGTAGTTTTGACAGTTCAGAAAAGCATTTGCCTTACTTCATAGGTGTCAATAATCCCATCATTACTTCAGCTTTTTGTCATGAACTTGCTGGACTAGGGCCTTCATGAAAAGTCAGGCCCAAACTAATGCTCTCAGAGTGGTGTGAAAATCAGTTTGGTGGATCAGTCCTGAAGAACCAAATCCTCCCATCTTTCTTTTTGTAGCCTCTTTGATTCTGCTATCCTCACGCATTCTTGCTCAGTAAAGGTGAGAATTCTGCCTGTTGGTCTCTGTCGGGCTGTTTGCAAAGAGAGCAGCTGTTGGGCACAAGTGAAATGATGGAAATGGACCTAACTGAGCAAAGATGTGAAAAAAAATGTGCAGTTATAACTCCTTGAATTCAGCTTGAATTAAAGGAATCTTTTCACTGCAGGTGAGTGTAGTGTTGATGCACCCTTAACTTTGAAAGGAAAAATACTTCTATTTACGTAGTTCTGGTGCCTTTTTTTGCTGTAGTCTTTACTGTAGTAACACCAACACTGTAGTGGGGTCCTCTTTTGTTTGCCACTAATCAATGCAAGTTTTCAGGATGGACTGGATTATTTGGAGTTTTTTTGCTTCATATTGCAATAGCAAAGAAATGCTTTCTTCAACACTGAGGCAATATGAGTGTGTTCTGACCTCGGGAATCATAGTAAGGCAGGTACACAGATTGCTAATTGTGCTGCCTGTAATCATCTCCATTTCACAGGCAACTTATACCCTGCGTTCTTCTGTTTCCATCTGGCATTATGAACACATTCTTTCTTTTCTGCTTCTCCCTTTTAGCCACACAGCATTAGCTATATTATAGATGCCAGGGTGGAGAAACACCATCCTTGGAAGCATGTGTGGGAGGATTGGCAAAGAGTAAACAGCTGGCATTAATCATGCTCCAATTAGATTTCCTTGTTGAGACTTTGATATGTCTTTGGGTGACCAGGCTAACAAACTACCAATTTCTTGTCATCAACAAGCTCTGTGCTGATTAGCATCTACTCTTTATTGATAGGGATTTCCTTTTTTGGCATGTTAGAGGAGTAATCCAGGTAAAAGGAAGCTATCTTGTGTGCTTTATATTGGTGTGATCTAACCTTCGTGGACTTATCTCTGATATCAGAATGTCTCCTTTAATGACAAAGATAGTGGAACTGGAGCAATACAGAGAGGGTATTGCAGTCTCCTAGGGTGATGTACGCATCTGAGGGCATTGAAAAGGGCCCCATGTGTTCAGTGGACAAAATAAAGTGTAAGTTCATCTGTTTAATTACATAATATATCCTGAGGCAGCATTACTACTGAGGCTGACTGCACAAAGCAAAGACCCAGGGCTTCACAAGGTCCAGAAGGAAGTGATGGCTTTCCCATCTCCAGCAGTCTTTAGCTGCAGCCAGATGCCTTTCTGAAATATAAACTTTGGGCAAATAGAAGTTCTTAGTGCAGCATGGGAGCAATTCAGTAAAAGAGAAGACCCTTGCCTATGCAGAGTAGATATTTTAATCTGGTCTAAACTTTATGTATTACTAACATCAAAAGAGAAGAAAATACCTTCCAGGCCTGTAGATACAGAGTTTCCTTTGAACACCTTTCCTGAAAAAAACAGCACTGCCACGTCTGAAGGGTGATTTGTAAACTTGGCAGATTCTGAATCACCCAGGATGCTTTCTGCAAGTGGGAAGCCAACGTGACTCATGTTTTAGCACTGGAGGTTTCTTAAAGTAATGCTGTGTTGACAGCAGCAGTGTGGCTTTTGTGTTATCCTTCAGTTTATCAGAGGACTTATATCTTAGGTTTATTATTAAGACTTCATTTCACTATCTGGGAAGCCTTGTCAGGTTATGACCATTTGCTCATACGAATGGCTTAAGGCCATTGACAAATGCTCTTACCTAGACTAGATTATTTTGAGAGGCCCAGTACATGTTCTGTCAAAGACGTGAAACTCGTCATGGACCATAACCAGGTATAATGGGTCTAAATATATTACTCTAATCTTGATACTGTTACCCAGAGTAAAGATTTGCCAATATAAAGATCTACATGAGCTTGAAAGCTATTATAGATTTAAGGTAATGGCATTAAAATATCTGAATAGTGTTCTTTTGCCTGATGTCCCCTCATGCTCATTTTATATTTCTTCTTGTTTCTTGTACAGTAACAAACACAGACTTCCATTCCTGTTGTGGGAGCTGCAGGGTCATTTAGTAGTGTGGTCACTGTCCTGAAAAACTTAGTCCTGATAAACGAGATAAAGTAAGGGTGAAATGAGCATTACCTATGCATGACTGAGGAAGCATGATGCGGGGAGAAGGCTAGCTCACATAATTATCACATGCTGAAACTGCTGATTGACTTGTGATATCCCTGATTTTGATTTAGGATCTTCTGTACAAGACCTTCGTTTTCTTTGCTATGAGAGAGCTCTTTTGAGTCATTCTTGCTGGCTTTTTAGTGATGATGGGCACACCAAATCTAGCAATAGCGTGAGAAATATGCTTTCCACAGTTTTGCTTTGTGGCTGGACCTGGTTGTAGAATAAAAGCCATGGAAATGATTGTACCACCTTTCTGAATCTAGTAGGTAGCTAATCATCAAGTTTTAAAACACCCCATAGGACCTTTTTTTTTTTTTCCCTTGGGACCCTGATCTACAGGATTTAATAATATATAATAATTGCTTCACATCTCAATCATGTTTCTCCAATTCATTGTTCACAAAAACCTGCACCTGAACTTTTACATATGCACATTCTGGCTGTGTAATCCAGGGCCAATCTAAAACTTGAGTGCTTTATTTATCTGAATTGGTAGAACGTTTCAGCAGGCTACTTTCAGTTACGGTCCAATTCTGATGCAGAGCAAAACTGAACAAAGAAACCAGGGTGGCAAGTAAACATGCTGCTCTTGTTCCTGGAGAACCATCAGCTGTGCACAGATGGCCTTAGGAGAGAGTACGCACTTCAGGCTTCTTAATGAAAAATAAAGGAACATGCTGGTTGCTGTGTAAGTGATTCATCCATTCAGCTACACTTGTCTTTTACACGCACTTCTTATGCTTCTTAATATTACATGGTACTTAAGAATAAGCACCTATTGCCTGTTCATCTTAGTCATGGCGGAATGAAAAGCAACTCTGAACTTCCTCCCTCCTCTATCACCAAGCTCATTTTGTCCTGGCATTCAGTAGACCTTGAAGGAAAGAGCTAAGTGACCTGGTCATTGTGGAGCAGTAACAAATCAGATGGCATCCTCATGTGTGATAGACCATGAGGTTTTGAAGTTGTGCATCTGCTTTTAAGAATCAAGCTAAAAATGAATTGACAGTCATGTCAGATGGGTAGCACAGAGCTACTTGAGCAGGTGATAAAGCAGTTACAATGCAGAAGGGTCCTTTGAATTTCCCAGTATACAATTTGTGTGCAGTCAGCTGAATCTGAATGTGAACTGGAAGATGCAAAGTGGTAGTGTCTGGCCAGGCTGCCATTCTCTGAGATATGCCCTAGAATTAAAGTTAGAAATTTCTTTAGCTCTTGCAGAGATGCTTGGAATATACCTTCTCAAGAATTAAATGACCATTTATACTTCTTCAGGTATCATGATAATGTTTTGTCAGCAGAAGTCAGCTTGATACCGGCTGCTTCTCCACCTCTGACTAAGGGATTTTGCATACTTTACAAAGAAAGCTGTTGGGACTGTCAGAATTTTATATACTTCATTATTAATAGGACTTTGTAGCGTGTCCTGCTCTAGCAACAAAAATGCAGTTCTGAAGATCCCCTACAGAAGCCAGCAAAGGCCGTCCTGCTGCAGTTGTGGCAGTGCTGCTTCTTGCTAATCAGAAAACATGAAGAGTGTAAAAATAATTACCAGTTTCTGCTGTCTGTAAGGGTGGATTTGCTTCATTTGGTGCAATGTCTCACTCTACCACTACTTGCTCAGACAGCTGTAAAAGATCTGTCTTTTGTTCCCCCCACCTTGGGATGGAAAATATTTGAGTAGGACTTCTATTTCTGCTGAAGGCCTACATGTCTTTGTCCAAAACCACAAATGTGCATTAGAAGATGAGACACAGGAGCCTGTATGTTGGTTTGAACTGTTTTCAGTATTCCTATACCCACTCTAGGATAAGGATTATTATCCTGAATTTTGTTTTTAGTTTTATCTATGTAATTCCATTCAAAAAGCCAGATGCCATCCTGGAAATATGAAAGAAAAATATTATTGTACTCATAATGAGCTAATAATATATTTGCCACAGAATTATTAATAGTCTGTGTTTATATGTTACTTTTTTTTTTGAAAGGTTTACAAAATACATTAATGCTGTGAGTTCAGCATTGCTTCCATTGCTGTCTAACATCAAAGTCTCACTTCAGTGGGAACAAGACCAATTTTCAACAGAAAGACAGCTGTACTACCTGTCACTGATTGTTATTTGTTGCTGTGTATGTTCTTACTTTACTACGCATACCTGCTACATGTGAAATGCTGTGAAAAGCAAGCAAAGCACATGCAAACTGTAGAAGAAACCACGCAAAATAGATTTTCCAAATGAAATATGACATGCCACGATAATGTCTTGAGCACTGACGCAGAAGAGAATAATTTGTTTGTTGATCCTTTGCATTGCAGTGACACACACAATAGTACTGGACCAGGAGAGCACTGTGCAAAGTTGAGCTCAGGTGTAGATTGAAAAGTATCTTCCCTTCAAAGCCCTTATAGTCCAGCTCTCTGTGTCAGTAAACTGGCAATGGATTGGTCTTTGTATGCAGAAACTGCAACTAACGTAAAAATTCAGATTCTCACATTCTAGAAATAAAATTCAGAGGTTTAGAAGTTTTCCAGATGTTTGATTCCATCTTCCTCCATAGCACCAAAGGGTTAGTTTGCTTTATACTCTCTTGGTTGCCATTTGTTACAGACAGACTCAGCTCCTTCCTATCTTAATTATAGGCTTAATTAGAAAGAAAGATCAATATTTAGGATGATAAAAGTACACAGATAATTAGAATAATAAAACTCCGAAGATAATGAAAACTATTAAACTACTTTTCTGGATGACATGAGGATATGGAATAATCTTTGGTAGATCTGGCATTTTGATTGTAGTGGAATTGTCTCTGACCTCAGAATCTGGAGTTGAATAAGAACAAAAAAAAAAAGTAATACAAAAAGTGGCAGGAACTCAGCATTTCCCTTCTTATTCTTCTGGACTGTACATGACTGTTCACCTGAAAAAATACTTAATTCATTGTTCTCAGGATCAGATAGTGATCATCTGCTTTCCTTTTTTGTAATGCAGGCAATAGTCTCATCCACAACCCCTGTTTGAAGACCTGTAATTTCTGGTGAGACATCCACTTGCTAAGTCAAGTTAAATTTCAAAAGACAATAGAGATCTTTTGAGTTCCTCTTAGTAGGGACCAGATACTGAATAAGTTTATTTTCTGAAGTGATCTGCAAGAAAATGGAAATGTGTCCTTTTTGGTTGTTTTTGTTTGTTTGTTTGTTTTAGCCAAAATTTTCTTTTGTTTAATAAAATAAAATAGAGGGGTTGGGCTCATCTCCCGCCTCCCTTTTCTCCTGTTTATACTTTGTTGTGATGAAAAACTCTAGGCACTGTACAGCCTGGGCTTCTTCAGCCCCTTTGCCATTGAATCAGAACACCATTCTGGTGCAAATTGGTGAGACCTTATAGCGATGTGAAGCATCGTAGCATGGTTTCCATGATAAGGGTTTGGTGGCCTGGTTGTGCTTGTTTTCCTCCCACCATTTCAGGCTTTTGGTTCTTCCAGTTCTCCGAATGTTTCCACTGGGCTGTGATCATCATCTCACAATGTTATGCAACTCCACCCTTAGCCTGACACTTGTGATTTTTTTAGCAGGTCGGGGTTGGGGTTTTTTAGAATTCAACCACTTCTGTGAAAATAGCATCACTGTGGTCATGCTGAGATGTGCTGGTAGAAAAGAAACAGTGTTATCATTCTAATGGTGAAGGGGAAAAGTAAAGTAGTTGTTTCCTGTAAAAGCTTTCTCTGTCAAGGTGTCCTGCTGGGTTTTGGTTGGTTTTGTTGTTGTTTGTTCCCCCTTTCCATTAAAGCTGGTACTATCTCTGATTTATGAAAAGCTAAACTTAGATATTTTACTAGGCAATGACAAACCATCCCTGGAACTCTGACCAGCCACTGCTGTACGTGGTTGCATATTGGGACCTGCAAAAAAAAAAAAGAGGATGACAACTCAGATGGAGTCACAGCACTGTCTGTTAACCTTCATTCTGAAGTCGAGAAGGAAGAATACTATACAGAAGTGAAAGTAACTCAGGGAAAGCTTATAGTGCTGTCCCAGTGAAAAGGTGCTGTGTGAGCAAGGAAAGCAGAATACATTCCATAGCACAACTATAAGGAAAGTAAAATTGATGTCCAAATCCTACTAGGGGTTGAAATGTGATCCAGGGGAAGTGGAAGCAAAAGATATGTTTGCATGTCTTTGTGAGAGAGCTCTTGGTCTGTGGGCAGAAGTGAAGTTTCTGTGTGGCTGCTGGTGCTGCGGAAAGATTCTGCCCACCCCCACCCCCCCTTCTGGTTAAAAGAAGGCTTCCCCTCCTCTCCCCTCACAAAAAGCACTTTTTTTCACAGAGAATTACTTGAGGATTTGTGACTGTGGAACAATGGATCGATACTTGTTTGCGAAAAGCTTCAGTTAAAGTGGGACAAGTGGAGATTAGGTAGATGATCTGCCAGTGGTCCATCACTATAGATTTCTCGTAGTTAGCTGGAGAGGTTTATCTTGCCCTCCCTGTTCAGAGCAGAGAAGTGATCTGAGACGGACTGTGTGGCTTACAGGAATTAAAAATAAAAGCTGTAGGTGCCACAGAAGCAATTGGAAAGGACTTCTCTGAGGGAGCGATGTGGGCACCATTGAACTTGTTTGTGCTCTGGACAAACTGACCCTGCTTAAATCTCTGCATCAAAAGAAGCCTGAGCAGGTAGAGGTTATGGGGTTGGGGTGAGGTTAATCGCTTCCAGTTTTTTGATTGCTGTGTAGAGATGGCCCTAAGATGGTGAAGAAGGCTCCAGTCTTGCAAGGGTGCTTTTTCTGTGGCTGGACCCTTGTGCCCAAAACAGAGCTGGGTTTTATTGCAGACAGTTTTGCGAAGATGCTAGATGCCAGGTCTAGGGGTTTGACAAATTGACACTTGCCACCAATTGCTCAAAGATCCACTAAAATCGGGATGGCTCCAGGTGAAAACAGAGGTTTAACCTCGTGGCTTAGACTGTGGGAGATAAGGTAGTATGTGATTTCCTCCAAGATTCAGAAACGTTCAGGTTGGAGTGAACCATACAATATTTTTAATCTGTGTTTTTCAATTCCATACAGTTAGGTCGTTTTTACACCAGCTGAATTTGTTACAGCGTTTGTTTGTATTTCAACAGGGGATCTCAGGACTTCATGTGCTTTTTTTCAGTGACATAGACATATTAACCAGAAATGTCTAATTATCTTTACTGATTAACCTTATCTTATAAAGTAGTAGTCACTCACTAAGGCAGTCCATATTCTGTACACTGCAGAAAGAGAAAATGATTAATTTACTCCCTGGATTGTACTGCTCTGTATGCTATGGGAGTAAGTGATGGATAAGGGACAGCCTGCACTGTCTTGGGTCAGAACAGAAGGTCAGAGTCATTATTTACCTTTTGAATGTAGAGTGAGAATTTCTTCTTTCTGCAAATCATGACCCCAATTCACTTGTTTGTAGAGAGAGGCAGAACTGGTCACACAGCTGTGTTCTGCCTTATATATGTGTATATATAGAGCTACTGTTACAGCAAGTCTGAAGTATATATGGAGGGAAGCAGGACCTGTGATTTCTGAGATGAATTAGAAAAGCTTTCTGTTAAAAGTCCATAGAGCTTTCCTGTTAATTTCTTTCAAATCTTACTTTTTAAACTGTCCTTTGCTGTCATGCCAAGAAAAACTGACAACAGCCAGAGTGCATGTTTGCTTAAATTACATTTTTTTGGTCAGCTAGTAATGTCTTGCTTTCTTCCTTGTGATCCACCATTTGTTCGTCTTCTGTTACGTTTGGAGCTCTTGCTTTGGTTTGTGTATGTAAGTCTCTACTGCAGTAAGATCCTGATGTGTGATGAAGGATCCTAAATGCTGTTTAATGACACAATCTAATCTCTATCTAAGTTTGTGTATGGTGTACGTGTGTGCGTGTGTGTGTATGGTATGTAGGTACATACAGTCTCTGTCCACATCTGGAGATGCCTGTGTCTTACAGAAGTCAGATAGGAATGCTCATTGTGCATTGAAATTATTATTATATTGTTATATTTATTGCAATGGAAACAAAATGATATAAGCTATAACCAAAAAAATCCCAGAAACAAAACGGAGATTAATCTAAGAATGGTCTTTGTCAGTGTAGGATTTACAGCATTCCTAGGTGTATTTTTCAGCCCCCCCTTTGGTTTATCGTCTTCCTATCCAGTATGTCTAAGGTGTAGTGTCATTCTCTGCACAACCAAGATTCTCCTCTAGGTGTTCCCTATTCTCATGATTGATTCTGCCTTTTGTGTTCTTGTTTTTTTGTCCTAGACACAGTCTTATTCATGTTTGTGTCTTGAATGGAGTTACCTTATTTTGTTATTCTGACTACTTTACACATTAAGGAGAGCTTCCTCTCCTCCAGTCCATCAAACCAAGCCCCTCCACTGTAATAATCGTATCCTTCTCCTGCTGCCATCTCTCTCCTATTTCTGAATCACTGTTCCCTTTCACTTTAGCACTAAGGGAGCTGATGTATTGGAACAACTGTTACTATAAATACTACATTCACCTTAATGCTGAACCGGGTTTTCGCTCTCGCCGTCTCTATCTGTAATCACTCATATACTTCCAAAGGAAGTCTACTGTCCCTTGCTGCCTAGCAAAATGGGTCCCCGTTGCTCTTTGGGGCTCTGGGTGTTCCCATAACATCCCAAATCATCCTGAGGGATACTGAATATGTTCATGTCCATCTTTCTGGAGAGGCTGGATGAAATCATCTTCTAGTGAGTCAGATACTTCTTGCTGTTGGTAAGACAAATGTAATGGAGTCAATTTGGCCTTTGAATTGTTTCAATTCTATTATATCACACACAATACATTGACATTTTGACCTGTGTCATACTTCTTTTTAAAAATCCAGTGATTTTGTGTGACACGTCTTTCTCAAAATCGCTTGTTTTTCACTGGTCCAAACAGTGTGATTAAATGCTCCAGGTTATGTATTATAGCACTGTTGTAGCTTGGATGGTGCCTTTCCCAGCTAGTTCATCAGATATACTAAACAACACTGGCTGGCTTTGCAAAATGCCATTTACTCCTGGGGGTGAAATCTCCTAAGTAATGCTCCCGCATGTGTTTATAGTACAGCCCAAACAACACAAGCGTATGCCATGAGTGTGACACATGCTGTGCTGTTTATCTTGGCTGCGGTTTGTACATGATCACCACTACAAATGGGCTCTTTCAGCTATTGCATGCAACTTGAGAAAGCTGAGCAGGCAAAACCTATGTTTTAGTCTAGTAAATCATGACGTAACAAGCTGTTGGTTTTTTGAGGATACTCCTCAATGGTGATTTTCCATATTTTGGGAGCTGATGCCTTTAGATGTGATCAGGGAGGTGCATGTCCTCATAGCACACCTGATGTCTGCTTAGCAACTTGTATCTGTTGTCCAGAGTACCTTTTTTATCTCTAAAGGACATGAACTCAGTGCTCAAAAATAAATCTCCTCCTCCTTGATGTAGTCCTGATTTTTATGATTTCTGACACGGAGTCCAATTCATGCATTTCTTATTTCATTTTTGCATTACATGAATTTCAATAGAATTACACAAGTATAAGAACATGAGATTGAATGATAAAGTGATAAACAGGCATCTGTATTTATCACAGATCCTGCATATAACAATTTTTCTGTAAGTCAAATCATGTTTGCCCTACTAACATGAGTAGTAGCACTCATGTGACCAAAGAATAGTAGGAATTTTCCTTCTATGGAGAGAAATGCTAACCTCATCAGCATTGCTAATAGCATATTCTGTTGATTTCAAGTCTTTTAATTATGAAGGGCAGCTGAGGTTTGCTCTCCAGACATTAAAAGAGAAGTTTTTTTAGGTTTCATCTTCTGTTTTCCAAATTTAACCCACAACATTTATTCTAGATGATTGTATTACACAGTAGAAAGTAAACTTGTGCTAGATTAAAAGCCATTTTATAGAATTTACACTTTGCTAGTTTTATAGACTAGCATAAAACATAAAGGTATCTTGGGATTTTTTGTTCCTCCACAAGAAATAGAAAATGTTTTTCTAGCTGCTTGAAAATAGAATACCAGGATGTGCATTAGTAGAAGGTAACCATTTTGATCATGTTAATGCTACTCTGTGGGGCAAATTCTGCCTGATGAGGGCACCCTTAAATTTTTGTACTATTGGAATAATTATGTTCAATTACGATTTGTAATCCAGGGCTTAATTTAATCCATGGATAGAACATGGGCTTTGTCTTCATCTTCACTACCCAGCTGTTAAATGGAACAGAAGGGAAACATTTATCACCGAGAGGATTTGTTTTTTAAAAGTTCATGTTATAGCTTTGCTTTCATCAAATTCTGTAAGTTAAGGATATATAAGTTTCATTAGTGGGCCTTTTCACAAGCTTGACTGGTTAATTGACACACACAGAAAGCTCTCTTGTCTCTCCACCATTATTGCAAAGGCTGCTGCTCTCAAAGGCTTTCAGGATGGGGAAGTGCCTTGTGGAGGCTTTCCACTTTATGCTCAGTCACTCAGGCTGATCTATGTTTCCACCTCATCTGGAGCAGCTGATCCTGTTTCCTGAGGCAGTTGGCCTTAGGAAACGTACAGTGGGGAAATGTCACACTGAAAGCTATAATGCAGAGATACATAATTAGAAAAGTACTTAACTGATCTTGGAGGAAACGTGAGAACTGGAATACTGCGAGTTGCGTGACTGTGTTTCAGGGTAGCCCATGAGTAGCATTTACTAAGTGGAAATCTCTAAGTTGTCTCTAAAATAAGTAAGTGTGGTTCCAGAGCTATAAGGGCATGTTTGGGAAAAGGCAACACTGTGTAGTGTCCTTATTGTATCCATAATAAAGACTAAGACTTGAGTGTGGGGCTAGACTGTGACACAAAACAGCGGTTTGAGTTTCTCCCATGGCCAGGTATGACCTGCTGTCCTTTGTGAATTTTGCAGTTCAGCTTGATAAACTTCTGCAGTTTTTCTATTGCACAGGACAAAGCATCACTATTGATTTTTACTTTAGCTTGATGAATTTTATTCCTGTTTTCTTGCAAAATCAGCATAAAGGGAAAAAAATCCACAAATTATTGCACAGAACTATGGAAAATTTTCAAAATTAATGGGAGTTTTGTACTTACCTCTGAAATTTTAAAAAGCATGTCTGTTGGACCATCCTATTGCTAATATTTTTTCTCTGGAAACATCATTGTTGAAAACAAACTGATTGCTAGTTTAACCATTTGCTGTCTGGAAAATCAAACTGTCGTGAGTATTGCCTGTGCTTTTCATCAGATGAGGGAAACATGAACACATAGCAGTTGCTCTGGCTGGATGGACTGAAGTAGAAGAATACAGCCACTCTGTACAGTGTCGTCATCCAGTGATCCTGCAGAGATCTTCCTGAAGTCAGTGCAGTAAACTCTGCTCATGAAATCAAGTCAGCCTGAGCTTTGTTTCTCAGAAATCTCAAAACCATTTCAATTAGGAGAAGCTTTACACTGCTAACAATCACATGGACCAGCCTGACATTTTATTGCCTGGGAAAGCATGGGTAAGGCTGATTTTAGCTAGCATTTCACTGGACAAGGGGAAACCTTTTCACTACTTCATACTGTGCTGACATACAAATATATGAGGTATTCTACCAGAGCGAAACAGCTACAGCAAAAAGAATTTCCTCCATCCTCCTAGACTATAGACGCACTTTTGATGTGGATTTAAAGACAAATAAAAGAGGAAAAACCTTTCCAAACTATAAATTAATGGATCAAATATTTCTAAATGAAATTGGATCAGCGTCTGTGGTTTTATTATCTTTTGCTATACAGGGCTGTCTTTGAAAAGGGAAAAAGCTTAGTAAAAAGTAATTTCAGAGCCTTGACTGCTTTTTGATTACAATTCAGGATTACTGTTTTAATCACCGCTTATCAAGTAATACCACAAACCTCAGAGCATGACCATCTTTCTCAGGGGAAGCCAGATTTAAAAGCCAATTTTCAGCAATCCCTCCTCTTTCTCCCAAACTCATCTAACAAATATGGAAGGATAATAATCTGTGATATTACAAGAGACCTTAAGCAATGCCTGAAACTCTTTGTGTTCTCAGATTTCTTCTGAGTTTTCCTTATTGTTGTAGAAATATTATTGTTCAATGGCAATACCAGCATATGTCTAATCAAGTTCTTGTTTCAAGGCAGCCTCCATTTGAGTGCAAGATATTGAGCATGCTCCCCCTTTCCCAGGCAGATGACACATTTTACACGTACAAACTTGTCTAGATATAAGAATGTGCATGTGTTCAGGGGAGGTCTGAAATGTATACCTTGTATTTGTATGCAAATTACTGCTGTAAAATGGCTTCATGGACAAGCTAAAGCTCTTGCAAAGATGTGTATGAGCTAGCAGATGTAGCCGTGAGAGATACTGGAGGTAAAAGATGGATTTTAACTTGAAGTTACCGATATTGCATGGTTTTTCCATGGTGGGAGCTGGGTGGCAGCCCTGCATCTGAAGCAGGGTGAGAGAAGAGAGAGCCCTTGGTTTCTGCAGTGCATTGGGGGGCATGACTAAGTGTTCGCAAGGGGAAAGACCCCTGGCAAACAAGTTCTAAAGTGTGGTTCTCAGCAAGGAGCTAAAGTGGCTAAGATCAACCCCGGACCTTTTCATTGGCTTTGCTTTGGTGAACTCACTATCTCACAGTGGAGTGCCATGAGCCTCTGCTGTAGGATACCTGGTTCATGTTAGTTCCTTCAGATAAATATTGCTGCTCTTTTTAATAGTGAAGACAAAGCCTCCCGCTTCACTCCAAAGAGCTTGCATCTAATGAAAGTAATCGGACTGATTCTGACCACAATTAAATTTGTCTCAATTATTAAACTCCTACTCAATAATGCTAGGGGTGGAAGAGGATTATTAGATCATTACATTTCTTCTCTGTAAAAAGCAGGATGTAACCTGATGGGAGATGATGTATCTTTTATCAAAGTGATACTGTGAGTGATCTTAGCCAAAAGGCTTAGAAGATTCTGTCACCTGCTAAGGGGACCCCAGAGCTAGTTCTATTCAAGACCTAATTTACATGTGGTACATGAGCCTGTAGACAGTGCTTGAACTGCATGTACTACAGCTAAGGAAGGCAGTGTTCACTCCAGGGTTAGTGTTCCTGTGAAAAGAAGCTTGTGCAGTAACACTTCTAAACAAATCACTACTTCTCTTCTCTTCTCTTCTCTTCTCTTCTCTTCTCTTCTCTTCTCTTCTCTTCTCTTCTCTTCTCTTTTCTCTTCTCTATTGTATGAAGAGAGTTTTGAATGAGCCACTAAGTAGTGTTAGTGAACTGATAAATGGCTGAAAGGGGAGCAGGTGATTTGGTGTATATCCAGCTTCCTGGAGGAACAGAGAGCTCCTCACTACTGCTGCAAGTGTCCATATTTTACCTACAAGTGACTAGCATGCAAAAAACCCGCATTAGATAGATTTACTCTGACGTAAATCTCAATGAGGACCAACTGTGTAAGACAAATTTATCAAGATCAATCTTATTTCTTAACTTGCCAGTTAGAGCCCATCAGTAACACTGTTGATACTTACTAAGATGCTGTCTGGTGGAAACGTGATATGGTAAGATTATCACTGATGGGAGAGGTTCATCCTCTGAGCAGCTTTCCTTTCTCTTCAAATTTGTGTTTGGAAGTTCTCTACCAGCTGGGGGGGGCAGATGATGATAAATCCAGCAGACTGCTGCTGGAGCAGAACCTCATCTGTCTACATTGTGAACAGCTTTCCGTCTCTGGAGTAGGCAAAACCCCTCAAGAAACCCAATTCAAAGCTGTTTTTTAGGTAGCCTGGTAAGGGAGATACAGCAGCACAGAAGACAGTCATATGGCAGATGACTTGTTGGCTTGGTGTTGGCCAGTGCAGAATCACTGAATGAGCTGAATGCTTTACATACATATGCTTTACACACATAATAGGTGTATTTGACCAACTAAAATTTGGATACCTACTGACCTTGGCTGTTGAAAAGCTGGGCGATGCAGCCTCACAATCCGTAATGCAGGAGTGTTAATGTTTCCCTCTGGGAATTCAGGATGCTGGTGCTCTGGCCTGGTGAGGAGTTTGGAGGGACTGGGTTGATTTCCTAGCCTTCTGCATTGTCTAGACCCTAGAGGAGAAGAAGGTTTTAAGGGACATCATTTAAGTGATGCACATGCACGCATGGCATGGTTCGCCTTCTGTCTGCTGAAATACATGTTGTCCATCTGTTCTCTCTCTGTTCTTGGAGCAGTTGGGCTGCTGATCAAGTGATCATGCCTAGCTGGTCAAAATAGCAGTAATTGTACTTCACTTCCTGATCTGCTCTTCGTATAGATGGCTATCAAGAGGGTGGGGAACTGGCACCTTCAGATGGGCCATATTGTTGATTGTGGGAATAAGTTTCACAGTAGAGTTTGGTTTGGAAATGGCAGGATGATTCTGATTTCTTACACTCATGTAGGCCAAAACCAGTTGCACCTGTGTAAGTAATGGTTTAACTTGTACAAAAATTTTTCCTTGATTGGTTTCTTTGGTGATTGCCTTAATTTCAGACATGGATGAGGGGAAGATGTTTGTACTGATTTGATTAAGCCTGGCAGCTGTCTCTCTTGCTGGAAGGGATGCTCACAGAGTATTTCTCATCCTCCCTGTCTGAGAGATACCATAATGTCATTCCAGAGAGCTTTCTCATTTTTCCTTAAGGATGTTGTGTGATGTTGTGGGGTTCAATTTTCAACAGCAAGTGGAAAACACAACAAGCAAGACTGTAGGAATGCTTGTGAATGGATCTAGGGGAGAACGCTCTCCCTGCACATGATCTCAAAATCTAATTGTTCTGTGAGTCAGAGAAAAAACAGTTTAAAAAACCCCCACAAATTGTACTTTCAAGAGGGACTGAAACCTTTTACCTGTGGGTCCTCAGTCACAATGCAGTCATAATAAGGCTGGCTCAGAATTACAGTCTGGAAGTCCTGAGCTTGTCTGTGTGTAGCCTACTGCAATGTCTCAGATATGGGGAGCCTAGCATTTCTGTCCCTGCTTGTTTCTGCTTGCAAAATTATCATCATCTTCATCTGCTCGTTCTGCCAGCCTAAACTAATGTGCCAGTCTGCTCTAAAAAAAAAGAAAAAAGGAAAAAACTCTCTACCCTGCTAACAAAATACATCAATGTCAGCAGCCCCTACACATGAATGAGCCTCAATAAGCAAACCACTGTGCATGGGTGGCAGAGGAGGAGAAAAACAAGAAATTGATAAAGAAATATATTTCACTTTCAGGCTTCTAAGATGTTGGCTTAAAAACACAGGGAGAGAAAATAAACCCAGTCATTTTTTAAAATCATGAAAAATGTACTGACAGTGGCCTCCAAGCTTAAGTAGGTTGGGTTTTTTTTGCCTACAGAAGTAAATAGAGGGCCTAGGGCTAGGAACCCTTTTCAGTTATTGTTCTGGAGCTCTAGTCATGTTCCTCAAATATGGATTGATCTTAATCTGTCTCAAAGCATGACTCCTGAACCTCTTACTACTTGTAGCATTCTGCTAAGGTATTGGGTAGGTTGGGTTAAACTCCTTCATTTAAGATAGCTGCAGCAAATGGTTATGCACATGTGGTCATCTAAAATGATAAAACAAAACTGCTTGGAAATTCTCGTGGTTTAACCCCACCTGGCAACTAAGCACCACGCAGCTGCTTCCTCACTCCCCACCACACCCAGTGGGATGGGGAAGAGGATCGAAAAAAAATAGTAAAACTTGTGCGTTGAGGTAAAGACAGTTTAATAGGTCAGAAAGGAGGAAAATAATAATGATGGTAATAGTGATAAAATGACAGTAATAATAATGATAAAAGAATTGGAATACACAAAACAAGTGATGCACAATGCAATTGCTCACCACTCACTGACTGATGCCCAGTTAGTTCCAGAGCAGTGACACCCCCCAGGCCAATTCCCCCCAGTTTATATACTGGGCATGATGTCACATGGTATGGAATACCACTTTGGCCAGTTTGGGTCAGCTGCCCTGGCTGTGTCCCCTCCCAACTTCTTGTGTCCCTCCAGCCTTCTTGCTGGCTGGGCACAAGATGCTGAAAAATCCTTGACTTGTTGCTAAGTAATGTTTAGACTAACGGGAAACATCAGTGTGTTATCAACATTCTTCTCATACTGTATCCAAAACATCAGCACAATACCAGGACAGAAATTCAGATGGACTGCTAGTAAGTATTGACTCTTAAGAGGACAAGCCAAGTGGTGGCTTATTTTCAGTTAGAAAAGGTTGAGTACAACAACTTTTCCCATGGTTATCTGTCCCAGAAAGATCTTGAGGGCTCTAGGCCCAAACCCCTCTTGGCCAACAGACGGGTTAGATGAATCATGGTAGAGGAGTTCCCTCTGGAGAGGCGGCAGAGTCAATGTGCACACAAATGAAGACAGTCAAGAGACAGTTTTGATACTGATCTGGAGCCTCCTAAAAACAACGTAGGGCCTTAGGACAGAGATGATTAAGGTGGCAGATTAACTCAAAATACTGGGACAGAAGTATTTTAGCATGTGGTTCACGGGGACAGAACATATTAACTGTGGAAAAAAAGCAGAGGTAGAAGTTTTAGATTGTTAATAACAATTCTGGCAGAAGCAACCTTAAAAAGATGGGTTAATCTTGCTGCAGAGTGTTTTGTGTTCAACATGAACACAGTGTTTCATGAAACAGGAGTACTGGCTGCTTCACTTCAAAGGGAATCACTAACAAGTCTAGGGTTTCATCAGAAGGGTGAAGAAAAAAATCCCAAGACCTTTTGTTACATCAGTTCTGGAAGTCTGAATGTGCCATAAGACACAGTCCTGTTCTGTGTCCTGGCCAGGAAAGCGGGCCCAGGAAGACTTACATCTTCATGCATGTCTGTCTCTGCAAGTACTGATACACACGTGCATTTCCCTGGGCACTTCCCTAGTCTTTTGCACTGTCCCTCAGAGGTCAGATATTCATGTTTTCCTCTAATGCAGGTGATATACTGAGGCAGAAAGTCTAAGTGCCAAATACGTAAAACTGTTAACTTGTCTCAAGATCCTAGTCTGTTTATTGGTTGATTTTGCAAGTGCTGAGGTCCCAATTGCAGGTGCCCATTTGCATCTTCAGAGGTCTGAATACTGCTTTGGACCTACTCCTAGGTGATTTATCCAGATCATAGCATTAGTTTATTGCATGTGAGAGTCTCAAATGTGAGACTGGAAATTCCAGCCTTATTATAGATGTCCTGAGATAAGGTAGTGCCATGTGGATGTGGCAAGGGAGGGAGGAAAGGTACATCAGGGGACTCATTCACATCTTACTGCCATTTCTTGGTGAAGAATGATGCCCATGATATGTTAAGTTTTGAGGCTGCCTTGCCCTGTATAGGCAGAGGCCTTCTGGACTTCCCTCACTTGTGGTCATCCCTTGCAGTATTAGAGCATTAGAACAAGGAGTCTTTGCCACGTCTATCTAGTGTATTGCTCACCAGCACCGTGTCTGATTTATAGTGCCGTGTAGGTTTTTCCCCATGCATCTGTAGAAAACATGGAATAAATGACATAGACTGAGCAAAATCATATCTCCCAAGCCTCCTCTGAAAACTTAATTAAACCCGCAGGGTCTTGTTTGGGGGTAGAAAAACAGCAGGATGTGAAGTACGGAAGACCAGTAAATAAATTATTGGTGCTCCTTGCTATTTCACTGTGCTAGTAGTGATGTGGAAAAAAAAAATCCAAATCTGTTCTTTCTGCCTGACCATTTTATTATTAGCAGCTTCTCTGTGTTTTATCCATGACTGCCTGTTGAAGGAAACTGCACTGGGGAAAAGAGAGTTTTTAAAGGTTGGACTTAGGCTCATAAATATACAGAGAGCTTCTCCACTGAGCCTGAAATTCGTTCCTCCTATTTTTCATCCGGTATATCTCATCACACAGGCTGAACTAGAGACTTGTGGATGTGGCTTGGAATGTACTGCAACTATATGCAAGCTGTCTGGATACAGTGGTGGTTGCAGGGGCTATAGGGGTACTGTGCGAGTATGAGGACAGAATCTAGTGACCTCTCTGGTAATGCACAGCATGCACAACTAATTAGCTGGAAAATGTAGGGCCATCCTTAATCATTAACCCAGTGTTTGGTAACTTACCTGTTCCAGTGAATTGTATTTTATCCTTCCAGTGCTTTACTGAATTAAGGCCTCATGGATGTCTTCCAGGTGAAGAACAGAGGTAAAGTGACCTGGTCAAGGTCACATGGGAAGCCTATGTTGGAGCAAGGATCTGAACTGTTTTTCCAGTGGGTTGGCAATAATGAATGGGGCTGAATGAGAAGTACGTGGTCTTGCCAGATCCAGGCAGCAAGCAGAATACAGGAACGGCATGTTTGTAATGAATAAGTGTTACTTGAGCTCCTGGCAGCCACAGGAAAGGCTAAAAATTACATCCTGTCCCTGCACTTCCTATTTCGTCAGTGGTGGCAAAGTCTGGAAATTAATAGTACCTGAAGCTGACTCAGTGATATTTGTAGTCTACACCTCTTTTGTGAAATGTGATACACATTAGCCTTAAAAACCAGTGAGAAAGGGGAAATGCCAATCCAGTCATGTTCCACATCAGTGTCCATGCCTGGAGGCCATGGCCATGCAGGGCTGGTTAAAGTCACTGATGGGGAAGGGAGGAGCTTCAGAAGGACATAAATTGGCACAGGAGGGATTACAGATGGAGATGGGATTCCCGGGCACTTTGCATCTGGGCAGAAATCCCTCTGGCTGATTACCTTTAAGCTGCCAGTACGAAGCAGAGGGGCCCGACTTCTGCTTCTGTGTAGGAGCAGCCAAACATATTTAGAAGACACCAAACACTTTCTTTTAGGGTCTTGTTGATCCACTTGCTTAATCCCACTGTCATATAGGTAGATGTTAATGGAAGGACACTGTGGCTTGGCCTTTTCAGAGACTGGTTATTAAATAAGATGGTTAGATTCAGTCTAAGTAATCGCTGAGTTGTCTTCTGCTTAATGATACTGAGGAAGAGGAAACTTCATAGCTTCTGGTTTATGTGTAAAAACTTCTCCCCACATTTCTCTTTAAGGTCTTTCCTTTTAATGTTCAAAGTACAAGTGGAGAACATGCAGTTCTTGCTGTTGCCACATGGAAATGAGTAATGGTTTCGGGCAAAGACCAAACTCAGTTTCCAGAAGGCTGCATTTTCCTGCCCATTCATCTATGTGATGTATAAAATGAACCCAAAATATACTGGCAGGAAAAAAGGATTGTTTAGTATTCAGAGCTTCAAAGACATTTAACAACATTGTCTTCAGCTAGGAACCAAATTATTTCTTCAAGAACTGTATAGAGAACACTTTGCTTTCAATTTACAGCATGGTCTGTTGGAACATATTGCAGTGGCAAGTGTCCTGTGGCAGGATCGCTGAATTTATACCAATAAAGGCTCTGAATACCTTCTTGCAAATTTGCCTTGTCAGTCAGTGTGTTGGAGAATTATATCAGGAGACATATTTTCTGATGCTTTTTCCCAGCATTGTTACTGTTTCTGGAGGATGAATGTTCTACAAGAGAGAAGATTAAGAGTTAGGAGCCCTGTGGTTTAAGCAGTAGATGTCCTTCAGACTATGTGCCTGAGCTTCATTGAGTAGAACCAGTTAATGCATGCCTCAGTTTCCACTTTTTAAAATGGGATAATTCCCCTTTCTCTTAGATCTTTTCTCCAGCCTGAATAGGTTGCAAATTCTCAGTTCCAGAAACAGGAATTATGGAGCTCTAATGTGTTTGAGGCCAAGACTTACCAGGGCTGACCTGTAGTGGCCACAACTGCGCTGCATACAAATATGAGGACAAGACTTCATGTTTTACCAAGACTGAAGAAAGTTGTCGAGTGTCCCCTGAAGTTCTGTGCCTATCTTTGGACAGAGTAGAACATTTTATTATCTCATTTCTAATTTAATCTATTTAATCTTTGGCCTTTTGCTGATACTGCTAGTGATAGCAGGACTGAATTCACCAACTCATTCCAAATTTGCCAGCAGACTAATGACAACCATGCTATTCTCAAAGGTCCATTTCTTGGTGGTTGTTTTTCACTGGCTCTGGTTTGCTTTGGCTCAGGTCTTGTGGAGGGCAAGAGCTTTGCACCACGCTCTACTGTTCCCACTAGTGAGAACTGGAATTCCCCATTACATAGTTTCTAAGGCTACCTGGCCTCAACATTTTATGTTGGGTGTGATTCATGCTTTCATCTGTACTGCAGAGCAGCAGGCAAACATCTCTGTCAAGTAGATCAACATATCAGGGTTGATTGGGTTAGGAGTCGGAATGACAGTTCAGGAGTAAGCTAGAGCTTGGATGGGAAGTAAGAAGAAAGCCCCAGATCTTCATGGGAATATATGCTTCTTCTATTATGCTGGTGAACTGATCTGGATAATGCTGGGTACTGTTTCTTTAATGCCACTGGCTTCACTCATTCCTGGAGATATGAGGTATTTATTCATTCAAAATTATTAAAGAAAAATCATACCCAAAGGCTAGTTTCATCAAGACGTTTAGAAGCAGAAAATAGGTCTCGTAAGTTGGTCTCTTAAAACTAAAAAAAAAAAAAAAGGGGGGGGGGGATCATGCCAAATCTAATTAAATCTGGGGGTTTTTGTTTTGTTGTGGGTTTTTGTTTGTTTGTTTTGGTTTGTTTTTTAAATTTGGCCCTTCCTTAAATTCTGGAGCAATTTTGTTAATGGTACAATAGCTGGCATGTGCCCATGCTGCCTTTCATCTGATTGAGTGAGGTGTGCAGCATGAGCATATGCAAAGAGAATATGCACAATCCACTGGGGACACAGAGGTTTCCACAGCAATTTTGTAGAAATCCATAACAAATGCATTGTTAGGTTGGTTTATTCCTTCTCTTTCCTGCTGTGTAAAGTATTTGATATTCAAATTAAAATGGTGCTTGTTTAGGACAATTCAGTTATAGAATAAGCCTGGTAATTGGTGCCCGTGGGACTGTTTACACTCTGCTTGGTGTAATCCACTTATGGAAAATTAATGAAAGGAGATTTCCTCCTCAGTTGTAGCTGTTTTAATATGTACACTATGTTGTTTCCTCTTCCAGCTGAAGCTTCAGATGGTTATGTGGGGACAAAAGCTCTAGCAAGCTAACATGCTCCCTGGAGAGCTCCTTAGGGTTATGGGTGGCTTTGGCGATGCAGAGGTTGGGCATGAGCCCCGCAGCCCTGTGACTCAGCAACGCCCTCTGAACTACAAGCCATTCCTGCTCCTGGGGAGGACCAGGAGGAGCAGTTGGCTACCAATTTATATCCGTCCATGACACTTCCCAGTGGCAGCTGAGCTGACCTGGGGGTTTGTCCAGCTGACAGATGTGAGCTGTCTGGCTGTCCCCTCTAGAGCACAGCACCGGGCTACACCTGAATGTTCAGATTAAGTGTTTCCTCCCTGCCCCAGCTCTGGGGAGCCAGCTCAGGGAGGAGAGACTGCCTTTCCTTGATAAGCACGTGGTCTGAGTCCGAGTCTTGATTGAGCTAACTGTAATTTATTTTTCAGCTTCCTCAACTAGCTGCACAAGCCCCTTTGGTAATATTGAGGAGAAGGTAGAGGGGAAAAGAAAGGGGTTAGTATGCACCTATACAGTCTGTGATATACTCAGTATGCAGCATTTAGTGTGATGGGATGTCAGTACCACTTCCTATGTACTTGTAAATACATTACTTATCCTGCAGGTTGGTGAAGGGAGGAAACCTCTCAAATGCCTGAGTCAAGCCTGAGCTAAGGCACTGATGTCAGTGTGCACAGATTTCCTATTTCCCATTTTGTCAGATGAGGGGAGAAAAGGAAAAGAAAAGCAAGTATTGCTCCTTTCCTCAGGAATATTTTCTAGTTGTTTCACAGGCAGCTGACTAAATGCAGGCTGTGCGTGAAAAACGAAGCATTTCTGTAAGTAACTGTTCAATTTTGCAAACAGCGCTAATGCACAGTTTTGGGCTGTGGGAGGCTTGAGTCAATACGGCCAAAGCAAAGAGCTTCAGTTCCAGAGCAAATAGCAGCAGAATTGGGAATACTGAGAGTAGAAGTAGCATCATTTTGTTATTCACAGTGGCTACAGAAAAATTCGCTGAGGAAATATCAAATGTGGAGAGCTGGAGGTCAAAGAGGAGAATAAAATCAAGATGATCCTAGAGAAATTACCAAGCTGCATTGCCTTAAAGAAAGTGAAATGAAATCATTGCCTCTTACCTCAGTTCAGTAATAAAGCATCAGGGGTAACATATAGGAAATATGCTCAGTTTGACCTAGGCCTATTACTTAGATACCATCTCTTCCCTGTCTTACCCCAAATTCCCTTCCTTCAGGCAGTGGACAGACTATATTTTCTTTATCACTTCTAAGAAATGCCTTTTTTCTTTCTGTGCTCATTCAAGCTTCCTATCTAGACTGCCACTCCTTTGAATCAAAAATACCATGGCCTTCTCTCATTTGGTGTCCTTAAAATCTGCATAATTCTCCCTGACCCAGGCACAATTACAAATGCTGAAATCATCTTCCTGATTCTTGCCTTACCTGTTCTCCTGGGAACTCCTTCAAGTGGGGACCCACCATTTCTCATCTCTGCTGCTTGGCATCACCTTTGGAAATCCAAATATTTTTGCCATACGTTTCTGCTTTTTTGTTCCTTATGTGTGGAGCACATCTCTGGACTGAGGCACCTGCTCTTTTAGTCTGTCTCGAGATCTTTCTCTTCCATGCATCTGATAAGAAATGACCTGGGTAAGATTAGGTTGACCAAAAGGGGGCAGGGGGGGGAAGCGCAGGGGATTGTCCTCTTTTTGTCCCCCTTCATCATCTCCCAAATTTATTCACATTCATGGATAAATAGCAGGGGGCAAACTTTCCCTGGATATTGATGTGGAAAACATGGCAAAATGCATTATTTATACGTATCTTTCTCTGTATGGTCTGCTAATGTGGTAACACTTGTCGGGAAATGTGTTGTTTGCCAGACAGGGTCATTGTCTGTGCGGGCCACAGCTGCTGTGCTTTTGGAAGTTCAGAGCCCAGGGTACAGGCAGCAATTGCTTTGCTCAGCTGTTGTTTTACCCAGCTCAGCAACATCTCACACCTGTTCTACAAACCATGCAATAAACCTCACCTGCACAGTGCTATGTCTTGACTATTAAAAGCTTGATGTATTGCATGCAGGGTCCAACTCATAACGGCCTGTGTTCCACAGCTCATTTGGTATCGTTCTGAGGAGCATCTGTCTTAGCTACTGGCAGTGCGATCTTTGAAAACAAGCTTCATTTTGCATCTCTGTCCTTTGGAAGATGGGTAAGATTTACAGCCTGCAAATAACGATGATAGGTGAACTTGTGTCCTAGGGAATGGGATGGAGGGAATGAGCTTGAGATGAACAACTCTGGGGTCCTTTGGGCGTTCTCACTGGCATTATCAAATAGAGATGAATCAGATTCACTCTGCCTCACCGCTCAGCTGTATTCCTGTGCAAGAGCTGAACTTCTCTGTAACACAGCATTTTCCAAACACTGGGCCATCTACAAGCTGCCCTCAGAGATGGGCTGAAGGGGAGACAAGGACACTTTTAAAGGCTTTTATTCGTTTGTCAACATTTGAAGGGAGTTGGGAGGAAAAGATGTTTCGGGAAAAATTATTTTTCCTCAACAGTCACTTGAATGTCATTGAGAGCGACTGTCTGTTATCTCCAGGTGATTGGCATCTCCCGCTCTGGATTGAAGGAGACTCTCTGTTTGTATTAACATATCTCTTATCCTTTTGTCACTTTTGAAGTCCCTGTGGACTTTAATTTTTGCTTTAGGCATGGTGAACTTTATTATAATTTCATTTGAAGAAAATGATGAAAGGGGCTTGCTTGAGAAGTGTCATGTTTCCTCAGGACTCCTGGGTTCAATGACCAAGACCTCCAGTTGTCTTTTAACAAGTCCATCTTGGTTTTTTCTATGTATTAAATTCTCTTTGTGGATACTAGATGTAAATGGTAAATATTCATTAACCGAGGGGGATGTGTTGCACTTCTTGCTATGTAGCAACCCAGTTGTGGAAGGTGGAGTGCAGTCTGTGGTCCACTGCATGACCTGGGCAAGGTTTTGTAAGTGGGCAATTGCTTAAACAGGATGTAAAGCTCAAATCCATCCTTGGTGAAGTTGGTGGAAGCCTACCATTGAATGTGGTGGGAGATGGGCTGTAACTTGCTGTATATTGGGTCTTATGATATGAATGCAAGGACAGGAGCACAGAATGGTTTTGTTAAAATGGTCTTGGTTAACTCTGATTCTGGGAACTACTCACATGAGTAGCTGTGGTGAAATAGTATTTCGCACAAGGAGCTCACCTAAAATTAAGTGGAATCAATATATGAGGAAGGTGAGGATATTTGGCTCTATGCCACAGTTCTTCTAAGCAAGTAAAATGAAAGGAAGCAAAACCTCCTCCTAGTTAGTAGGGCATCTCTGTTCCCTGATTGTTATCTGCAAGTTACTGGGAATAAAAGAGAGCAAACAACCAAGAGTACCTGAAAATCACTCCACTGTCTGTAAAACTTATGACAGATACTTTTCATTTAATTCATTCAGGAAATCAATGTGTCTTACAGAATCATTTGACTGTGGTTGGCAGTGAAATGATAAATATACATGAAAACAGAATTGGATTAATAATTTTTGACAGGTAATATAATGCAGCTGTTGCTGAATGATATTAACAAGAGAAGGCATGTTAAGTCCCAATGTCAGAGTAAGGCTAGGTGGTTATAATGTCTGAATAAATTTCATGCTGTGACTGAAGACTCTCGATGGCAGATGGAGATCGACAATATAAAGTTCCATTAAAAAGTCTTTTGCTTTGCTAATTCTTGACTCTTTTTACCGGTCAGTAGTCTGCTCATTGATCTTGGCTGACTGAAATAGAATTTCCCGATTCTGTCTGCCTGAGCCAGTAGATTTCATTTGCAATATACTGAGTTGTGAAAAAGTGGGAAAACTCACCCTCCTGAGATCAGCATCCCAAAGAAAGCTACTGTCATCTGGGCAGGGCAGCATCTCTCTTCTAGCTTTCTTCTTTCCCAAGTGAGACAGATTTTTAGATTTCTTGCCTCAAGGTTTACAAAATGATTGTAAATGCATATGAAAGACAAAATGCTCTTTGTGAAGGACATCAGATTGGGTTTATTGCAGTTTTCCTCTTCCAGTTTTTCTGTTCCCCTCTTCTGTCATTTTCTTTTTTGTGCTACACCCGCAGTCCAGTTGCCTCTCAGCAATCGCTTGCGTGGGCATTTTTGCCCCCAAGTAATGCAAAGCAGCCAGAACCCACTTAAAAGGCCTATGGATTCTACCTGAAAAAGGGTGTTACATGTGCCATTTCTTGCAAAAGACAGAGAAGCTGAGATAATTTCATGTTCTCACTGTTCGTAGGATGATGAGCTCAGAAAATACCTATATATGACTTTCATGGGGCCATGATCTCTTTCTAGGCTTGGCTGTTTGCCCCTATCTCCTCTTGTGATATTCAAGTACTAGCAACAACTCGATCCTTGAAGATGCTGAATATGCCAACATAATTTCAGCAAAGCATTTAAGCAAGCATTACCTTAGAGTATGGGAATAGTTCACATGGGGACTGTACTTTTAACCATGTGCTTACTTGCCTTTTTGCTGAAGTGCTAAGTGTTTGTTGGCTGAACAGATCTGGCAGAATTCACCCCTTGCTCTTATTCATACCAGAAACTTCCCCCTTGTCACACTTGGATGTTGTTCACATGTAAGTTTAGAGAAAGCTGTTAAGTTAAGCAGTTGGTTTTGTGGGTGGCAGATTTCATTTGGGGTATGTTTTACTTATCTGCCTGCAATGAAGATTCCTTATACACTAGTGAACTAGAAGATGTAATTTTAAAGGGAAATTAAGGAGGAAGAGCAGTTCAACAGAATATAGGTGTGTGGAGACAGCACGCCTCACACCCGAGAAAAACAAAATAAACCATTTCATTTACTGAAGGGAAACTAGGTATTAAGACTATATGGGTCAAGTATGTTTCCTTTACAGCAATGTAAATCTGGAGGCACTGATGGTGATGAATTTTATGACTGTGATTTCAGTGCCTGGTGAGCTCTGTCCAGGTAGATGTTAAATAGAAATAAGCACATTTTACAGATGATGGAGATTGCTGAAGCTCCAAGGCCGAGTTCTTCTGCCACTGTAGAATTCAGGACTTTTCATATGAATTCTTATCTGAGCTTTGCAAAGGGTTGCAGTGCAAGAGCTGTTCTGCAGAGGAAGAGGAAGCCAAAAAAATTCTTGCCTTCTCAAAGTCATGTGGTAGAACATTTTAAACACTAATTTGAGACTTCGTAGTGAATTAAACACCTCGAATAAGCATTGAAAGACTAAGACACATGGAAATAGCTGGACTTTTTGCTGTGTAGTTAGCTGCTCTGTTGCTCTGTGCCTCACCAAGATTTAAACATGTTCCCTGTAGCAGAGAAAGCTGTCTCAAGTTGAGCAGTGTTCAGCATAGGTCTCTGCTTCCATTTCAGTAGAGCTAGATCATGTTGGATTTTTTGAGGAGTTTCTTAATGAAAAAACTCTTCCCTGAGTTTCTCCAAGCACTCATACTCCAGCCTGCAGACTCACTAGATGGGTGTCTGGTAGTGAAAGCACTGTGAAGGGAAATCAATTTTCAGCTATTTTGCAGCCCTTTGGGACATAAGGAGGTGGATAAGCATATGACATGATCTTAGCCCTTGCTTGAACATGGACTCTCATCTGTAAAAGGAAAAAATATTACTTTAATAGCATATTTGTAGTTTTCCTTAGACAGAATGCCTCCAGACAAATTCAAGCCTCACCAGTTGTTCAGAGGGACTGAACAACTTGGGAGACTAGCTACCATGCATTTCAATACATATTGGCATTTACTCTGTTAGCTGTTAACTTAATCATGAAATCACTTATTTTCCCTAGCAAAAGTTTTTTGTCTGAAGGCTCCATATCTCAGTCAGCATCTGCTTCCCCCTGCAAGACAACAACATTAAGCGAGGAAATGGACAATACATACACAGACGAGGAGAAAATACACCGACACAAAGTGGCCCCAAACCTGCTGTGAGTTAATGTGATTTACCAGAGTTTTAGCACCTCTGTAATGGGACGCCTGGAGGAACCAGTGGGCATTCTTCTGTAGAAGGTTCTGTCTACACCCAGCAGAAAGACAGTATCTCAGTGAAGAACCTCGGGTCTAAAACTGCCATCTCATGAGTGTTTTTGTGTTAGTTATGGTTGTCTTCTAAAGGCTGAGAATTGCTGTAAGCAGTGAAGTGACTGGGACTTAGAAAAGGATCTGGTTCAATACTTTTTATAACAGCAATAATTGGTTAACATGGGGAGAGACTGGAATTAATTGAATTGTTCAGCTGTAGCTCATCTACTGGTCTGTCATGGAACCATCAGGGCTGCCATTTTATTACTCAGCAAGGACCTGGAAGAATATTTTAGTGAGACAGAGTAGATAAAGTGGCAAGGAAAATAATAGGTAGCACTGGAATTATACAACTCTTATTATAGCTTGTTTCAAAGATTATTTTAATTTAATTGATCAATTAGATAAAATTATATACTAGTGTGCTGCTGGCATGGGCCCAGGTGGGTGCTACCAGCATTTGTAATGTCCATCACAGCAGCCACAGATATCTTTAAAATGGTTTACTTGATGGAAAAAATGTTTTTAATTAGAGCATTACTGGTTATCTTTACAGGATTATTTAAACTAGCAGTTGGAGTGGTGGCTTGATAATGTCCCTATAAGAAATATTCTGCCAAGTGTACAACCCATAGATCTTGAGACAGATATATTTTTACTATCTTTACAGCTTCACATATCAACTTTTACAGTGATTAGAAATAAAACCACATCAGGAGACTAACCTCTGTATCCAGGTTTAGTTTCCATCAGTTTGAAACTGTTTTTTTTTCCTAATATGTTAGTTGTTAGTTTTCCCTTCTTCTTGTCATATTCATCTTTATTCTTTCAACGCATACCAGCAATTTCAGCATAATTTGGTCATGCTAGACTTTGAATAACGTAGTGTTTAAAAATAAAGAGACTTTCTGTTCACAGTTCTCTCTAATCTGGACAGATCCTCAGCTTGTTTTAATAACTTAGTAGCCTCTTCTTTTCACCACCTTCCACTCCCGAGTCATCTTGGTACTCTGGACTACTAAAAAATTGAACATTTTCTGATACTGCTCTTGTACAGAAATGGCATCTTTCAATGTGATTTCAAAGCTTTTCTGAATAAATCTTCAGCAGTCCTGTGTATTGGGCAAACATCATCACCATAAAAACTAGTTATATTCAATTAAATGAAATGTTTGCAGAAAATATCTGATTTTTGTCTAGCAATGTTTTGCTTTTATTCACAGGAAACGGCCCGAAATATTCTTTTTACCCAGCTTTTATTGCCACCTTCTTTGGCTTTTGTGTCTAATAAATGTCAGTGTTTTGCAAATGTATGTTTGACAAGAATGGAAAAGGCTTTGTTCAACTTCCCCACAAGAAAGAAAAAACTCCATTTGTCTAACTAATCCTAATTCCGACAGTTGTGTTGAAGCAGAGAAGTAAGGGATTTGCCTTTAGTAGCACAAAATGTGTGATAAACACAGATAAACATGCATCTCTGTGCTCTGTTTGACTGATGTCAGGCAAAGCCTAGCCAGACTTTGCTTCCTGAGAGAGCAGTTGCAAGAGGAGGTTATGTGCTAAGTGCTGGATTGCCGAAATCCTTCTGGAAGGCTGAAGTCCTCCCTGGCCTTTAACTCTACGTGCTGCATCGGCATGTTCCCAGGAATACAGAAGATTAATATCTTCTGGTAACTGTTTGGAAGCATTCAGCTGAGTAATAGGGTAGATATTCTACTCACGAGCTCAGGAATTGAGTCTGCTTCTGTGTTTCTAGTTTATACTGTAATGCAATGAGTTACTAGCCAGACACTCAGGACAACTGATGTGCTGTGGTTTGATCCCTGCCCCCCCCCCCAGCCACGCGCTTTAGGTGGTTGATTACACCTGTGTAGAGTGGATGCAAAGCAGCATAGAGGGATTCTGCCACTTGCATTGCTTTTATATACATTGCTATGAATAGGGTGAAGACATAACCGCTGGAGCAGAGCAAGGCGAGTGCCTGGTGTTTCCAGTCTTATGCATGTTGTGTGCTGCAAGTGGATGTGTAATATGGAACCATGGACCTTCTTGGTTTGTAACGCTCAGGGAACCTCTGCAAATGTTATAACCTACTCTCCATGGCAGGGCAGTCCAAACTCCGTCCTAGGGCATCAGGGTTCCAAATTCCTGAGTCTGTCCTTTCTTATTTTGAGCATTTTTACATTCAGCTTGCATGGGTTAAAGGACTGCGAAAGACAGACATGGGCTAATCAAGCAGTGAGCTGACAGTCTTGTTCTTTCAGCAGGTTGAAAGATGAGATGTATGCATACTACTAGTTTCTTTAGGGCAAAAATGTAGATTTGTTCTCAGCCTGTGCAATTTTCATTATTCTTCAGGGGAAATGACATGGGTTGAGGGCAAGAACCTGAGGATGAAGAAGTTGTTTCTAGTAGAGGTGTGGTGTTCCACATTTGTCGTGTGGTATTATAAAATAGGGCAGGCATTTGCAAATAGGAAACTGAGGTGGGGAAAAAACTAAATGAGGTGTCTATGTTTGTTCTGCAAGTCCATAGCAGATGCAGAAATCAGTGTTAGTTTTTATGAATCATGTGCTTTAACCAGCTCTTGATGTTTTAATGCTACTGAATAGCCAGGCTGTGATGGGGCCATGCAGAACAGCCTGCAGTAAGGCCTGTTGCACTTTTTTTGTTGGTGCATTGCTGCTCACCTCTCAGTCTCACGGTCCCCCAGAGCAGGAATATAACCTGGGAGGTGCAGAAGTTGACTCCGTGTGAGCAGACTGTACCTAGCTAAGAGCTGTGGGATCAAACAGTGGAGTGGTGAGGCAGAAGCTGTGTCCAAGTCATGCTTCCTTCCTCAGGCACCTCAGTTAGTGCCAATCCTACATGGGGCACTGAGCACAGGCTCAGTCCAGGTCACAGTTAACCATGAGGTGAGTGTCCCTTTTCATTAAATTTGATGCTTGTTAAAGACTCCAGGCAAAGCATGAAATATGCTGGGACCATGGAAGAAGAAAATACACAAAACCCCCTCATGTCCATCTCTAAAATGATATGAATAGTGTATCTGATTTATGAAAAATGTATAACTGTGACTTGGGAACAGCTTGCGCTTTCACACTAAATAAAAGGAGAAGACAGAAGAGGGAACTTGAATGTCTGTGAGCATACTCATGTATACAAATGACTGTCATAAATCTTTTTGCATGATTGCTTTGCTTTGTGGCATCTCTTTGGGGAGTTCTGCAGGGGAAAAAGCCCTACAGTTTGGGAAACTGGAAAAAAAAACTGCAAAAGAAAATGGATTTGCTGATATAATTATGCAATTCATGTAGAACATATTTGGTCTGCTAATCAGAATGGAAGGGAAAAGCCTAGACAGCGCTGTTGGTTTAAGAGAATTGAATTATAAGACCAAACATCCTGGGTGAGACTGCTGCAACCCTCAGGAGGCAGGCCTGGCTCTGGAGGCAGTTGGAGACAGAGCCCTGCAAACCCTGCTAGTGTCTCATGACTGAGGAAAGAAAATGCTTTATTCTTTCAAGATGGGCTGGGGAGAAAACAAATTCCTCAGCTGGTATAAATCTGCCTTGACATTGGTGCTCATTCACATTACCTGCAGATTTGGTCCACAGCATCCTCAGTCTGGGTTTAAAGTCACTCCTGATTGCGGTCTAGCTCCATCAGCCTGGAGCTCGGGGTAGGATGCAGAGCTCCCCAGAAAAGCAAGATGAACCCTGGGGAGCTCATATCCCATGGTGACTAGTGCTGTCATGGCCAGACCGGATCCTGTACCCAGGCTAACGCTCCTCTGTGACTGTACTGTGCAACAGCTCTGCCTTGCCAGGTTCCTCAAAGCATTGTTCCCCTTTGTCTCTTGTGGTTGGATCGTGGGTTATCCTTTTGATGTGTAAAGGAGAAGCCAGTGAATGAGATCAGTCAGAAAGAGATGACAGAGAGGGGAAATGAATGGAAGGACAGTGGAAAAGGAACAGATAAATTGTTTGTGCCCTTGTAATGTGGTCGATAGTGTGCTTTTCCAGGAAAACTCCATCCTCTGCAGGGGGCAAAGTCTTGCTCACCACACCCAGGCTGAGGAAGAGTGACTGGCAGTGCTGTGGCTTGTTCCTGCCTCTGATTGTGTGGTCCTGATGTTGGTCTGAGCTGTATGTCCCACTGTCGCTCGTGCTTAATCCTGCTGGGGCCCAGGGCATATCTGAGAGGTATTTCTGCAATTAATAGTTTGCAGAGGAATTCCTGTTAATTAGCTAGGCTTTTGTAGCATGCTTGTGGAATAGTTAAATAAGTAGTATTAGTAGTTATAAATAATATTAATGGTTAAATAACTATTAAAGCTGCAATAAAGTATCCCCAAATAGGATAGTAATAGTAAGAAAGGATTTACTTTGATGGTATTGAGGACTTTTTGCAAACCATGGTGAATGTGATTTTCTTTTCTGAGCAAGGGTAGGCACATATGATAGAACAGCTCAGAGCAACAGTCATGATGGTGCCCTCGTGCCTGTCCTGAAATGACCGTAAATGATGCCAGCGAGTTCAATCAAGCTGATCTCTCCTGCTCTTCCTAACATCAGCCATCTGGCTCCATAGCCTTTGTGTTGTGCATTACCAGCCAGCTGGCCATCTGCACATCTCAGCTTCCAGACCCTAAGCCTCCCTTGGACAACAGCCGCCTTTGGGGCTTGAAGAGCTGCTCAGACTTCCATGAAGGTATAACTCCAGAGAAACTCTTTCCATCATATTCAGTGAAAAGAGCAGTAACCACGTGGAAAGGCCATCAACTTTTTTTTTCTGTCATTGAACTGTGACGCAAAAAGGAAGAAAGCAAAGATTATAGTAGACTTACTGTTTGTATGGGGGAGCAAAGTCCTCAGCTGCTATATGCTGCTGTGGTTTTTTTTAAGGAGCTAAGCTTGCCTTACTTCTACTTAAAGTAAAATAATTGTCTTTGATAAAAATTTGTTGCTTTCAGTTGAAAGACTCTGAATTTTGAAAGTCACTAGAGGATCCTTTTCGCCTTCTTTCCCAGAGTTTTTGAAGAAACCAGAGAGATTCATGCTAAAATGGGAACCACTGAAGCCTATTCTGTGGTCTTCTCATCCCGTGCTCAGTTCATCCATTCAAAGCATTTGTTTAGTCAGACAGCTCCCAGCAGAGCCAAGCTTTGTCTGACATCTGTTAGCACAGGCGAACAGCGGCTGCCTTGGCTCATCTACCACAGCATTTGCCTGATTCTTTAAATTCTCTTGCAAGGCCCAACTACAACTGTAGGAAGGCTGCCTCCTCTTCACCCCTCTGGCAAAAGGAGCACAGCCTCCGTCTGAAGGACTTGACTAAGGCCAAGGTAGCGGCAGGCTACCTGTAAGCAGCCATTTCATCTGCGGGGTAATATTTTGGCCAAGAGGCTTGTGCTAAAGGGAGAGTATCATGTCCCAGTGCTTTGTAGAACAGAGAAACAGAGAGAGGATGGGACGTATCTTGCTGTAAAAGCCATTCTGTACGCTTTTGAAATAATCTTCGATAATTCAGAGAAAGGTGCAGCTGTGCCTTTCATTGAACAGCGATGAGGATGGTAAAAACTGCTTACCCCTACTTATGCAGGCTTTTCTTTTACATTAATAGCCATCCCTCTCCCTGGTTGGGCTGCCAGGGACTCACTTAATATGTGTGCTCAGCAGACTAGCAGGATGGAAACTGTGCCACAAGCAGTTCTTGCTGCTGTCATCCAATTTTCCATGGGGTATGTAACATTAGTAACTGGATGCAGCAGGATTTGGTGGGTTATTTCCCTGTGCTGGAAATCTGTCTAATCTGCCCTTTTCTCAGGCCTCCCTTTATTTTTATTGGAAGCCACCTCTGCTGCAATTTTCCAGGCACAGGTTAATAGGATAGATTAGCATTTCATTACTATGATTATCTTATTGTTCTTTGTGTGACACTGACCATGAGTTTGAAGTGCTGCGTAAAACATAAAGGAGACACAAGCCCCACTCATAAGAACAGTCTTTAGATTATAGCAAGTGTGATCCTGCAGGCACTTGGGAGGCAGTGTGCTTGTTCCCATTCACCTTCACAGACTGTTATTGGGAGCATGGGTGTTTGTACTAGCTTTTTGTAACAAAATGCCTTGTACGTGGCTCTTCAAAGGTAGATGCAGCATAATTATGGAGGGAATTTAAAAGGTTTCAGCAGGAATTTTCTAAAGCTCCAGAGTCATTAAGGAGCATAAGTACCAAAGAAATTCAGTGACTTTTGTGCTCTTGAGGCCAATGCATGCTTCTGAAATCCCACTTATTTCTGCTTGGGGCCTGATACAGTACTACACTGCTCATAGAGCACATTGGTCTCTGCTCTACATGTTCTGTTTAACCTTGCTAGCTTGCATGGGCTCTGGAGGATGGCTTCATCACCCTGTTCTCCTTGGGGTAAACCGCAGTGTGCCTTTAAGTCTTATTTGTTGCAAGACAAGTTTGGAATTCCTTGTCCTAGTGCTGTGACTTGTACTGTGAAAGGTGACACCTTTGAGCACAAAAGCTATTTTTTGAAAGAGCAACAAAAACTCTGCCCCGAGTTGTTCACCTGGTCGCTGGCAAGGAAAGCAAGTGCCCTTGCGTGTTCAGAGAGCTCACAGTTGAAACATTCATCAAGTGGCACCACCAAAGCCCTTGAATGAAAAAGCCCAATCAGAGGTGTCCGTTCAACTGCCAAGCCCACTAAAATGTCTGTAAGGTATCTCTCCAGGTAATAGGAAATACTAATTGCCTGCTTCTACTGAGAAGCCCGTATTTTAATAATTTTTACTATCCAAATGCAATGTTAATATATTGCATCAACTGCCCTGAAAACAGGAGTCTCATGCACAAGAGCTGTCCATTTCCCCGTTCATCCTTGGCAGGGATAAGAAACGGCCATAAGCAGGTCTTGCTGCTGTCATCCAATTTTCCATGGGGTGTGTAACACAAGTAACTGGATGCATCAGGATTTAGTGGGTTCTTCTAGTGGGCAGGGCTGGGAAGTATTGCAGACTCGATGCATCTTCAGCCTTAGGCTGTGTCTGTGAGCATCTGACTACATGAGGCACCGTATGTAAGAGCCATCATGTATCACAGCTCTCAGTCCAACTGGGAGCCTAAAGTCGTTGCTCTTCCATTTTACACGTTGAGTAAAAAATTTTTTTGTTTGTTTTTTTTTAAAAGGTTACTAAAGCTAATTTTCTTTGTCTATATATGCACTGCCATGGACTATGTTTTCACCTTCTGGGGTTTCTGTTATCTCTTCCTAAAATCAGTGGCCAATGGAATAGCTCAATAGCAGATATTAATTTCTCAGCAGTTTGAAGCACTAACTTCAAAGTCTTAACTATGGAGTTAAGAGCCTGGTTGTATCAGGCCTGACTACATTTTGGTTTCTTAGCATAATATCATAAACTAAATTTTATCTAGTGAGCTATGAGACATTAAGATCTCATTAAGGATGAACTCTTTACCTCGCTGAAGCCTATAATGGCATTTGTGTTGTTTCTCAGTCCGTGAATCATCCTGTGATGATACTGCTGGCTCTGATGTAGACTGGATAGAGACTGCTCCAAACAGTAACCGGGTATTTGAAACTTTCATCTCCTGACACTGCTGCCCTCTGCTCTTCTCAGAGGGGAGTTGAAGGAGCCAACCAGGAAAAAACCCAAAATTTCTTTTAGTAACTATTATTTGAAAAACAACCATACTTTATTAGCATGCAGACTGAGTGTCACAGCCCATTCCATCTCAAGCAATGATTTTCAGACCTCTTTATAGCTAGAGTAAGAGCCTGGAAACCTACCAAATATAGAGCCATTGGACCTATTTCCCACTGAATTTACTTCCAGGCTGGATGCAGAATCCACCCAGGAAAAATAGCAGAGTTTTGCACAGGTTTAAATGACTGTGGAGTGCCAGGGTGAAGAGAATATGGCCCCATATTTCTCTATGGAAGACAAGTAGTTCACAAAATAGGAATGTGATGTGGTTTGTGGTTTTGCTTTGCGAAGCCCAGGGGCCTTGTCATCTTGGTTTGGGAGATTATACTTTCTTTACAGCTCTCTACCTCCAGGAATATTGTGGGTTGGGAAGAAAAAACCTGCCAGAGAAAGGACTAAACTATGCAGCAGATAATACTGCAGCTGTTGATCATAGATGTAAGTGTGTTTGATTTTTTTTTTTAAATTATTTAATTAGGTGAAATAATGGTTGTTTTCCTCTAATCAAAGAGATTTGTCCTTTCATTCAACCTCCAGCCTCCCACTCAGGGTCTTTTCCCCATTTTTTCTTCTGGATTTGGTTGTGTTTTTGGGGGTTTTTTTCCCTCTCTTTCCCTTTAAGTGCAATCAACAACAACAGACCAGGTCTACAGCAGTTTGATGTTTATAAAGTGGTCCAATCATAGCTTCACTTCTGGGCAGGAATAAATAAATTCATCAAGCAATTGATGCTTTTGCGCTGCTGTTATGATAAATGTTTCCATCAATTATACCAGTATGCTCAGACTGCAATGAGCAGAACTAACTGAACATTGCTGCCTGATAAGAATGACAAGAAGACAGTATGTGTTGCCTCTCTTTATGCTTTGTATTCATAAACACAGCTCTCCAATTATACTAATTTGTTTGTTTGAATTAGGCAATAGATTAAGAAATGTTTTTAGTTAACACTGGAGCATAACACGTGTTAATATTTTGGCAAACATGACATAATTCTCTGCATTGGGCAGGAATCAGCCATGCAGTGAGTGTCGTCTTACCGACTTTGAAGTTGCACCAGCTTCATGCTGTTGGAGCATGCCAGCAAAGCAACCACTCATCTGGCTGGGACCTCTGCTTACTGCAGCACAGAAAAAGATCCAAATGTCACGTACTGAGTGCAGGACAAGGATGGTGTGTGGTAACATTTGAGAATCACCTGCTTCCCCAACTGACTTTGAATTCCTCTGGAAAAAATGGTACTGGTCCCAGTACTGAAAGTGTTTGTTCATTGTTGTGTGTTGAGGAGGTTGTAGGTGGTAGTTTTTAGGAGATTTTCTGTTGTTTCAGCACAGGGCTGGCAATAATAAGGTAGCAACTGGCTTTTGATTTCTACAACGGACTCGGTGCCCTCTCTGTTTTGTTCCTGCATGGTGTGATTACAAAAGATTTGTTAGAGAAGTGAAAACCAAACTAGCAGATAGCACACTGTAAAACCTAAAGCATATTTAACATTATTTAAGACATCCTTTCTTTGATCACAAACTGTGAAGAAGGAGAAGCATTGCATGAATTGAAGGAAATTAATTAATTCAACAGAGAGAGTTCCATTTCCTCCTTCAAAATTAACAAACAGCAGCTTTTCAGGATTGGACATTGTCACTAAAATACCTAGAAACAAGTATACCTTACAGCTCAAAGTAGAAATAAACTTACAACATCTGCTTCTTTCAGTCCAGAGTTCACATGATAACATGTTTATTAGACACTTGAAATTTTAAAATTCAACAAGCATGTAGGGATCCCATATAAATGGCTGGTGAAGAATTCATAATTTGTACTCTAGATTTCTAGATTACTTACATGCAGCAATTAAAGCCAGAACAGAGTTCTGTCTATGGTGTGCCATCACAAGAGCTTTATTTGCCATGTCTGCTGTCTTCCTTACCTCATTCATTTGCTGTTCACATGCTATGGTGGGGGAACATTTGCTCTTTTTGTTTTAGTGGGGATGCAGAGGAGACATGTCCAATCCTCTAATGAACGCTACTGGCTTGAATTTCAGACTTATCTGCAGGTAGGATTTAGGTCAAGAAATAGGTAATTCTTAGCACAGGATTAAAAATGAACTTCCCTTTCTGTTTGCCTCACTACCTCTGAGAGGAGACTGAACATAAATGACAACCTGGTCTATATAAACAGTTGTTGTTTTCTGTGCTATTCTTGGCCAAAAAAAAAAAGGGGAGCAAGAATACTGCAAATTGGTAAGTTACTCTAGTAGGTGTGAGGCCAAGGGTCGACCCAGCAGTGCACCTATGTCAAGACAGCTCTGAGTAGGACCAGAAATCCCTGTGTGCACGAGACTGTTGCAGACACGGCGAGTTCATGCAGCTGGCTCTCCGTGGGATCAGCCCACGTTTCTGATCCAGCCAGAATCAGTGGTGACTTGAAGGAAAGCTGTAGGAGAAAATGAGTGCAAGTTTTCAAACTGAGAGTGTGATCCTCTGCATTTCACAGATCACACATTCAGCAATTTACTGGAATTGGTAGAGTGTCTGGTTCATTATAGTGCAGCATGGGTCATAGTCACTGAAGCATAAACTGAAAAAACACAACATGCAACATCCTTATTAAACACAGAGCATGGCCTGCAATCTGAAAGAGGGAAGGCTAGACCCTGTAATCTACTCTGCAGAGAACAATTGTGCAAGGATTTATAAATGACATTTACAAATGATCAGAGGAATGCCGTGCTAATAGTATCCAGACAAAAAACTCACTGGAAGATAAAAAATGGGTTTCAGTCCTCATAGCCATTCATTGTCTGCGGCAAAAGGATTTTGTCTTTTTACCATTTCTTCTAAGTATTCATCTGCCTCCTTATCGAGAACTTAAGCTTTAATCTAGTGGAGTTTTGAGTTTCCAAAGAAGGTGCTATTTTGTGTGCGCAAGTTGCTGGTTGTGGACATAATTTACTCTGTTGTCCTGCCGGCTACTTCTTTATCTGCCATGACACAGGTAATGAATGCAATTATGTCAGGATAAAGCAAGTGTCTGATTTACAGCCTCTACTGAAGAGGCAAGTTGCCTTGCTGTGAACTTATAGAGAGATGTTCTTCCCAGACTGATGCCTCAAATGACCATCGACCCCCCCCTTCCCTTCCCGCCCTGGCCCCTAACTAACTTCTTCAGAAATTCTCAAAATAGTTCTGAATACCAATGCTATTCAACTGGAGAAGAAAACCTTGCTATAAATACAAACATAAATAACAGAGGCACAGTGTACCTCGCAGGACTCTGTAAAGCTTTCTTGGCTGAGACACCGGGGAATATTATAGGGACTTTGCGTTTCCAGGGAAGCTATTTTAAGTTACTCTGGAAGAAGCGAGTGTGATTTTGTACTTCCTTTCCCATCTTGCATGACTTCTTGTAAACAGGTACATCTTAAATACAGATAATTGGGTGAAAAGGGAAGAAAATAGTGTCTCTTTATATACAAGTAATTGCTGTCACATCTAGGTACTTCTGAGACAGGTAAGAAGCTTTGTTCTTAAATTGCTATGCAGCTGTGGTTTGCACTTGCCCCGAAGAGTAGTGTTTTACATTTCCCTTCCATAACTTTCAGGAGGATACAAAGTAGGCTCCTTATTTGAATCTTCAGGCTTGACCTCCGTATTTGGACGCCTCAATTTTCAGCTGCTTATTGCAAGGCAACATGCCCTTGGTGCAGATGTGCCACCCCTAATATTACCTAATATTAGTAGCTTTGGTGAATGGGGGCTGGTTTGCCACATCCTTGCCTGCGGTTGTGGGTATACTTGAGGTGTATTTTTCTTTTCAATGTGCAATGTAGCTTTATGTTTACTGTCCAGTGGATTATGGCAGTACCTGGTACATCAGCTAAACAGATTTATTCTTCACCCAGCTTTCTGCTCTGGCCCTTGTTGGAAGTGCATTTAGGCAGCTTGACAGGGAGGAACCAAACAAAGGAAACAACCTTTTAAATGCAGGGAAACAAGGTACCATAGTGCGGCTAGTTGTGAACTGTTCTCCAAAGGGAACCAGGCAGGTAAAGAAAAAGCTGTTTTGAATTTCAGACTCATTATAAATGACAAGTTATCAGGGGGCATAAAGAAGGAACTACTGCACATTTCATACCACCGATACCCTTTGTTAGACTACAGACAAAAGTAGGCTTTGACTTGAGACTACAGGAGAATACAAGATGAGAGTCTATAAAGATGGAACATATTGATCTTCCCTTTATCTTTTCAAAGCATTACTCTTTTGTCAAGGGTTCCTATTTTTGTATAGCATGATGTCCCTATCTTCTAATACTTTGTGTATTTCAGTGCACCTTTTTTAGGGAAAAACTACATTAAAGTTTTCTGTAATTTTTTTTAAACTAAATATTTTTGAGTAATGAAACACATATATTTGCAAACAAAAATGTTACCTCCAAAATGAGATAGTAAAAATGGGTCCGTTCCTAGCCTGGCATGAAAACACACAGCTTCATGTTCCTCACTGAAGGTATATTGATTTATATGAACTAAGCATCTTTTTCTCTAAGCCCCAAATCAGAGTGGGTTATTTTGAAGTATGCTGTCTCTGATAAACTCTAAAAAGGGAACACTTTAGTAGGGAAACTGGAGATATACAAATAACTGATTTGTTTGTTTGTTGACTAAATAAAAACACTGGTGAAGAGAAATATCCATATCCAAAATGAATTCTTTAAGGTTTTTTTTTTTCCACAAAAATGAAAAAAAAAAAAATAAAAAAAATTGGAAGTTCTTTAGGGTCAGAATTGGGTCCACTTCTTGTCAGGGTGTCATTTAGAAATGTAAAACTAAAAAGAGTGGAAAGATGTGAAAATCTGGAACAAAATAACCATTTTAAAGTTTATTTGAAAAAAATCCTACTAATAGTTGTAGTAAAGGCTCTTGGCCCATTTTGGTGTGTCTTAATTCTATTTTTCAATGAATGAAATCCTCTCCTGGGTTAGCCAAGCCCCTTGTCCCCATGTGTCTTGAGCACAGAGTGCTGTTGAGTCATTGCCATGTTCTGACAACATATGAATGCACCACTGGTGAATTTCCAGGAAATAATGGTTAACTGATGCTTTCTAATAAAATATGGTGGTGTAATACAATAAAACACACACAACCATTATTTGATGTGCAAACCTTAAGAAAAGCTCTTAGTTTGTTTTCAGTGAGGAAACAATTGAATCTGTCCCAAATCAGGTTCTTAATCCACAGCTGCTATAAATCAAAGAAGAAAAGAATTAAGTTTCAATTGACTTTCCTGACTTCAAACATCAAACAAGAATCACTTGAAAGATGGAGGGAATTCTGCAATCTAAAATTCAAATGTGTTGCACTCAGTAAGCTCACCAGACTGCTGTTGAGGGTGCTGTAGGTCTCCAGCACCCTGAGAGCCCATTTGCAGAGGCAGGTAGCCCAGCTGAGAGATTATAGCTGTGTTAGCTGGAGTAGACTGAACAGAAATGAACAAAAAAAAAAAGGATTTGCAAGCTCACAAATGTTGGATGATCTTGCTTGTTCTTTACAAGTTTTGCTTCCCAAAATGAGAAGTTACCAGGATTGAAACTATTCAGAGTGTCATAGATGTGACAATGGGACACATTTATTCATCTGAAGACTAAGGGTTTTACTAGAAGTGCAAGATCATAGTTTTGGAGGGTTTTCTTTTTTCCCTGTTTCTTCCTTTCTCTTTTTAACCTTTTCTTTAAACTCAGTACAGAAAGTTTATATTTCTTTTCTAATCATATAAGTTGCTTCATGAAAGCAAGAATAAATGGAGTACCACAAGCTTTTTGTCTGAAAATTTTTCACAGGTTTTAAAGGAACCTAATAAATAACTATGTTTCTTTCTTCTCTTCAACTAGGACGAGTTGGGGCATTGCATCTTTAAAACCCTTCTTATTTCTAAGAGCAATAGAGAATTCAAAGGTCCACAGGTCTGTCTGAAGTTGTGTAATTTGATTTTACTCTATTTTTCACTTTGATGGAAAATGGGAATTTGCCCTCAAATCTGGCAAATGTGAGATTGGTATTTTTTAAAGTCTGTGTAGGTTTTTACAGCCAGTTCTACTGGTTTTTTTTTCTGGAATTTCTGTGCTGCTTTAAAATACCACTTGTTACTGTCTTTATTATTTTAATGGACTGTTCTAGATGGTAGTAGGGTTAATGTACTGGCATTTCTGTTATGTGCCAATTCTGTTTCCAATCTCTGCTGTCAGAGGAACACATAGAGAAAAATTCCTGTTCTGTTTTGCCTCTAGCATGATCCTTCTTTCAACTTTTCTATAAATGTATGTGAAAGTGATGTAGATTCTTTTGGTGTCCTTGCTTGAAAGGCTGGAGCGCCTTTTCATTTTGGTATGATGGTATGGAAAGTTTGGAAATGTGTTCAGAGAATGTCTTTCTCCCATTGAAGTCACCAGAGGAATGCTTGGGACTATATCCTGAGCTGTTGGAAACTGGCGTAGCTCCATTTACAGCTGTAGGATCAGGCCATGGTGTGAAAACAATTGCTAGAGGCATTTTAAAAAGACATGAACCTTGGGATTTATTTGTGAATATCAATATTAATATTAAATTAAGTAAAAATCAGAAGAAATTAGTATGAAAGAGCAAAAGAACTGCAAGAAACAAACAAAACATTACTTTTTAATTGGGTTGTGCATTTTCTAATTCCCTTTTCTAATCCAGTATAAGCAGCTGTCTGGTGACAATATATTCCCAAAAGAAGAAGCAATTTTCCTCTAACATACCAAATTGTGTCCATCGTGGCAGTGTTCAGTGTCTTGTTGGCTATCAGATATAGATTTTTCATTCCTTAAAACAAAGAGGTCTTGTCTTCCCTCTTGTCTGCACCCTAAAACCCCCAAATTCCCATTAGGGTAAGAATTTTTATAAAATCATAGAATCGTTTAGGTTGGAAAAGACCTTTAAGATCATTGAGTCCAACTGTAAAGCTGAATTATCTGTTGTAGGATTTACTAGGATTTAGAGGAGTGGATAGAAAGGTATTCAGATACTTTTCTAGCCATTTTAAGACACTATCAGATTTGCTACCATGTACTACAACTTGGAGAGAGATTCAGAGGACAAAAAGTGGACAAAAGGTTTACTCTTGCCAGTTGTAACTTGCTGCAAGTTTTTAAGGCTTTCTTATCCTACGGCTGTGGGACTTTAATACTTTCTTTGGTAAGGAGATTTCCCAAGGTGGAGCCCTGCCTTTTGGTGTTATTCTAGCATTGCTAGATCTCGGGCTGGGATTTAATGCTGATATTGTGCTGCACCCCAGGCATTGTTTTGATGGTGCACAGTTCTCCAGTGGGTTAGGATACACTGGTAGCAGCAGATGGCATATTAACAACATCTGTCTTTTCTTCTACCTGAAGGTGGTGTTCCAAAAGTTACATAGCAGCAAGGACTTACAGTTGTAGCTAAGGCTCTTTACAGGTTTTTGGGGGTTTGTTTTTTTTTGTTTTGTGAATGCTGCAGTCAACCGAGACTACCTCTCTCAAACAAATTGACTGTGATGAGTGGGTAAATGAGATAATTTCATGTGGTAAAAATCACAAAAGAAATAATTATGAAGAAAAATAACCCCTAATCTTGTTTCTGAGGCTTTGCAATAATTAAATCCACAGACAATGGCACAAGTCAAATGCCATCCAGTTTTTTTTTTCTCTACTGTGCATGCCTGTCTTTGCTAAGCTTACAAATATGTGAAACTACTGTGGATCACATCTGTAGAACCTGACTTTCATCTTCAACAGCCACAGGCTACATATGTAGCCCTGGATATTGCTTAGTCTGTTGGCCAGAAGTCCAGCATTTCCGAATGGACATCTCATTACACAGCAGTCCAGTTGTCCCCACAGAATTGTGAGTTGTTACTGCTCCAAGTTAAGTAGTTTTATCCTTCTATAATCCCTGGTAGTCCATGGTTCAGTTACTCACATGAGCCCAGAAAACCCTCATGTGAGTACACTCTGCACAGGTCCTCTCGTCACCTACGTTTAAAGAACAATTTTTCTTTCTGGTTGCCCTCTATGCTGCAAGTTCAGACAATTGTGTGTGCAACTGAGGAACAAAGTGATGGAAGATGTGGCTTAGAACTGTTGTGCATGCCACAGAAATTGCACTTTATTTAAGATTAATTTGGGCTATGTTTATCTTAGTATTGTTGTTGTAGTTGTCTTCAGCATGCTTTGTGGATTGGGTTTGCATAGCAAGGTTTTGGTAGCAGGGTGGCTACCGGGTTGGCTCCTGTGAAAAGCTGCTAGAAGCTTCCCCAATGTCCAACAGAGCCGATGACAGTTGGCTCCAAGACGGACCTGCTGCTGGCCAAGGCCAAGGCCATCAGCGATGGTGGTAGTGCCTCTGGGATAACAGATTTAAGAAGGGGAAAAAAAAGTTGCTGTGGGACAGAAACAGCAGCTGGAGAGAGGAGTGACAACCTGTAAGAGAAACAGCCCTGCAGATGCCAAAGTTAGTGCAGAAGGAGGGGGAGGAGGTGCTCCAGGCACGGGAGCAGAGATTCCCCTGCAGCCCGTGGGGAAGACCATGGTGAGGCAGGCTGTCCCCCTGCAGCCCAGGGAGGTCCACGGTGGAGCAGATCTCCACCTGCAGCCCACAGAGGACCTCATGCCAGAGCAGGTAGATGCACCTGATGGAGGCTGTGACCCCATGGGAAGCCCGTGCTGGAGCAGGCTCCTGGCAGGACCTGTGGCCCCGTGGAGAGAGGAGCCCACGCTGGAGCAGGTTTTCTGGCAGGACCTGTGACCCCACAGGGGACCCACGGTGGAGCAGTCTGTGCCTGAAGGACTGCAGCCCGGGAAAGGGACCCACACTGGAGCAGTTTGTGAAGAGCTGCAGCCCATGGGAAGGACCCACGTTGGAGAAGTTCATAGAGGGGGAAGGACCCCACGCTATATCAGGTGAAGAGTGTGAGGAGTCCTCCCCCTGAGGAAGGAGCAGCAGAAACAACGTGTGATGAACTGACCCCAACCCCCATTCCCCCTGTGCTGCTCAGGGGGAGGAGGTGGAGAAAATCGGGAGTGAAGCTGTGCCCAGGAAGAAGGGAGAGGTGAGGGGAAGGTGTTTTAAGATTTGGGTTTATTTCTCATTACCCTACTCCAGTTTGATTGGTAATAAATTAATTTCCCCAAGTGGACTCTGTTTCACCCATGATGGTAATCGGTGAGTGATGTCTCCGTGTCCTTATCTTGACCCATGAGCCTTTCGTTACATTTTCTCTCCCCTGTCCAGCTGAAGGGGGGAGCGATAGAGCGGCTTTGGGGGGCACATGGTGTCTAGCCAGGGTCAACCCACCACGCTTGGGAAAGCTAGGTGGGTGTAAAAGAGTGTAAGTTCACCGATTCTGATACAGATTTTCTTAAAATGAAAGTTTTACCTGACAGAGGTCAGACCCAGTACCACTTGTTCAGTTTTCATTTTTGAATTTACACTCATGCGATGCACAATTAGTGGCAATTACCTGAATTTACATTTTCAAGGCAGAGGATTTTCTCAGCACTAGATCTGGTCTTTATATCCAGCTCTTCCAATGATATTAGTATTATAGTGCTATGTGGCACTATTCACTTATCTGATTTTAGAGTAGGCTTTTTTAAGAGTAATCTGATGTATTCATTTATGTCATACATAGAGTGGATGTTATAAAGATGCGCTATTCTTATCACTGCTGCCCATTATTATTTGTCTTGTCTATGTATTATGTGTCAGATGGAAGCATCTCAGTGTCCCAGTCAAGATCAGGGTCCAGTTGTAGATAAATTCTCCATTCAAGCATTGAGAACAAAAAGTTTAGGAAAGTGCCATGGGGGAAAAAAGGTGATTGTAAGATACAGACTGAAGGATTCATCAACAGAATGAATTTGATAGTAATCAGTAGTTGCATCTGTGACCAGTTAAAGCTGGTGCTAAGACCTGTTCTATGAATATTACTTCTGGCTCTACTACCAGATTAATTTACAAGTTTAGTTTTTTTTTACTTTAAGCCTTTTTTTACCCTCTGTTCCAAACCTGACTTGTGCACCCATGTTTTTGAAATGATACCTCTGCAAAAGGTATGCCCATTCTGAAGGCTTCCTAAATATTATTTCCTCAAACCAAACCTGCAGAACATTTGCCTGCACAGGCAATTAACTTCACTTACCTCCAGTTAGCCAGGTAACAATGGCATTATGTCTGGATTGGGCCCTCAGTCTTTAAGATGGTGTATGACTAGGGGGTCTGTTTGTATAGTGTAGTGATTGTTGTCACTCCTAGAAATACGTTATTCTTCCTATGCCATTCTGTCTTTTTTTGGCTCACATGGGAAAGCATCCCATGCCAAATCCTCTGAGGCCCTTCTTTGTGATACCACAGAAGTTCCTTATCCATGTACTGGCCACAAAAATTCTTAAGACCTAGGAGGAAACCAGCCTCAGTTATTTTACCTACAGACACATCAGATGAATTTGAGATTTTTAACAACTTTCTTTTATTCTTTATTTTCTGTCCAGTCTACCCTAGACTCTATTGCTAAGTCCATTAGATTCCACTGTATTAACCTGCCTGCCTCTAGTTTCTTCTTGCCCTAATCCAATTCATGTTATGGTTTCCTCTTTCCTGTGTTCAAGAAGTTGCAGTATTTCATGTGACAGACAATTACTGTTTCAAGAGAATTCCCCTAACCTTTTGTCAAAAGTTGAATAACCTCAGTCTATCACCTGAGCTATCCTTTAGTATTTACTCTGGCAGGGTACTGTGCTAATTGTGTTGAACAAAGCATGCTAACAAGCAGTACTGCTTGCTCAGTGCAACATTGTCTCTGTTAAATAGCAATTGAAACCCCTGTATTTTAAGCCAATGTAGGTCCATGCTAACCTCTGTCAAGGCACGTCCTCCCAGGGACCTGTGTGCCTGAAGGATGGAAGGAAATAACCAGCACCAACAAAAGCTTTGCTCAGCACTAGGCAGCCTATTCACTACTTGTTGCTGATCTTTGGTTTATGTAAATCAAAAGCAGCTCAATAGACGTTAAAGGATTTAATGTCAGGAAATTTTTGTGAGCTGACACAATTGGACACATGTTGGATATAATATATAATAATAAATAGCATAAAGAAAACTACAGACCTGATCCTTTCCATTTCATGTTTCTTTTATATAGGTGGAATATGATCTGTCCTTTATGGCTGGTATTAATGTCTGTACTTGGGAAAATCAAGCCACTGACATAAAATATCTCCCTGTATTCAGTATCAAAAGCAGTAAGTGCTCTGTATCTACAATTACATATCATGATGTAGTGGCTAAAGGCATACGCAGTCTGGACTGCTTGTGAGCTTGGTCAGAGGCTTTGATGCTGCAGTTTCACTGTGGAGGGTTTTGGTGAGAAATACTTTTCCCTCAAAATAAGTAAATATATAAATAAATGAAGCTCTTCAACTTCATAGCCCAGAGCAAGATTAATTAAGAGGGAAAAATGCTTAATCTATCTGCTCACCATAGAATTAATGAATAATGGAGAATGTCTTCCCAGCATCTACAGCTAAAAGTGTTACGAATATCTCTGCATGTCATACCTACATGTCTCTGTCTACCTGCAGCTCCCCTCACCATGTTGCTCTTCTGGTGCCTCGTAGCAGATCTGTTGGTTTTCCATGTTTTTCTTGTTTTGGACTTTTATTTGTTTTAAGCTGCATATGGTCTCTAAATCAACTGAGATAAAGATTTAAAAAAGCAAATTCTGCCACTTCACTTATGGCAAGCTGTCCCCAATTTTCAGATGGAGAAATTGAAATCTAGAGAAGTTGTGTGGTCTGGAACAGGAAACAGCATAACAGTTCTTTAAGCATTTGCATAGTCCAATATAGTCTTGAGTGTTCTTTTCCTACTGACTGGCTCATTTTCAAGTGGATTGGAGAGAAAAAAAAAAAACAAAAAACCTCCAAAACTGTTAAATGGGACTTTGTCCTTTACCAGGAATATTTGGGAATTCAACGCAACTAGATCAGTTTGGTTTTGTCATCCTACTTCCATCTGTTAAGGCTTCTTACTGGCATGGTTTTTAGGATGGAATTTTACCATACATCAGCTTTTATCTTCCTATTTTTTTAAGATGATACTTTTTAGAAATACATTGAAGACTTTAATGCTAGAAATGGTTTGGTTTCTATTTAAATATCCTTAAGATCTCTGTTAAAGGCAGATATAAACTGTACTAAATGTTCTTTATTACTCACACATGCACTGCCCCTGTGAAAAACATCATACATCAGAGGCAGCAGTGATTCTTCAGATTTGCCCGGTGACAAGCCACCGTACAGCTAGTCTTTGCTAAAAATGTCAATGTCAACTTTATTTGCCAAAACATGTTTTCTTCTTTCAAGCTGCCAGTTGTTGTTTCAAAATAAATGGAATCTAAAAATCTCATTATTTTTATTGTTTAAAGCCAGCATTGGGTGCAGCTCTGGGGGTCAGAAGGTAACAATACTAATTTACCCCTGTGCTGCTGCACTTAGAATATTTAATCTCTTGTGACTTTGACATGATGACTGGCTGTGTTTCTTAATTTTGTTGTGAAGATTTTGCTGGAGGGCCATGCATCTCTTAATAATGTGCATCAAGACAGAGACAAGTAAGTAATGAATACTGTATGAGGCTCTTTTCCTGCAAGTCTATCAGCTTGGGCAAATACCTGCAGAAGTCCACAAGCCTGTACCTCATGGCAGAATTGGGACTGTGACGATGATGGCCAAAGATCAAGGTGCAATTCCAGTAGCAAAATATTTTTAACTGTTCTAAGCCAGTGATAATGTTCAGCTTTTTCATAGGCTTTCGGCTGGGTTGGACAGAGAGCAACATCTTTCCAGCTTTTTAGTGCTGGTGAAGAACTGTTACATTCAACATCTATCTGAGAAAGCCCACTTCTTTTTGCTAGTCCTTTCAGTAAGCAGACTTCTACGTACAGCACAGCTATATTAAAAACATGCCTTAATGTAAAACTTGTTCTGGACAGTGTTTTCTGCCTAAGATAATATTTGATTAAATACCCATAAAAGAACTGACTGCAAATTCTGTTGCCATAAGGTTGGCCGTTTAAGAGTAGAGACAAATGGATTCCATGAGGAGCTCAGGGTCATAGTTCACAGATGTCGACTGACAGATAGAGCCAAAGATTGATTTGTTCCTACGATTAGGAACACCATTCATGAACCTTTTTTTTTTTTTTAAACAGTACTATCAAAAAGCAGTCTCTGCTTTAAAGGCTATACAGGGTATGAAAGCAGAAGCAGTGACTGCAGCAGAAGAGGGAGCACAGGGAACCAGAAGACAACATTGGTCAGTACGAAAAGCAGAAGTCTCAGCATGCAAACGGCCTAGCCATTGCTTAGGGTTTTGTAGGTTTTCTGGCAATGGGAATAAGTAAAGATGGATTTCAAGGAGTATAATGAGGTAATTTCTGTATCTGTAATAGCTGGGTATTAAATTACATTTATATATCTTTTACACATTTATTTTCTTTACTAGAACTCTCATAAGCATAGAAGCTGTCCTTGAAAACTTCCCAGATTTATTTCCAGTGTGTGAGTCTCTCTCCATCTTATCACAGTACCTCTGAAATTCCTTATAGTAAGTTATGATGGTTATCAAAAACATCAGTCTGCAACCTAGGATCCCAGTGCAGCAGCTGTCAGGCAGGTTCCAAAAACCTTCCCTTTTTGAGGCACAGATGAACTGAGCCTCTCAGTCAGTTCTGGGAGACGAGGTTCTCAAGTATTTTTTTTCTGTTGTTTTATGGAGTAAATCTAAGGCCATGCAGATAATCTTTGATCATGGTGAATGGTGATAATCCTCTCTTAGCAAACCTATTCTGAAATTACAGTAGGAGATACAACAGAAAATGGATAGAGGACTATGCAGTTGGATTTAAAAACGTAGGAGCTCAACTGGTTCTTATTAAAATTGGTGAGAGCTGTAATGTTTATAAATTACAGCTTTGTAAAATGTAAGCATGTGGGTTGAATATTTTAGTCTTGGCAGTTATTTATATTCTTTTTTTACAATGATAGGTTTACTGGGGTTTTTAATTCATGTTTGGATAATTGTTGGGTTTTATCTGTATGCTATTTACTACAGTGTGGTGGTCAGCACAATGTCACAAGCATGAAAGAAGAGTCAACCTGTAGTTTTAATACAGTATGAGGAATATATGGGTAGTGCATCTTCGTGTTGCAGCAACAGGTGCTAGAACACAGTGCAGTCTCTACATTTGAAGAACTGTCCCATGTTCAAGTGGGAATTGTTGCAATTTTAGAAGGAAGCGTCCCAAAATTCCATTTAGGAAACTTCTGTGTAACCAAATAAGTGACTAATACTTCCAAAATGAAAAGGATATATATCTCTTTATATATAATTTCTGAATTATGTGTTCAGATTTTAAGGCATCTAATTTGATTTAGAACCATCCTCAAGAGGAAGTTAAAATTCAGCACCTCCAGGCTAATCTTGTGAATACTTAATCCCTGTGTTGTGCCTACCACTTTGAGTAGGTCTGCTGGTTATGAATGAGAGTCTTTGCACACTGTAATTGTGACCCCACTAATAAACACTTATGGCATCGGGTCTGTAATAAGTGTAGCAGAGAGGTCATCTTACTAAAGTAAACACATTCATCTTGGTTGAAATCACAGCACAGCGTGTTGTCATTCTGCTCTAAGTAAAGTAGACGTTGATTATATTCAGGGCTATGCAGTCACCATACACCTTTACTTTCTGAGCCAGCACTAAATGTTCCCAGCACAGAATCACTGCATGGAAATCCCTCATGGCTTTTGGGCTTCCAACCTTTTTAATGTAGTGAGATGGATACCAGGTTAGGGATTCCTCTCTCTCTGCCTTACCTGGCCACAGCACTTCTATGCTAGCAATAACAGGCATTTGGTCAACTGTGAATATGCTCCAAAGCCTCTACATCAACATGAGCAGAGTAGCAGTTTGAAGCCTTAGGGACCTGGCAGCGTGTTGTTGCTAGAGGAATTATTTGGCCATTGGCCTTCTTGTGCCACTATAATATCAGCTTGCCATCTTCTGCAAAGCTGCGGCAGAAAAGATAAGAGGCTGGTTGGAATTATCTGAAGTATGAGACAGTAGAGGCTTCCTTATTTATTTCTTTCCTAACTTGCTAGCTACTTTTTCAAAAAACTTCATGCAACTTCATGCAAACATCGTGTTTGTTCAAATCTCTTCTTACAGAGTCTGCTGGAACTATGGTAGGAAGGGGGCTGCACAAATACTAAACTGCACAATTATTTGATGGGCTGCAATACCTCTTTGCAACAGGATGAGGGCCTCAGTTATGTATGTCTGGGTAATTTAACAGAGATCTTAGACTTTGTTGTCTGGTTTTGTTGCTGTTTTCTTCTAAATAAGTACTACTTGAAGCAGAAGAATATGAGGCTATATTAAAACTCTAAGCAAAGGGCTAGTAAATGCAGTTGGGATTTCGTTAGGAAAATGGTAGGTGATGTTAGTGTGTGTGAATAACTACAGCTGGAATCTACAACTGCAGATCATTGCTGGCATAATATTTTGTCTGTGTTTTTTTCTTTTTCTTTAAAGCTAGTGTTCAAATACTTTTAACATCAAAGTCTTCTCTTCTACACATTATTCATTCTTGCAAATGTCTCATATCATGCAGTAGAATGATCAGAATGATATGTCTCTTTAGATATGGTAAATCAATCTTGTGTTCTTTTGGAAAAGTGGTTGGGAATGATTTTACAGTTATTAACTTGATTTTTTTTTTTTTCCCCAATGAAAGCTTTTTAAAATTCAAAAAACTTTCAAGCAACTTTTCAATCACTCTCTCCTTGACTCTCCCCCAGAGTAAAATCTTACTTATTTTGTTTCATCAGCAAGCCAATTCCTTCATCTCCTTCTAGGGACATTAAAATGAAATTCAACAGAAAACACCTCATAAAAAATTGAAAGTCATGTTGATTATCTGGGTATGTGCCCACGATACCTGGGACTGTACAACAGAAGTCATGGTGACTCCAAGGGTTCTGCTATAGAGATGGTATATTTTAGGTCTGTCATGGTCTTTTTTTATAACTTTTTTTGACCACTTTTGGGGGAAACTTGAACTTGGGAAATGTCCAGCTGATGATGGGTATCTTAGTCATATTCAATTGCTGCACAACCTACAGATTTCACTAGCCGGTAAAAAAAATCTAGTTCCTCTGTACTGGTTGAGGTTAGTAGCTCCAAATGAACTGTGGTCAGGTTGACTTGGAGTTTGTTGCCTTGACTAGTTGCACGATGGGCTCTGCAGATAATGGCTGTAAGACCAATGCTTTACTAAAAGTTCTTTTCAAAATCTTTTAGTTCAGTGTTGTTTGAAGTGAAATTTACTGTTTCTGACTTCAGTAGCTAAGCAGAACAGGATTGTAAATGCAGAAGCAACTGAAGTTTTCCTCTATATCAACATCTTCGTGCCAAGATGGAGTGTTCTGCAGTAACCAAGAGACAACAGAAGCAAAAGTAACTGTTGCAAGATCAACAGTGTACAAGACCAAGCACAGTTTCAAGGATGGCCACGACAGTAGCAAGGTTTGTTTTTTTTAATTCTATGATCATTGCAGCCTTAGCTATTTGACAGTCCAGCAGCAGCCCAGAAGTGCCCCAAGGCAATAAACCATCTCTTTACTATATTAGGGAAGTTGCCTAAGACAGATGGCTATTTTAGAGTGCTGACTGGCTTTTTAGAGACTTTACCTCTGGCTACTTAACATCATCTTCATCTTCATCCAGGTGTTTATTTGGGCTGAGCACAGTGATAGGAGAGACATGTAAAGAGTATGATCAACCATAGACTGTCATTCAAATACACAGTATCTTGGTGTTTCTTTATAGCAGCTTTCTAATCCATCTTGGATGATAGGAGTGAAAATATGAGCCCTATGGAGATGAGTAGGAATAAAAATCAGTAAGAGAGTAATAGTGAGAGAGAGTAGTAGTGTGCAAGAGAGAGAGAAACTGGATTTGTGATTTGGAATGGGATCCTGGCATTGCCTCTGGCTTGTTCAGTTGATTTGGAACAAGTTACCAATGCCTTCCTATATTCCCCATGTGTAAGATGGGTCAACAATCAGAGCTGATTGGTATGGTTTCATCAAAAGCATTTTCACTGACTTCCAGATGTTGCATATATTGATTTTGATCTAGTTTTCTTTTGGCATTAATAAGCCTTTCTGAGGGAAGAAAAATTGGAACCTGACCCTTTGGGGCAGGAAACAGTGGCTTCAGCTCAATGCTGTTTGTGTGAAAATATTTCAAAGCTTTTTGGTTTTGTTCCAATGCAAAAAGAAAATACATTTTCTGACCTTGAAATTTTTCCAAAAACACTGCTGCCATCCTTCAGTCAGCTTTTATACTATAGCTTTTGTAATTTGCTTTGAGATCTCTGAACAAACAGTGATCTATAAGACCTAGCTATTATTTGAATGGTGTTAGATAAGGTTTCAGCCATATAAGCATATTCTCATGTTCTTCTGTACACACTGTATTTTAAGCTGCCCATTTAAGAACATTTACTTAGCAAAAGGAAACGACTGTTTGACCTAAGTCAATCATGGATGAAATAATGTCTTTGAAAGAGCCTGTTTAAAACTGCAGTGATGTAAAAAAAAACAAAAACAAACCATCAAAACTTGGTAAACTCTCCGGGATTGTCAAAGGTGTTTTACAACTCTTGGGACAAACTACGCTCGTGTCAGAATCCAAACTGAATTCTTGTGGCCAGCTTGTGAACTTGGAGTTTATAATGGAAGTAGTGATCTAACAGATTCTTAACCATATCAAGACCAGCAGGTGTTGCTATAATATATTAAATGCTGTGGAGACATCTAATAAGCTACACTTGAGCATTAGTTCAATACATTTTCTTAAACCAAATTGGTATTTCTAGGGAAGCGTAATGCTATGACAGACTTGCAATAAGAATACTACTAAAATAATCAAAACACTGGAAAATTGCAGGTTCTGAGCTGCTTCTGCTGAGCTGACTGAGAGTTTTACTACTGCTTCGGTGAAAGAACATCTGACCCTGCATTTAGGTATTATTTGTGTTTAAGAATACAGTACTGTAGGAAGTAACCAAATCCTGTATATATTTCTATAGAGACATGCCTATTTGCAAGAGATGACACTGTAGAAACGTGTGGCATCTTTTGCCAGGGGTAAGATTAGATTATGGTGAAACTGTAGTCTAGGCTTGTTCCATGCTGCCAATCCCTCCAACACAGGTTTCATTGTTGATCCCCAGAAGACAAGGGGAGAATTCCTCTAAGACAGAAAAACATTTTTGCTCAAACAAACTGCATCCTCAGGGGCCTTGAGGAAGGTGAACAATAGGAGAGTCAGAAGTAGGACAGCAATGGAGAGTTTATATGTCCAGAAACCCTGAGCAGGCCTTGCCAAGTTACAGTAAAATCAGGGAGGTTGTAACTTTTGCTGGATTTTGAGCTTGGCAGCTCCTGAAATCAAGAAGGAAGGGTGAAAGGAAAATAATTTCCACAACCAGGATTATATTATGGTATGCAATCCTCTAAGTGAGATATTATAAAAAGGAGGACCACTGTGAATGTGAATGGAGAAGCTGCTAGCTGAAAGGGCTTATTTAATGTTCATAGGTATCAAGCTTAGACATCTTGGTAAATCTTCAGCAATCACTGGATATGCGTTTGAGAGTAAGGGCCTAGGCTGCTTTTCTCCACCTGTGTATGATTCTGTGATAATAAGGACATGGACCTGTTGGAGCAGGTCCAGAGGAGGGCCACAAAAATGATCAGAGGGCTTAAGCACCTCTCCTATGAAGACAGGCTTCTTGAGAGAGTTGGGGTCGTTCAGCCCAGAGAAGAGAAGGCTCCGGGGAGACCTTATAGCAGCCTGCCAGTACTTAAAGAGGGTCTACGAGAAAGATGGGGACAAACTTGTTAGCAGGGCCCATTGTGATAGGACAAGGGGTAATGGTTTTAAACTAAAAGAGGGTAGATTTAGACTAGATATAAGGAAGAATTTTTTTACTGTGAGGGTGGTGAAACAGTGGCACAGGGTTGCCCAGAGAAGTGGTAGATGCCCCATCCCTGCAGACATTCAAGGTCAGGTTGGATGGGGCTCTGAGCAACCCGATCTAGATCTTGAAGATGTCCCTGCTCACTGCAGGGGGGGTTGGACTAGATGACCTTTAAAGGTCCCTTCCAGCCCAAACTATTCTATGAGTCTATGTATGCTTGGCAAGAGCTTCCTTCACAGGTGGATGTGACCTCCAGGTAGGTTCACTAGCCAGTGTTGTACTTTGGCTGCCGGGAAACCCGTGGAGCTGAGAGCGCATTACCAGCTCTCCCTCTTGCTGGGAGCACGTGAACTTGTTCCAGCTTATTTCCAGGGGTGAGGCAGGTGGGGCATCGTCTCGCTGCCAGGGGCTGCAGCCACAGACAAGGACAATCTTCGTCCTGCCCGTTCTCAGGAGCTGCCTGTAGTGATGCTTGGGCAGGATAAGGGCCCTCTACGTGGGCAATGAAGAGGAAATGGCCACGGGTGTCTTCCGTGGGAGAGAAGCACGCAACTCCCCTGGCTCGTTCCCCGATCCGTCGCGCTGAAATCCAGCGGCGAGAGCCGGGGCTGCACCGCAGGGCCCGGGGGCGGGCGGCGGCCCCCGGCAGGGCCGGGATGCGGGGCGGGGAGCCGCGGGCGAGGCGGGGCGGCGCGGCACGGCACGGCACGGCGGCTCCACCGTGTGCATGTAGATGAGATCCCCCGGAGCACGTCACTCCGCACCGGCGCTCTGCGTTTGGGGCGGCGGAGAGCGAGGGCGGGCGAGCGGGAGCCGCCGGGGGAGGAGAGGCGGCGGCGGCGGCGGCTCCTCCGCAGGCAGCAGCGGCTCGGCTCCGCGCCCCGCGCTCCCCGCGCGGCCCCCGCGCTCCATGCCGCCCAGCCCGCCGCGGCGCGGCCCCCGCGGGGCGAAGGCGGGCGCCGGGCGGGGAGCGGCGCGGCGGTGCTGAAGGACAGCTCCGCTCCGCGCCTCTCCGCGCCTCTCCGCGCCCCGCGGAGCGCCCCGTCGCCGGGTGGCCGCGAGGCCGCCGGCCGCGCCGCGCCTTGATGTGCCCCCCGCCACCGCGCCGGCGGCTCCCATGGCGGTGGCACGGAAAATCAAAACTTTGTTGACGGTGAACATCTTGGTCTTCGTGGGCATCATCCTCTTCTCCGTCTACTGCAGGATCCAGGACCGCTCCCAGGAGCTGGTGCAGATCGTCCGGAGCGCGGACCGCCGGGCCAGGAGCCGCGGCGCCAAGGTGGGCAGCCTGGCCGACAGGGAGTCCATCCTGCAGCGCCTGGACCACCTGGAGGAAGTGGTCTACAACCAGCTAAATGGTACGGAGGGCTGGGAGGGGACGCGGCGCCAGTCCCGCGGTGCCCCGTGTCCTGGGAGGGTGCCGCAGATCGGGGAAGAGCACCCGAAGCGCCCGCCCGCTGGGGAGGGAAGCCCGGGCACCGTGCGCGCTGCCCCCGCTGCTAAAGAGCTGGAAAGGAAGGGGAAGAGCTGGCTGCAGGGCTTTGCTGGAGGGATTTGTTCATCCCCCCCACCCCCCACCCCCGCCAACTCTCGGTCTAAAGTCAGGACTTCCTCAATAGAGGCAAAGTTAAGGAGGCTGCAGAGTTCATGGGTTTAAGGATCGGTGGAAGTCCCTACGAACTGTACCAGGTTTTACAGTTTGCCTGGATGTATTAACTCTGCATGGGTAGGTGTTTGTATAGCAAATACATTGTTAGGTTGTAGCTGGAAGTCACATATTTGGTCTCAGAACTACTTCAAAAACATTCTACTGAGTTCTTACGCTGTGTACCTTTAATGGTCTATTTAAATGTCTTTGCCATTTAAATTTGGTATCGTCTATGGTGAGGAGGGGAAGCATCCACCACTTCTTTTTATGACATTCTGTTCTAATTCACCAGGGTTGAAAAAATCTTGGTAGGTAAGCAAAGAGCCCTTCCATGGCAGTTAGAACAGGCTAAGCTATAAAAGTTGTTTAGGACAGCTAACATTTCATATAGAAACTAATTCTTCAAAACAAGTGCATTTGTATTTGCACAGATTCGTAAAGTTTTACATGTGCAACATCAAAGAAATGGGTATGTGATTAAATACATCAGTGCTTTGGACAAGAAGAGGCTGAAGGAGTAAACTTTTACATGAAATTATAGTATAAATGTAACAATTAGTGTCTAGCACCAAATAAAACTTCCAGTGTAGATATGTTGAAGTATACCAAACGTGCTTCTAGGCTGCTTGTGAAAATCTTACTCGTAACATTGATTTAACAAAGGCTACTGTCATCTCAAAATGCAGACAAATAGGAGGGTTAGGATAAAGTGTATTTCCTATTCCTACTTTCTGAATGACTGTATGAATCTAAGTACGTTAGACTGTTACGGTAATATGCAGTCTATGCCAGCAAGTGTTATGGAACAGGCATTCCCTTACGCACTCATCTGTATAAAACGGGGAAGAGAGAAGGGGAATGTGGAGTGTGGGTGTTAGTCACAAAAATACATGTTCATGAATTAGAGACAAAGTGTCAACAACTGTGTTTCCTAACTGTATTCTGGAGCAGTTTTGAAGAATGTAAGATTTAAGAGGGAAATCCTCCTCCCAAATTCAACAAAGTCATAGAGTTCCCAAACTGAATTAGATCAGTCCCCAAGCTATATCCATCGTAGCTCAGCTGAATGGGTTTTTTTGGCCCGAATTGATTTGTTCTTGGTGGTGTTCATAGGTGAGACTTTGTGTAGGATTTACCTGCTCGGGGTTCATCTCAGTGTAGCATCCCCTGGAGAATCAGCAGGGGTCCTTAATGTAGTAAGCAGGCACCGTTGCACATAAAGACTGTGGCTTCACAGTGAACAGGAAGTTCTCTGTTAAGTATGCCTCTATTTTTGGGACCTTTTTCTTCTTCTTCTTTCATTTGGTTTGTTGGATATGGAACTTCATAGTGAAATTACTTGAACTTAAATGTTACGTTGCTTCTTCAGGTCATAATAAAGACTGCAGACAGTTTCTTCTTCTTGAAAGTTCTTACGCAGGAAAATACTGAAAGTTTTTCAAGCTGAGCTGTTCAAATTTCCTATTCATTTCCCTTCAGTTTGTCTCTAACACAGTTGGGTTTTTTTATTACACAGTGGTACATTAACACAGATTAATTTTTTCATCATCATTGTGAAAAAAATACTTTGTCGCTTTCTTCTTCTTTTTTTTTTTTTTTCCATCCTGGGCAGCAAAATCAAAAAGTTGTAAAAAATTAGGAGGTGCTCCACTGAAATCATCAGAGTTGCATCTCTGTAAGTGAAATCAGGATCAAGCATCTGTGTTTGGCTTTAGCTCGCTGGTGTTCCGTTTTTAATATCATGACTCATTACTTATGCCATTAATGGGCATAATGCTGCTCTGGCAGCATTGAGATTCAAGAGAGCCTGCCTGTGACAATGCCCTACCATGTCTCACAGAAAGACTGGTATTAGAGAAGCACTCTGTCTGCTCTGGAGCCGTGCAGTTTCATCCTAATGTTGAGTGAGGTTTCTCAGACATTATCGTGTATACTGCTTTATCACAATGTTAGCGAGCCATCTGAGGCCTTTTTGGATGTTACTTTTTCATGAGGCAGGTCAAAGTCACCCTTGATGGAGAGACAGACATGGGCAGATGGATTTTACTCATAAGGAATATGAATTCCTTGCATACCCAGAACTCCTGCAAGCACCAGGAGTTTGAGTCCACCTCAATGTTATTGTTATGGTAGGTCTGCCCAGATCAGTATTTCAATTTTCTACTCTTGGTTCTTTCTGTTTTGAGATCAGCAAATTTAGAGCCACCTATTAAGTATCTTATATTTTTGGTAATAAAGTCTCAGTGTTCTTTTGTTTTATCTTTCTCTTCTATTTGCATTAGTTAGTCCTAAACTGGTAAGACCTTACCTGGCTTTTCGAGAGACTCTGTTGAAGATCCAGTGCAATAGAAAGACACTTCTGTGAGAGACCAGCCCTGCAGCTGCACCTATACAGAATTTTGTTTCTGTCACACTTATTTGTCTGCATGCAATCAAAGAAATGTTATTTGAAAGTATACCTTCTGCAAGGAAAAATAAACACAAGCAGTAATGTTACAAGTGTTACAAGACTCAACCTAAAACTGATCACTAGAGAACCCATTAACTTTTCAGTCTGAATAAAAACTGTGCATACAATGCCTGCGGAGGTGTGTGTAGGATGCAGAGGGCCATGCATGAAAGTCAGTAGAAAGCTGGTCCTTGCAATTATCTTTGGCAGAACGAGAATTTTTAGACTAGAATGAATGAGAATTGCCATGATTCCCTGCAGTCGTGCTGACATACACCCAAACAATAGTTTTCAGTTGGCTTGTGCTTTGGTTTTCTATCAACTTAGAAAAATAGTATTTCTGAAAGCTTTCTTTGTGCTCAGTTGCTGCTGATTTTGGTGGAAGTAAATGAACGGAGAATGCAAAGGGAAAGGAAAGCAATTAAATGTGTCTGTGGAATTTCCTTGGTGAAACTTTATATTACCTCTTAATATTTGACTTTGGGTATAACTCAGTTTTTCAAAATAAATGTTATTCTAGATCTAGTTCATGAATCTATATATGTTTTTCGTTTTTACTATGGTATTTCTGTTGATGAATATGATTTATTGTCAGTCAACACAGTACTAGTACCAGATACACTTAGTAGCAATTCATGAAATGGCATAATGATAATACCTTGGTGTTTTCTTCCTTTGCCTCTATTCTTTGTAAAGGGGAAAAAATAAAAAAGATTTAATTGACTGAATTTTTCCCCAATCAGGTTTGCATCTGAGTCTGTTGCTAATGATTTACCATAGAGGATAAAGAATTTCTGATGCCCCAAGTAGAGCATAACCTTTCATGCCAAAAGCAATTGAAGGGTCAGACTACAATTTCACTGTAATTGCCTTTTTCCCTTTTCACTGTCTCTTTCCAGTAATACACAACAATCAATACAGCATGTAATTAGATTTCATTCAATCTGCAAAGATTAAGAGAGTTTTCATCTTCTCATTATGTATGCTCACATCGTGTCTTCCTACCCATGTCTTCCACATTAGACCTATTTGACCTGTTCTATTGCAGACATGGAGGGATAAGTTTGGAGTATTCCCTTGAATTTGACAGATTATCATTCTTTATACATAATAATTTGATTTTGCTCTCTTTGGGAAGATTAAATACAACAGCAATTTCCAGTATGATAAATGGGTTTTATATTGCATATGCATTTCATGGAGGAGGCTAGGGAAAAAAAGTGGACAATTCACATAATTGCAGCACACAGGCTTAAAATGATGGAAATAGCAGGTCCTAGGTGCAGAGGACTGATTCATGCAGACTGTGACTCCTGATTTTTAGAGTGTACTGGAAGCAAAGTGATTGCATTTAAAATTCAGCCTGGCAATCTGCATACTTAAAAGGTACAGTAGTATTTTTAAAAGGACAGTTTATTCTTCATAGGCTTGGGACTGGTTGAAAATGGTTCCAAATTTCCATATCGAAAATAAGGGTTGGGAACAGGCTGCAAATGAATCATGCGAATGTCCACATCTGATTTATCAAAAAGAAGCTTTTACAGCTGGCAGCTTTCAGCTGAAGAGTAATTTCTTTGCACAGAAGAGAGGTAAAAACCACATGTGCATGGGAGAAGAATAAGTGTGACTGCTACCCTTGCATTAATGAAACTGCACCTTCTCATACCCACATACAGATTCTCATGTTGTAACTATTTCTATTTAATTTGTTTATGGTCTGATGTTAACATGCATCTGATAAAACGAGCACATAATTATCTCCAAAAGTATCAACTTACTCGTGGGGCTTGCTCTCAGCCATGTGCTTTCCTTGTCCTAGTGAGTGGCTTCTTCATGCGGTCTCATTTTGAGGATTGTTTTAAGAAATGCAAGGTTGGGCCTAGTGAAGGCAGGAGTGAAAAATATAAACTGTTTTGTTTTTTTTTTTTTTTAAGTTAGGCTGCAGTTTATCAGTTTACCACACAGAGCCTAATAAGTATTTCCAATTGTTCTGGATCAGTTACTCAAGGTTAGGTAAGTAACCATTGTTACAGGCCTGACCTTCTGTATTGCAAAGTGATGGTCAAGTCCAAAAGACTGATTTCCACTTCACATTGGTGTTAGCTGTGTTAATCTTGATTTATGTAGCTGAGGAAACTCATAATCAGTGCTCTCAGCAAGGCCAAGGTTGTATTCCCCAAAATAAGGGAAGAAAACATCATGAGTGAATATTTAGGTAGCCCCTATAAATATATAAGGTAATATTTGAAATAGTATTACTCTATTTAGATGCTTTAGGAAGAAAAGTTCTAAAAGTTTGGTAGAAAAAAGAGGGTAAATCTCTTTTGTAAAACAGCCAAAATTGCATTCAGGTCTTCAAAATACCAACAAATACAAAAAATATGACTCCATTCCAGCAGCACGTCAGTGATTTTAAAGTCTCTCCCTGTATTCTGTGTTTCATACACTGGTAACTATTTTTTTTAATGTAATGTTTCTGCTTTTTGCATTTGTTGCTGGGAAGAAAGCTTATTTTGACAGAAAAATCATGTGGTAATTTTATCATTGACTCACTTATTTGTGTAGAACCTGAATCATTTGTGCTGTATAGGATTAAAGGCAATGTTTACAGAGGTGGAAAGAGAATCTTTGACTCGTGTTGGTTTTGTTGCCCTTTAGGAGGTATTCCAGTTCTGTTTCTTTCCATTTCTTTGTAGATGTGGCTGGAGTTGGAAAAGCAAATATGGGTCTGTCATCTTTCTAGTGAAGAGCTGCAGTGTAGTTGTTGCACATCTATAACCACCACACAGGTTTAGAGGATTAGAAAACCTGGCTTTAACTTAATACCCTTGATAGTGGGAGGTGGGGTTGTTTTTTGAGTTTGGGGCAGGGGGTGTGTGTTTATTTGATTTTTTTAGTAAGTAAAGGCAGGTAGTAGTTAAACCAAGAGCATCATTTAGCAGTGCGGTCCCAGCCACTGAGTGCATGGCTGTTCTCCAAGGAAATAATAAGATTTATGAAAGGAAGGAAAAGAAGTGAGTCATGTTTAACAAATCTTCCTTTTATTAATGCCTCTCTCTAACCTTACTAATGGATACTCAGTCTCTCTTTCTCAGTATACTTGGCATAATTTTTATTATTGTTATTATTTGTGGGGTTTCACTTGGCAGTCATTTCCATCTCTTAGTTTAAACTAACAAACTGAAGGGGGCAGAGGGGGGAGAAAAGAAAAAGAGCCTGTGATGTTCTGGATAACAGGAGGGAAGCAAGCCAATGACAGCAGAGCAGCTTCCAACCTTGTTGTAGTCCTATTGATCAAAACTGTCCTCTGAAATAAGAGAACTTTAGCTTTTGAGAATGAAAGCCAGATAGAGATGCTCCCACTGACCCAAAGTCATCTTCTCCTGAGAGCACAGAGCTAAAGCAGTCACGTGCTAACTGGATGAATATATGACTTGTGTCTGCTTTGTCTAAAACCCATGGCTATGGTGCCACGGAAATGGCTGTGAATATCTGGAAGCCTCTAGGTGGAGGCAAAACCCATTTCAAGGACAGCATGGCAGATGCAAACAGATTAAAAATTGTCTTTTTGCCCTATATTTTTTATTGTTTCAGGTGTTCTGGAATATCCAGGTTTCCCAGACAGTTTTAGAGACAAGCTACAGCACAACTGACACTTGCTGGTTATTTAGCAGGTCCTGTAGGACATAAAAAGAGCATAAAAATTACCTGTAGCAAGGCTATCTCCTCAGCCAAGATTTGCTTGACTTAGGGAACAGAAGGGAGTAATCAGGGAGCAGCGTGATGCAACTTGGTCTCGGGTCCTCTCATTTAGCTGGGGTTACTTTGAGTTTAAATGCATGATAGTACTGCTGGGGATGAAGGTGACAAACTTGGTTCTGTAATTTATTTCTCAGTCTAATGTGCTAGGCTTTCAAGTTCTTAGTTGCAAACTCTCTAGTACGCTGAAGAGTATGGAATTTCACCTGCTGCAGATAGCGTCAAAGCTCGATAGGGTTCATCTTTTCAGTGTTGGCTTACCTCTAATTTCTGTCCCGTCTTCTTTCATTGCCCACAGTATCCGCACTGGTAGCATACAAGAGTATGGCATGGATAATCTGTATGACTTCTCTGGCCTTGGTTTTTGAACTCTGAAGCAGTAGGAAAGGGCCTTCATTTGCATCAACAAGAGGTCCTCTAAAACAGAGAGAATCGAGGATGGGATTAGTATTTGTGGCAAAATGGTCCTTTTTTCAAATTGAGCTTCACCAGTTGGCTTGCTGAAGTGATGTCACACCTGTGATCTGGTGTAGATCTAAATGGAGTGAGCTGTGTGTATATATGCAAGTCTGTAGATGTCCAAGGAAGTGGTATTTTGGAGCTGAGTTCTGCTTTCTTATCTCTCTGTTTAATATTCTCCTCCCACAGTGAGGGAAGTGGGCTTGTGCTTCTGTGGTTCTTTGCACTAGCTTTTTATTTCACCTGGTTTAGCTAACTCAGACTCATTGCTATGCATGGAAAGACAGCACAGCAGCACTTTCTGTGGGAAATCCAGTGGAACATCCAGAGGAGTGCTCACACCACTTTCCTACCCCTCCTTACCCCCCAGTTTCATTTTTGAATACGTGTGTGTGTTTGTTTGTTTATGCTGCTTATGTCAACTTGCTGAAATGTGTGTTGAGAGGGCTCCCTTCAATGTCTATAGATAGACAAGTTTGTTGGTCTTCTAGAAAGAGGAAGAAATGGATGTCCTCAGGGTAAAGTAAACCCACTTGCTGTTTGCCATCAGGCTAAGTTACTCTGTACACTCTGCCCAGTCTTTCGAAGCAGATGTGGCTACTTACCTCTCCCTTTATTTTATTTGGATGACTTGTTCTGAGGGATCTGCTCTCAAGCCAAGGATGAGCCTAGGACCATGAATTGTTTTGTATCCTCAGCGAGGGGGGTCCTTAGTGAAACAATTCAGTAGAAAAGGGTCAGTTTGGGGAATCTCTGACAAATGGCAGAAGGCCTAATATATATATACTTTTTTTTTAAAATATGTCCTTGATTACAGGCTTTGGAGGAGAGTCTGAGGGCAGCTGCAGGGTAGCTAGCTGAGGAGACAATAGACTGATTCTGCTTTGTCATCATGAGCAGTGTGGATGCATAGTTTTGTCAGGGGCTGAAGAGTTATCTAAGTAAATGAGCAAAACCTTTTTAGAAAAGGTGAGAATATAGATTTCTGAATATTTTAGGCCTTGCACCACCTCCTATGGAGTTGTTCTGTAGAAGCCCTTTCACTTGCCACCACAGTCTGATTTATACTTTTAATACTTGAGCTGTAATTTACATGTCATCCTGGGAGAATGGGCAATGATTAAGAAAACTAAACCAAGGAAATGTTTTTTAAAAGAGCTTCTCTAAGCACTGCTACTTAAAAATGGTTCTGTCTGGCAAAGGTATCTGATGCCATAATACTACAGGAGAGGGTTACCTATTTCACAGCATCATTTGAAAATCACATCTAAATAACCCAAACTCAGTGGATGAAAATACAAAGGAACATGTTGGGCCTCTGGGATTCTCTAATGCATTTGCTTCAATCTTAACCTCCTGGGCTAAATAAATGTTAGAGCAAATGCCTAAGAGGCAGCTGTAATGCCAGTATCTCCCTTGGGCTGAATAGCCACTGTAAAATAGTGTAGCACTGGCAAAAGCCATGCTATCCCCCAACAGATTCCCGACGCCTCCTTCCTCTCTGCAAGGCCAAGACATGTCTGTGGAAAGAAGCTGCTGATGTAAAGGCCTTTGTTATCTGTATGCCACTGGACTCCACTCCAGGAGGACAATTCCTTGGCTGTACAAACCACTGCTTTCCCCTCTTCAGGCAATTAGCTGTGGCAGGAGGGAGAGGAGAAAATCTGAGCCGGTGTAGGCAAAAGGCAGCCATGGAACTCAATTATGTACCTTTTACTTATATTTCAGAGCCACTTATACAGGCAATCCAGTTGCCTTTACTGGAGTACTCATGAGAATAAGTACTTGCTAGTGTAAGGGTCTCACGTGCTTTATAAGGCATGACTCAAACCAGGTTTGCTAGAGTTGCATTTGAATCACCGCCTGGTACAAGCAGCATAAAAAGTCTCTCAGCTAGGCTTTAATGTCTGATAAACTGATCAGGGAAGAAAATGGATCCTGCCAAGTCTCTCTCTTCTGTGAAGTTCTTCAAATATGCAGACACTGTGAAACACAAATACTACCCACAGAGGTTCACATAGGGCTGTGTTAAACTATGCAGAGATACCTGTGAGGGGTATCCTCCATCATAGACTTCATAGCCTCATGAAGCACAGAGCTGGTCTCTCTGGGATTACCAGTGTGTTACAAGGTTTTGTTCCTGGGGAGGACTGTTAAAAATCATGTGTGTGATACAGTCGGCCGTTGTGTTTAGTCTGGAATCTAAGTCAGGTACAAATCCGACGCTGCTTTCTAAGCAAAACGCAGATCCTGCCAACCCCTGTTCTGCTGTCAGCAGCGCGTTGTGTGGATAGTGATAGATATTGCTGGTTGGATGAGGTAACTTGCTCAAATAGGTTTTTATGCCTGCAGCAATGATCCAAACTTTCCTCAGCTCACCCGTGCACTTAGTCCTATTGAAGTCAGTTGTCTAAATTCATCCATGCTATTGGTCCAGAAGCATCAGCACAGCTAGTGGTTATCAGCCTAGTAACTCCAGTAGTAAATTTGGCCAAATGAAGGTACTTCTGTCACAGGATGAAGAGTATATTGGCTAGTTATGATGATATATATGTAGTATAAAGGATAAATTCATGCTGTGTCCCTGTACTGCTTTAGTATGGTTGAGAACAATATCCTTCCTCCTTGAAGGTTTTGGAGTGATTCCCCTTTCTAGTATAGATCTGGTGAGCTTTGTGTTTCTACCTCTGACCCCCACTACTGGAGTCTTTGATTGCTTCTGTGTTTGCACTGTTTGGCTCCAGTCTGCACTTTGCAAAAAGAGGTACACAGACCAGGAGATGAGATTAGCAGCCTTATCGTGGCTCTCTTGCTCCTGGTATCTGAGCAAGCTTTCTTCAGAGATTGATTTATCTGTTTCCACAACACTGCACAGTACTATCTACCTAAAATGGAGCAAACCTGAATCTTCTTCTCACACTATGTCTGTTATGTACGCTGCTGGACACAACCCCCCATGCCTCAGCCACTGCCTGTGCTCCCATGGACATAGCTCCTCCATCCCTCAGCCAGTGCCTGCATGGTAGAAGCCCTTCACTTTCGACCTTTGAGATCTGCTTATGCCTATCATAATTTTTGTCTTAGTTTGACAGTGCTGGGCAAATTGGTGCCTAACTCACAGAATCTAACTGGGATCTAAGACTAGGCTTTTCCTCAGGATTTGATTGAATAAGTATTTTCAGTGTGTATATGCAATTAAATGCATATGGATTACCTACGTCCTAGCTGAATGGTTTAACCATTAGTATATTGTTTAAAAAATAAAAACAAAAGGAGGATCATATAACTTTCCCTTTCCTTTAGGTGAAGAATAAGACCTCTGCTGCATTCTTTAGAGCTGTAGGTCTTATGTGGGCAAATGTTTTCAGACTCCAAAGCAAGGATGGGACTTTTCATTCTCCCCTTTTCAGTATCCTCTGTTGACTAGCTCCATCCTGAGCCTCAGCCAAAGGTTTGATCACTCCCTGGAGGGAGAGCAGGTCCTTCCTGCAAGCACTCAGCTTGGACCCCAGATGCTAGCACCTGGCAATTATCCTCAGTATGTTAGAGCACTCTGGAATGCATCAAGAAATGGAAATGGTGCGAGGTCACACACAGTCTCCAATTCCTGTTTCCCACAGCCCAGACTAGCATCCTAGCCGAGGTACTGCCGTACCATTTGCAAAGCAAAAGGGGCTTTGTTGCACAGGAGCTTATTTTTTTTGGAAGGTATCCACCATGACAGCTGGAAAGCCCTCTCCTGCAATACTGGAGAAGTTTGCTCCTCATTTTGTCTCTGGCATTTTTGGTGGGGTGATAGGGTTAATTGGTTGTTTTTCATTTGGATTCTTTATGCTGGTTTTGTATTTTATTTGGCAGTGGGGCCTTACTGCCCTTTTAGAAATTGAGTTTATTTTTTTCTACAGCTCTCATATGCCTCTAGGATGTGAAGCTTTTGTAAATAAAAATGTATTTTTTGTTATATTAACTCATTTTCAAGCAAGCTTTGTGTTGTAGAAAAGATTGGTGGTATTCTTTCCTGTGCATGCTGAACTGAAGACAGTGATAAGACTAAAAACATCCCCAATTGAAATAGCATTGTATAACCCAGAGGTTAGCTTTCCTCAGGATTAAAATTTGCAGTCACTTTATAGATTCCTTGTAAGGCAGATTTCTAGTCACCCAGCCATGTGTAAAATGAGGCTACTGATAGCCGCAAAATTTTGCATCTACAAAACTCAGTCCCATTGGTGACTACCACAAGCACAAACCTGCTGATGAAAGAAGCAGATGCCCATTGTGCTGGTGTCAGCTGGCCAGTGAGGCTTACGTATTCCTGTGCTGTTTTTGTTAGAAGCACCATACCGAAGGTGCCAAGCAGGGGCTGGGTACCATTCACACCTCTAATAGGAAAACCAGATTTTGCTGCACAGAGCTGTTAATCCTAAAACATGATGATAGATTGCAGGTGGCTCCATGTAACAGATGGGAGTGGACTATGAGGTAAGAGTGAGCTGATCATGTTCAAGTTATTAAACAACCTAATACTAAGCTGCCTAACTGCTGAAATAGTTGATGCTTACAACTTACACAAGCAATGAGTGGGTTTGGCTTGGAAAAATGGGTGGTTGAGTGGTTTAGGTGTTAGCCTGTGTTAACCCTGGGTTTGGAAACCACTTTTTTTTGGTAGTTCTGTTATATAATTTCTCTGTCACATGGAGAATTCCCAGAATACAGGTCTGCAGATTTAGGCTTCTGACTTGCAGCACCATCGCAGGGACGTGGGCAGCCAAATGCTCCACTGGAGCCTGCTTTTGTATTTCTTCCTGGTGACCAGAATTTTCTCCCACTTTTTAATGATCTTTTGCATCTGCTAGAAGTTGCAGCTCTCTCAACACTTGAAGAATGTACTTTGTTTATTCACTGCTAGTATTGTAGGGACAGTGAAAAGATCTGCAAGTATTAATTATAAATTTCCCATTTTTCTTCAATTTAATATTTGGCAAACTCACTTGATATATCCTTCCTGGGATATTCCTTTAGGTGTAGACCTGAATATGTCAGCACCTGCACTGAACACTTTGCTCTCAGCTACTCCAGCTTTGAATACACAAAACCAATAATCTTCGATTTTAGACATGTGCCAGCCTGATCCTCCTCCTGTAATAGATCCATCTGGCTCAATGGCATTTTCATTCAACAGAAAATTAATTCTGGAGCAGAAGTGGCTTTTATAATACTAGTATCCAGTGGGGTTATATGTAAAATGTTCTGTTTTCTGAAAGAGTCAGCTTGGTATGGTTCCCATATTGACAGCCGTGTTCCCATTTCAGGCCTACAAAACTCTAAGCCAGGCTACAGAGAGCCCTCTTAGATGAGGTCAGGGAATTAAGAATTTCTTCTGTGATTCATTCTGAACCTGATCTGCCTAATAACTGGATTCTTTGTCTCCCTCTTTCTGTCACACACTAAAAGTTCACAAAGTGAGATTTTTAAGTTTTCCTTGCATGGTGGGAAGAATGAACAGAAGATATGCAGAAATGGAGGAGAAATATTCATGAGAGTACAAAGATATGGCCTAACTTTGAAGCTGGGATGGTGCAGCCTGGCATGCCAATGGACACAGGCTGAGTGACGCAGCCCTCAGAGAAGGTGTTGATCATTGCAGGGTGCATTTCTGCATATGGTACAGGACTGCTTGTTTAGGCATCTCTCAGCCTTTAATCATACTGACAAGAAGCTGGAGCACAAATACTGCTGTCTTAGAGACACAGTGGAGGTTGTGGAAGAATGAGACCACTGAAATACTTTGTAAAATTCTTCTTATTAAAGTTGCTTATAGTCGATGAAGTGAGCATGGGATTAGTGAACTGGAATCAGGGTCCCTGCATGAGTCATGCTAAGACTGCTCTAGCCCTGAGGAGAGGTGGAGTTCCCCATTGCACCACAATGTACAACAGGTTATTTTTGGTAAAGCCTGTAACACAGTTTGACAATTCGTTTTCACGTAGATTGTTGATAACTATTCTGGACCAGAATTTCAAGTGGTGAAAGCTGTCTCTTACATAGCCTACTTATGGCACTGTAGTAGCAAGATCAGAATCAGGCCCAAAGGACAAGACAGCTAATGCAGGATCAACACCAATTAGACATGACTAGGCGATGCTACGTGTGACGGTAGGCTGATATATTCTCTGCACACTGTACCATCAGAAAACAAAACTGGATATTTCTGGATAGAATTTTATTTTGGAAAAAGAAGGCAGCGTGTGATCTTTTGCTTTTGTCCCTGAACTGGAAGAAGATGCCTCTAATCTGTTTGATGCGTGATAGTGCATGCCTATGGCTTCTCAGGATATGGTTGTGAAAGTAGAGGTTGATTATTTCCAAAAGTATTTTGACAGGTACTGGACTGATAAATTCCCTGTTTTAAAAAAAAAAAAAAAAAAAGGTTTTGTTTGATACTCTGCTGATGAGGCTGTGTGGATTTGGGATCATACATTGCTTTATATTCCTTTCAAAGGTAGGGAGAGAAAAGCACCCCTACTATAAACAGTCAGAAGGATTTATTTCTTAATAAATGCCAGGGTTTCATGGAATGGTGTGTCCTGCTGTCATGGTGCCTCACCTCTAAGTCTTGTGTCTCTCCCTTCCTAAGGGAAGAAGTGCTAATTTAGCAAGTCAGGCATTTCCATATGAATTTTCTTTAACATGGTATCTTTACAGGGAAAGTAGTTTTAAATGGGGTCACGGACATACCTCATTATTTCATTAGGAATCCCCTAATCTGTGACCAAACAGCATGCCGTTTTATCACTTAACCTGGTTTGGTTCTCATCATTGCCGCTAACACCTGACAAGAAGTGTGTGTAAGCTCACAGAAACAGGAACTGCGGGCTAAAGGAGCAGCTTTAGCGCTAGCTTCTGAGAAAATATTTAGAGCTGCTGAAATACAAGACCCAGGCTTAGGAGACCTGGGCTTTATTTCCAGGTGTGCCTTTCCTTTGCTCTTTAGCTGTGGTGCCAGTTCCTCTGTCTGCTTTTTTCATCCTCTCCCCTTATCTCTGTCCTCTATTTAACTGAGGAGGTCTGAGTCCAGACTAGTCTATGCAGCATCTTACCTCGTGATATTGTTAATCAATGATATAAAGAACAGCCAGACATCCAACAGACCTAGACATCCAGTAATTACTGCAATTAATCCTAAAAATAAGTGTTTAGTTCCTTGAGCAGCAAAAGCAAGAAAGCTGACTTTCTTGTGGGTTGGTATCCTAAAAATGAATTCTTGGGTGGTCCCTAATAGCTCCAAAAGGTCTCTTGTATTTGATGTTTCACTGAATCTCTTCTCTCAGTAGGAACATTTTAATGCCACTTTCTTCCCAGATGTCGACTTTTGTGACACTTGCAGAAATGTAATTTTTTGAGACCTCTGACTGTCTGCCAAGCTTTGGCTGAAATTAGACACAGTCCTCAAAATCTAACGAGCAGAGGTGAGAGGAGGGTATGAGGGAGAGAAGCAGACTGATGGACAAATGCAGACAGCATGATCCCACAAACTGTTTTTTCCTAGCAAATCCGGCTAAAAATCGTATTGATGAGAAATGGGATTTTTACTCATTTAAACACAAACATGAAAATCAAGTTCTTGGCTTTTAAAGGAATCAGACTCAGATCTTCACATTGAATTCCTCTGCTTGCTCTCTTAATTGGCAATATGTTAACGCAAGCATTTTTTCTCTGCTTTCCTGCTTACTTCAGTTAATAACTATAGCAACATGAAATTTCCCTGACACTACACCAGTACTGCAGGAGAGCCTCCTTTATTTTCAGCTTCCTAAAATGCCAGACTTGGGTCCCACCAGCTTGTCTCATTGCCTTTCAGTAGTGAATGAATAATTAAATTATGCAAGGAGCAGAGAAATGATCCTGTGCTGCTCTTTGTTAGGCAGCGTGAAGCATGCCCTGCTGCTCATCTCATCAGATACCCTTCATGGCTCAGCATTGGCTTTCTCTGGGACCATTTGGTGCTGGAAAGCTCTTTCTGCTTATGGGAAATGTAAGTCTGACCTGAAGTTCAAGCACAAGCGGACAGCATGTCTGCTTTGTGTCCTTGAGGAGTCATGAGTCCAAGCTGTAAGTTCAGACCTCAGTTTTCCGAAATTCAAATTCTGATTCCTACCTGTCTCTTCACTGAAGGATCTTCTTCTCCTGTATAAAGGCACCTTCTGTCACTGTCTTCGTTTCTCTCTTTACTGTGTAATTTAACATCTCATAATGCAGTCATAAGTACAAACCTGAGACACATCAGGGGGACAGGAACATTCATTCTTTTATGGAATTTCTGCATAAAGTAAAGGAAAGCTTGAAGAAAAATTGAGTCTCTGAAAACTTGAATGTCTTTTTACATTGCCTTGGCGGAAAACAGATAAGCACTACTGCAGTCAGTGGCATTAGGAAGGCAGATTGGAGAAGTCTGATCCACAGTTTCAAAAACTCAGCCATTGTCTTCATGTATGATTTAAATTCTGTATGTGTGTGATAGCTTTAAACATGCTCTGTAGGTGGATTGAAGTAGCATGATGTTAGCAAATGCTCCCTGCCTTTGTCAAAGAAAGCCCACTTTGTCTTGCAGTGAGTTTGCAGGGCCTAAATTATCCGTAGATCACAGTCAATTCGTAAAAATACCAACATGCAATGAAGCCAATCTTGTTAATAATGAATCGGGTATTATAGCAGTGCTGGTTTTTAAAGTGCCTGTAACAGTGGATTGTAGCTTTCCCGCTCCTGGAAGTCTGAGTCAATTTATCTTTATATCAACAGTAAACCAGAAAGGGCAGAAATCAAAGTAAGCAATGTTTTTATTACCGCTTTTAAATAAAATATTGTGCCAATATTTTTTCCCTAACATTATATCTTTATTTTCTCAAATTTATTGACAATTGCTATTTATCCTCATTTCTCCTTTCTTTTGCAAAACTATCTCATCCTTTGATTTACTTCCTCCAGAGAATATGGTACCTAATTCTTTTCATTTTCCCCCAATAAATCCCTGATTAATTGTATGTTATAAGCTATCCATGCAATATTGTGCCTTTCATTTCTAAATAGGCTTTCTTTTATGAATTTCAAAAGTGAACACTTTTCTCTCTGGAGCCAAAACCAAATCCAGGCTCATTTCCTTAAACAATAGCAAGTCACTTCAAAACCACCTATGATTCTCAGCACCGTAGACTCCTACTCCTCCTCCTCATCTGTGAGCAGAAGAGAATCAGACCTTTAGTTGTGGCACATCCTCTAATAGATCTGCTATAAATGTGGCTGCCAATTTATCTCACCAGTTAGGAGGACTCTGCATAGTAACTTTCTTCATCCATTGTAGCTTCAAAACTGCATTGTCGATTTGTAAGCATGTTGGTTTAGATGCTGGATTCTGAGCTATATTTTTGCTGTTTCAAATGTGTCCTGTGTTTGGTTTTGAACTGACTTGTCCTGCTGGTAGAAAATTAAATCATATGCATATTAAGAGGTTGATGGAAAAAGGCACTGCAGCCTGGCATTGACAAGCAAGGCACAGCTGTAGTGTATGTTGACATGAGATATGAAAATAAAGTGAAGGAAGGAAAGAGGAGGAAAAGCAGAGATGCAAGTTCTATCTCAAACCAAATTTCCAAGCCAAACTCCCTGAGAGATGTCAAAGATGTGCCTGAAAAAAAAGCACACAAACGCAGTTCAAGAAAAATACACATACCTACAGATGTAAAAGAGGCAGTCTGTCAGGAAAATGAGTATGTTTTGAAGCCAGCCATCAATATTGCTGTGTAATGATGCAAAAGAAAAGTATGTCACCTTTAAAGAGCCTATAAGGCAATATCACACTGAAAGGAAAATGGAGGAATCAAGGCTCTCTCTGGCGCCTGTCAAAACCGATATCCAAATTAACTGATTTTCAAGTGTGGGCCTTTGAAATGATCTGATGGAAGTATTCAAAATCTCATGTCCTCAATGGTGGCTGATCTCTTCTCCCATCTATTCCCAAGGAGAAATGCCTGATGATAAGATTGAGAGGCAGCAGATAGAGAAACAGCACTGCTCTGACAAAACTGGGGACCTTTTCAGATCATTTGATTCTCTCATGGCCAACAGAGACACCAGACAGTGACTCTTGGAACACGGAAGGGAGAACAGTGAACATAGCCAGCAGGTCTGTAGGTGTTACGTTGTCTCTTCATTGTAGTTGCACTGCCAGAGGTGGACTTGGTGACTAACTTCACAGTGGTGGAAAATCGAGATCCTACTTTCAAGCGTGATGTGATTTTGAGTTCCAGCAGCTACTATGTCTGGGTTTAATGCTGTCATCCTCTGCTGTGTAAAATGGGTTGAACAACCGGGAGCTTTTCAGTCATACGAATGGCAAGTGTTGTATGCGACTTTGTTATGAGGAAAGCTGTCTGTGTGATTATGTTAGTTTAATTTAATAGCAGGCTGTTTAGGTAAATGAGCAGGGAGGCATATGAATGTCTGCAAATAATGTGGAGCATGATTGCAAAATGATGCGGCAGGAGATGGGCTTGTCTGGCCCTTGTTGAGAACTCACCAGACAGCCCTGAGCAGGGAGAGAAGTCTTCCTTAGTCTTGGACACGATCCTTCTGAGACAGAGCAGAGTCCCAAGAGTGCCTGGCTGAAACCTGGGCTGAAAGGAAGTAATTTGCCAGGCTTGACAATGCCGGATATGATACAGCCTTTGGTTAGTTTAGACTTCAATATCAGCACAATAGAGTCTAGAATAGTACGAGCCTGCATAGGACCTAAGTTAGATAGATATGCTTTTTTTTTAGATTCCCTGTATTTAAAGATAATTTCTTCCTTATGGAACCTAAACCTGTGGGATTTACTGCTGTAGTTGAGCTGGTTTGAGAATAAGCCAGTAAGGGATTTCTCATCCAGAATTGCATCAGAAGTCAAAGGGGTATTTTTAATAGTTAGAAACATGCAGTTGGCTCAGTAGGTGCAAGAAAATGTCGTTGCATCCAACAGCATCTTTTCAGCTGTGGGCTCTGTCCTGTCAGACCTTGGACCAGAACTCCCTTCCTGCAATGGTCCGCCACTTCCCTTCCCTACCTCTGATTCATACAAACAAAATCCTTGTTTTTCAAAAGATCTTTTCCTCATTTATGAAATTAGAGCCCTTTCACTTGGCTTGGAGTAGCTTGTCCTGAATCTAATTAAACAGCCCCAAAGTTTTAGCTATTGCACCTTGGAGCTTTGAAGGAGAAGTTCCTTTCCCTTTCTTCTAGAATGGCTCTGTTATCGTTTTAATGATCACTTTCCCCAGGAGTTCTCACCTCTGTTTCCCTGGAAAAATTAAAGAAAATCTAATATATTGATACAGGTGATCCATTTCATGTGAGCCAGTGACACTCTGACCATGACAGTACCAGAGAATTCATTACTGCAGGAGGCCATTGAATCCAAGATTAGTGGCTGGGCTTTTAAAGGGCACTGGGTAGTTTTAAGCCCTATTTGTACCTGTCTGAGTTAAGATAATGAGGGTAATCTAATATTATGCTTCAGGGCTTTAGTTACCTGCCTGTGGGGTTCAGAATGGAACTCTGCTTCCAGGGCCTGTGCAGAGTTTAATTGGCCAAGTGCTTTATGATTTGTGTTTCGATTCCTCTGAAGCCTCAGGTATTGGCTACTGCCAGAGGCCAGATACCAAACTGATGACACTCAGATTTTGTCTCCTTTTAATATCAGTGGGCTGCCTGGCAGCTACACCAACATTTCAGCTCCCCCCCCTCCCAACTCCAGATTTATGCCATCACCAGAGGAGTTTTCTGGCTTTACTCCAAAGCCCTGAAGAGAAAAATCCATTTTGTATGTTTCACCAGCACAAACCACAAATCATCTGGGATTTTAAAACTTCTGGAAGAATCTTGGCATCTGTTATTTATTTAAAGAAAGCAAACTGATCTTTCTCTGAAAATGATCTTTTTGATCATTAAAATGGAAGTAAAAAAAAAAATCAGAATCATGCATGTATAATTTAAAATTATGTATGTGGGGTAGGCTTTTTTTTTGTTGTTGTTACTCAAAATTTAAGTTTAAAAATATGTCACATAGATCTTCCTTGCTTAAGGATGCCTGCTCTTTAGGAAATTGATTTTTGTTTGTATCAAGGCTCTGACAAAATTCTGGCATCTCTCTTATGACCTATAGGCTTGGGTTCAGTGTCATACCCCACAAATGAGCTTTTATCTTCATCTCCAATGGTCTATGTAGCTCCTATTTCTTGGTCCTTTCCATCATCAATCTGTTTATCTCCTCTTGAATTATCTGTTGTAATTAGAATACATTTTCTCATCTCGAGGGGAAACCAGCTCCAAATGAGTATTCTATAAAAGCAATTACTTTTGATATTAGATATCTGTACATAAAAACACAGTATTTCTTCCAATTAAAAAGCACTAATGAATTTTGTGTCTAGAGAGGGAGTAGCCTACGCAATGCTACTGTTTCTGCTTAAGGCAATGAACAAAAAATTAGGCCTGTAAGAGGGCTGATGAAGCCAGCAGTGGCATGTGTGCCACACCTTTGAATAGTAGGTCAGGGAGAGAAGATGGCTGTGCAAGGACATATGTTCCTTTTTTTCCCCAGCAGGCCTATTGTATACATTGATGGCCTTGATCATTCTCCACATTGTGCCTAGACGACTAACACAGTTTTTCCTACTACGCTTGTCTCCTATACCTGGCCTTCCATTACAGGTTTTTCTTTGTGTTTCCTCAGATATTCCTCTCCTCTTCCTCAAAGTCTTAAGTCACGCGCTAGGAACCTTGCATTTGGCATGGATCAGCTTTACCAGAGATCTCCATGGACTCCTTCCCTCTATAGACACAGAAGGAGTTGTGCTGAGCCTTCCCAGTGGGAAACCTGTCTTACATATATCAGAACTGCCATCTTTCATCATCTCGAAATATCCAGAATGAGTAGGGAGCTTTTATCACAAGCTTTTCTACAAAAGGAATCATTTCAGAAACATCTTGATCACGTTATTTTGGAGAGGACTATAAATCCTGTCCCTAGGTTACTTTCCCATAGGAATCTTCTCCTTTTCATTCCCAAGAAGCCATCTGTGTATGAGGGGCACATTGGGATAGAATCTGTTCAATGGGGTAGAAAAAAGGACCTTCCAGTGGGCTATGAAACAACTTGTTTTCTTGCTGTTACGACAAGGATGAAATCCACAGGCCAGTGTTGCACTGCAACCTCTGCCTCTCCTGCTGATCCATGTTGTCTTGTTGCCGCCTTCCCTGATCATCTTTCTGTATCTGTTTCTTCTCTTCAGCATTGGTAGTGGGCTCTTTGGGGTAGGAACTGTCTTTCTGGGCTTGTGTAGCATCTGCTAAAATGGTGTCCTGAATCTAGACTACATGCTCTGAAAACACTAAGAATAAAAGCGGTTCTGGCCACATGCTGTCCTAGTTGGGCTTATTATGAAGAGTTTAAGGATTAATACACCAATATGGTAGGGGCAGAGTGCGTAGGATGGAATAAGGGTCAGCTTCCAGCCCAGATGCTGATAATAGCCCGTGGCATTTTTATGACATTTTCCATCTAATGTACTTTGAGCACTTGACAGATATTCATAGGCTGTGCCTCAGAGTGCTGTCTGCAAGCAGCAAATGTCCCTACTTTAAAGAAGAAGAAGAAACATAGGGCAAAGAACATACATGGTTGGATATTAGTTCTCTTTCCAGATAATTTGTCCTAATCTACATCATTTCCAAGGCTCCTGCTTCTGTATTCTCTCTGCCTGACTAGCTTCTGTGGGCAGAAAAGGAACAGCCCTCCTACAGGCAGAGCTACCATATCACTGCATCCCTTCACCATCATTCAGCAGTCTTCTCACAGATGTCTTGCAGGATTGTCAGTCATCTCTGGATGAAGGCTGAGAAAGGGTATTGCAGGCTTCTACTTGAACAGACAGAAGGGTCTGGAGATGAGGTCAACGTACAAAAACACTGCACCGCCTAGTTTCTAGAGCAAAAAAGTTGCACATCAAGTGCTTCAGTTTTATAAATTATTGTATTTTTTTTCCTTTTCAAACCATCAGCCATAGGATACTGTTTGTCTTCTCCCTGGTATATCTTCAGAGATACTTAGGACTGATACTGAATACAAGGGGACATAAATCTTTCAAGCAAGGATGCAGCAAACTTGATTACAACTATAAAAAATAGTCCTATTTTTTTGGATTGTATTTTGGATTTCAGATAAATGGAAGTGCTGGAGTCATCTAAATTGGATGGGGTTTTGTTTGTTGCTCTCCTCTTTGCAGAGTTGAAGGCTTTGTCCCTGTGGAGTGCGATTTTGTGAATGTTTTCTGTATGTAAAATTAAATCTCATCCACATACAGCATTCCTTCTAGCTCAGAAAGTAAGTACCTTTCATATGGACAAAATTCAGATCAGTTCTCTGGGCAGCAAATCTTATATACTATATAGGCTTACTGCAGGGCTGTGGTGGGAAAAACTGATTTGGGATATGGAAAGTTGGGATATTCAGAAATTAAGGGCCAGCCTCTGTTTAACATTTAGATTGAATTATGAGCTAGACACTACTGACTACTTATGCTGCATACTACTGTTTGCAAAGTTGACTGAAATAGCGTCAAAGAGTTTCAAATAAGATTTTTTTTTCTGGGTATTGTTGATCCTTGCGCTTGCAACAGGAAAATGCTTTTACCTTGCCAGGTTTAATTTTGGTGCACTGAGCTGCTAATGCATTCAGCAAATTTATGCCTATGGGACAAACCATTTTGTTTATATTTTCCAAGGCAATAATTGCAGAGAGCCACTTTTTAGCTATGGTCATTTCTCCATTAACCATCGTTTGTGCAGTTTTTATGGGAGGCAAGGAAAGAGACAGATGCCCGGTTTTGGCAAAATTTTGTATGGGATGCTTTGGCAAACATGAAGCATACAGGATGGGAGAGGGAGGAAAAAGAAAGCACAGGCCGTGAAACTCGCTCAGCATTTAGGCAGTCAGGGTAGTATCATAGGATGGAGAAGAGAGAAATACCACTCTACGTGTGATGCCATATGATACTATCCCAAACTGTTAGCTCCTGCTGACATCGCAGGGAATCACTGGACAGAAGATGCTTCAGCTTTTGTCAGAGTAGGCCTGTGTTAGAAACTGAGGGAGGCTGCTTTTTAACTTGCAAGCTAATCACAACAGGACAAGAATTCAAGCAGTCACTGGTTTTGATTTCTGGCTCCACCACATCTTGCGCAGTCCTGGGGAGTTCCTAAACCTTTCAGCAGATCATTTCTGCCCAAAGGTGGGTAGGATGACTCCTTCCAACCTCAAAGGCCGTTGGGCATCTAACCTCACTGGTGTTTGGGAGGCACTGAGATATTTCAGTGACAGTTGCAAAACAGCTCCAAGTACCGTAACTTTCTGTACGGTGGGGGATGCTTTCTATTCAGTAGCCCAGCGAAAGGACATGTGAACCAATACAAGCTAAGGCAAAAACATTATCCTGGAACACCTCAATGCTAAAGTATCCAAGGTAGAAGGCTTTTCTTTATTTCTGAAGAAGAAATCTTTTTCTGGTTCTGCTTCTTTTGGAATGTAGTAAATAACTTGGGTGCTTTTTATCCAGAGATTTCAAAGCATTTTGTAAAAGTAGTTACTGCTGCCATTTTGTAGCCTCTGTATGTCCCTTTGTCAAACCATCTGCCTGGTGGGACTCATCAACTCGATTTGAAATTGAGACAAAGCTCATGGCACCTTTTCTCTCAGCCATAGCAACTGTGCCCCACAGGGACTTGTTTAGCTTCCCCAGGACGTCTCCTCTAGCACCCAGTCTGGGCAATGTACTGAACTGAGCAGCTCATCAGAGTGTCCCTGGGCTGTGCTAGGTGTGTATGAGAGGCAAGGCACTGTTTATGCGATTGAGCCTTTCTCTGATGTAAACGTGTTATTCTGGAAAATTTGTTCCTCTTATTTTTAGGGATCACTAAAGTGGAGCTATAAACAGCAAGACAACTGGTGAGCTGAGACCTTTTGCTTAGTGTTGAACAGCTCGCTCATATGGCTCTTTCTTCCTCCTCCTCCAACCAGCTGCTTTTCTTGTACATCTGCTTCTCTCTAACATGTACTGTTAACCTCTGAAGGAGGAAGACCAATTTTTTCTTCTATGCCTACAGATATGCCAGAAAGTGAAGCTGTAACCTTCATCTGAAGTTCCTAGTTGCAACAGAACAAGATTACAAAATTAGCACAATAAAGTTATTCAATATGAAACTATCAGGGCTGATTCATTAGATGCAACCAATTTACTACCTGCTTCCAAAAGGGTGTTTTTGTATAGAACTAGCTTTAAAAAATGTTGCAAGCTGAGTCTTGTTTTAGCTGTGTTACTGAACCTATTTTAGAGTCTATGAACATTTTTCTTTTCTTTCAAAAGATATAACTGGAAATGCTAAAAGTGAGCTTTGTCAATCTATGTAGAGTTGCTATTGTCCCTGAATTCTTTTTTTTTTTTTCTCTTGGTTAAACCAGAATCTAAAGATTTTTATTGCCTTACAAGGTATGCAGGGATGTTTTCAACTGAGAAATCAGAATTGAAAAAGGAAGGAAACAACTATTTTGCTGATGAGTTTTATGTTTCCTGTTCAAAAAAGGGAGAAGTGTTTCAGGAGTGGCAGCTAAAACTGCTGGGTGACTATGCCAGTTTTCTTAGAAGGAAATGTTTTATACCCTCCTTTTAAGGTGCTAGGAACTGGAATACTTTTGTGTAGTTATCCAAGAGTGCAGATGGTCTAAGTGTAGATAAAGCTCAGAAGGTTGGCTTTGAAGCCCTTCTCAACTTAAGACTGAGACAGGTCAGCAAGGGCATTTCAGAGATTTTGCAGCAGTTCTGTCAGTGCTTACCGAATCTGGTGGCATTGGTGATGGAGCTGGCCTTGTGATTGTGCCCAGCATCCCTGGTACTGCCTGGGCAGACTTTTGATGAAAGAGGGGTGAGATGTGGGAGCAGAGCCAGAGCTGCTGAAGGGGAGGTGGCCTTGTCAGAAATGGCAGAGGGCTAAGAACAGACCTGTGCTATTGTGAATGTGGGTGTATAATTATTTTCAGTTGCTTATTTTTATTTTGAATTGTCAAAAGGTTAATTATGTCTGAGAACCTTAGCTGAATCTGATTTACAGCTGCCTGTAATTGTGCTGCAAATGGAAAAAAAAAAGACAGTAAAATAATCACAGATGTAGTTTGATCTTGCTTTTGCCATAGTTTTTCACATAAATCTCTTCAGTAATTTTCCCACTGTGACAGGGTTTATGGTGAAAAATAGAAGGTCTCTTTTCTTCCTAGAAAATTATGCATCCTGTGGAGTAATTCATCTGGTTAAGAAACTAAGACTGGTTCATTCTGCTCTCCATTCTCCCAGCAATTTCTGTCTTACACAGAAATCTCTGCAGTGAGAGCAATAAATTTGAAATGAATGACAGACACTAATTATTTGTGACCTCATTGTCATCTGCAGCATTGAACTGGGTATGACTGATCCCAGCATATGGGCTGTAGATCTTTTTAGTCTAAAAATTTAAAGAAAAGACAGCTTTAAAAATAGCAGCTCACTGGGCATTGCCACTGTTGTTCCCTCTCTCCCCTCTCTGCCCATCACTGTTTCAGAGCTGGCAGCATGATTTCAATGCTTCACTCTGACATGAGCCACAGGGTTACAAACTATCAGCAATGCTGCTGTACCCTGCCCACAATGGCTTTGCAAGCCATGGAAAAATGGGTGAAATAGGTGCTAGTTAGAGCCATAGGTAAGCAACTCAAAGATAAGAGGGGGATCTGGAAGACTGCAACAATCTTTAAAAGAAGAAGAAAACAGAAAAGTACTGTCATCTGATCTGCCTTGGTTAAAGCCCAGGTATAGGCTGGAAGTTGAACCAGAAGCACTTCTCCATCTGTCTTTTTTAGGTTTTATACTGGTCCCCATCTCTGTAGGACCTAAAGACCCAGCATATAAAATCAATAGTAATTGTCTCTCTGATGAGCAGCAGTATTTCCAGAAATGTATCCCTTTCCCTGTTGTTCCAGTAGGCGAGACCCATGGGAATGAATTTTCCTATGTGCTGTCCCTGCAAGCTGCCTGGGTTTTTGCTGAGCAGAAAACGCCCAAGCCCTAGGGCACAAATAGCTTGTTCTTTGCTGACTCTCTGTCTTTGGCAGCCCACCTATGCATCCTGTGGGAGCACTGCTGTAGAGTATTCTGCTCCTCCATGTCCTCCCAGGTGTTGTTTCCATGTTTGGCATGTTGGAAGGCATCTGATGAGATGATTTTGCTTGATGGTCCCAGACTGTTGGGCACCCCCCAAATGAGGGCCCGGAGGATGTGCTGGAACGTGTGTCTTGTTCACCAGCAGCCTCTGCTTCAGCCAGACCTGGGGCGACACTGTATCTCATCGCTCGCCTCCCAGTCCCATCTTTTAAGGCCAACCTTTTTTGAGAAGATGCTGCTGAACTGGAACCCCTTTTCTGTTTTTTCACAAAAGGCTGACTGATGCAGGTAACTGGATTTGAGGGTTATCAAGTTATGATCTTGACTTAGGTAATCATGGGGCAAAGCCCTCTGTTGAGGAGACATTTGCTGAAGCAACAGGTAACCCTTTGAGATAGAAAATGCTACACAAGTGTTATCCTATGTGAGACAGTTATATTGTGTCTAGCTAACCACCCATGCATTGAAGAGCCTTGCCTGTAATTGCTGCATTTAACACACGCACGCACGCACACATATAAAATATACTACATTCATTGTTCCTAAGAACTTCAAGAGACACTTGAGTGCTTTTCTTGAAGAATGAAGCAATGTGATATCACTTATTTAATTGCTGCTATATATTGGTCAATGTTACTGCATTGCTACAATAACTGTCCGTCAGACTAGGCTACGCTACAATTTGGGTAATGAATGGGGAAAAAACCTTACGGCAATATGTTCTGAGAGTGTCAGATATATGATGACTCTTTTGTTGAACAAGATCAGATTAGCAGCATGAAGAATTAGAATGTCAGATTTAGAAAAAAAGGTATATGAAGTAATTGTCATTATGCATGGTTTGGAAGGCTATCTAACTAATTCTCTCATACAAAAAATATAAACGTGCTTGATGCTTACCGTGGGTTGAATGTTGCATTCTCCTGTTACTTCTACCATAAAGATGCAAGTGTTTTGTTGTAAACTGCAAGAGCTTAAGTATAAAGTTTTCAACTACTGGAATTAAATAGTTGCTTAAAGTCAAATGAGCACACCCCATCTTGGAGACTGTTTCATCAAAGCAGGTCAGTTAACTTTAATGAAGTCGTCTTCAATTTGCTTTGATGTAACATCAGAACCCAGCTCAGATGATTCCAAATGATCAGCAAATAAATTTCCACACTGCAGTCTTTCAAGGACATAGGCTTTATGAAGTGTCTAGTTTTCTGGATTCTTTAGCTTCTAAAGTGCCTGATTTGACTCCCTTTTAATAAGGCCTGCTTGTACTTTTTTTTTTTTTTTTTGAGGGATCTGCTGACTTTTCTCTGAAACTGAGCCCCCCTTTAAGATGTCATATATTGGGCAAGTAAAGCAGAGGCATGCAGCATCATTGCTTGCTATTAGTGTCTTTTAAGTCTAAGACTGTATCATGCAGGAAGATTAGGCTGCTGTGCTTTTTCTTTTGAGTGGGGAGAGATTTAGAGTCTCAGACATGTAATTTCTGTAATTACTTGAGCAAGGACTAGTTGTTAGGCCAGGGATGGCAACATCAGGCCCTTCTGTTCTAATTTTTCCAAAGGAAGTAACATTAAATACTAAAGCTAGTCAAAGTGCCAAATAGCCTCTCATCCTAAATTGGACTAAAAGGGACAAATGTTACAATTTCCTTCAAAATGAAGTTCCCTAAAATATTTTCAGAAATATTTAATGTGTATTGAAGTGCTTCACTTAGTAAGGTAAAAGAATTTCTGTTGTTTGAAATCACTAACTGCAACACAACTCTTGAAGAATTTTAGTCATGTCTCAACAGAAACTATGACTGTCTCATTCTCCACTTTTCTTACAGAAAATTGTTTCATTAGAAAATTCAAGTAGTCCTTCTTAAATACCCCAGATATCATGATATCACATTTTTTGCTTACCGCTTTCTCCTTTGCATGACCCAGTTGGAGACATGACTATATCAGTTCCTAATTCTTAACCTCCCTTGTGCTAGTTTCTCCCTGTCCCTGCAGAATGCAGAACTATACCAGCTGCAGGTTGATCACTTGATGCTCTCCCAGTTGCTTTATGATGCTTGCTGCAAACAAGAATGGAAGGTTCTCAGACATTTTTGAACCAGGTTTAGTGGAAGAAAGATTCATAAGGTACATTTCTACAAAGAAATGTGAGCAGTAAAGAAAATTAGTTTGTTATGTATGAATAAATCTGTTCAGTTTTTAGGAGCAAGAATACTGTTTTTCAAGAGATCACGTTGGGCTAATGTTAATCATTCAGAGTAGGAACGCTTGGTGTGTTTGTATATTAATAGCAAACTGCAGGCATCACAGTATTTGTAATAATTAAGATAGAACCAGTGAGGACTGCACTAGATAATGACAACCAGTGTCCAAAGTCCTATCCAGATTCAGCACACCCAGCTGTGTCTCTTAGTAAGTAACAATTCAACACAGTGCTATGGTTTGGATTTGTCTCTGAGTGAATTGCTACTGGTATAAGTCAGCAGGAAGTTTTGGCTCTTGAGCTAGATCCTATTGGCCAGAAGTGTGGACAGCAGAGACACAACTCTGTTTTTCCATTTACCTGAAAATGCAGCTGGACAGAGATTCATGTGGCCAGCCTAAGATGACAAGAAAGGCTCTTACCCCCCTCTACTTCTGCACAGAGGAGCATGGCTAAGACAAGTATGCTAAAACTTTGTAAATGCTTCTGCACATACCTGAAGACAGTTTCATGAATTCAAGAATAATATGAGACATGAATGAAAAGTATATAGGTATTTGAAATAATTATAATAATCTTTGGAAACCTTTAGCTCATTTTTTTTGAAGTTGTTGCATTAGGTCCAAATTCTCTAGGATTTAGTGGCTTGTGCTGGTAACTCCTTGTGGTTTTTTTGTTTGGTTTTTTTTTAGCAGAATGTTGGTGAGCAGGAATAGGTGCTCTGCCATCCTGCTGGGGCTCAACTCAGTCCAGCTGAACTGATTTCTTGCATTTTCCTTGTACAGGTTGAGACAGGACATGAGTACTTTCCTATTTATCTTCTGGGTTAGTTCCATACCTTACTGAAGGAAAACATGTTTGGGAGAGGAAGACAACATAGCTGTCCTGCAGGAAGAATATAGTCATTAAACAGTGGGAAGGCTCCGTTTTGCATTACCAAATGTTGGAGGATAAGTCATCAAAGGTGGTCCAAGATCCTAGTTTGGCAGTTGTGACTGACTGAAGAAGAGAGTTGTCTACTGATACCACGTTCCCTTGCCTTGAGCATACCTTTCATTTTTCCTAGCATTTTGTTTCACTTACAGCTTTGAAGAAGTTCATTATTGATGAAGCATCAGTATCAATCCCAGTAGCTCGGTGCTTTGGTCTTTTCTCTCTGTGTTCCAGTAATACAATACCCTAGAAAAAGATGCTGTTTTGAAGCTTCATCTTTCTACTTTCCCCTCATGGGTGCATGACCTGTGGGGTTTCTGCTCGTGCCTCTCTGCCTCTGTTCAATCTCCCTTGCTAGTGAGACCTCGAATTCACCTCCCCCACACACCTATAATGAGACCATGGCTGTATGAACCTCTTGTTTTCCCTTCTTTTCAACAACTGACTAGGCTTGAATGCTTGGAGCTGTCTGAATTTTTTAAAAGCTTGGCCATGCCAAGGATGTTTTTCTGTAGGGTGTCCTTTTTTTCTACTTCTGCCCTCCCCCCTCCTGCTAAGACTCATGATTCACTCTGAGACAGTTGAGCATTTCAGTGCATGAAGATGAGGAACATGAAGAAGACATCAAAGACACAAACACCAGTAAGGTCTGTCCTGACTTGTGATCACTGATTGCAGTATGAGGTATGTATTTTTGTAGGCAATGTCTGAAATTCAGTACCAAAATTCACGAGTACTGCAGGTACTCAGTCTTTTTATGTTCAGACAGACTGTATGTAGTATTGCACTGAAACTTAGCGTAGTATTTTCTCATAAGCACTACAGTAGAAAATGCTAACTGTACTCTTTCAGACTGCTAACAAACCATTGTCTCTCTCTCCTGTCCTGTAATTAAGCAGAGGTGATGATGGAGCTATAACAAGTGAGGACAGTGTTAGCAATGAGATGCAAGAGACATTCCTTCATGAGGGATTCAGCTGTCCCAGACCTTACTGTGACTTGTCCCAGCTTTGTATTTGCCTTGTGTGTTTGTTACTAGCAAATGCTGACAGTTTCTTTCTGTCTTTCTCTTTACTTGTTTAGTTGAAATAATGACATTTTCCTCTTGAAAAATTCTTAATTTGAAAAATGTTGAGCAGGTCAAACTGTAATTTTGTTCTGTGTTGTAAATGATTGGGAGGATATTTGCACATTTCTGTATGGTATCCCCAAGACTATTATAAATAGATTTTTCGCTTATAGTGACTTGTTCATAATGAGCCTTTTGGAAAGGAAAGCTTTGACATTAAACACAGGATATTTGAGGAGCTTATTTATAAGAATTCAGCACCAAGTTAAATGCCTGTTGCCATGGAAGAGGTTCTTGGCGATGTGATCATATGGGCATTTTTTTCTGTCGGTTTAGTTTTGGTTTACATGTATTTTTGATTTGATTGGTAACATACCAGTGAATGAAACCTATAAATGCATTGTTGACTGGCTAATATCTCAGCAAAAAACCAAGTGGGGCTAATCCTTCTAGCTCAAGTGCATCCAAACTTTCTAATCCTACAAGCTGTAGAGAGCTGAGTATCTTACATAATATACGTACTTCGTTCATAAGAGATATGAAGGACAGAGGAAATCTGGAGTAATTCCCATGTAAAGATGGTGTCGGCTCCCTAATAGTTTTAGCATATATTTGCGGGAACAGGCTGGGCAAGGTGTGCAGTTGAGTCCAAATCACCTATCTATTGACTGACATAGGGAAATTAGATTTACCCTGTACTTCCTACTCGGCAGCAGCTGGTGACCAGTGTCATAGCTGTATTCCCAGTATGGGAACCAAACCTGAACCACTCAAGAGCTGCAGGTGGTCTTAGAGCCACAGAGCAGATGCCTCAGCTCCAACACTTATTCCAGAACTGACATTAATAAGGAGTTAAACTGGCGGATCTACACGTGGTAGAAATTCGACATATCTCCCTTAAAATGAATGGAACTATAATGGGCTATATTGGGAAAGGGTCTGGCCTCCAGTTCTTATGAGGAAAATTTATCTTAATTATCTTAAGGACAATTAGGCATTTTGGAATGTTTAGAAACAAGATTCCCATTTCCAGGGATTTAAACAGGAAAAAGGAGAAATTGTGAAAGCTGCTAATTGATTCTTTATAGTTCGCTCACTAGTAATTATGCACTGATACTACAAGATGTGTTGATATGGACTCTGGTTTGAAAAGCTGAGGATAATTTCTACAGAGCCATGAGGGTTTCAGAGCTGAGTTTCATGGGAGTTCAGATCTTGTTTATCTAAAAACATTCTGTGGTCACAGAAGAGGTTAGATCCATTTCCTTTATATTAATATTTTCATTTTTTTTGTCTTTATCATTTAGGTCTGGCAAAGCCCATGGGATTAGTTGAAGGTCCAGGAGGCTTGGGCCAGGGGGGAATGGCTGCTACCCTGAGAGACGACAGCCATGAATCAGAGACTAAGTATGAAGAATATGGTTACAATGCCCAACTCAGTGACAGGATATCACTGGACAGGTCCATCCCTGACTACAGACCAAAAAAGTAAGTTGAATTTCACATTATTATTAAGAGTGATTGATGATTGTTCTGTTGACCCACGGTGGCATTCTTCTGTTCACATCCCTTCCTACTTAGAGTGTGACAACAGTCATACATGTACCTCTGAGTTTAGTGAAAATTAAAAAGACCAACTGCCATCTCAAGCATGAAGTGCCACATTAAATGCATAGCTAATTCTGTGAGTAACGCAATAATGTGCACATTCAAGGACTCAGATCAAAAGCTACATCAGGATATTGGTGATCATTGGGTTTTGGTTCACTTAGAAAAAGCCAGGCAGTGCCAGCTGAGCCCACCATCAGAGGTGAGAGCCTTAGTTTGTGCTTCTTATAGTCATGTGCAATGGAAGGTCGGGCAGTGACAACAAGCACTTTGTAGTCACTGGTCACTAAAAAAACCCCATCGAATCAATAGCCTTTTCTTTAATTGTATTTGATGTTGTTAGAATTGTTTAGTCAGGGTTTACAATGTGCTGAAACATAGACTAAGTGTAATCCACTGGGGTCCTGTAATTGCAATAAGATTTTTTTTTGTTTGCTTGGAATGTGTGTTTATTTTTATTCTAGTGTTATAGTCTTCACATGCCTGTGCTATGTTTGACATTGCAATTATATGTTTAATATTTGTACTGATTTATTATATTTTGTATTAAATGTCTTTCCAATCTTTCATATTTATGGAGTTATGTATCTTCCAGATGAGACATCCGCACTGTCATCCTACGAATGACAATCAGTAATGTCTTAATGCAGAGGAGATCAGCAGCAATGCCTAGTTACTCTCAGGAGACAGAATTGAAAAGAATACTTAATTAATTTCTAATAATAATCTTCTGTTTTAGAAGACCCACTGGGGCTACTAGGCAGAACTGAAAGTTAAATAAAAAAGTATCTTATTAAGTGGCGAGAAAAGTTTAGCCAAGCAAAACAGCTGTGGTCTGTGAGTAGATTGCAATTGAATTAGGATTTTAGGCAGTTTAAGCTGCCAAAACCAAAATCCAGCAAAACAAAACTTCAGCTTAACTACAAATTTCATTAGCTGTGTTACATAGTAATCTAATCTCAGAAGTATTGACTCAGCATTTGTTTTCTCAGACACTTGCTATGCAAAAGAAAACCTAGATAAAAGAAGTGGCAAAGAGAAAAAAATCTACTGCTTTGATATCACATTTGATGCAAGTATACTGACTTGTCTAATGGTCTCATCTTTCCATCTCTCTTGATGTATCATAAAAATCCATCATGGAATTATTCTGGGGAAAAAGTAGTCTGTAGTTAGGCAAATATTGGAGTTGTGCGTCAGAGCTGGTCCAAAGACCCTTAAAATCAGTGTGATTTTTTTTCAAATGGAAGTCGGTGAGGTTTGACCTGGCCTGTTGTTAGCTGCTGTGGTCAGGTGGGTAATAAATGAGAATGCTCTACTAGGAAATACAAAAGTGAAGGTCGCAGAGCTTGAATCTAGCTCAGCAGCTGTCAGAAGCATGAGAGCATTTGCAATGCAGTGATGTTTCACTTCAGATTATACTCTTCCACAGTTTTACTTGCAAGCTTTCATGAGTCATTCAGATAAGCTTTTTGACGTGCTCATTTTGGGAATCTCATAAGGCCATGCTGCATGATTAACTGTCTGAGTTACTGGGAGAACTGCCTTCCTTGTGGTGTTTTGACACTTTTGAGGTGGTTCTAGTTAGCTCTGGATGCTGGAAACACTTGTCACTAGATACTTACAAGTCACAGGAAAACCCTTCAGGTTGAATTTGCTATGAAAAATGAGTGAAAGTTTAGAGAAGGTAGAAGCTTTTATTATATGAAGAGTTTTATCCACTTGTACCAAAGGAACTTTGGCTGCCATTTGGTTGCCATTTTCTATTAGAAATTTCTGCTGTCCCCATGAGCAGCATTTTTTGTCTCTGACCCCTTCAAATGCATAGCTACTCCTACACAGTCTCTCTTGGGAGCTCTCACTCTAATGCTGAGAGGCAGTTTTCACTCCCTACCCTATCAACATCTTCTTATCCACCATGTAGTACCACATATGCTCACCTAACAGCTAATAGTTGTGCATCATAGCCATAAGGCAAAGGTGAACCTGACTTTCTGTTTGGTTTAGACACTCTGCTCTAATTATATATTGGAGAGAACTAAACCTCCAGATCTTTGAGACAGGCTTTGGGAAAACCACTCTTGTTTTGTCCAACTTTGTATGCTGACTTGCCCAGTGGTCTCATCTCTCTGTCTCTTGATAATAGCTCTCATTGCTGAACCCTTCTCAGTCTGCTTGTGATTTATATTCATGTCATTCCAAGAACTTTTCATTTTTAAAAAGAGAGGACTTTTCATTTTTAAATTGAGAAGAAAGGTAGAATTAATGTCCAAGGCCATGTGCAAAGTCCATGGTCAATCTGTGAATAAAAAACACTTATCTGGATTCACATTCCCAAAGTATTAAACCATGCTTTCTCCCCATTCTGGCTTCCATTTAAAATGTTCAGATCTACATATTTGCACACACCAGTAGGTATTAAAGATATGAACTAGGAGAATTTATACCTAAGTCTGAATTGCATAGACACAACTTATGAAAGTAAACATGATTTCACTATGCAAATGTGGGACTTGTAATATTCCAGGCTTAGTCTTCTTTTAAAAGCAATTTGATCAGAAATATTATCTTGTAGTTCATTTTATCTTTTAAGTCCCCTCTTATTGTTGTGCAGTACCTTATTCTGGTAGAATAAGCCTTTTGTTCCATCTGCTAGCATAGCTTCAGTAAACATTCAGCAGTTTAATTGTGTTTCAGGAGGTATTTTCATCCCCACCCAGCAAATTAAAAAAAATATGTTACACTGAAGAGGTGTACAGTCAGACAGCATGACCATGAAGGCTTCTAAATTGGAATCACCTTCATGTCCTTCCACTGCAGTAAAGTCTGCAAGCCTCGGTGGGTAGTCCTGCTCTCAAGATGCTTTTCCCATACACTCACACTGTGTTCTGCTTTCCTACCTGCTGTTGCCAGTGCAGATATTCCTTTTAACTCAGAAGCCTTTTCCTTAAGATAGAAACTGCTAACTCGGTACAGGAGACAACAGCAGATTTTCGGCATGTTGTGTTTGTGTGCCAAATCAAAGCAATGACAGTAAATAGCTTGCTTGCGATTATAATTCACACAATAATTACAAAATTATAGTCTGATCATAACGTGGTGTAATAAATATGTGTCAGCTTTTTCTTCTCTGATATTGCACCTCCCACAGCTTGAATGCTTGCCCTGTCTCTGTGTAGAAAGCAGACAACCTTGGGGAAACAGTTAAAAAACATACTGTGAATTGATATTTCAAGCTATGTTTAGTTTCAAGAGACTTGTAGTATAAAGAAGTTGTAATTTTGTTTTATAAAACAACGCAAAGCCTCCCCAACAATTTTTAGGTTTATTCAGTGTGACCTTGCACACTATTTTAATTTCTTGTTGGATTTCACCTAGATGAAATGGACTTATTTTAAAGTTGTGCTGATTATCTTTCTATAATGTACTATATGTCTTAGTGGTCACTTTTGCCTCGAAGCAGCTGAGTACAGTGCAGCTGAGTCCTCTGAGAAGATGCAAGGACTGAGCAGTGGGAATGAAATGCATTTCAGTTCAACGTCAGGCAGAATACTCAGGATTTATTAGGGTTGGTTGAGTATTTAGAAATGTTCAGTTAATCATCCTAGTATTGGACTGACCTGAGATTTTGCTTCATGTACTCAGTGGAAAGTGGTCAATATCTTGTTGTCTGTTAAAATACATGAAAATAACTCTAAAATAGTGGTCTGGTTAGTACTGACTGTTACTAACTATCTAAATTCTAGACTAAATTTTTTAGTGTGTGTGAAATCTACATTAATACCAAAAGAATTTTGGAAGGATTATTTTTGTTACAGGGAAGTTCATAATGCTTGTTATGGAATTGTTTTCATCCCCTGTCATACAGGCACATACTGAACTTGAGAAACATTTCTCAAGTTAAGGGCAAGCCACAAGAAGGGGCAAGGAAAGTAGCACAGGTCTCTGCATGTCCCTGCTGCAGCCCCATCTTTGCTCCCCAGTGTGCTGAAGTTTTTCAAGGGCTATACCACTGTGGAAAATATGTTGTGGAGAGCTCAGGATATTTAGTGTCCCCATCTCTCTTCCCAGTAGTAAAGTATTAGCAGGACTTTCTAGCCCTCACTAACATACCCTATTTCCTCTGTGCAATGGAAGAAAGAGAAGCTTCTCTTGTAAGGAACAGGTTATTTTTCCCTTGGAAGCACATGGCTAAGCTAGAGCTTGCTCTGTGGTTCTCTGGGAAAAATGTTATTTAATGGTGAAATATTATTGGATTAATTTCCATTTATGTTCTTCCATATTCAAAATGAGTGTTGTGATCACATAAAACTGAGTACTTAGTGGAGATAAATCCAATGCTGGCCAATGACTCTTATGTATATGCGTGGGAAAGCATAAGCACATGTATTTGTATCAGTTATCTCTACCAGTATGTGTAGATGTAGAATAGTCTTGAATCCTACCCATGGGAATGCCGTGAAATCTGCGGGGCTGTGTGCGCGCCTTTCTTACCATAATGTTAAAGGGCCAATGTTTGACTGAATAGTCAAAAATAGATCTAGAGCAACACAGCTGAGATTTTGATATAGATCCTGCACTTTTAACAGAAGTGCCCAGAATCAGCCACCTAAACCCCTGCGTAGTCATTTGTCTTCAAGCAGCTTAATTTGTTAGGGGTACTGAGAGTAGGGAAGGAGAACAGGTTTAGCTGGGACTTGCTGGTATTGCTACAATAGGCTTCAGGAATGGCAGTGGCCATCCATCTGCCCTTTTGGGGGAGTAACAGCCTTCACTGCTGCCAGCGGTAGCACAAAATGTAAGTCTCTGCTCCGGTAACAAAGGATCAGACTCAATGCTTCCCAATCATGCATGAAGACAGAGGTGCTACAGCCCCATATGACAGTAGATTTTGACTTTATCAAAGATGAAGAATGCAGAAAAAGTCAAAACCTTAGGGAATTTAATTTGAAGGTGGGAGGAAAGGCCCCCAAACTTACAAAAGCTGTTTGTTTTACAGTGTGGCATCCTGGAAAATTGGGAAGTGTCAACTAACCAGATGCTTTCGAACGTAAGCATCGTCTCTCAGGATAACATCAATTCCCCTGTTCTTTCTGGTGCACAGGCTGGATCGCAAGGGGTTGAATTAAACAGGTTGAACACCTGTAAATCTGGTGTTTTCTAACTTTCTATCACTTGACTTTGCAACTTAAATAACTTCTGGGGTTTCTTTACATGCAGGACACGTCCACACATGCGCTTGTCAAAACCACTTGCTGTGATGCATTATGCATACTTTTGAGAAAAGTTAATATGATCCCAGAACTTCCATAACGGCTAAATTGGCTTTTACAAGAAATTGTTGCCGCTTGGTGAAGACCTTTAATTTAACTGATCTTTTTTGTGCAACTTGATGCCGAGTTCATTGTAGCAGTTCAGTGATAACAATAATACTAATATATGGATTCAGTCTGCTGGGTCTATCAGCCAAAGAAGATATTTCTTTGTGTTATGGTCATGGATGTTTGTACTGAGAAAATTCAGCCCTAAAGAACAAACTTATTAATGCTGAGGCAACTCAAGTCTTCAGCCATAAAAAGCAGAGGAATCTAGGTCTGGAGGAAATTACTTTCATTTATTCAGTTCTTTTATAGAAGCGAGCATTTTTGTTGCTTGCTATAGACATTTCACAATAGCAAAGGAATTGCATCTCTAGGGCTCTGAAGTGTAATTAATGGTTCATTCCACGCTATACGTAAGGAAAAGCTTTTTTAATTACCTATCAAAAAGGATTCTGGAATTGATCAAACAATGCTATCAAGGGGGCAGACTTGGTAAATAGACCTCTGATTTGTTCATTCAAGGGTTTAATAACAGTAGCTAGTATGAGGCCAGTAGCTAGGAAACAGCCTTTCTGTAAGAGATTGTCCTTCAGTAGCTGGTGAGCTCAAGCCTTTTGAGAACGCAGCATGCTCACCTTTAATTTTGACCCTTTCTTTTGGTGGTAGAACTCTGCGGACTCACGGTGATATTTGAGCCATCAGTCAGCAGCTCTCTCGAGCCAAATCATGTGTGTGTTTGCAAGTTCTCTGTCGTGAGAGGAGGATCAGTGGTCTGGTACAACAGCCCCTGCCCGAGGCTGTCGGAGCGGGCAGCTCCTCTGCCCGTCTGTGTTGGATGTCCCTGCAGGAGCAGGGCAGGAAGGCAGATGGCTTTCAAAGAGCATCAGCTTTTGGATCAGTGGATTGGAGAGGGCTAGACCTGGTATTATTTGATTTTCTCCACCTCTGCAGCTTGCTCTGCCTCATGACCCACTTTTCAAATCCTCTGGGGACACTGGGTATTCTTTGCACTGCTTAGAAAAATGACACAAGAATCTCCAAATTAAAACAGACCCTTAGGATTCTTCCCAGGTTAACCAGAGTGCAACGTAATGGGCCCCTTTGCAAGGAATATTTGAACTGGAACAGATCCAGAGCTTTTCAGGAATCAGAATTTCTGATGAGCAGAAAATGACAACAGAAAAAAAAACACCTAAAAATATTTTTTGTCAGGCTGAACATCTTCTGTGAAATTATTATTTAAACAAAATGTGTAGACCAATGAAACATTTAGTTTCCCATGAAAACATTAGTTTCAAAATAATGAATTTTCTATCACTAGCTTCTACCAATACTTTCAGATTAATGTCAGGTCGCAGTAAAGCAAAACATTAGTTAAAATTAAGCATTTCCTTTTTTTCAGCTGACAGTTTTTCACAATCGCAGTACAGACACAACATTTTGATTTCAGTTAAGCTTATTTTTTAATAGGAAACTTTTTGACTTTTTTTTTTTTTTGCACCCACTCTCAATAAATTTAAAAAAAAACATGCTAAAATTCTGAAAACCCCATTTTGGCCACTCTGCACATATGACATCAGTTGAAGCAGAGGGAAGGAAAAACAGAGACAGAAAATGAAGCAGACAGAATTACCTCTGGGCAACAGATTGAGATTGTTTATTGGAGGGAAATTGAGTAAGAGATGAAACCAACTGAAGAGTTTTAATTAGATCCCAAATCAATGTCCAGATGTGGATTTTGAACAGTGCAAAGGGGGCATGTGTGTACATGTGCTCTGGGACTTTATATAGATCTCAACCAGCTTTGCCAAGTTACACAGGCTGGACGTTTCCCTCGGGTTGTGAATCCCCTACAAATAGCACAGGCGCCTTTGCGCACACATTATCTGTATGCACAATTGACGATACAGCTTCATAGAGACGTACCCAAGTTTGAGCTGACTTTCTGTCTTGCCCAAGAGCAGAAGGAACTTGTGTGGACTGAGTAAATCCCCGTGCTGCTTCCTCTGCGGAGAGCTGGGCTCTGACCAGCTACTGTACAGTGTTTAGTGTTGTAATTCTGACTCAGTTCATTTGGGATATCAGTTGACAACCTAAATTTGCTCATACTGCTGCCTCTGGGCCAGTTGTGCTTATTTGTGTATCCCTGTGTATGCCAAAGGCTTATCACTGCAGTTTGGGAAGCATTTCGTATTTGGCTGTAAAGGGCTCAGACTGGAACTGTGTAAAGCCCTCAAAGGAGGGGAAAAATCACCTGCTCCTTTGGCTGGGAAAGGAAATTCCCTGTGAATCATAGGTACCGCCAGCCAGCCCCTGGCTTTATACCCAGTGCTTTTTATTCGTACTGTACCTCTGTAGTTGTCACTGAGACCTGTGGTCGTGACTTGATTCTGTTTATGAAGGCACTGCAGGTCTTCTCCCAACCTCTGCTGGAGCTCTGCTTGCTTTGCATAAATAATGATATATTAATTGGAATGTGGGTTCAAACCTTTGTCTCCAAAATCCCAGGTCACCGTTAAGTTTTTGAATATTTAATTAGTTATACAATGTTAAATTGCTCCAATGAGAAGGCTAGCTGAGGAACAGATTAACACTGTGACCATGTTTCCCAATAATAATAAAAAAAATTATTAAGAAATTTCCCAACTACTTTTTCAGGCCATCATCAGGAAGGTTCTCAAACTGCTTTTGTTTGATCAACAGCAGTAGGGCATGGCCATGAAGTAGGACCATGAGACTGCCCAGGTTGCACTGCAGTAATCCTCTGCCTTCTGCTTTGTTGTGCATAAGCATTGGTGACTCCAAAGGGTTTGGGCAGACAGTACCAAGGTTTTTGGCAGGACATGGCTCCTAAGCAGAAACTCCCCGTGAGCCAGACTCCATGCTGTCTGCATAGTAGCAGTGCTGGACACATGGCGATATCTCACAGTTATTTCTGATCTTTGATAGAAGTTTTCTCTGGCTTTTCCCATTAGATATGTTATTGATTCCCTTTTGTTTAGTGCTAGCTAGGCTTTCCAATTAAGTACTGACTTTAATTATACCACAAAGCGTATAACATAGATCTTGATTATTAACACAGGCACACAGGGTAATGAAAGGAGGACCAGCAAGGCTAAATTAAAAAGAATCATAAAAATGAACAACCTTCTCTAAAAACCCACCTTACGTTCAAATGCGGTAACTTTCCTCTTGTTACATTTTTGCAGTGTCTTTGTGTATATTAATTGTTGAAGACAAATTCTGCATGACTGTCAGCACTAATAAATGTAGATTTAGTGGAGGCTGAATTTGATTAACTAGAGAGCATGAAAAATAACTGATTGCAATGTTGTGTTTAAATGCAGTAAGACTGGAAGCCATTCCCTGCAATTTGTCTGCGCCAGAACATACTCTTGAATACATGAATAGTTTACCTAAGGTGGGTTGCATAACATTGACTAAAAATTAGACATCTAATTTAAGGTGATCAACTTGGCTGCCTTTATAGTCAGTGGAGAAGACGACGACATGGTAGCATTGCTTAAGATGTATAGTGTGTAATGTCCTCTGGAGGTCTCTCCCTCAGGAACCTAGGACAGCCAGCTTAAATAGGATTTCAGGTGAATCCAGTCCAAAATGTTGAATGCTCCAAGGCATACAGAAACAAGAGGGAATTTCTGTATTAGCAATACATGTTGAAGAATGACCTGCCAGCATGGGCAGCCTGGGTAAGGTCCCCACCCAGCACCTGTGGAGGCAAAACTGTGGATGCAGCACCGTTTTCAGCTGGGAGAAAAAGAAAAGATGATCAAAAAGCTGTTTTGCATGCCTCAATTTTTCTTACAGATCATAAGACTAAATGTGTCTTGTGTGACCTGCACATTTCTAAGTGCCTTAAACATGATTGCTTTTTTTAAAAAAAAGTATGCTTTAGAGACTGTAGTAATTTTCTGAACTTGAAAAGAGAGCGCCACAATATTTTCATAAGCAGAAAGAGTATTTCCTCCTTAAAAAGAGCAATGGTGGGGTGCTGTCTTCAAATTGTGTATGCTATTCTTTCACAGGTAAATACGTATCTGTAATGCAGAAGCGCTACTGAGATCCAGCCATGACTTGCAGCTGTCTGCAGCTGTGTGTTGGCATTTTAAAGTTTCTTTTATTTCCCTCCCCTGGGCTCATGGCTGATTGTTGCCTGCTATCACTTCCAGGGACAAAAGGGTATTCCTGTAAATTTCTGAACTGTCATGTCATGTTACACTCCATGATACCACATTAGAGGATAAAAAGAAGTAACAGAACAAGTCAGGCAATGAATTCAGGGTGGTATTTCTTTTCCTTTTATGTTTCCTTACATGTTTCTCTTTTACACTACACCTGATATCCTTCTTACGGCTTTGAAGGAATTATTCTAATGGTTTGAGATGATGTTCCCCTTTTCTTTCTTAAAATATGCATGCAAATTTAGTTCTGCTCACAATGTGAGATATGTATTCTCTCCAAATGCCTTCCTGGTGTAACTTTAAAAATTAGCTAGTTTGGGTTCCTGTTGTATTTGGATAGGTTTCATAGTATAAGAAAGTCAAGGTTTCAGGTCAAATAACATCAAGGGTTTTTAGCTGTTGTTGTTTGTGTCTTTGCGATAAAAACATGAACAGGCCAAAATGTCAGACAATTTACTCTTCTGTCTGAAATAAAACTGAATTGTGAACTCCAAGTTGATGCAGTGTTTCATTTTAATAGTGTCAGTTCTTGCTTGTTTTGCCCGTGTCTCCTGTTTTGAGTGAATTTAGTGCTGATAAAAGTGAAAGACTCTTAAAACTATCCAGAGCCAGAAGTACCTGACAGTTACAGGCTAGCGCTGTAAGCTCCCTGTCTTGGTTAGCTTGATCCAGATTCTTTCCGAGGTTTTGTTTCTCTGAAACAGCACCTGCCAGTTAAGTTGTCTGATAGTTTTATGGTGTTGAAGTATGGGGCCTCTATTTTCTGTTCCTCCAGCTTTCTGAAAAATTCTTCACTTCTGTTGTATTGCTTCTAAACCTTCTGCTGTGGTCTCAAAACCAAACCATAGTGAAACCTGGTCACCTTGCCGGGTGCAAATCCAGAGGAGGTCCAGGGACAGTTGCTTCCCATGCAGTCTGTGCACTGTTTTCTCTAAATTTCTACCAAACCAACTGGCTGTCTTAATAAGAAATCATTGCACAATTTTGGCCTGCATCCTTTTGGCCACAAGAAATCCTGCAGCAGCTGACTGTTCCCACCTGGAGACTTCTCTTGAAATATGGTGCAAGCCCTGAGGAGCAGGAGCCCCAGGCCTGTGCCTTGTTGGCTCCTTTGTAAAGCCAGCACCAGGCTGATCACTGTTGTCTAATTCTTGGTTGTTCAGGCACACTTAAATAACCCTTGTAAAGTGAGCATCATGCACTATGTGTTACTAAGCCTCAGAACTCCAAGGTGGTGAAAACCCCACTCTCTTCTGGGTATAGCAGGAGGAGCTCAGGGTGTAAACTGTGGTGTAAAACCAGATTCCTGATCTCTGTGGTTCTTGACGATTCTGTGCATTGAGAGGAATAGTCTTGTGAGCACTGAGGAAACTCAGCTGGGAAATTTCATTTTTCACACAGAACTTGTGATGGAGCTTTTAACTAGCTGAAGTATTGTACAAGCAGGGTCACTGGGGAAACGCACGGTGTGCTCTGTGTTTCTAGTATTATTTTTTTTCAGTGTGCAAGTAAATGCTGTGTCTTAGAAAGATGACTAGCCTAAGTCTATAATTCATGAATATTTGAAGCAAAGTTACTCTTTGCAAAGAAACTTGGTATGGGCTGCAATTTCTTAAGTTAAGAATCCTCTGTACGTTATTGTGACCACCTTTGGTGTACAGATTAGCATATACATGAAAATAATGCTTGGAAAATACTCCAAATCAGTGTTTCTTATCTCCCTTCCCCAGAAAGAAAGCTGGAAGGCCCTTGGTCAGCAGAAGGTTAACAGTAGTGACAGAAGAGGAGGCAACATTATTCCTTGTTTTCTGTAGAGAATTATGATCTAGATAATATATTGTGTAGGGATCACTTAAGCAATGACAATGGAGAACAGCAGAGCTGGCTACCCAGCACAAATACACATCTCCTTATGTGTCTGAATTCAACAGAGAAAATGGGGATAATTGTCACGCAGACATCAGGCAAAATCCAAATCCCCTTGGTCTAAGAAGTGCACATACAATTTTTGGTGGTGGTGGTGTGGCAGGATTTATCAGTGAGGCATTAGGCATCTTAAAATTACAGGAGATTTCATCTCTGTGTATTGTTTATGCGCAAAGCTTCTTGTTTCTCAGCTTCTAGAAACTAAGCCCTCCGGAGCTGCATTTTACCTGTGTGAGATGCCTTCAGGTTGTCAAATAGTTCCTTAATTAGTTTATTTTCTTCTTTGCTCCAAGGGATGAGTATATTATTTATTCTACGCTCCCAGATTTTTGTTAGTCTGCATTTATGTATTTTGTCTTCGGAATGACCTAGCACTGGGCTAGCCTCTAGGGTAGTATGAAACACACCTCTCTGGCATACGGTAGTTCAGACTTGACTAATGGTAGACTATTAATAGCAGCAATAATAATTAAAACAGTGCACTAAAATACCCTTGGGTGCTGTTGCTAAGTTAGACTGTACCCCTAAAATTCCAGAGGAAAAGGCATAAATTTTAGTTATTTCCATCCACAAAGTGAACAGTTGTCTCTTTCAGCAACTGGGGTAAGCTTTCATCCCCTCTGTGGATGTTCATTAGGACACAGTTCTCCCAGAGGGCCGTGGTGCAGTTTACATTAAACTCAAGATAAAAATGACATTGAAGCTTTGCTCTTGTATTTTCTACACTGCCTGAAAACAAATGCATGACCTACAGCTAGTTCATTGGCTTATTGCCTTGGTGTTATTAACCCACGTGTACCCAAGAGACAGGGAATTTGTGTTCTGTTTGCTCACAGAGGAGCAGTCGACTCCTTTGCCTGACAGATCTGGGAATCTCTGGAAGCAGTGGGGGGAAAGTTTTTCTAAGCACAGGTTTGAGCAAATAGTCTGGATGAAACAGGGTGAATGTGGCTGCCTGTAGATGAGGGATGAAGAAGGGCATGGTTGTGCACACAGCCTCAGTCTGCTGGGCAGACAGTTAATGGGAATAATCTGTTTCCCCAGTGCAGAGCACTCACTTCTAGGTTTCTTTCTGATGACAAATTAATTTCAATCTGCAAACACTGAGGAAGTGACTTCAAAATGTCTATGGGCAAGTAGGAAAAAACACCAGACAACATAAAGTGAAAAAGGAAATCGGTTCTCAGCAGGCAGACTGAGGCAAGAGCAGCGCATGAACGTTGAAGTGTGACAATGGCCATAGCTTCTCAGAGTCAGGAAGAGACTAGCGTGTGGCCTTGGCCCGCTCAAATTCACAATCATACTTAAGTACGTTGCCTGGTCTAGGATATGTGTCTCGTTTCTGTCAACCTGAGTGAAGAGTAAGCATATGCTGACCTGTTTTTCTGAAGTTGAAGTGTTTTGCTGCTATGAAGTGTGTGCCCTATATGTTAGCTTTTGTGCTAGACAGTAAATGTGGCTGGATTTTTAAAAAATGTTTTTATTTCTAAATGTAACCAAAATTAAATTAAAATGCAAGAGTTCCCTAAGAGCCCAAAATAATTAGAAGGTAAGAAGCTGTTGTTAACATTTAACTTCTAATTGCATGAAATGGTTGAATACTGTGCTATTCACCTCTAGCTAGCCTCTAATTTAAACAAAAGCTATAAAAGTGCAATTAGGCTCCAGTCCAATGAAGCACTTAAATATGTTCCTCGTTTTAAGAGTATGAGTGACCCCAGTGAAGTTCAGACATGCTTAACTGCTTTACTTGAATAGGAGATTTCATAAAGTAGCTATAATACACAAAGAACAATCCTGCAACTGTCACTGGGAAGGATGTAGAGAGGAGTAAAGTCCCATCTGCACTTCAGGACTTGACTGCTCTTGGGTTTTCACAAAGCTGGTTTTGCCCAGTAAATTATCCTGCAGAGTCCTGATCCAGAGTTCATTGAGGTCTTTGGACGCGCTCCATCATCTGTTGTTAAAGAGGCTTAGTTTGTCAGGCAGTTTCCTACCCCGTCTACCGAGGGAACTACATACGGCGCATGCACCTTCATTTGTCCTCTCTGCTTGACTCAGAGACATGCCTTTTTATAAAGATGCTGCTACTACCACCAGGCTCTCTGCTCAATCCCATATAAAGCATCTAAACATCATGGATTTAATACTCCCATTTTCAGTGCTAAATCAATGTTCTCTATGCATTTGTTCTTGGAACACTGCTCTATTTGAACCATAATTCTTCCCACATACCATAAACTTGGTCTGTTTTCACTCTGATAGAAATTGATCATTTAAAGCAAGAGGAAAACCCCTGTGACTTCTGTTCAAACACTTCAAGGCCATCGCTGGTTAGTCAAATCGGCTTCTGCATCACCTCAGCACACCAAGTGCTGTGATTACCAAGGAAGCATTACCTTTCCGGGCTACGACCAGCTTTGTAACTGCTGGGACAAGGCAAAATGAAGAGCTTCTAGTTACGGTTTTGGGAGGCAGTGAGGGGATAGGTTTACTCAGTTTTTTTACTCAGTTTACTCCATTTGGTTGTTTACTCCTCCAACTATCCTGTATTTGTACAGAGGTACAAAGAAACATTCTGCTGCATAACTGCATTTGACTAGAGATTAAAGCTGGTCTCCTGTGAAACACACTGGAGCCCATTACAGAAAGGATTGTTTGCCAAACATTGTTGTATGTCCTCCCGAGACCATAAAAAACATTGTTAGCTGAAGTAATAGTGGAAAATGATTGCTTTCCGCTATCCTCCTCCTTACTACCACACTGTAATGTCACAGCAAACCTGTAATGAAATCTGTGAAGAGCTCTGCAGCAGTTACCTTGAAAACTTTTTTATTGCCCTACATTTCTAGATAACACTGTGATACTCAGCCTCTGTCCTGCACAAACAGCATCAGCTGAGGGATTGAGATAGTGAAAATTAAACAAAAGTACCTTGAATTTTTAATATTAAATACTTGCAGTAAATTTTTTTAATAGTCAAGGATAACTTTCTGTATTTACATGTTATTATCTGAATAACAAATAGCTTCAAGGGTACAGCAAGCTGTTCTGTGCAAATGGAAAATTGTGAGTTTACTCTTATACATTATTTATTGAAAATTATTCCTTTGATTTCATCCACTCCACTATTTTTCCCTTACATCTGGCATAGACTTGGAGTACAATGGGAGAGACATTTCAGAGAAGGTGGTATCTTAAGATACATAGTTCACTTGTGGATATTTGGGCTGTTACCTTCTTACTCCCTGCAGACATGCTGGGGTTAATTCTTCCTTTGCCATAAAGGTCCTTTTTTGGGATCTTGATGCATCACCTTGAGTGGGAGAGTACTTCTTAATGGGAAATCTGCTAGAAATCACCGTTGGAAATGCAGCTAAATAGCTGACTTCACATTGCTAGCTGGAGAGCATGACCCTTGGTGGCAGGAACAAGAAGTGGTGCCACAAGGTAGCAGCCAATTTTGTGAATGCACCCTAGAAAACATTTTCTGGCTTCTTGAATGGCTCATTGTGAACCTTCCCTATTTGAAACATGAGATCTGGGTTTAGGCAAAGCACTGAGATGAGAGTATTTTCTCTCTCCTCCATAGACAGCATAGTTCCCAGAACTAAGTTTCAAAAAGTTGCACAAAAGGTAGTGTTTTCTGAATATATTTTGCTAGTAAGAACTTCGAATCAAAGCACTGCTATTGTGAATTGGCAAAATGCCTTTAGTTTTGTCTTTATTTAGTATCACTTCATTGGTTTCACTGATGTTTGTATTTCACTTAACTTCAAGTTCAAAGAGCTCTCCAGTCTCAAAGAAGAATTTTGCAAGACCATCTTTAAGTTTATTTTTTTTAAGACAACTCTTGTCTAGTTTTTACTTTTAAAGGATGCAAGCTAAAATTCCGATTGAAACAGGGACCAGGATCTTTCAGAAATCTTGAGAATCACTTGACAAATCTAAATAAGCCATTAGTGTTTAATCACCTAAAATTAGGCAAAATACGTGTCATTTGGAATTTAGCTGGGCTCTTCCTTAAATTTAAAGTGCAGCACCATTAAAAAGAAAGTCTCATGGGGGATACATTTTCTTTGGGGATTTTGAAAAGCATTTGAAAGCAGATTTCAGCTTCTCCATTAACTTCCAATCAGCCTAATGCTTTGTGATGCAGCATGCATACAGCCATAGGCAGATCTGAATGGGCACACTAGGGGATAGAGTGGAAATTTTTTACAGATGGTATTTCAAAACATATTAGTGACTCAAGTTAAGTTACCAAAAAAAGGCAAATACTTTTTACTACAGAATGATCTGAGCATGAGCTTTTAGCTATTTTTCATGTTAATAAAGGGGCTTGTTTTAAAAGTGATTGGAACTAGTTTTAGCATTTTTATATGTATAAATCAATACGACTGTTAGACATGATGGCATGTTTCTGGTATTATTTGCCTGAGGAAAGTCAGAAATAGCTCACTGAAATACAAGACCTCTTATTTTAAGTGACTGGCAGCTATTTTTGAAGAGTCTAATAATCTTAAATTTAAGGGTTAATATTCTTTACGGGTGGGGCCATCTTAATGCTGCATGTGTTAACAATGCATATATATTGTGCTATCAGTCACTGATTGATAGTTCTCAGGGCTTTCTACCATACACATAAAATAATTTGTCATAGGGATGGGAGGAATTAAGCCAAATATAGCAGCAGGTGTGATAAAACCCAAAAGATACAAACATGTGCTGGGTTTTTTGCACGGAGAAATTAGTCCTGGTTGTACTGGCCTGGAATTTAAAAAGAAAGGTAAAAGGACAAAAATGAATGTCTGATTCTCAGGAAGCACTTGTCCCATGTGTATTATTGCAACTTCGTCAGGAGCTATACCCTACCTGTGGAACTGCCCATGTCCCAGCTTGAAAGGGCGCTCTCCTTCATGGAAGTATTACAGGATGGAAATTCCTGTAAATTTGGTCTTTTCTGTAGGAAATAGGACAGAGAAGAGAGAGTCCAAAGGTATAAAAGACATTTATTTTAAAGACCCTGCTGCTGTTCTTCATTCTGCAAATCCTACAGGCATGAAGTCCGATTGTTCAGCCTGGGGATGTGGGGAATTTACCAGATGTGTGCTGGTAAACTCATGGCATATTGGAATCATTTGTTTCTGGCTGATACAAAAGGACACTTTTCCTTGATATAGGAAGTGTTTGAGATTAGCACAGAAACAAGGTTTTGGCCTGATTTCTTTCTGAAGAACATGGGTGACTTCTTTCTTAGACTTTTGGATGCAAAATAAAGAAAAATGTGTCAAGGGGGCATGCAAAAAAAGCTGCTGAGAATTCCCACAGTATGGAGCTGATTTAAGATCTCAGTTTATTATAATCCTGAAAATGACCATCGACATTACTGTGAACCAGAAAAGCTGGAGGACAGATTATTTTCGTTGACTTCCCCTGACTCCCCTTTAATATGAAGCACTGAAACACTGTGGGAGGAGGAACAGACACAGTTTGTCCTCAGGAACAGTTGAGGAGGTGTCTTTATTTTAATGAATATCTTCTTCAGGGATAACTGCTGAGAACATGCTGCATGGAGTGTGGCCAAGGGAGCAACTGAAGTCGGGTAGAAGTTATTCAGGGAAGCTGACCATTTCGAGACTGTAAAGTCCTTACAGAGGAGTGTTTTAGGTAACGCATACTGTGAAGATGATCTCTCGAGCAATAGAAAGGGCAGTCGGTTCTTCGGCATTACATACAGTTCTTGCAAAACTGCTGTTCAGTTTGTTCTTTCAAGAAGAATCAGGCAGTAGAGCTCAAAATTGGCTTTTGTTGCTTTGGCAAATAGTTTCTTTGCTGAGGACCCAAAAAACAGGTGGATACAGGAAGTCAGTGTTAATGCTGAATGTCCAAATACTGATGGGAGTGTTACAGTACTTGCAGAGGCGGAGGGAGAACTAGCCCAATTTTTTTAGCTGTCACTCAGGGCAGGAAATTCACCCACCAAATCCTTTGTTCATCAGTGTTGGTGTTTTTTTGGAGCTGCCTCGACTACCAAGCTTACAGCACCAACAAGAATTGCACTGTATCTTGTATCTGCACTTCCCCAAATAAATTCAGGAAAAAGGAGCAGGTGTTGATTTTTCTTCCATATGATAAATCAAAGTGGAGGCTGTTCCATAAAGCAACACAGACTGTGAAGAAATAACCGTGGTAAAAAGGTATCTTCTGGTATCATCATAGTTTCTAGGCTTTTTCTGAAAGCAACTGTCACTTCTCTTTTTAACTTAGTTGTAAATACAATGGGCTGCTTCTCTCAAGATACATAGACCATCAGTGTTCTGTACCACTGCTCCCTTGTTCACCGTTTTGAGTATTTATATTACATGATTCTTAGCAAATGCTGTCCTTGAGCTGCCAAACAGGAGGAGAAGGTAAGAGCAAGTCTTGAACTAAAAACTTTTCTGGTAGGGTTTTTTTTTTCCTTTTGGATAAGGCAGAAAAATCCATGCTTAATAGAAAGAGAATGTTTATGGCATAATACAGTCAACACCTTCTATTGAGAAGGAGAATTAATTAGGAAGGAGTTGGAGGCCTCTGCCTGACAGATTCATGATCCATGAAGCTAATCAGTTTTGTAGCCTGTCATTGTTTTTGCCGCAGACTGGTCAGCAGTTGAATCCCATGCTGGGGAAGGAAATGTTTGCAGCTTGTCACATTTTCACTGTTGTGCCAATGCGGAACAAGAATGGAATGCTGGTTTATTTCTGCATCTGAAAAGTTACTATTACATCTAGCACTAACTGCAAAGCCTCAGTGGTTTTCTGGTGAAAGAAATCAGGCATTGAACCAGCCACTAAATTTAGTGATTTATTTGTTGTAAATCATCTGCCTACAGAAGTCACAGCAGCATTTAGGTACTAAAAGGTAACCGTGTATGTAAGATTACTCTCAGCCTTTGGTTTAACTGCGTTCAAAACACACATTGACCTGGTGATTAAAAGTAGTATTTGTTAGCATCAATGAGCAAGGATTCGATAACCTTTTAAATATTTATCTTTGTCCTTGCATTGATCATGTACCCAATGAAGTGCTGTTACACCTCTTTCCCCTGCTGTGACTATAAAACATGAACCCAGACCATTCTGCGGCTTTCAAGGTATGGAGCATGCTGGGGCTTTTTTGTGCTAGAACTGCAGAGGAGGTTTCTTCATGCCCAGCAATTCCATCAAGTTTGTGAAGGAGACAAGCCCACAGTCATCTCCATCCCAGTGGTTCATTGGAAAAACATATCTTGTATTAAATACTTTAAAGATTCATGAAGAAGCTTTAATTTTGTTTGCATTTTTTCCTGAAGGGTAAAGCTGTCAGAAATCTCTAAATGCATGGCCTAATCCATTTCCAAACTCAGGATATTAAGGTCTGCAAGCAAAACTCATTTTTGGAGTTTAGCAAGTATGCAGACATGAGAGACAGCAGGTGAAAGAGAGTAGGAAAGATTTTTCTTGCCTTGGTAATGCACTGAACTACCTGCATGGCTGTACTGTCAGCCCTTCACAAAAAATAGTGCAACTCAAATGGACTGTAAGACCAGCTCTGATAAATAGAGGACTTCACAGGTTTCCATTGGATCAGATACAAATAGAATAAATATAGCTATCAAGGAATGAAGGTTCAGACAAAAGAAAATTTCCTTCCCTTTATTGCCTACAAGCTCACAGGGCTGCCATGAGCAGGCCTATGTGCAGCTGAGAAGCTTTTGTTTTCTCGTTGTCCCAGTTTCTAATCTGTAACCTTTTTTGTCTTAGTACATGATTTTTTTCAAAGGTTCTGGTCTGCCAACTGGAGAGCCTTACGTATTTTCTTATGCCTGCATAGACAGTGCTCACAATTGGACTCAGGGGGCTGGCTGGGAAATGTTCATTTAAGGAACCGGTTCAATGCAAGGGAAAGAATGAGTGAAAATCATCTTCAGAGTAGAGAAAAATGATCTGACATCCAGCTCTCTGTCACGTACAAAGGAAATACCTCTGGGTTGCCAGCCAAGCTCTGCAGTAGCCAATACAGAGCAAGAACACTCAAAGACTCTTCCCAAGACAACAGCAGAATGCCTCAGGTTTGATGCTTGGCATGTTGTACGAAGGTGCCTGAAGGGCTGTTTCACATATCAGGTCTAATCCATCCTCAGCTGGCCCATGGAAATGTTTAGCCATGGCACCATCAATCTTTGCTTGGAATCGTTAGTCCTAAATGCATCCAGTGGTGTGCTTCTCTACAGCATACCCATCTGCCCCAGAGAGAGGCACTGCTTCTCATGCAGACCTGAAGTCCTTTGCTGATTGTACGCTGTGAGACTTGATGACAGTTCATAATACTAATTTAGAATCACAGTAATATTAAAGGTGAGCTATGCGTGGCCAGCTTAGGCCATCGTTAGCTACCACAGAGGTCAAATGTATGCTCTACGTTCTTCCCAAACTCAGTACTGTTAGACAGATGTTAATGAGGCCAAGATTTGGCTATCGATTACTGTAATTGTCCTCCTGCACCCAGTTGCAACAGTTCATAATGTGATCAGACCTAGCACAGAGAAGTGGAAACCATGGTGGTACCTAGCTCCCTTCCCTGGCAGAGTTCTGGGCACAGTGCTGGTGCTGTGGGCTCCCAGAGCAGGGCAGCCAAACCTCTGCCCCCTGAGAAGGGCTGCCTTAAACACTCAGGCACTTTACTGCACAGTATCAGGACTGCGAGAAATGGATGATTTCTTAATTTCTTAGCAAAGCCCTGTTGGTGGTCAGGTTGAAGCATATAAGGGTGTGCCTTGCTAGGACACTTTCGTACAGTTTGCTGTCTTCACCTTCTGGTTACTTTTCTTCTCAAACTAGATAATAAAAGTGACTAGTCTCACGTTAAGCTCCTCCATTGTTAGCTCATGGATTTCTTGCCCAATGCTTTCTCTCTGTTTCCAGACTGCTGCCCCAACCATTTTCTGAGAGGGTGCGTATGCCTTATTGAAAGTCAATAGGCTTGTTACAGCCTTACTTTCCCTGGAACTTCTCTGGCATGACCTCTCTCCTGCTGCCGTGCTCCAGGGCCAAAATCAAGGGCTACACTAAGGAGGACTTCATGTGTCCTCCTGACGCTCTGACTTTCTCAACCTTGCATACAGGCACAAGTGACTGAATGTTCCATTGCAATGCACTCGGTCTGTTGTCAGCATCCTGCCAAGAATGAAGCTGCAAAGGCGTTGTAAGGTGACAGTGGGCATGGTTGTGCTTTGATGGTAGAGCATCCTTGCATGTGACTTGCTAATGTCACTATTTGGCTCAGAGTGTCAATTGCTGGTTAGAGTTTCTTGGAATGAAGGAAGTAGTAACTGTAAATTGCTGCAGCTGGTATCTAATTACAGAATACGTTGGGAAGCACTTGGGCGACAATCCAACAAAGCACTTAAGCACCCACTGATTTTTAAGGAAAGGCCCCTTGACTGGGATTGCTCGTGCTCTCAGACATCATCAGAAGTGTTTGTTAGTGTTAGTGGACCAGTACTTTCTCCTGACTACCTCAGCACATCCATCTCATTTTCTGAAGTGACTTAAGAAGTTGGGAGTTCAAGGTTGACTGGAAGTCTGCAGGAAATAAGCTCCTAAATCACTGCTGTACTTTGAAAAGTCTACTTAGCTGGACAGCTTCTTTTGCTGTTCTTCATCTTTGCTGTAATAAATAAAATTACGACAGCTTTTAAACCACTGCTAAATTCTGAGGTTTGCCTTTGCCCATCTGCATGTTCCTGCTGCAGTGGGATTACCCAAGATATTCTAATAGGTGATGGTCGGAGCGCTCTTTCCAAATGCAGACATAATGCAGTTTTTCAACTACGTCCTGCTAACAGAAAAAGGGGAGAACTGACACAAGGAAGGTTGCAGTGAGAAGTGATAGGAACGACTTAACCCAGGTGGGATAACAAATTCAAACCAGCCTTTTATCTAAAGTAGTCCATGATGTCCCACAATGTAAGTAATCATTGAGAACCATGGCATGAAAAGACTTGTGGACCAGTGAGATCATGGAGTGACACTTAGGATAATGCATTGATATAATATGATGAAGAACAAATAAATCAAAAGTGGAGGTTATGGTTTAGGTGTGCTGGTTTTAAAGCTTGAATTAGAAATACCGATCGTCTCGGAATGTAAGTGGGAGGATGGAGGAGAAGCACTGGGGATTAGTCCCACTCTACTTTTCAATCTGGACAGGAACACATAGCTGGGTGCCCAGGCATTTCAGTCCACTTACCAAGAAAACAAATACTTTTTACTCCAGAAAAGTTCAGCAAAATTCTCTGATCAGAAGATAAAGGAAGTCCAGCCTAATCCACTGAGGTCTTGTGCTATTTCAGTGGTTCCCTGTCTTTTCCTAGGCAAATTACTTTGGTCCTTCCACACATGCCTCTCTGCTTCTGACATTTGTGTTCATCCTACCTTTCCTTTGGTTGCTTGTCCCTCTGTGTTGCAAATGCCACCTTGACTGCCCTCTCATTCTCACTGCACTTCTTCCTCCTCTGCCACAGCCTCCTTGCTGTCTCCAGACTTCGGCTACATGGTTTCTTTGCTTCCCTTCTTTCCTGCTAGCTCTGAGTGCTGATGCAGGACCCCACCAGGATCCATGGCCTGGGGTGGGCTTCATCTTCTGCCTCACTTCTGCCAGCAATGTACCCACTCCTTGGGTACCAGTCCCATTTACTGAGATGCAATTTGCTATGTCCTGCTGATACAAGTGAGGCTCTGAAGCAAATTGCTGTCAGATCAAAGATGTCCCTCATTAAGGGAAATCTTGCAAGGTCCATGTTTTTATCTGATGGCTCCTTCCTCTTAGTGAAGTATTCCTGATGGACTTCTTTGATATGTTGGTGTGGTCAAGAGGAAAATCACATTCAAAAAAGAAATTCAAAAAGGAGGCTGTGTCAGAGCATTCACACCTCCTGTAAATCTCTGTCCTTGTTCCAGGTTTATTTTTAGATTTTGTAAGAATGATGCTTAGCCAGAAGTTTTACACAGTGGTCCTCTGTATGGTACAGGCCCCCCACAAGCTGCTAGTAAGTAGCTATGGTAACACTGTAATCCATGACAAGTGCTCAGATCTCTGAGCAAATAGTGCTGGGATGAGTAGGAATTATGAATAATTGCACTTTACTAGAATTCATAACTGATTTCCAGAGGTTACCCAACAGTCGAGCATTTGTCACCCTCCCCATCCCCATGACTGCTGATAGTGGGTAAAAAAAGAGATTGTTATGCCAAAGTAATGAGCAAAGGGGTCAGAAAGTTTGATAAGAGCAGGAAAAGTCATTTCCTGTGATATCATTAGCAGTATTTGAGAGAGCAGGTTCAGTAATTGCTATGGTAATTCTGAATGGCTTTTGACTGTGAGAACACATAGGTAATTTTTTAAAGTTAACATCTTTGCTAGTGGGAGAGAATTCCACTAAAATGAGGCAGTATGGTGTTACAGAGGGGCATGGGCTGGGGGCTTGGGAAGCAGAGGCTCTGCTCTGTGCCGTGTGACTTCTCCAGGCCTCGTTTTTGCTTCTCCAAATGGTCTATGGCAACGTATCTGCATCATTGAGCAAGCACAAAAGGAGTTTCAGGATGTAGCTGCCTACCAAGGTGACGTCTCCAATGGCACAGATCTGTTTTGCAAATATTTCAGCCAGTGCCTGTCTGTACAGCAACCATCATGCATTTGTTATTGCTGCACAAACGGCAAAATTGGAAAGGGTGGCAAATGCAAAATTTACTTGAGTGGGTCCTGGTTTTAAAAGTATGAGATCTAATTCTGAGTTAACAGCAGACCTTCTGATGGTTCCCCTGGGAGCACAGACAGGCTATAGTATTGTGGGCCCTCTGCAGGTTGTTTTTGAGCAAAGTCATCGGATATTCCTTTGGTCTTCAAGAGATGCTTTTAACCTTCCAGAGAATGAGAGCCACTGCAAGTCTGTGTGCATGCAGATGCACTTTGGTTTTCACTGAGTTGATGGAAAGTTTGCTGCTCTTAGCTGTGTTGCTTCTTTTGAGCTTTTACCACATCTTTGTTTGGGATTAGAAAGAACAAAGCCTGCAAGTCCTTATATGCTGGAGAGCAATGAGGAAAGGACACTCTTCAGTATATTTGACCTCCCAGTGGTTACTTGGGGTTTAACTCTTTCCTTCCTCTCTCCAGGTGCAAACAGATGACCTACCCAGATGACCTGCCGCAGATCTCTGTGGTCTTCATATTTGTAAACGAGGCGCTCTCTGTCATCCTGCGCTCTGTGCACAGTGTTGTGAATCACACCCCATCGCACTTGCTCAAGGAGATCATTCTGGTGGATGACAACAGTGACAATGGTGAACACACGTAACTTTTCCTCTAAGTACTGTATCCTGTGTGGTTAATGGACGTGAAATGTAAATCAAAGGCACTTTGGTCACTACTAGCTGAAATGCTTTTTTTAAATGTTGGGATGAAACAGCATTGAGTCATTCTGCATTTAAACAGCCAGGGGACGAAGGTCATACATGCAACCACTGATTTATGGCTAATAAGCTAGCTCATAAATTGGTGTGAATTAATATACCTCTATTGAAGTCAGTAGAATTTACAAGAGTTTGTGTTTGTTGATGAGAGGGTTGACTGAGCCACTTGCACAAAACTGTGAATAAATATTAACTATTTGTATGACAAATAAACATTAGGTGGATAAACCCTGCTGATTTCATTGAAATCCTCACAGGATGAATGACATTTGTATAGGCAATCTTAATATAGAAATGACATTTTTCTCCATATTTTCAGATCCAGAGGAATATCACCATTAATAAACTAAAAGTTTAAATTCTGCTTCCAAGGAGAAGTGGGGCTACAGATTCTCCTTAAAGATAGTTTCTACTCTTTTACATGGCAGCACACTCTGCTTCTTCATGATTTAAACAGTTGTTGATAATATCAGATTCTGAGTCTGATTTTTTTTTTTTTTTTTTTTTTGAGGTAGGGAGTAAATTAGACTATGAGAATGAAACAGAATGAGCACAAAGCACATGCAACATTCAGGTCATCTGGTTCATTAACGTAAAAATAACACTTCTGTTACAGTGATCAAAACTCAAAATATTGTTGAGCATATAGGGTGCTATTGATCAACATGTTTCATAGGATGGTCGGGTTTGAAGAACTTTTAGGATAAAGGTGACAGTGTTGTGTTTTAAGTTGTTATACCTTAGACTTCTAGAACTGTTGCAGCTTCTTAAATCATATTTGTTAAAATAAGGCTTAAGTTTAGTATTTCCTCCACAGATCAACAGCTTTAAATCTTTCAGTTTTAAGTTGCTGTTCCTCTTCAAGATCCCTGAAGAGAAAGGAGGGTTGAGAGAACAAATCACTAAAACAAAAATAAGTTTAAAAACCTACAGATTTAAGAAACCTTTTGTCTAATTCTTTCAGCTACAGCAGTGTAACCTATGGAGTAATTATGTGAGATTGCAAAGTGTTTGAGTCAATGTAATACCGAGAAGAATTGGACTTGCTGTTTCTGTGAACTCTTATATGGCTTTTCTCTGTCATTCTTTTAGATAACTGGAGATTTATCAGGTCTTTGATTCCAATGATAATGATTCTACTGTGTAATATAGATGAGAAGAATGAGGCTTCTAATGTCCTGGAAGCTTCTACTAGTTTTCCTAATAAATATATTTGAGTAAAAACCTCATTATGAGTAAGTTGCAGTGTAAATGAATTACCAAACTAGATTGATTTAAAAAAATACAGAGACCATTTTGGTAATTTGCCTGTTTATAAGCCTATTGAAACGAAGCTGAATAAAAGAGTGAATGAGTTCTGCTCCATCTGTGGTTGAATGCCTGAAAATGAACAAAAGAGAAGAAGTCTATTTGAAATCTTCAATATCTATTTAGTTCAATGGGAAAGAAGCCTGGTATTGAGGAGTCTTAATCATATTTAAGGGAAAACCCTTAAAATTAAAGGAAATTAATTCTGATCTGAATTAGCTCTTGACCAAAAATCCATTGAGGTTATTTTTGAAACTCTTACTGAATAGCATAGATCAGAAAAAAAAAAAAAAAAATCACCAGTCTCCCATGTTACACTGCTATAAGGTCAGAATTGTTCCTCCAGATACCAGTTGTAACCTAATGCAAATCATCAGAGAATTAGAACAGTAAATATTTAAAAACATTTAGACAAACTACCTCTTCAAAACAATACTCAAATCCATCAGGCCATATTAAATCTGTGCAAGTCTAACAGTAACTGCTGTGATGCGTAGAGAATTTCTCTGAGCTGATACCCCTGGAACTAGTCCGTGCCACAACCGCAGTACTTGGTTTATATCTGTGAGACTGACTAACGGTTTAGGAATATTTAAGGATTTCTTTCCCTTTCTATTGCAGAATAAATCAAAGTAAAACATAATGTTGCAGGGCTTTTCTCATTCTGAATATTTTTGTGTGGCTTTTTTTGTCCTGCAGTTGAGCTAAAATTTAATCTGGACCAGTATGTCAATAAAAGATACCCAGGTCTGGTGAAAATAGTGCGCAATAACAAACGAGAAGGACTGATTCGAGCCAGAATCCAAGGCTGGAAAGCAGCAACCTCTCCTGTCGTCGGATTCTTTGACGCTCACGTTGAATTCAACATTGGCTGGTAAGTTGTTGGGTATTCCTACAGGGAGAGCAGTACTGTTACACTGTGCCCTGTGTCTCAAAGGCTGTGAGATTTACTCAGCAACAGAGAAGCTGAAAAACTGTAGGGATGAGATGGCTGCAGGCTGGTGTTATTAGCAATTACTTTTGAATAATATTCTTGATTATTGCAACATTGCTGACAATCTTCTTCAATGGCTGCAAGATCCATAAAAAAGCTGTTGTGCCTGCTCTAGTACAGCTCAGTGGAGAGAGAAGTAATTTAAACCACAATGAATATGAAACCTCCAAAGCAGTCAAATGGGGAGACACCATTAAGGAGGCTCTGGGCTGGAGGCAGATGCATGCTTTCAAGTACTTTTTTTTATCTCCTTGTCATTTTCTATCATTTCTTCTTAGAAACTTGAATACCAATCTGATTTCCTCATAAATTTTCCTGCATTTACGTTTGAGGGAAACATTGCATATTTCCTAGATTTTTAATGGGGCTTGAAATTAGCACGCCTTTCCTCATTCCCTTTGTTTTGCAAGGGAGCAGTATTGACTGTGGCAAGCAGAATTTTGGGCTTAGTGGGCCAGATCTGCAGTTGGAGTAAACCTTTGTGGCACCACTTAGTGGCCAGTATTTGGCATTACTGGAAGTGGGAACTGGAGGAACTGATATGTACAGTCAGCTGAAAAAGGGCTGCTGGGACCTTCAGTATGTAAAATGTGTATTTTCCAAAGATAGTCTGGTATTTGATAATGATGATGCAGGGTTATGGTGGAGCTGATTATGCTCTGCAGTTCTGGGAGATATCCCCACATTAAAGCTAAAAATAGCTGTACTTAGAACCACAGAGAAACTTAATTGCAAAGGAGTGGAGTGTTTATTTTTATATGTTCATGAATATCTTTATAAAATGGAAGATGCAATAAAATAAGTCTTGTAGTGCACCTGGTTTATGTTCACCCTGTTTTTTTCCCCAGCACTACAAAAGACTATAATAGCAGTTGTAGCAGTTTTCTAGAAGCTTAAGATCTCATTTAATTTATTTATTTACTTTTAAAGCAACTAGATCTTTCAAATCATTGCAAAAGTTCACATAGGATAATATCAGCTACTGGACAGAATTGAGGACTGGGGAGAGCATGCTCTGGGTGCTGTTCCCAGTGCTTGTCCTGCCCAAGCTGCAGTTTTCTAAGCCTTGTGGAGAATTTTGTTGTCACTTCCATAAAGGACATCGAGATCTTACTGGTTACTAGAGAAGCTAGGCAATGGTGTCAGTAAGCAGGAAAGGGTTTTGTGGTTGCTTTTGGGTTGGGTTTGGGTTTTTTTTTAACCTTACTGCTTTGCATTAATGTTAGAAAGTGGTGAAATCAGCATAGCAAGAACCTAGACTACTCAGTAAATGAGAGTGTGAATATATCCGAGATAAAAAGTGTTTGCATTTACTGCATCCTCCCTGGTGTACTCTCCTTTCAACAAGTGCGCTTAAGTCTCACTAATACTGCTGAGCCAGTCTGCGCAGCTGCTTTGAGACCGCTTGGTTTCTGGAGTAGCCGCAGAGAATGAATGAGAATAGCAAACATGCACCAGAAGCATCACATATCCCTTTGTTTCAGAGCCACACGTGGAGGCTCAGAGCGTTCCCTTCTGGTGCTTGTCCTCTTGTTTCCCTCAATCTTTGGGGCTGCTGACAGCCATCTCAAACCTTGTTCTATCTGTTTCCTCCTAGTTTTAATTCTGTCCACCTGTGCATATGCGGTTGCCTGTCATATCAATTTTCGTCTCATCTTCTTCTACTAGAAGGGACTGGAAGTCCTTCCATCTGGACCGCTTTATTTTTTTCCCACTAGGTTAACATTACCCCTACTCCATAACCCTATGAACTTGGTAGTCGTGCAGGAGTATCTTGTTAAAGTACTGCGGTTCTATTCTCCTACTAAGTCTCATCTTGCATGAATATTTCCCCCCATTTTCAATGTATATTCATGTATTTAGAGGCCACATGGATTGCTCCCACTCAGAGCTGTCTGTGGATTATTTGTGAGGCAATTAAAAAGAAGCCATTCCTTTACCACAGAGAAGAGCATTAGCTTTCTGTTTGGTTTGCGTTCCATCTAAAAGTCAAGTACTTGCAGTGCAATTTTAATCTCCCAATCTGTGGCTGCTTTACCTGCCTAATCAGTTGGCAGATTAATTCATAAAGAATCAGAGAAGGACTTCTTCACTTTCTCATGAAGTATGCAGGACTCTGACAACAAAAAAACTTTTCTTTAAACAATAGTTGCCCCCTTTACAGGTGAGCTTTTGCCTTATATCACACTATAGCATTTTACAGGCTCTCACAGCATTACTCTCCAGGGACACTTCTTCTAAACTAAAATACAATCTGGTAGGATATAAAAAAAATCCTCTACAACCTGGCAGGTCAAAGTAACTATTGAATTATTTATTTTGCTGTGCTTAATTGCTGCTTTTTTGCTTCTCAGGTGTTGAAATGTATTAGCTCAGAGCAGAGATTTTCTACTGACCTGTTCCCCTTAAGGCTTTTGATAGCGTGAGCCAATGCTGCTGCTGTGAGAGCAAAAGTGGAGAGGACTAGCTGAAAGGGAGGCCATTACTATTAATTCTCAAATGGAATTTTAAATTAAAATTACATGATAATATATATATACAGTTCACCTGTACAATTCTACCTGTCCTGCAGGAGAACCTTGTCTGTTTTTAATGGTTACTTAACATCAGTAGAAGTCAGCATGTAGAGTCGGCAACCCAGCAGAACCAATAGGTATGAAAAGCTCCTGTATATTCCTCTCTGAGGGTATATTTAAGCTTGTATATTTCAGTTTTCCCTTCAGTCCTCTGAAGATTTCAGCATTCCTGCTCTGACTTTTGTATTAGGCCCACCCACTGTGCGTTAAGCAGCCCACAGTAACACTGAGTACAGACCATTGCGTCCTGGCTGCTAATTGTGTTGCAGAAGATCTAGAGCATTATATAGACTCCTGTCTTTGAGAGATGGGAAAGAATAACATGACAAGGAGAAGAGAACTTCACTGCATTATATCTGGGAGCAGGAAAGAGAGATAGCAGAGATGGGGTGTTAATTCCGGTGAGAAAAAGGACACATTGAGTGAAGGAGAGCAGAAATCAGTAAGTGAAAGGCAGAGGCCACAATATATTAGCAGCCGTAAAGAGGGTGCTAGGAGCCATAAAAGAAGACATAATGATAGAGTATTATGCTTGCATTCTATCTTAGGAATTGCTTTTGCTCCTATCACAGAGGTAGTATCAGAGCACTGAATGGAATTGTGCAGTACTGTAGTAATTCAAATTTTGCCAGACAAAGGGGGAGTAGCAATAAGGCAGCAGTGGAGTAAGAAGATTTAATCAAAAGATTTAAATATACCAGAGAGACAGAGACAACCCGACATGAGAAAGAGGACCTGAAATATAAGCAAGTATCCCTCAGATTGTGCCACACACATCCCATCATCACAGATGTCCTGGTTTCAGCTGGGACAGAGTTAATTTTCTTCCTAGTAACTGGTACAGTGTGCTTTGGATTTAGTGTGAGAAGAATGTTGATAACACACTGATGTTTTAGTTGTTGCTAAGTAGTGCTTACCCCAAGTTAAGGATCTTTCAGTTTCCCATGCCCAGCCAGCAAGCAGCGGCACAAGAAGCTGGGAGGGAGCATAGCCAGGAGTGCTGACCTGAACTAGCCAAAGGGATATTCCATACCATAGGACGTTATGCTCGGTATATAAACTCAGGGGAGTTGGCCAGGAGGGACTGATATCTGCTCAGGCATCCGTCAGTGGTGAGCAATTGCGTTGTGCATCACTTGTCTTTTCTTGGGTCTAATTTCTCTCTTTTTGTTATATTCCTTGTCATTACAATTATTATTATTTTTATTATATTTGTATTGTTATTATTATTTTTTTAAATTTAATTATTAAACTGTTCTTATCTCAACCCGCCAGTTTTACTTTTTTTTTCCAATTCTCCTCCCCACCCCACTGGGAGCAGGGAGGAGTGAGCGAGTGACTGCGTGGTGCTTAGTTGCTGGCTGGGGTTAAACCACGACAATGGATTATCCCTGAAGTTAGCAGTGTTCTAAAAATATAGAAAACTGGTATTTTAATGAACTAAGAAGAAGACCTAAAGATCAAGATCCCTAGGTCTATGGATGACACTTTGTAGGTGCTATTTTATACGGTAATACGTAGTGCAATTTGCTGTGGTGGCTGTAAGCAGTGGATTCTTGAGGAAGTGTGTCAAGGAAAAAGGAAGTTGATTTCCTCCTAATCTTCTACTAACTTTGGTTATTCCCCATACTGTGTAACAGAGACATGGTTGTGCTTTTGTAGGGCAAAGGCACAAGGTCTTTGCCCCCCTGAAAGCTCCCTTATTAATATTTTCATATTACTGGAAGCTAGTCTCTGCCAGCAGGTAAACTCCCCACCCGCCCTGTTCAAGCTCAGGTGGCTCTTTGGGGACCTGGCAAGGTCCAGGTGGTTCTTTCCTTCTAGTGAGAGAAGTGCTGAAGGTGAGGGTGAAATTACCTTTGCAGTCCTTCTCCTGTGCAGTCCCTCCCCTCTGGAGGGTTCAAGCCTATCACTCCTGCTCAGGACATGGTTCACTGCAGCATCCCTGGTACCGTGCTAAGTTTGGCCTGGCGAGTTTTAGTTATGCAAATGCAAAGGACAGGACGTGTTTGCTAAGGGAGTTTTTTTCTCATCCAAAGCCTCTACCATCACTTAGGATCAATTTGGTAACTTAATGGGATACATGTTTTAGATAGCAAAAGTGAACTAATATTATCTGAGTGAAGAGGGCAGCGTGCAACATAAGCCATGTGGGCCTTTCAGATTCATGGGACAGTGCCAGCTTACATACAGAGGACATGCCAGAAAAGCAACTTCAACTATTCATCTACCTAAACAACCTAGAGAGTTCATTGAAGCATCCTCATTGCTTTTCAGTGGTGCAGAAAAGAGCTATTCAGATTTGGCAGCCAAAGAGCTGATCTTTAACTCTCCAGCAGGCATTTATGCTGCATTCGCTCCGTTCTGGCTGGGGGCTGCAGGTCTGAAACCTCCCCAGGCACTCAGGAATGCTGATAGAGATGTCAGGTAGAACAGATGGGGAATTTCTCTCTCCTCTTAAAGACTGAGGAAGGGAGTATGAAATTTATTTTTTTTTAGTTCTCTGAACACTTATTTACAGGAAAGGCATTCTGCATGAAATATTCCTCAGTTGGCCTCAGTGAAGAATTATGTATGTCAGTAGATCTGCTTGTCTGCATCTGATAAATGTATATTGCCAGTGAAATGTGAGGTAGCGTATAAAATCACATGCAAAATAAGCTTTCAGTTTACACAGATCTTTTTCTTATATTTCTGTGTTAAGTTTTTACTTCACGGTACCTGACAGTGGTACAGCCAGAGTAAAATACGGTGTTAAACCCACTGAGCCATAAAATCTAGCAGATGAGACCATGTTGTCTTTCATTTATGTCTTATAAGGACTCTTCCTTAAGTCCTTGCAAGAAAAGAAAAAAGAAATTCTGATTTGTGAAAAGGGGAAAAAGAAAGGTTGGATTTTTTTAATGTTAGTTCTTCATTTTTTATTGGAGTAAAAATCAGAATAGTGATGGTGGAGAGGAAAAAAGACAATGTTTATCTCAAAAGAACCCAGAGATTAGGGTATTTAGGTACTCGCCTGGGACAGGGCAGATTTTAAGAGTGACATTTCCCAATGCAATTCCCGTCATTTAGGAAAGGATTTACTTTTGGACGAATTCAGAAAAAGTGACTTGCGGGGGGGCAGGAAAGGGAGGTATTGACAAATGCCTAGTGCCATGATTCTAATTAAGAACTGAAAAGTATTCTGGGTCCACTCCTGAGATGATGTGTGTTAGCAAGGCATCCCTGAAGTTGTGAAGTCCATTGAAGTGGAAGAGTTGGACAGCAGAGAATCTGGCCTGCAGCATGCATGTGGTTTCTCTTAGATCACATGCGTTTATTCCTATGTTGTGCCCTTTTAAAAGTCTGCTTGAAGTCAGCAGGTATTTTTACATATTTAAAAAGGTGAATTATATAATGCTGTATGCTGAGGAGCTCATTACTAACTTGTTTTTATCTGTTTTTTATGTGGAAGAAGCTGTTCTTTTTAGTGCTGTGAAAAATCAGACTTCCCCATTGGCATGAACTCTCCAGCAATCTGATAAGGATGTAAGACAGCATACAATTTTTGTTTGCTGTGGTTTCCTGTGGGGTTTGAGCTGCTCTGAATTGGCCCAATATTAAATACATAATGTATATATGTTCAGAGATTGACTTACAATGGGATTAGAGAAGCCTTTGTGATCACAGTATGACCCCTGCCTTTGCTCTCAATCTTCTTACAGGCTTATTCTATACTCTGGGTTGAATTCTGCCTTCCAGCTCTTTTCCTAACTCTAATGTTTACCTTGGGAGCACTTTTTCTTTGAGGTCCACAGTACTGGCATTGCTGGAGCTCCCACTGAAGTCATCATGGGTGCTCGACACCTTGGAAAATCCAGTGTTAATCCAGAAATTGACCCACTGGTAGGCAAAAGCATTAAATGCATGAAATGCATGGGCTATATTTGGCGATACCCTCAACAGTCTTGGACAAATCGACACATCCTTGTGTTGTGAATTTGCTACTCATCAGAGATTCCTTCCACAAATTCCCCAAGAGAGTTTCTGTAAGGAGTCATCACTTACCAAGGCACCTGCTGTGGATGTTCCTCCCAGCACGTCCTTGTGCCTGTGGGAAGCTCACCAAAATCATGGGACAGCGATATGCTCTGTGGCTTTTCAACCAAGCACTGTCAATCGCAGGGCTGAGTCCAGGGAATGAGACTTCAGCAGTGTGTTGCTGTATTTCTGGAACTGCTTCAGAGAAATAAAACCCAAGTGAAAACACCCTTTAGCCTAGTGGAGTCTGTAAAAGAACTAAATTTACTGTCCTTTCTCTTCCGGCTTTAACCACTCACTAGCAATCTATTCAGAGTGAGAAGAGGACACTGGCAAATATATATTTTTAGAGAGGGTAGAAGGGATGAATTTCCTATGTCACTCAAATTCCAGCCCAAATTGTCTGCTTGGTTTTTATTAGGTGGAAAAAAGAACTGGATGATATGAAGCACTACCTTTAAAGCTGAATCTTTTGATTGTATTTAGTTTACTGAAATCTGTCATGTCTATGAATATGCCTGGGAGAATTTTTCCTCTTGCTCCAGTAAATAACTTGCTAACAATATATGCTACTCTGTGCCCATAAAGTACATTGACTCAGATACAAGCTAGGAACCTAATATTTTTGCATCTGTGAAAAATAGAGATGAATCTCAAAATTCACATCTGGCTTATGTACCTAATCAGGCAGGGCTGAATCCTGCCTCACTGCCAGCAGTGGCCATTTGGAAAGGAAATACTCAAGCAACATATTGCAGCTCATCAGCATAGCATGTTGAACATATTTGGACTTCAGCAACCTCTTCCACTCTGTCCTTTTAGTCCTGGGAGCTGCCAGGAGCACCTGACTTCTGCAGATGCACAGTGCGAAAAACAAGACAAGGAGAAAAAAAAACAGGGAAAGAACACTGGTGTCTCTAAAGAGCATGAGTAAATCTACATAATAATGTAGCAGCTTAAAATTAGGAAAAAAATTAGAAATTACTAGGAAAGATTTAATCATAATCCTTTCAAAAACCTGAAGCAATTAGACAAATCCAGAATTACCAGCAAAGTTGACAAAGGATTTGATGAACGTGCAGCTCAGCTTACAGAGACAAAGACACTGTGTAAGTCCATTGAGCCTAATAGAGCTACTCCAAGGCTGGACTTCACTAGCAATGAATAGCAATAACCCCCCCTCATATTTCATGGATTACCTAAGATAAGCAATGTAAACACAGTCCATCACCCAGTTCTGTTCAAGCTTATAGTCCTTTTTCATTGGCCATTACCTAGGGAGCTTGGCAGGCAGAAAATTAGAGCACAAGCAGTGTCAGTGGTGCAGAGGGCATTGGCAGAATCTGGGATTTGAATGTGCCTGTAGATCTCACTGAGATGAGCTAGGGCTTGGCATTCAGATGCCCATTGCTACTTCTGCTGTCCCTGATTGGGCAAGACAAGCTGTGAAATGTCAGGGGTGTACAATGTTTAATTAAATGGCTCTCCATTCTGAGGTCTGCTAAGTAACAGAGAACAACTCTGCACTGGATTTTCTCTTTCCATCTGTGACTAGGAGCCTGCTCTCTTACTTGTAGGTGTGAACATATTTTGGAAGTTAGATAAATGTGCAGCCTGTCCAGATACTGAACCTTTCCTGTTCCTAATACCTGCAGGGATGTGATTTCCACACGTGTGGATACAGACAGAGGAGGAAAGTCACCTCCATTGGTGGGGATGGGAGGTTGAGAAAATGAAGTTCCAGCAGTTGCTTTCATACCAATTCACTCCATAACCTTGACATGGCATTTTACTTTATCTGTAACCTGAGGGTAGAGATACCAACACTTGCCGAAGTAGTAGTATCTTCAGCATTTACACTTCTTGAGCGCAGGGGACCAAAACAGATCTTCCATCACATGGACAGCTTTCAGACGCCTCAGATTTCATGAAAGTTCAAAATCTGAGATTTCAAATTAATAGATTGATAGAGATTAATGAAATTTCATCATGTATTTTGATCCGATTGTTGTATTACACTCCAGAGATCCCTCCTTGTGCCATTCAGATGCAAAGTACCAAGTCAGGTGGTAATAAATGTAAGCCATACAACTGGAAAAACACAGGAATTCAGTCAACTGTAGAGTGACAGGAGTAGTTTGGTGATGGCTGGTGTGACAGCAGCACCAGAGCTGGGAACGGAATGTTCTTGCTGTGAAGAAAATGAGGACCCAGATTAGCATTTCCAAAACACAGGTATCAGATGAACACAATCACAAATATGATTGAGGGCTGAAAATCAGAGTGACTGTTAAATATTTTCTTCACATTCTTTCTTTAACCATTATTGGGGATACACTTCAACAGTCCAATTTTAAGCTGTCTGTAAAGTAACAGGCTAAATTCCTTCTATATTCAAAATAGGCTCCTCTGGAACATTATTAATCTCACCTATTTTCAGTGTCTACATTATTATGAGAAGCACCTTAGTATAAAAGTGCCAGCCTCTGCCTGTCTCTGCTGAGAATGGAAGTTTGAGGCAATTACCTTGGATGTGGGGGGTCTATTGCAGACATCTGACTTTAAGGGAGAAGAATTCCTTCTCTCTTCTAGCTTTTTCATTACATGATCTCAGTCTACCCTTCCAAGGAAAATACTTGCAAAATGAGCACACAAGGAGGAAATGTAGAAGGAACATGGAAAGTTTAGGATAGTTTTAAGTATGATGGATGAAAAATCTTGCTTTGTACCAACATAAACATCCCAATAATTAAGGACTTGAGGATTTGGTGACCAAAGAACTCTAACCAAGAGAGATAAAAATAGTTTTAAAAACTCCTACTCTTTCCTTGTTTGTCAAAGACCTGTGTCCAGAATCAGATGGTAGTGAATAAGAATGACAGAATTTGATTCTTACAAAGGAAACCCATTTACAGATTTCTGCTTCGGAAGGCATGCAGTCAGTTTTCCTGCTTTGCAGGGCAGATCTGGAAATCAGACTCAAACATAATAAATTTGTGCATGCTATGGGAGTCACGGGGTGCCAGTGTGCCCTGTGACGTGCACCAGGTCTCACTGGAGGATGTAATCACTCTGCTCGGTGACTTCCCCACTGCACCAAATCTGTTGAAGCAATGCCCAAGGGCTTCAGGAGTGGGCTGCATCCCAAGGTGTTGTTTAGTTTGCAAGGAACTCAGAGTCAGTTTTGCAACGAGGCTTCTGCTGCAACTGCTCCACATGGAAGGTGACCTGCTCCAAGGTAAATTTTTTTCTCCACAATCACAGAGGAGGATTCTTCTTCCAGTCAGTTAGTGGCCTGTCATTAGTGACATCTATACCTGTTGTTTGTTATTTTGAAAACCTTTGTTTCAGAGGCTAGAAGGGAGTGGGAGAGCCTCCTGCTGATATGCCCAGGGGCTACTACAGCCATGCGTGGAGGCACCTGATTCATGATGTGAGAGGTGTGTCTGGCTGACATCTCCGCTGTTCTGCTGTATTTTCTTCTGCTGCCTCTAGGATGATAAGCAGAGATAGCATTATGGAAAGAACAAAGCAGATTCATTCTGCATTCTTCTCTGCTTTATTGGAGTTGCAAGAGTTTTTCTGCCATCCACTCACTGGTTTTTAAAACCATTAATCTCATAAACATAACCTCATATTAATAAAGGAAGCGGCTTATCCTGATTTGGTAGGTCATATTAGCTCTTTATGTGGGTACATGAGTGTGGCCTAAAGACCACACAAATTGGCATTCTGAATCAGGTACTGCACTGTCCTGAATCTCTCTCTGTTGTTTCTTGTCTCTCCCACAGAAAGAAAAAAAAAAAAAATCTCCTTTGAGTCTGGGGTGCAGTTCTTTAAATGCCATGCAAAAAAAGGGGGAAAAAGAAACAACATATGATCCTGCTGACTAAGGAAATATTTGAAAGCCAAAAAGGTACTTAACAACCTGAGCTGAAATCACTGTACCTCCCCTGGGCTGATGCACTTTCATGCTTCTATGGATATCTTTGGTACCTTGCAGGACTGGGCTTTCGCAATAGTAGTACTGCACCAAAAATTGCAGGTGGCAGGCAGTAGTAAGAGAGACCTCAGGCCATTCCAGTCATGAGGGATGCATTGATTTATTCCCAAAATAAATCAAGTAAAGTAAGAAAACAATACATGTTGCATATGAGATGAACGTCTCTTTCATAACCTTCCTGGCCAGGGGGAATTTCTGCAACTTGCAATGTCGTTCTTCTCTTCCCACCATGCTTGTGATCATCCTTTTAATTAAAACTTCCATGCTCTGTGTTATTGGCATCCAGCTGATAAATTCAAATGTCATTTTTCTAAGGGAATCCAAATAAAACTAGTATAACTCTCTTCGACTTCTCTCCAAATGAAATGGTGTGACACCTTGTCTTTTGTCAGTTATGCACTTATTTTACATTGTTTTGTGATGATTTATTTGCAGTAAGTAGCTCGTCATCAATACTCAAGGGGTTTGCTGAATCTATCTGTCTTCTTACTGATGTGGGAGGAGTAAAATGAAGAGAAAGCGCGCAGTATACGACCTCATGTAAGCCATATGGAGTCTGTGTACATAAAAGATAAATATTTTGGCCCATTCAAGCACAAAGAAATTGCTGCCTTCTTATGGAAGAGATCAGAAAATTTGCGATAGTTCAGATTGAGACAGTAAAGCTTGAAAATGGAGGTTGAATTAATTTCATAACTTGTCCCTTTCTGTTGGCCTACACAAGAAAATACATGGTAACAAACTAAATATAACAAACAAAATATAAGGCAACAAACTTGAAACCACAAAGGAACAATTGCCTTTTAACCAACAACAAAAGAAAAATGAGAAAAGATCAGTGTTCAAATCCTACTACCTTTGTGAATCGCAGCAAACCACCATTCCCTTAAAGATACATGTGAGAGCTCTGCACAATCTTCAAAGCTTATTTCAAGGGGAAACACAGTTACAAAGGAGTCAACTGGTGGCTGTTTCTAATACTGCTTTGAGAAGTGCTTTCCACCCTTATGTAAGTCTGCTACCTCTTTGGATCAGTTTGTATGCAAATTCATAGCAACTTCAGACTACCTTGCTCAGAAATGAATGTTTGCATGAAGCTTTTTACTTTCCTGAAACACTTTGGGATGTAGCTTCTGTTGAAAGCACATTGATGTTTTAAAGCCTTTTGAAATGATGGCACATTTCCTGCAGTTTGCTGCTTTTGCACCATCTGGCAATTGAAATCTTCTCATCACCAAAGAGGTTTTAGAAGGCATAATGCAGTCATGCTTGTCATTCAAACTAGATCCGATGGGGTCAGTCCTTAGGAAACAAGATTAAAACCTTTGAGTAACCTTCAGATTCATTCACTCCCTGGTGTGTGTTTTGTTCTTCGGGCCTTGTCAGCAAGAGCAGGTATTTAATCACCACTGGGCATCCTGGTGGTGTAGCCATTAGGACACCATTTAGCTATTCTTGGCCCTAGTATCTCTCAACACTCGTGCATTGCAAAATGAACTGACAGTCTCCAGGCCTCAGAATAAGTGTTTGGTAAAATTTTGTGGTGTTAAACTCTGGTACAGCTTCATAAAGGTAACAATTCATGTGCTGTTGCTATATGAAGTACCCCACATCAGGCTCCAGACTCTTCAGTGTATGACAGTGATCTGTATTTGATCCCACTATGCCATGTTATGGGCTGCCATCTCTCTGGGTTACTGCTGTCAGTATCAGAGAACTTCGTTTTACCAGACTGCAAAGCAGGACCTGGGATTACTGGATGGCTGTAAAACATTTTGCTGTTTTTATTGTTCTCAGGGTGGAACCCGCACTTACCCGGATCAAAGAAGATCGAAAGCGGATCATCTTACCAGCAATTGACAATATCAAGTACAACACTTTTGAAGTGCAGCAATACGCCAATGCAGCCCACGGCTATAACTGGGGCCTCTGGTGCATGTACATAATCCCACCGCAGGACTGGCTTGATAAAGGGGATGAGTCAGCTCCCATCAGGTAAATCTCCCACGTGCTGTCATTTTGGTTCTAGCAATGTTTCCGTCTCCACTGTCTGGCAAGGGGGAATTGAAGTGAAGCAAGGCTATAGGCTTTGAACCGGGATAGCAAAATGAAACTGAAAAAAACAGATGGCTCTGCAAAGCTGTGGATGCATGCATCGCATCTCAGAGCTGCACTGCAGTGTACTCAGAAGTGCGTGTGCTCTAGTTGTGAATGAGTGGTTCAAGTTCACATTGTAGCGCTTAGTAGGATAGCAAGATCTTTTTCATCTATGCTTTTGTTTTCTAGTGGACTCTGGCATGAGTAATAAGCCAGTGAAACGTTGTGTGTATGAGAAACAAAGGTATTTTGTATGTGATTACAAAGAGGCTGGCTTCACTTTTGGTCTGTAGGCAGCACTCTTGGCCATCAGCCCAAGCCAGAGCTTCCCAGGAGCACTAGTAGGAGATGTGTTAGCCATGCCTTGTTTGAGAGTTGCTCTTTTTTTTTGAGAGCTTTGCACATGTTCTGAGTTTTCCTACTGGATGAATTTTAAAATTAAGTTGGACCACGTAGTCAGAGTGTAATTTTATTTTTCTCTAGAAGGGAACATTTTACCTTACAGAAATGGAATTTTCGAAGGAAATACTGTTTCAGGAATTGTGATAGTGTTTTCAAGAATTGTTACAGTGGGAAAACAGGAACTGATAAGAAAGGGACTTTCTTTCCCCTTTATTTGAAAATTTACATCTTTCAGCCCTTCATCTCCAGTGCAGATGCTTGTCTAACAGCTCCTCTGAGATGTACTGTGCTGGGTGAAGGGTCCTGTTGTTAGCAACTGTTGAAATGAATGCTAAAAAATATGAAGGCCAGGCAGGCACTTTAGGTTGCTCTGCCCTACTTTTGAGATTTCTTGGGAAGGACACAAATTACCACCTTAGAGTCATCTCCATTTTGATGTATATCAGCTTCATCCTAAAGTAAGTTAAAACTCTATTGTATGGTCCCAATGTAGGTTGTGGCAGAGAAGCTGAGGTACTTCCCTTCCAGTGTAACGCTTGAGCTGTCAGGTCCTGAGAAGTCCATCCAAGCACTTCAAACAACATACCCAACTGAAAGGATCCAAGTGGTCTCTTGGAAGTGAAGGGACACAAACTGATCACATTTCTAAAAGTGATCGGTTGGATGGCATCATCTCACAGGATCCATCCCTCATATAGAGAGTAATATTTCAATCCATTTTTGAGCAAGCGTTGCAAGTTGTGCTTAGGTTCATTCTCATGCCCTCTGACTGCAAAACAGAGCTATACAGTAACATTAACCTTATTTACTACAAGACAGCACAGTCCTTCTTCACTGACCCTTTGCTCAGCTTGAAACCTCAAGAAGCAGGAAAGTAATTACTTAGTTTTCCTGGATAACATGCCCTGCTCTCCTCACATTGTTTTAAAAGTGCAGAGGTTTTTGTATCTATTTCGCTCAGTCCTGAGAAATAGTTTATTGATGAAGGAAAATTAATCAGCCAAAGCTTTCATTCCTGAAATCAGGGTTTCAGTCTTTTATTCCTGAAAGGTTTTGCACACTTCATTACTTCCAGTTTATATGTGAAATCACTGTATTAATCTTCACATGAGTTGCTCTAATATTTAAGTATCTTCTGTTCTGGAGACAATGATCACACATCAGATAAGACTGAACTAAGAGGTTAAACCTCAGCAAGTTCTTAGACGTGATTTTCAGTGGTGGTAGCTCGTGCACTCCCTAAAGTATGGAAGCTGCATCTGCGAAACTCTTCTGGAAATTCAACTACAGATCTTTTTAATAGAGAATAAGGAATCTCATCCTTGTAATGAGGGGATAAGAGGGTTTTTTAAGTGGTACAGGGCCTGATTTACCATGGGTTTTCCTTAGGTTTATATTGAAGCTCTTGCCGGAGTCATATCAGCACTGAGTTGGACTCATACAGAAGTGAATAAGGTCCAAACTCAAGCACTGAGTAGTGTTGAAATCTGATGCACATAAGTAGCTGGCTCCCGAGAGCAGCGACTTTATTCTGAACCCGAGTGAAGAAACCCTCTAATTCAACAGTGCTTAAACTGCCCAGAGACAGATGAGACAAGCAGCACAAGGAAAGTGCCCAACCCTTGATGACAAATATCAGAAGCACTGAGACCTTGTGATTGCAGAAGTATCTCTCCTGCAAATTATTAATTACATGCCCTAAAATGCAGAGACATCAACGTTGAACCATGAACACTTACCTGTCTCCCTGGGAACATGTGCTTTGAAGGCAGGGATCTAGGAGAGCAGAGCATCCACCTTATACCCACACTGCACTGATTTCTCATGGGCCGCTGAAGCAGTAGCACCTGGATGGATTTGCTGAAGTATTTGGCTGTGCTGTTTTGTGCTCTCATGTTATGCCCGCCTATAGAAATACAATGCAATTTTGTGGCTTTTAAGTGATACGCCAGCATAATTATGGTAATGGAAACAGTGAATGTGTGACTGTTATTGATGAAAAGGATCAGGAAGTCTGTACTTAGAATTGAGATTTGAAATCACCCATGATGGGAACTTAGTAGCTGTAGAAAACTTAAGGTATATTTTCAAAAGGAAGGGGAATTCAGACTAGTGAGCAGACTTTTTAAAAAATCTGTTGGTTTGGTACAGATTTTGGTTTTGTAACCAGCTTTTCAAGCCATGTACCGCAACCATGATTTCTCTTTCAGTCCAGTTTGCAAGGCATGCAAACTGGTCCACACTGGTGGTGTTTGGATCCATGTGTCTGTTCAGTGCATTCATACGATTGCAGGACTGCTCATCAGCATGAAAACTGCAAGCTCATTTAGTCCTTGCTGACATTGTCCCTCTTAAGGCTTCCTCTGACACTGTCTTCAGCAAACAGTGGGATTGTTTTGTGTCTCTGTGTGTTTTGTAAAAGAAAAGGCTAATAACTAATAACTCCATGACTGCTTTTGCAGTTGGTGTAGCTGAATACTTCCTCCCAGGTCTCCAAAGGGATTAAAGGTTTTCAGTGTTAAAAAAAATGCATACCCTGGTATCAGTGAGGATCAGAGCCCTGGCATTTCTGATGTTTGCATTGTATGAATAAATATCATTGATCTGCAGAAAGTAGAGTCCAATTCCTGTCTTCTTCTGGGATTACACAACAGATGTGCTTAAGTCTTTTCTCAGAAGTTTTCTATTTGAAGCCTGATCCTCTACTTTCTTGAACACTAAAAGTGGTGTGATCCCACTCAGAGCCTTGCTGGGAAGGAGCAGGAACTGTCCCTCAAGTCAGTGGGGCACCGTATGGGCAGTCATGTCAAGTGCACACCATAAAATGTCAGATCAGCTATTGGTCCAAGTGACAAAGGGGATGTGGCCTTGAAATGCAAACAAAGGCAAAGAAATAGCAAGAACAAAGTGTCAGATTTTGTAAAGATTTCTGGTACAGTTTAAAGTCGGTTCCTTTTTTTTTTTCCATGTTAATACTCTGAAATTCAGAACAATTGATGTTCCCCGAATCAGCTTCTGCAGGCAATCCATTTTGCATGTTTGACATTTGAGATGTAAGCTGTCTCTAATGTGAAGATTTAAATGAGGATTGTTATTTTGACACGCTATGTCCATCATGTCATTTTCCATTTGTGTTCCTGAGAACACACTGCCCCAAAACGTCCTTATCATCTGGCAACAAACTGTGTAACAAAGGATCCTATTTCAGAGGGTTTCTAATGAATTTGACTATGCATTGAAACAAGCTGGGTTTTTTTCTGTATGCAGAAGATACTACTGGTTTCTGGAACAGCAAGGAAGATTTCTGGTATCCTGAGCTCTGGCTCTGGCTCTGGCTCATCTTCCCTCACCTGCCGTGATTATGATGGACTGCTCTGTGTTTGATTTCTTGATCAGCAGCCACTAACATTAGAGTCATTAGTCAGCCTCACTCAGCCAAGCGCTGCACAGCTTTCCATTTTATCTTCCTCCAGCAGCAGTGGTGCATTTCATTGTTGCATATGTTCTCACTTATTGCTTTAATATGCCGTTGCTTGGTACCGGTAGGAATGTGTATGTACATGCACTGAACCAGCCACTCCAGAAAGCACGCATGTCTCGCTCATGGTTATAAATTAGCGTCCAGTATGCCCACAGTGAAGTGGTTTGTGCTGCCTACTTTAGCTGGGAGTGTGCATGCTCATCTCATGTGCAAGTCAGGCCCCGTCCTGGTCTGTCACAGCGATGGTGATGCAGCCATGTTGGGTCTTTGCTGCTCTGGGAAGAAATCCATCTGTGTAGCTGTGTTTAGGAATGGCCTCATCTGTAAAGTCTTTCAGGCTAAACCATGGTGTCATGTAGCAATAAAACTGGTGACTGTTTATTGATTGATTATGGCCATCTTTTCAGTTGCTGGTTCACAGAAGCCTGTAACAGAGCAGTTTTTATTTGTCCAGGTTCTGATGGGTATCCTGCCTGTTACAAAAAATACACTTCTGTGGGACATCAGAGAGTTATTCTACATCCCTGTGGCCATGCCTTTCCTAGCCAAGCATTCTGGGTTGCTTTTTTTTCACACGCTATAGCTCTCCAAACGTGTTAACAAACCTTCCCATCATTAAGCTTGTCAGGTTTTTTTCCTGTAGCTCCTGAGCAGCAAATCTGTCCTTGAGTTCTGTTCTCATGGGCTGGTGTGACTCTTTCTTGCAGAAGACATGACTTGTAAGAAAAAAATAAATGCTTATGCAAGTACCATGCAGGTTTCCCCACTTGTCTGTCAGGTGAGGGGTAAGGTGCTGCTTAGGAACCTGAATCAAAGAGACATTCTGCCAGGAAAGGTGGAAAACTCAAAGATATGGTGTGACGTGTCATTTGAATCTCTTCCTCTCTGTCCTTATCCCTGTATATATATGTTTATGTTTATATATTTATTTACAGTTATATTTGTGTTTGTAGTTATGTATTTGTGTGTGAGTGTTTGTAGGTCAGTTGTTCTGGAAATCGTACTTGTATGCTCTGAAAACTGTTTCAAATGTGACCTGATTGCATGTACACTGAGCTTAAGGCAGGGGGAGAAAGATGCATAAGGGAGAGGAAGACTTAGCGCATCATGTGCAGTATGTCAGTCTAGTGCTCATCTCTTTCTCCTTCACTTCTTCCTGAAGCCCCCAGGCAGCATCCTTCAGTTGTCTGTAAAGGGAAGGAGGGGGATGCACCTAGCTGAAGAAATGCGTATCAGCGCCTGCTGGAGTTTTGCCGACAGAGCCATGCTCCTGGAGATCTCGCTAAAATGAAATAGTTGTGACTCAGACCTACTGCAAGTGGCTTTCATTCCTGGCCAATGTGTTCTCTGTTTCTGGTACCCCACCCCATAGCAGGCGCTGCCCTCTTCCATACAGTGCCTCTTGTTGTGGTTTAACCCCAGCTGGCAACTAAGCACCGTGCAGCCACTCACTCTCTCCTCCCCCCTGCCTGTGGGATGGGGAGGAGAATTGGGAAAAAAAAAGGTAAAACTCATGGGTTAAGAACAGTTTAATAATTGAAATAAAATGTAATAATAATAATAGTAATGAAAAGGGGGGTAACAAAAAGAGAGAGAAGTAAAACCGAAGAAAGACAAGTGATGCACAATGCAACTGCTCACCACCCGCTGACGGATGCCCAGCCAGTGCCCAATCAGTGATCCCCCTCCTGGCCAATTCCCCCACAGTTTATATACTGAGCATGACGTCCTATGGTATGGAATATCCCTATGGCTAGTTTGGGTCAGCTGTCCTGGCTATGCTCCCTCCCAGCTTCTTGTGCACCTCCTCGCTGGCAGAGCATGGGAAACTGAAAAATCCTTAACTTGGGATACGCACTACTTAGCAACAACTAAAACATCAGTGTGTTATCAACATTCTTCTCACACTAAATCCAAAGCACACTGTACCAGTTACTAGGAGGAAAATTAACTCTATCCCAGCCCAAACCAGGTCATCTCTTTTCCCTTGCAGCCACCCGCACTGTACCTGCTGCGGCAGCAGGCAGGGAAAGAGGGAGTGTTTACCACCATGAAGCACTGCTCTCTGTTTCCTCCCTTTCCCCGGGGTATTACCCAGAATAATGTCTCTCTTATATCTCCCTTCCTACAGCCATGCCATCGGGTAATTTCCACAAATTGACCATGCTGTATCTTTCTCCAGTGCAGAATCAATACTATTCTATGCTGCATTTTAAGGCTTTAGCTGCAAAAAACATTTTGCTGTGTTTACCACATTATCCTTTGAGTGCTGCTGTTGATTATAATTAATGTTTATAACATCCTCAGTTATGTCAAAAAATATCTCACAGATCAATTAAGTTTCACAACACCTTTGAGGTGTTGGTAAAAAATAGTACACCTCTAATTGCTATTTTGTGATACCTTCCATTGAAAAATGTCACTATTTTACTTGAAAGTGCATGACTTAAGGAAAAAAGTCCTTTTATATAAAGCAGGTGTGGTTTCGGTTAATATATTTTACTCTGAAGCTGTGAAGTGCTAAGGGCATGCACCTGCTCATTTGCTGCCCCTTGGCTAGTAAGCAGTGTTTAAGACGTGCTAACACAGTTGCTTTTGCTCATATATCCATTTCTGACTTTCAGGGGAAGTCTTTGCTGCACTGTACTAGAAGTGGTAGATATACTGGAGTTTTTCAGGTACTGGAAAAACCCAGTGATGACAGCCAAGTGAGGGTCTCATGCTTTTTGGGGAGCAGGTTTTTTTAAAACTGTTTGCAATATGTCAATGTAATACTGTAGTCCAGTATAAAATTATCCACCTATATGCTTAAGGTGCTTTTAGAAGTGAATCTTGGGCTTTCAAGCTGCGGACGCAGTTCTCAGACTTACCATGTATTATTATGTGTGCTTCACAGATGGAGAAACAGAGGCAGAGGGAGGTGACTCACTGAAGACCAGATGAATGACAGAGCTGGGAACAGAGTCAGGGTCCCCCAGCTCACAGCACTGTTACCAGCTCACTGGGCTGTGCAATTGCATTACACTTAGTTTACAGTTGGGTCAGTCAAAGCACAGGGAAGTTAAGGGCCTGGGCGTGATGAGGACTGAACGACCAAAACTCTGGTTGAACCTGATGGAAGTGTTGAACATGCAGTATGCAGAATATTCAACATTGTGCATCGTAGGCCAGTTCTTCCATTGCATCAGGATGTGACCAGGGCAGAACCACAGGCTTTGTTAGTTCAGCATCTGGGGTTGCAGCTGTGCTGCTGTGCAGAAGAGCAGTGGCTGCAGGCAGCCAAATTCAGGTAGAAAAAGGCACTGACAGTGGCAATTTTTGACTGGCTTATCTGAAAACCTGGATGTGGTTCCTTCCACCATTGCATTGCTATTGTTGCTCATTCCTGAAAACATTTTTTTTTGGAATAAGCCATGAAGGCTTGTGGAGTTTGTATTTGAAAATATCTAATGAGAAGAAATAAAACCTAGAAGAGAGAGACAGAGTTGCAAAGGCAGTCCTCAGTGGCATTTGTCTGTGAGTGATGATTATGTAGTTGCATCTAAAATGTATTTCCCACCCCCATTCAATTAACAAGTCAGTGTTTTAATGGACAGAGCCGACAGCTACAAAAATCCATCCCCCAGAGAGAGAGATTCCAGCACCTGAGAGCAGTCTGCAAAGCCTAGCGGTACCGTTCCTCATTAGGAAGGAAGGAGAAATGTCCTCATGGGAGCATCCTACTGCTGTAAGGAGCTGCCTCTAGAGGATTTGGGGAGGGGGGGGCTGGAAGGAGAATCGGTCTAAGCCCAAACTAGCAGCTCAGTTTTGCAAAGCAGCGATGCTCTAGCCTTCATCCAGCGAAACCTGTGTTTAGCTTTAAATACATAAAAAGGAAAATGAAGAATGTGGCCTGTGTTTCTTCCCCCCATCTCCTTCCCTTTTTTTCTCACGGTTAACACTTGAGAATTACCTAAATATTCCCTCAAAGGCTTATTTCATTTCAGAGCTACTGAATTCCCTTTTCTTAGTCATGTCCTTCTTTTGTTTCAGTTTCTAGACCAAATTTATTCCTTGGAAGCCTAAAATATGGTTGTCAGTGGTACAGGATGTGACAGTGGGATATGTAGAAAGGCCATGTCTGGTCCTGTGTACAGGAGAGCTCTCAGCCTTTTTAGGCAAGTCTGTCTTCAGGCATGGTTCTAGGAGCTATAAGCAGGAAGATGCATTTTTCCCAAAAACTTGAATTTATAGATGCCATACATTTTGCAAAGATCCTGGCGTATATAAGTATATGAATCAACAGAAGATGGATGTGTCCAGCCAGGAGTACCCAGGACCATGCATGCTTTTCACAGGGCTCTGAGACAACTTCTAACTAGAGACTGATTCAACAAAAAATCTTCACAAATAACAGCACCAAACAGAGAAGTGCTGGAATTTCTTGCACACACAAAAGGAAGACTGTGGGGTGTGGGAGAGGTCCAAGCACTGAGGGTGCTGGTGGTGACCTTGCTGCAGTTTCTTTGTAGGGTTTGTGACATCTGGCCTCAGTTTCCTCCAGCCTTTTTGACTGAATGTGTGCAGGGATCTTGCTGAGAGCTGCACTTCAGTCCAAAGTCATCTGTGAAAGCCAGATGTTTGCCTTTGTAACCGCCATTGAATCTTGTCCCCCAGCTCACGATCCAGGGAATGCATCTCACTCTGTAAGGGTGGAACGTGAGAGAGTTAATCAAGCTATTTCAACTTTGTCAGGAACAGTGCTGATCAAATGTGTTTCTATCAACAGCTGCCTTTTTCAATTATGCAGAGAAAACATGAGAGGGATAGTGTGCACTGCAGTATAGGCTTGTAATGATCTGAGAGGTTGCAATGGCTTTCAAACTGAGAAAAAGTGCAAGGGAGAGAAGCTGAAGTGGTACCAGTAATGTGAGTGCTATAGCAGAGTCCATTACAGATAAGCAATAGCAGCGTTTCAGCAAACGAACCTTTTCAAGGGTACCAAATAGTTCCTGCTATAGGTTGGACTGTGTTTCGCAATGTCGGGATATGCATTAGGCCCAGGAGCAAAGAATTGTTTTATCTAACCACATCTTGGCCATTTGTTTAAAGCCTTTTTAACCTCCTGCTGTAGAAATGGTGAACTGCTGATGAGAAAAAGCACCCCAGATGTGATAACACCTTTCCAGCAGCCACCTGCTGCTACTGGTGAGATCCACCAATACATGGGTAAAAAATATGTTCGTTGTCCCAGCCAGGGCAGTTTTTCACATGTGTATGAAACTGCCTCATGCGTATGTTTCTCAGATGTCATGGGCAAATACTTTGTGAATAGCTTTCTGTACAAATTGAAGAAACATGCAGGTATCTGGGACAAGAAAGACTTCATGGTGACAGTATAACATTAGTGCATTACAAAGGAGACTTCTTAAAATAGATGTTAGACCTTTTCCATCATCTTTGTTTCTATAGGGCATTTTTGTGGTGTATATATATAAGCTTGGGCCATACATCTACTAGAAAATAGAAAATTGGCATAAACTAGAATTTTCCTGGTATCTTTTTACAATGGCACTATTAGGAATGATGCTGTATATGCCAGATGGTCCAAAATCACCTCCCTTTCAACGGAAGAGGGAGCGTAGCTCATTCTTCTAGGTCAGCTCCAAAAGCGTTCAGTTTCTCAAATGATTTTACAGTTTTCCTGATTCAGGAAACTGTTGGTATCCCGCTAAAGTGGGGGGGTCTGTCCCCAGGGCCTGGGCACATCCTGTAGATCAGACTGCAGGATGGCTACCCATGATCTTGCAGTAGGCACTATGCAACCTGCAGCTGAATTGCAAGTCAAACATGGAGCTGCAGGCTCTTGTTGGTTTTCCACCTTAAAGTTAGTCAAGTTTACATTTTTAAATTGTGGGCTATAGTAGCAAAACCTAGCTCCTACCTTGAATTTCAAAGAGGCAGGTGGTGTGACCAGTACAGAGATGCAGAGAAAGTGTGGACAAATGAAACTAGCAAATGTCACTAGCTTGTATGGCATTGAAATAACGCTTCTGTTCATATGGTAAATGATCTCAGAATTTGTTGTCATGTAGTTGTCTTGGTTATGTGTTATGTTTTGCATTTAGGATGAGAAGAATGTTGATAACACACTGAAGTTTTCAGTTGTTGCTAAGTAGCGTTTATGCTGAGTTAAGGAATTTTCAGCTTCTCATGCTGTATTGGGTCTGGCTGAGATGGAGTTAATACTCCCCATAGCAGCCCTCATAGCACTGTGCTCTGCATCAGTAGCTAGAAAGGTGTTGATAGCACACCAGTGTTTTGGCTACTGCTGAGCAGTGCTGGCACAGCATCAAGGCTGTCTCTTCAACATTTTTGCCCCCCCCCCCTCCAATGGCAGGCTGGGGCAGGGCAAGATCTTGGGAGGGGACATAACCAGGACAGCTGACCTAAACCAACCAAACAGATATTCCATACCATATGACGTCAGCTCAGATATAAAAGCTAAGTTAAGGGAGATAGAAGGGGGGGCATTTTGTCTTCTGGAGCAACCACTACGCGTACTGAAGCCCTGCTTCCCAAGAAGCGGCTAGACATCGCCTGCTGATGGGAAGTAGAGAATAACATCATTTGTTTTTTCTTTGTTTTCGCGCACACAACCTTTGCTATCACTTTATTAAACTGTCCTTATCTTGACCTACGAGCCTTTTGTTATATTTTCTCCCCCCCCCCCCGTGCAGCTGAGGAGGGGGAGTGATAGAGCAGCTTTGGTGGGCACCTGGCATCCAACCAGGGTCAACCCACCACACATGCCCAGCCAGCAAGAAGACTAGAGGGGCACAAGAAGTTGGGAGGGGACACAGCCAGGACAGCTGACCCAAATTGGCCAAAGGGGTATTCCATACCATCTGACATCATGCCCAGTATGTAAACTGGGGGGAGTTGGCCTGGGGGGATCGCTGCTCAGGAACTAACTGGGCATCAGTCAGTGAGTAGTAAGCAATTGCATTGTGCATCACTTGTTTTGCATGTTGCAATTCTTTTATTATTGTTTTCATTTTATTATTGTTGTTGTTATCATTATTATTCTCTTCCTTTCTGTTCTATTAAGCTGTCTTTATCTCAACCCATGAGTTGTACTTCCCCCCCCCCCCCCGATTGTCTCCCCCATCCCACTGGGCAGGGGAAGCGAGGGAGCAGCGAGCAGCTGCGTGGTGCTTAGTTGCTGACTGGGGTTAAACCATGACAGTAGTGCTGCTCAGTGACAGGTTTCAGACTGCTTTGTAAAGGAGAGCAGAACCATAGTTTTACACATAAAGAAATTGATGCTCAGAGAAGGGAAATGATTTATCTGAAATCACCCATTTGGTCAGTGGCAGATCTGAGGGCAGAGTCTCTTCATCTGAAAATTTTTCCTTTTCTAAAGACTGACCTCAGCAAACACAGAAATGTTAATCGTGAAACAGTTTCACAAAGGCTGAGATTTATCTGCTAGAATTGACTCCAGGAAGTCCTTTGCCAGACTTCACACCATGATCCTTGGCTCTTGACATGCACTTTTAATATGTGTATAAGGGGATGCCTCATTTCTGACAAAGCTTATGGATTTTTTTTGTGTATTACTCTTCAAATGAAGTGTTGTCTAGTTCTTATGCTACCCTGTATGGTGATGAACTTCAGCTCCAGCACAGAGGTTGTGTCTATAAAACAAAGGAAAAACAGCCTGATGCTTCACTTACATGCATGGAGTACTTGACTTCACATCTTGTGTCTCTCTTGCAGACAGCTGGTCCAAGTGTGTCTGGCAGTGTGCTACTTATTTGGGTGGCTCTGGTCCCACAAGGTCCTCTGTTCATTGGGGGATGAAGTGCAGTGTGATTGCACACTAATAGATAAATTTAAAATGTAAACTTGAAGGCTAAGGACTGTTTTGTCTGTGTAAATTTGTTATGAGGTGGGTTCTGTAGTAGCTAATAAATGACTTAATCTTTTGCTTTAATCTCTCTGTGCAGGACACCAGCCATGATTGGATGCTCCTTTGTAGTGGACCGAGAGTATTTTGGTGAGATTGGCTTGCTTGACCCTGGTATGGAGGTCTATGGAGGAGAAAACATTGAATTAGGCATGAGGGTGAGTAACAAAGAGACTTTGTGCCATGTCCATTTGCAAAGAAAGAGAGGGAGCCTGTGGCCCAACAGAATTGCTGTCTGACTGATAGGCTATTACGCTGAGGTAATTGATATTGCAACACTATCTGGAAATGACAGTCCCAGTAAATGAATGTTTCTGGACTTACTGGCCTTGAGAGAACTGATAACAGTCAGAAATATGGTTTATTGTTGATTCCGTCAGTGTCTGAACCCAATGAGACAGATTTTCCCTTTTCCCAGTAGCTGTGCTTGTGCAAACAGCTACACTAAGTCTTCATGTCCTCATTGTGCCTAGATGGTATTGTACACTTGTGGCCTAGCAGCTGCAGTACCAACAGAAAACTAAGGCCAGGCTGGTCAAGTCAGTTGTAATATTCTACATACCGTGCATGAGGAACACTGTGGTATTTTAAAACTTTAAGGGTCCTCCTTATAGAACAAGAACTACAAGGTATGGGTATTCGATCCTGTTGGACGGGTCAGTGCAGAGTGTGGAGAGATGACTTTGGGACAGCACCAGTCCACCCTGTGCTTCTGGACCTATAGGAGGGTTGATACTTGGGATACTTTGCCCTTCTTTTCAAGGTGGTGCTGGCCAGCAAGTCCTTCTGAAGTCCAAGGAACATGTCTTTGCTTAGCACTTGAAAATTAGGCCACTTAATGTTGCATGAACACAGTTTCCTCATTATAAAGTTGACTGTTTAATTATTTTCCCCTTACTCTTTATTCCCTGCTTCACAGTAACACGTCCCTATCCATGTAATGTGCTCATTAAAGCGTATATTCTGCTCATGGTGGAACACTGAACATCAAATTAGTCCATTCTTTATCTGACTCTTTTTTTCTAAAATGGCTACAAACTCCTTCACACCAGTGGGCTGAGGAAGAAGGTCATTGCAGCAAGAGTTTATTTTCACATATGGGTGTGTATTTATTATTCCAGCATCGCAAGAGGGATGGGGTTTGTAATGGGACTGTGTGAATACACTGCTTATACTTTAAGGTTCAGAATTCACATAGGAGACAGAAAAACTGCTACCACAAATCATCCAATTTTCCTTAAGAGGGTCAGGCTATTACCAGGATTGTGTGAGCTTTCCTTTATCATTGTGCAGGGCTTTGAGCTGTTGGAAACTTTTTCCACATGGCTGCTCCCAGAACAGATTGAATGCTCTGGCAAAACTCTGGCGTAGCTGATGAATAAGCCTCCTAAGATATCTGAAAGCTGTCGCTCTTCCTTAGACAAGAAGAACTTGCTGAGTACGATTAAGGCTTCTGGTAAACAGAGGCAAAGGTTTTAATAGGATTATGAAAGGGCACTTGCTTGAAGAGACAAGGATTTGAAGTGAGCGAGGACAGGTTTTCAGGGGTAGGGAACCTGTTAAAGTCTGCAGAAACCTAGGATCTAGAAACCAGCTCTCATTCTTTTGGTTTGGGGTTTTGGGGTTTTTTTGGTTTGAGGTTTTTTGCCCTATAAAGAATAATTAACCCTACTGTTTGAAAAAGGCTTTATGAAAGTACAAGAGTATGAGTGAGTTCATTCTGAAGTAAGCTGTACGTCCATAGCACGGATCTGTAACTCTGTGTTTTCAGCCAGGATCTAGCTTGGTAAGTGATATACAATGTCTGCCTCCTAATTTGCAAGTCCTACGCGTGATCCCCCTCCCGTGTGTCTTTCAGAGCTGTCAGAAACTAGCAGTGTGAAAATACACAGGAACCTTCTCTCTTCCCTCTAGGATATTTATAAAATCACTGTGAATTTACAAGGTGGGTTTTTTTTTAAACTCCAGAATCTCAAAGTAAGTTGCAAAAAATCATTCCTTTCCCAAGGCCTGGTGCACTGACCCACGCGAGGATATTTGGCATATCCCCTGCACCTGCACAGAGGGATGCTGCTGCCCATGTGTGACTCTGCTTGTGTGGAGCAACAAAAGACAGAAAAAGGAAGGAATAAATGATTGAATGAGTAAAGAGCAAGAAATAATATAATAATAAATAATAAAATAGCAGGGAAGTGGTGGCACGTTTTTGGCTGAAAACAGTCCCCATTTAAAATAGCTGTAACAATAATCCTTTAAACTTTTTTGCAAACTATTATGTTACTGCTAAAAGAAAAGGGATTAGGCTTGGAGTGTCTGAATTAGATTACATTGCATCTAATGAACCCTCATTTAAATTGTTTTAATAAAGTGAAATAGGGAAAGTCAGTGAAACTAATGAGCTGATTTGGGAGGATACTGTTTGATAACCCAGCTAATCCCCCTTAAATCTATTGTTTATTAAAAAATCATCATCTTGGGTATTCCACTATTGGATTTTCCCTTTTCTAAATTCCATAGATGGAAATATTTAAATAATTAACCTAAGTGATTTTCTGTATTGAGTAAGCAGTGCATAAACTGACTGGGGCTACCACGTCTATTGAAAATATTTAGGGCTCTGCAGCTCTTTTTTTAACTCATATTATTTTTTCTGTAAGCTTCATATTGGTTAGAGCTGTGACATTCTCCTAATGGGGTAGCTTTGCAGTGAAGCCAATACCTGTCTGCCAAGCTAGGGAAATTCTGGTCTGGTTGAGAAAAAGCACCAGCTGTTCTGGGAAATAAAAGGGAGATGGACATGATTGCGGGCTTGTGACAGTAAGGAAATAGATGGATTCTTATATAATGTCATCTTGTACTATATTTTTCAAAAATGACAGTTTCACCGCAAGATGGATAAATACAGGATGGAATTCTGTTATGGACAAATGGTGCTATTCTCTTAGTGTTCACCAACCAGCTACTGAAGCTGATGGGAATTGTCTGTGAACACCTAAAAGCTGATTTTGGCCAGGAATTTACAAAGCCAAATCGTGGCTGACTCCTATGTGGATGAGGTGCCCTTCACAAGCACAGGCAACTTGGCTTGTTAGCTGCATTCAGGCAAGCACCACACGGCTGCGTATCCCCAGAGATCTCGTGAGCAGTAGGTAGCCCTATTTTCATTTCAGCTGTGTTTCAGCTGTCCTTCTCCCAGCCTGGAGGCAGAGTTAAAGAAAAACAATCGTACTTTCTCCTGCAGCAAAGCTGTGGATGTGTCTGTGCCTGAAGAAGACACCCTAAGCTCAGGGTAGATCATGTTCACTTTTGCTGCTCCTGGACATCAAATGGTCTCTCTGACCTGTAGTACAGAGAGATGTCCCAATCATAAGAGAATTTCAAGCAATGCTTGAATGTAGAGGAAGACAGGGATCCCTTTAAGTGTGGGTCCCAAATTATGACCCTGTAAGAAACTGCATGGTTTGCAAGCAGCATGTAAGTTGCCTTCCAAGTAGGAGCTACAGGCACACTTAATTATTTAGAAAGGGATCATATAAACATTAAAAGCCTAGTTTATGATTTGACCTAATACAAGCAGTTTATGATGCATCTTTTTATAGCGAGTCATTAATCATTGCACTAAGGATCTCTCTCTTCCTCTGGTGCTCCAGTGATAAGGTGAATGAATTGCTCTTCTTTTTATTTTGTACCCATCAACTGTAATGGTGGGTGGGAAGAGATCAAGCATTTATTTTAAAGGATGCTCTAGTACAAATTAATTTCTGCTTCCACCATTAAGAATCCAAACAAATTAAACAAAAAATATTGCCACACTGACAACTGAAAGCAAAACTTTTTCTCTTTTATGGCCAGCATCAACTGACCATACTACTTTATTCTCAATAGCACTGTGATATACCTCAAAGGAGGGAATCTGCATCAGTTGATGAATTCTTAGAGGTGCTAACTCAGAGATTTGAAAAAAACCAACAAAAACAACAAAACAAATAACATACACACACACACACACACACACACACCCCCCAACTAATGACCCAATTTGAGAGATCTTAAAGAAACCTACTGTTTAAGAGGTCCTGGCCAGAGAAATTAATTAGAGATGTCCCTAGGTACCGGTGTGATGAATTAACTCTATGGTGAATTCAAGCAATGGCTTAGTTCTCCAACAGAGCTTAACGGGGTGCTTAAGGTTTGTTGTGACCTCGGCTGGTGCAGATGTGTCACAGGTAACTTTGGCCAGTTTTGGCAGCTGGCAACGGTATGGCTCTGGGAACACACAGGTCATCAGGATTGAAAAGAATTGTCTGAAAGCAGGATAAAAGCTCAGATCATTTGGGCTCTCTGCTGTTGCGATTACATTGCTAACGGAGGCCAAGCTGCCTAGCTGAAATCAGGCATGGGTTATGTATCTAGAAATGCAGACCCACTTCTGGGCTTTGCAGAAATACTGTGTGTACTGTAAAAACATCATGATGCAGATTCACTGAAATCTCTTTACGAGGAAATAGGACTCATTACCTAACGGACTTTCATATACACAAGTAAATCATTATACTTTCCAAACTTATGCTATATGGCCTGGCTTTACTTTCTTTAAAAACAGATGAACTACATTTTCTCTGAAAAGAAATGCTAATGGTAGATTGTTGTATAGTGAATTCTTGACCTGATTTTATTACCTTTATCTAGGGAGATTTAGAGTCCTTTGAGCAGTCACTGTTTTAAATGCAGATTCTAGGCTTGTATGCTGTAATAAAAATGTCACAAGGCTTATGTATAGCAAACTTTAATTCTGAATTCTGGACAGCGCCTTTTACCCTGTGTGATTCATGAGGCCGGACCTCTAGTCTTAGAGCTAAGTAGAAACCCTGTTCTGGAGAGTTTCTCAAAATTTCAGGTTTTTTTCCCCCCATGCTGTGGTAAAATACAAGTGAAAATTGTGCAAAAATACAGGTTAATCAAAATGTTTTCTTTCGGTAAAGCCAAAAATGCTTCATTTTTATTTTGACCTTTCCCAAGCTGTAATTTTTAGTATAATTTAATTCAGTTTGAAATGAAAAGTTTCAAAAGAAATCCTTTCAGTTTGAAGACATTTAATCACTTAAATGGTGTTAATGAAAATTCACAATTGCTGGCATCTGAAAATGTAGTGCACTCTGTCCTTGGACGTGCCTGTTCACACTGGAGTGTGATAAATCAGCATTTTCAGCATGAAGTTAAATGCTCTTAAAATGTTTCTGACCAGTTCTACTCTGAACTCTGCACTGCTTAAGCAAAACCCTAATAAGTGATGTAATCTACTCTTATTGGAAGTTGCCCCATTGCATAGGTTGCAAAGATCTCTGTGATAAATTTCCTAGGTGGTACCCTCCAGATAAGCCATGTAAGTAAAGGTGTCCTCTTTTCCAACTCCAGTTTAATTTAGCATTTTTATAGGCATTTCCTAAGCTAAAAGAATGTTAAGCTTGTAAAGTCAAGCGTTAAGAAATCATGAAAGGATTGAATTCATGGTGCCTGGATTACATTAATTCACAGCTCCTTTCCCTCTTTGAAATAGGGATTGGAGCAGTGTGTTCTATGGTCATGTGCATATGTGCTGAGCCAGGTCCTCTGCCTGTCTAAATGTTCAGCATCTTTTAATTCCAGCAGAGTTTCATTGATTCAAAGAGGATGAGATTAGGCTTGACATTTGTATATAGCAATAATGCATTCTGTCTGGAAAAGGAGACAGACTTAGTTGTAAGTGAAGACGCTCATGCAGGCATTAAATCCCAGGCTGCTGAACCCTGGACTGTCTGAAGTCACCACGAATCACCGCTGCCCCCGTTGCCAAAGACTGCAACTGCCAGTCCCAAGGGGCTACGTGAGGCGATAACTCTATTAACAGCTTGGAGAAAGCTGTTAGCAGCCCTGGTTACTCTGGTCCTGGCTCTGCGGTTGTATCCTCCCAGTAACTGGTGCTCGTGCCTTCGTGCAGTGAACCAAAGAGATGCAGTGCTGTCAGCAAACAAGAAACCCATGAAAAAGCAGATGAAGAGGACAGGCTGAATTCCAGTGTGACAACCAGAGCCTGGTGCCAGGTTTCAAATGTCTGACATCAACCACGTTTCAAACTGGAGGATTTTCCGTGTAAAGGGTCTTCCCACACATGACAGAGAAGAATGTGAAAATGGTGTAAAGCAAAGCCAAGCAGCTAAAAGACAGCCTTTGATCCATTCCAAGTTAGAGTACTTGGGTTTTTCTCTGACCAGATCATTTATATAGTCTTAATTGTACTCTAAATGGGATGCACGATCTTGTTTCTGGAGAGAGAATCCAACCTGTCTGCAATTTCTTTGAACCACAGTGTGCTGCTTTTTTTTTTTCCTTTTTATTGAATTGAAGATAACTGTAACCTTGAATGGAAACAATGTTTTCATGAGAACATAGCGCAATGGTGCTCTAGCATGAAATTGCCAGCAAACTACAGGACTAGAGCTTGTGAATACTGTTAAAAACACTCTCTAAAGTGGGAGCATTGGAAATAGCTCAGAAAAGAGCATCTGGCCATTTGGCTTCAATATCACATCAAGCTCCATCAAGTGTAACATTTTATGTTACAAACTCTTTCATGTACTAGGACATTATAAAAGCACAAGGCTGGAAATCTCAGAAAGAGATCAACAGTGAAAGAACAGAGGAAAGAAAATGCTTCCTTAGTCTTTGCTGCTTTCTTCTCAGCCACTTTCCTGCAGATTTAATCTAAATCTAACAGAGGTTCCTCTACAGTGGCAAGTGTGAGCTGAATAAGAGAGAGGAAAAATGCATGGAAGTTGAGTGTGCTAACTGTGTTGGGACTGAAATAGGTTTCACTTGCCTAATGATGAGACTAAACCAAAAGACTAGAGATGAGCTACAGCTGGTCAGAAACTTTCTGGTACAACATATTTTCTGTTGCAAAATAACAACTCATCCAGAACTCCAAATGTTCTGTAGAACTCTAAATTTTGATGCTGATTAGTGAAAGCCTGGCTTGGGCTCTTGTGTACCCAGATGCGCCCAGCTGTCAGTCCTTAGCTGGGTCCCAGCACACCTGGCAAAAGGTTTCTTTGAGATTTTTGGAACCATTTTGAACCTTTTTCAGAACTTTTTAAAAAAATAAAAGTGTCAGTGCTGTAGAAAAACTTTGTCTTTCCACTCAAAAAAAGAAATGCAAAAGTGTTTCAGGATACCAGCTGTTCCCAGAGCAGGGAGATGCCTATTTTTTAATTGACCTTTTGATTAGCTCCCCAGGTGGTTCTTGCTTTTCTGGGGATGAGAGGTTTAATCTGACCCTCTAGGAAGTACAGAGGGCTCTTAGGGTGGTAGGAGCTCTTTCAGCCTGGGCTTCTGCAGTTGGAGCAAAGCCTTGGTTTGGGCTAGTGTCCTGTGGGGAGGTCCCTGACCCAGACCAGCAGCCTGGGTAAGTCCTGGAGGAGCAGCCAGGGGATGTGAGATCCGCAGCCCAAACTGCTGTCCTTGGCTGTGGTCAGGGCTCCTATGTGTGGTCGTGTTGCTGAAGGGTTTTCCCAGGTACCATTCTCTGGGCAAACCATCTCATTTGGGAAAACGTACTTCAGCCTCAGAGGTGAGCTGTCAGATTTATAGGATCCTCTAGTCTTGAGTGCAGGGTCTGGAAATGGGATTGTGGGTATTGAAATGTATGATTTGCCATCGGTGACTGAGGTGTTACCCTTGTAGGAAAATTCAAGACACCATTATTTATGATGTTAAACAGAGGCATATAAATCCTTACCACTGGCAAGTGGAAACGTTCTTGTCGCGTGAGCCTGAGGAAAACAGAGCTGATCTTTGATGAGTTGTGGGTTTGGAGGGAGAAGTGTTGTGGGGTTTAGGTTTGTTTGGTTTTGTTTTAATCCTGCCTGGAAAACTTTGGGAGGTAACTTGACATTTTTTACTGTATCTTTTGCAGTCTGCTAAAGAAATGTCTAACTGACTAGTAATTATCCTTTGCAATAGTGTTGCCTGAATACAGCAAACATGTTGAGCTGACCTGTGTGACAGATACCTCTGAGCTGAGGAGCAGGAGCAGGGAAGGAATAATGCATGTACCTGTGCTTTTGAATAAAGTTTGATTCCTCGGTGCCAAAAAATTATACCATTATCTGTGTTGTGTGTAATACGCAGAAAAAAAAGCAACACTGTGCATGAAAGAGACAAACTATTTTCTATTGAAGGCAGCAGTTTAGCCACCAGCGAGAAAATTTTAATGCAAGTCGTCTGTAAAATTGTTTTTAACGGCCTGCATAGTGCAATGGAAAGGGGCCCCTGGACAAGGCGGCTGTGTTGTATAGCAGGTCAAGCACTTGACTGGGGAATACTTGCCAGCTGCATCATCTTGAGGACTCTGTTTCCTACCCTTCCTCTTCAGTTTGCTCATCTGCAAATGGCAATGATAATATTAACTGTATAGTGGGCAAAACAGTCCAGGGAAAGGTAAAGTTGTCAGCTTTACAGTGGCAGAAAAAGTCCTCTGAAAGGAATGCAGATGAGCTCTTATTAGTTGTTTTGCGGTTAACATTTCGGGAACGCACTATCAGTCAGGTACCTTGCAGGAAGGTGGCAGGGAGAAACAGTTTCTCCCCCGAAGAGCTTACAGAAGAATGAGACCTGGCATAGAGGGGCCAAAACAGGGTACAGAGCAGGGAAACAGATCCCTGTTCAGCTGAGCACAGGCAGAAAATATACAGGTGTGAGTGTCTGTGGGCATGATGGCAGTCCTTGGTGCAGAGTCAAAACAGTGAGCAGATAAGAAGTTCATCTGTTGCCACCTAATCTTCCTTCTGCAAGTAAAGCCTAAAGTATTTTCCCAAGCTTGCCTCAGTTTTATGATCTCTTCCTTTTTGGTACTGGTGGCAGTGAGCATTTCCTTGCAGTCATGTCACAGAGGGACACCAGTCATCAGTTGTCCAAACAAAACAAAACCGAACAAACAAAAAAATTGCTCATCCTGCAGAGGTATATCATTTCCTTCAATTCAGTGTCCTTTAAAAGCTTTGGGGGAATGTTTCATGACAGTATTTTGGGACATGATGTGTGCAATAATGTACCTTTAGATCATATTGGCTTCCAGGAGTTGGGAACTTGATGACACCCATTTACCACATTTGTTCTGTACTTTTTTTTCATCATTATTGTGGAGCTGAATTCCTGCTTTTGTTCCTGCACAGATAAATTAAGTCATTTCAGTATGGAAGGAAGGAAATGAAAAAAAAAATTCAAATAAAACATTTAAAGGCTCCCTTAAAGAGTTCAAAGATTCTCTCTCTCAAATTTTGTTTCCTACACAGGAAAAATAAGGAAGCAGGTTGGCTGGAATGCTTTATTAGCATGTTTATTGTAACTTACATAGCTCCATATATAGTTTCACAGCTTGCATACTGCAGCTAGTCTAGATCCATACAGACAAATTACCTTTGCATCCTCATATGTCACTGTTTCTCTTCCATGAACATCAGATTAGATTGCATGGCAATGTTAGGCATATATATAACATGCGCAAATGCATTGGTCAAAATGCCAATTGCTTTCCATTGGTAACTTTCTTCCAACATAATGGAAAGGTGTTAGCTAGTTAAAAGAAAGGAAAAACAAGCACAAAATGACATATCTGTCATTTCTATTTGTATCCCAGGCTTATAAAAGGCAGATCTCCTTAAAAATCATATTTAATATGACATACAGAATTTATAGCATGAGAAATGCAGCCAAGGAGAATCCAGAGAAGCATCAAAATATGTCTGCAAAATCTGCATTAGGTGCAACTGCGTATTACATATTCAAGTGTTTTGACTGTAATAAAATAATCTATTCACGCATTTCAGTAAGACTGTAGCTGCATATTTCTACCTAAAATGCCACTTAGATTTCCTCTGCGTTTCTAATAGCATGTCATTTACACAAATATCTTCCTATCAGCAGAAAAACAAACAATTCAGTAACTTCAAAGCATGTCACGCCCATAATTCCTAGCACACTTTGGGGGAGCAGGTAAATAGGTATGCCTCCACTTAACCAAGGGGAAACTGAGGCAGAAGGCTCTAAAAATGTCCTCATGGGACATCTGAGAATCATTTGATGGCAGAGGCCATGTTGGAACTATTTTAAATAGACTTTATCGTATTTCCCTACCAAGCGCTCTGAATTCAAAGCCTGAAATGATTACTGGAGGTTACAGCACATGCATGTGTTAGAGGAACTGTACTTAAAATTCCTACGTTCCTTTAGAGCATGACTGAGCGAGGAGAGGACAAGGATGATGGACTTCAAATGGAATAAGCAAATTCTAAAGCCTGTTCCTGAGCAGGAGTGCGAGAGCACATTCAAAGCAATTCTTTTGAGATCTGTTTTTTCTGTTCCTGTTTCCAGTTGATCTGGCCATGTTGTGCTGGCAGGTGTACCTAGTGGGTTGCAGAGTTTCTGATACGTACTCTGCATTGCCCTTTGTGGCCGGATCACCAGCCGCTGTCTCTGTTCCTCCCTCAGGGAGGGAAGGTGTTGTTATTTTCTGTCTTTTCCTTTGCCTCCCCTTGACTCACCATGTGGGGTCAGCCTGAGGACAGCCTAAGGTGTCCTGCTTGAGCTGCTGCAGGCAGACATATGTCATATTCCTTCTTCACTCCTTTCCCTCACCCTTTTTTACCCCTCAGCAAAAAAACCCCACTGATTCTTGAACAGTTGTACAGCGGGAACGCGCAGGTACAAGCTGCGCTGGTGCATGTGCTGGATCGACTGGTGGGTCTGAGCGCTGCGTTGTTAATGGTGTCTTTCCCTACGTCGCTGTCTGTGGCTCAGCCTTTTGTGCTCACGGTCCGAGTGTTTGTTGCCCTGACGTTGTGCCTTTAGCCCAGAGGCACCGATCTGCCAGACCCAGTGAGCCTCAGAGAGCTGCTGACAAGTTCAGCTCCAGTTAGCTGCAGTTCAAGGTCAAATGGGACTTTAAAATATGAATAAATGTCAGGGTTTGCTGGCACATCGATCTCAGTCTTTTTGATTACTGCCAGATCGCATGAATAAATTAGCCTTGACAGGTGCAATAAATTGTATAGACTACTGATCTCAAACAGTAAATGTTAAAGAAGGACGTGGGAGGCCTGGAGGGGAAAATACCCTCTGCAGATGCTTGTATTAAATGAGGTGAGTTTTGATACAGTGCTCTGGGGGTGATCTTCAGGCAGGAGGAGGCCTTTTGTTCATATGAGATTCTGTGCCAAGCTGGGGCACGTCCCCTCCTGAAGTATTGATTTCTTTTGTCAGAAGGAGTTTGGGCTACTGTGCGTTATGAAGCGAGCGAGCTTCGGCTGCCTTTTCCACCAGCTGCCCTACCCATCCAGGGGGGCTTTCAAATGGCTTGGTCTCAGGCCTTCTGGTTCCCAAGAGTGGACATAGGCAAACAGGTCTCTAACTAAAATAAAACAAAAGTAGCGGGCCTCGGAAGTAGCTCTTCGTATGCTGTAATACTATACTGAGCACTGTCAAGCCATGGTTCATTTGCATATCAGATCTTTGCTGTGCAGAGACTTTACCTGGAAACCAGCACAGATATTGAGAGAAACTCACGTGACTTATAGTACATGCTTTATTCTCTACAATTTCCTGTATAACATAACTGAGATTAATTTCCCTCCTATGCATAAATATTAGCAATATCAATCACTGCTTAATTATTTTATTTTTTTTAAATAAGGAATTGTTATCTTTTGTGGATTGCTAAGTGAGCAAGTGAAAAGAATTTGAGGATACAGTGGGTTTTTTCTGATACTATTTCATGTGTGTCTGTTAAACAACTTTCAGTTTTCTAAAATCTAGAATCAAGTGTTACAATGCTCTCCAATATAAGACGTATCTGAAAGCCAGACTTTTTGTCACAAACATGTAGACTTGTTCTTTTCCATATGCTGTCATCCCCCTAATTAAGCATGCCGTCTTTCTGCAGCATCATATGCACACTCTGTCTACCCATCTTGATATCTTGATAACTCATCTGTGTGTGTGTGTGTATAAGTCTGTGTATACATATTTTTATACATATATATGTGCAGGTCATGGACTAGTGCTCATTTTGGGTCATTCCTCCTCTCAGGGCTCCTGTGAAATAGTTGGGTTTATGCCATTATGCCAAAACACTGAACTTCATAGTATGGTTAATCAAAAATGCACAATTTCAGACAGAAACTTTTTTTTTTTTCCTCCAAAAGCAAAAATCTATGGAAGTGCTATATTTTGTAGCAAAAGAATTAAAGGGAGAAACTTCATTTTGGCTTCAACCAATTGTGCAAAATAAAAGCAGAACAGAGTCTTTAAATTAGGTAGATTTTAAATTTTCATTGTGAAAGTTCTGCATAGCTCCAATTGTCTTAACTACAAATATATGGCCATCACTTTTGCACATAAATTGTCCCACTAATATACATAATCAATAGCATATGTATAATTTAAAAGGGACTATTACAAATCTGTTGTTTACATGCCAGACTGTTTGGGTGCTGTAACAGACTGATACACCCTCAATATATGTGTAGTGTTAGAATGGAAGGGGTTACAAAAAAAGGATTTTTACTTACATAGAAATGCCTTTATTTAAGTAGAAATAGGGTAACAAAGACAGAGGTTGAGAAAGAGAAGGCTGGGAAAGAGAAAGGGCCTTTCCTAGTACAAGAGCTTCACCAGATGGATGGTATCCATCACACACCATGCATGTGATTGGGGTGTTAAGAACAGCAATGAGAAAAAGAAGGTAAAATGGGGTGCGTTGACAGAAAGAAGGGTCAGCCACAGTGCTCAGTGGTAAGAAGCAAATTGCCTAGTAAGAAGGATTTTGAGAATGTTATAGAAGCTCTTGAAAGATTAGCCAATGCAGGCAGGTGGCTCCGAGCCTCAAAATGTGTGCTTTTCTGATTACTGGTATTATAGAAAAAAAAAAAAAATGTTTACAAAGCAGTTGGTAGGAGGATGAAGATTATATTTTGAGTCCCAGGGAAGTA